>NC_143058.1:15719642-16370714 GCF_052426305.1 Pelodiscus sinensis | reverse complement strand
ACATTACTAAAAATAATAAAAGGAAGATCTTTTTCACAAACAGAAACTGATCTAATAAAAGATATTTCCTCGCCCACTTTGACATTAATAGAGATGCTGCCATTTTGGATATAAGCAGCATTAAAGCCAAATTTAAAATAACACAATTTCAAGGGATTTTATTATGACATGAAATAAAACTTGAATTTATACAACTAATTTGAGCACATATTTGTTATATTGATACTGAGGAATATAGACAGAATTGGTTATATCTTATATGTTGTTAAGATAAAATCAGACTTCTGTAGGGTTTTTTTGTTTTTGTTTTATTTGTTTTTACTTTTTTAAAGTGCAGGAACTTGATCATTTTCATAGAATCATAGAATAGAAGGACTCAGTACTGTCTAGACCATCCCTGATAGACATTTTTCTAACCTACTCTTAAATATCTCCAGGGATGGAGATTCCACATCCTCCCTAGGCAATTTATTCCAGTGTTTAATCACCCTGACAGGAACTTTTTTCTAATGTCCAACCTCTCTTGCTGCAGTTTAAGCCCATGGCTTCTTGTTCTATCCTCAGAGGCCAGGAAGAACAATTTTTCTCCCTCTTCCTTGTGATACCCTTTTAGATATCTGAAAACCGCTATCATGTCCCCTTTCAATCTTCTCTTTTCCAAACTAAACAAGCCCAATTCTTTCAGTCTTCCTTCATAAGTAATGTTCTCTAGACCTTTAATAATTCTTGTTGCTCTTCTCTGGACCTTCTCCAATTTCTTCACATCTTTCTTGAAATGTGGTGCCCAGAACTGGACACAATACTCCAGGTGAGGCCTAATCAGAGCAGAGTAGAGCAGAAAAATGACTTCTTGTGTCTTGCTGACAACACACCTGTTAATGCATCCTAGAATCGTGTTTGCTTTTTTTGCAACAGCATCACGCTGTTAACTCATATTTAGCTTGTGGTCCACTATAACCCTTAGATCTCTTTCTGTTGCACTTCTTCCTAGACCGTTGCTTCCCATTCTGTATGTGTGAAACTGATTGTTCCTTCCTAAGTGGAGTACTTTGTATTTGTCCTTATTAAACTTCATCCTGTTTACCTCAGACCCTTTCTCCAATTTGTCCAGATAATTTGAATTTTGACCCTGTCCTCCAAGCCACTTGCAGCCCCTCCCAGATTGGTATCATCTGCAAACTTAATAAGTGTACTCTCCATGCCGATATTTAAATCATTGATGAAGATATTGAACAGAACCGGTCCCAAAACAGACCCCTGTGGAATCCCACTTGTTATATCTTTCCAACAGGATTGTGAACCATTAATAACTACTCTCTGAGAACAGTTATCCAGCAGTTATGCACCCACCTTATAGTAGCCCCATCTAAGTTGTATTTGTCTAGTTTATTGATAAGAATATCATGCAAGATGGTAACAAATGCCTTACTAAAGTCTAGGTATTCCACGTCTACTGCTTCTCCCTTATCCACGAGACTCGTTATCCTATCAAAGAAAGCTATCAGATTGATTTGACCTGATTTGTTCTTTACAAATCCATGCTGGCTGTTTCCTATTACCTTACTGTCTTCCAAGTGTTTGCAGATGATTTCCTTAATTACTTGCTCCATTATGTTTCCTGGCACTGAAGTTAAACTGACTGTTCTGTAGTTTCCTGGGTAGTTCTTATTTCCCTTTTTATAGATGGGCACTATATCTGAACTTTTCCAGTCTTCTGAAATCTCTTCTGTCTTCCAAGGTTTTCCAAAGATGATAGCTAAAGGCTCAGATACCTCCTCTATCAGCTCCTTGAGTATTCTAGGATGTATTTCATCAGGCCCTGGTGAATTGCAGACATCTAACTTTTCAAAGTGATTTTTAACTTGTTCTTTTTTTATTTTATCTTCTAAACCTACCCCCTTCCTACTAACGTTCACTGTTAGGCATTCCTTCATCAGACTTCTTGGGCTGTGTCCACACTCAGGGGTTTTTTCGGGAAAAGTAGCCTTTTCCCGAAAAAACTTCCCCTGTGTCCAGACTCAAGCCGCGTTCTTTCGAAATTATTTCGAAAGAACGCGGCTTTTCTTTCGATGGCGGAAAACCTCATTTCACGAGGAAGAACGCCTTCTTTCGAAAGCTCCTCTTTCGAAAGAAGGCGTTCTTCAATGTAAAGAGGCCGTCTTCGAAAGAGAGCATCCAGACTCGCTGGGTGCTCTCTTTTGAAAAAGCGGATTTCTCTTTCGAAAGAAGCCTGCAGTCTAGACATAGCCATGGTGAACACTGAAACAAAGAAGTCATTAAGCATCTCTGCCATTTCCAAGTTTCCTGTTACTGTTTCTCCCTCCTCACTGAGCAATGGGCGTACCCTGTACTTGGTCTTCCTCTTGCTTCTAATATATTTATAGAATGTCTTTTTGTTTCCCTTTATGTCTATAACTAGTTTGAGCTTGTTTTCTGCCTTTGCCTTTCTAATCTTTCCTGTAGATTAGATTGCTTCTTCGTATTATGAATCTCCACTGATTCCTAAATGTTCCAAGAGTCATCTTATTGATTTGTATTTAAATTCCACATAGCATAGTATTAAGATCATGAATGTGGAAAACAATCATAGCTTGTTAGAGACTATAGTAGGCATGTAGAATATGTTTATTCTGTTGATAATATTGTGCTTGAATTTAGTGCTTTTAATCCATAGATATCAAGGTGCTTTATTAACAGATTATCCCCATTTTAGAGATAGGAAGATGGAGACATAGGTGTGATAAGACTCACCACAGTCACAGAGCTGTTGAGTGGCAGAGTTGGGAATGTAAGTCAGGCCCTATTAACTGGGGTATAATATCTCCCTTGCTGTAGCTCAGAATCAGGATTTATAACCAAAAGCTGCAAGTGGCTGTCTAACTTGTAGTTGTGCATAAGAGCTTAAGGTTCTCCTTTGAGTGGTATCCCTGTGGGTGTTCCATTCAGTTCTCAGTATGTCCTCGCACCGGGAAATCTGAGATTTTTGCCTAGCAAGTGCCTTCCCATGCCACTCATGTGCAGTAGCCTTCTCACATTGTTTTCTTCTGTTGGCTGCACACATGGTGCGAGTGTACCTCAGTTCCTTTTCTACCATCCTCGGCAGAAGAAGTCACAGTCGTGCTCTCCTTTCTGACTGAAAAAATAAAGATAGTGCTGTTAGTTTATAGTTGGTGAGCAGTTTTAGTCTGTTTATAGTTAGTATAACTAGTTCTTCTTGATTAAAAAAACAAACAAACAACAAAAATGCTTCTTCAGTGTTCCTCTGTTTTTTTCCATTCTTTCAAGTTTTTGGAACCCTTCAAGTTCTATTGTTCTAAGTTCTCCTTGTTTTAAAAAAATGTGACTCATGCAGGGACTCAGTGCCGACATCTGACGGGCACACTTCCTGCATAAAATGTCTAGGCAAAGGCCATGGGGTACACAAATGCCCATACTGTCAGAACATGACAACCAGAGCCAGGAAAGACTGCAAAATGAGACTCAAGAATCTCCTATGGGAAAAATCCCTGCAACCACTGGAGGATAAGTCTCCTGAACCAGCAGAGCAGCTGACCTCTCAAAAGAGGCCTAATTCACTGTCTTCAAGAGTCTCTTGTGTGTTTCAGGTCTCCCTTGCATAGTGTTAGAACCTCCACATCCCAGGCCACCCTTTTACCGGTGCAGTCTATTTCCAGTACTACAAAGAAGAAAATGGCACCCTCCAAGAGAGCAGAGTCGAAACTGAAGAGGAGTTCTGTCTCCTTTGTACTAACCGGTGCCATATCTTGATCAGCACTGACAAGACCAGATATGCCACCACCCCCAGCACCTATGGGCACCTCGACACCAGGTGAACATGCCACTTTACAACATCTGGAACTGAAGCACACTCCAGCACTGGAGCCAAAGAAGGCTTCCCATAAAACATGCCATGTAAATCGAGCACTGAAGCCCCATGCACCATCTCTGCCGTTGCTGAGCACACCTTTACCACCACGTTCTCCATGGATTCATCACCTCAGCCTGTACCAACAAGCTTCGGAACCTATTTCTTATTCTCTTACATCAGTCGGGCACTGCCCACGGCACTGGACAAAAGAGTAGGTTCTCTTTACAGCATTCCTCCCCATCGGGCTAAGTGACTTCAAGGCATTACACTCAGCACTGACCATCTCTCCCACCCACCCACCCACAATTTCCATGGTTTAATCACCCTTGACCTAACCCTCAACCTCAGTTCCAACCCTAGTGGCCCCCTTGTGAACCATGGAAACAATACTGCCCTCGTTCCTCCCACCAACATCATCCACATGACATGCCAGTTTGCACACGAGAATATGGCAGTGCAGTCTCTGGCCATGACTACTCATTCCTCACCATCCATCCCATCCTCAATGCTCGCCTTCTGTAACAACCCAAGCTGAGCCAGCTGACGAGGATGATGACTTACATCACTCCAACTCAGACAGTTGCTCATCAGTTCCTCAGTCATTGTCTTCTCCAAATGAGGCTGTGTTCCAATCATCTTCCTCTCTACCTGATGATGACCTGAAACAATTTCACGACTTATTCAACTGAGCGGCTTAATCACAGGACCTTGTGCTGCAAGAGGTGCAGGAAAAACAACACAAGCTACTTAAGATATGTCAACCAGCGACATCCTCTAAGATAGAATTGCCAATCAATGAAGCTATAATGGAGCCATCAGAGGCACCTTGGCAAACACCAGTCTCTATTCGTCCTATTAATGGAAGAGCAGATAGAAAGTATCTTGTCCCAGGCAACGGTATGGATTTTCTCTTCTCACATCCCCATCCAAATTCATTGGTCATGGACTCCATCCATCATAGATCCAGACACCCTCAGTACAAGACCATGCCTCAGGAGTACAACTGGTTGGATATCTTTGGCAGAAAGGTCTATTACTCAGCCACTCTCCAGTTCCGAATGTCAAATTACACTCCTCTCCTGGCTAACTATGGGCATGCCAACTATATTAGGAGCTTCTGCAAGACCTCTCTGAGGAAAAAAAGGCCCCAGCTCCAATCCACAATGAAAGAGGGCCAATCAATAGCATGAACAGCCCTTTAGGCATCTATGGATGTGACTGACACAGCATCCAGGGCTCAAGCAACTGCAATAGTCATGCATAGGGCTTGGTGGTTGCAATCTTCTGGAGACCCAAGAGAGTAACAGAAGAAGGTAGAAGACCTCCTCTTCAACAGGAACCAACTTTTTGCTCCCAAGATGGTCGAAATCCTACATTCAATGAATGACTCCCACCCCACATTGGGAACCTTAGGCATGTACACTTTGCCTACTAGAAGACACAGATATACTCCATACCAGAGAAAGAGACACTCTTACTACCAGAGAAAGCAACAGAGGACATATGACAACAGACCCAAATAACGCTCCAACAGAAGGACGGCACAACACAATCAGTCACTCCAACAATCAATCTACTATGGCTAAACAGCAAATTTGAAAATGTGGTTGAGGGTCTGAGCGACCACGCCACCGATCCAGTGCATACTACCCCTATTTTCCATCACCGTTTGAGGCCCTTTTGTCACCAATGGGCCCACATCAGTACAGACAAGTGGGTCCTCGAGATCATGAATACTGACCACACAATCCCCTTTATGTCTATATCCCCTACAAAACCCCCCTTCCCTGTCCCTCTTCAGGGAACCCTCTCATGATCCCCTTCTATGAGCAGAGGTACAAAACCTACTCAGCTTAGGGGCAGTAGAGCCGATACCTCCAGAATTTCAAGGAAGAGGATTTTATTCCAGCTATTTCCTAACTGCCAAGAAAACAGGTGGCTAGCAACCCATTTTAGATCTTAGGAAGTTCAACAAGTTCAGAATGGTGACTTTTGCAACTATTATACCTGCACTGGACAAAGTGGACTGGTTCTCGGCCCTCGACCTTCAGGATGCATATTTCCATATAACTATTCACCCTGCACATAAAGGTTTCTCAGATTTGTGGTGGGCAAGGTCCACCACCAATACCAAGTCCTCCCCTTTGGACTTTCCATGTCTCCATGGGTATTTTCCAAAACTCTGGCCATGGTCATGGCATTCCTCAGGAGGCAGAACTTATTGGGGCATTCCTGGATACCATGATGGCCAGAGCCTACCTCCCAATACAGGGGTTCCACACACTATCCAACCTTATCAAGGGGGTCATACATATTCCCTTCATGACCGCATGCATATGTCTTCAGATTCTGGGTCACATGAAGGCTACTACCTTTGTTGTCTGCCTCACCAAACTACATGTGCACGACCTACAGACTTGGTTTGCAACCATTTACATTCCCAAACAGCACAGCCTTGCAAGATGTCTTATACTTCCACTACTAGTCCTCTAATCTCTCCAGTGGAGGACCTCCCCATGCAATCTCCTCTCAGGCATCCCTTTCCATCGTTCAGATACATGAATTGTATTCACAACTGATGCATCACTACTGGCACACAAGGGAACAGCCATCTCCGTGCAGCGTATCTCCAAGTGGATTGCTAATTGCATATACACTTCCTAGCAACTTTCTAGGAGGTAAACACCACATATTTGCACAGCTCACTCCATCCGAGCGGTAGCCACATCAATGCTTTCCTGCATAATGTACTCCTCGCAGATATATATGAGCAGCAACATGGTGTTCCCATCACACCTTTGCACAGCACTACGCTCTACAGCAGGGACCTATACCTACCACCACTTTAGCTGATGTGGTCCTTGCCTCTTCTCACAACTGACTCTAACACTCACCACTGCAAGCAGTGGATACTACTAGATAGTCATCTGAGTGGCGCACCCACAGGGACACCACTTGAAGGAAAACTTACTCACCCTGCGAAGTAACAATGTTTTTTTGAGATGTGTCCCCATGGATGCTCCACTATTCTGCATGGGAGTCGGTTAAATGGTTTCTGGTAGAAAAGGAATGGAGGGACACTCAAGCTATGTATGCAGCCAATGGATGAAAACAATGCAAGATGACTACTGCACATGCATAGTGTGGGAAGGAACTGCTAGGCTAAAATCTCTGATTGCCAGAGAGAGGATGTACCGAGACCTTAGTGGAGGACCCCCAGGAACACACATCTCGAAGAACCATGGTTACTGCACAGGGTGAGTAACTTCTTTTTAAGAGTCACACTGCTACTCTGCTCCTGAAGTGGATTAGTATGTTCTTGGGATGGTGAAAATCAGCTGCGGGGCTGTAAATCACCTGCAAGCATTGCACCACAAGGTTACCCTTCCTGAAGCTAGTGAAGAAATTGTGTGCGGAAGGAAGATCTGGGCTCCAGGGAGCCAGTCACTTTCTTTGGCACAAAACAGATATGAAGCCAGTGTTTTCCTTTTCTTAGAGTTGTGAGTTATCTTTGGGAAAGACAACTGAAAACAGAGGAAAAGAAAAGGAAAACATACGGGGACCAAACTTGTACACAATAAAATCTTCTTTCCCCTTTATACTATTTGCTTGAGCAAGTGGATTGAAGTATTGGAGAGCTGTTTCTCAGTCAATATCATACAGATTTCTTTTTCCTTTATGTTGTTTTATTTCACCTCAAACATTTGATGTTTTTGTTGGCCATGCTGTGACGACGTGTCGGGATTTTCCCATCTCCTGCACCCCTGAAATGGCATGAACAGACTTCATCAGCCAGTAGAATGGAGGTTGTTTATTGTTCCTCCAGCACAACGCAGCACAGATGTAATCTGGTTACAGGAACTGGGGCTAAGAGGCCTCAGTGCCCCTTGAGATAGGGGAGTCCCAGCCCCCTCCCCAGCTCCTTCTTCCCTGCCTTCCAGCCAGGAACTAACTCCCCCTCTTCCAGCCCTGCCCACAGCCAGGGCAGCATTCCACCTCCCTTTGTTTCTCTCCATGGGGGGCCGCAGGTCAGACATGTTTTTGAGTCACCTTTGCATAATGAGGTTTTTCCTGCTGGGTCTTGCACCAGACAGCAGAGGTCACCACAGCCCAGCAAGTCCCCCCACTACGTCACACATGCTAATTAAAAAATTATCCTCAGGTACAATTTCTGAGATGAGTTCTTCTCATGAAACTACTAATTGTCTCAACATATTTCTTAAGTTTTGCAGTATGCTGCTTATTATTGGTCTCATCACAGGATTCAGATTCGTTCCTCCCTTCCCCCCAAGTTAGCATACCTAGATTGGATTTATTGGACACTGAAGGTTTCTGTGCAATTGGGGGCCCATAGAGGCTTTCCCAATGCATTGCTATCCTACCGCCAACATTCTGAAGGGTTTACTCCTCCCTAAGGATGTCAGTAAAGGTTGAACCTCTCTAGACCAGAGCTCTCTGGTCTGGAAATATCCATCATCCAGCATGATTTTAGTTAGCCAGTCCACTTATCATGGGCAAGGCTGTTTCTGACCATCTCATAAATTTTGCTTACAGCTGCTGGTCCTACTTTTCAGTGTTCCATGCTGTTGTTTAGCTCTGATTTACCCAATTATCCTCTAATAGCCCACTCAGAAGTGGGAGTCTTGGTAATGCTAGTAGACAATACTGACCTCTCATGATCCAGAAAATTCTCTGGTTGTTAAAAGAAGATATTGGAAGTGGTTATTCTTCTGACGTAGACATCTGAACTAATGACTAGATCTAGACCGTTAATTAATTTCCTATAGTCCGTCAATCACATATACATAAGCAACCACTTTTGATCACTACCTACCTTTTATCAGTCTATTGGCCCTTTTCATTCATTCCCAATTTACACACATGCCTTGTAATTTATGCACCATAAACCAGTGGTCTCTTTCCAGTGATTAGCCCATATTTAAAAGCAGGTTAAAATACATAGGTCTTGTAAAACCAGGACATCATTTTTTTCCCTCAAAGTTGGACAGAGTAATTATTTATCTAATATTTGAAGTATTAAATTAAATAATTACAACTAAACTTGTCATAAAATAATTGTACAAAGTAAAATTTGTGAAGCTCTATTCTTCCCTTGTTATTATCTATTCATTTACTTGCTAATTTGCAAAAGCATTTTATCTATTATTGCAAATGAGTGAGTATCTACTCTACTTGATTTCTGCTTTTCAAAGTCTTTAATTTATTGATAAAAGGTTAGCTGTCTGTGTATGAATGTGCCCCAGATGTTAAGCAGTTCAGATGCCAGTTAACTGCATAGTACAAAAATGTAACTTTTTATATTTTATCAATGGAATTCAAATCTGGTTCCTGCAATCTACATAATATATGTGTACAAAAATATCTGTATGAATGTGTATGTTTCTAGCTGAATATATATTCAATTGGAAATTAAAAAAAAATATTAAGTTAGTTAGGATCTGGGAAATTTTAGACTTTCAGTGAATAACTCAATAAAATTTGAAATGGAAAAGAGATGATAGACTATTCAGCAATAAACATTAATGGGGAAAAAAGTCTTTAACAACAGTCAGAGAATATACTATATGGAGTGCATACAAAATCATATTTAGAATAAAAATATGTATTACAGCCTTCTGATATCTTACATGATGAACAGCTTGTCTTTCTATCAATTAGCTGAGCATTTTGGGAATTTAAGAGTATTTCTGAGTCTGCTGGTATCAAACTAATATTTTGCTAAAAACATAATTTAAGATCTTCATGGGGTAGCTGTCTATAACCGGAAAAACTTTAAAAAACAACAAATAGTCTAGTAGAACCTTAAAGACTAACAAAACATGTAAATGGTATCATGATCTCTCCTGGGATCAACACACTTCTTCAGATGACAGGAGTGTACTTTAAATTAAGTTACATTAAATTAAATTAAATGTAGTTTTAAGATGTTGACAGAGCGATCACCTAGACCAAAAGATCACAAATTTGATTTTATTTAAATACTGTCTTTCCATTATGAGAGTTTTATTCTTCAAACACTAGACAGTGTATTTGTTTGAAGAAGTCTATTTCTCTAAATTAAATGCCTGAAAAGTAAATGCTTAGAAATACTCCGTTGAATGTAAAGTTATGAAATGCAATTTATACTTGGAAAGCATATGGATTGTCAGAATGCTAGGAAACGTGGGTGAGGCTCTCTTTTCAGGTATTCTTTCCATTCTTTAGGGGGTTTTAATAAGGCATTTCATAACGTTTTAGTCGGAGGAAACTAATGACTTAGGGAAAGCAAAAATCTGATGTCATAGATTGAAAGTTTGCAAACTAACAGAGTACAAAGGATCATAAGTGGAATTTGAGCCTTTTTGAGGGCTGCAAGTAAGTTTTCACAGTGCCAGTATTGAACTTTTATCTAAACGATTCAGAAATGGGAATGAGATGTCTGGTGTTCAAATTTGCAGGTGATTACAGAACACAGATGAAAGGTAGTTAGATACTAAGGAGAATGTTGCCAAACAGTGAAGGGAATTAAGCTCTGTGGTTAATAAGTGCATCTGGAGAGAGAAATATTAGCAAAAGACACATTACATAATATATATTAATGGAAACCAAAGAGGGTAGAGGCTATAGTAATGGTATACAGTGGTTAGAAGGTAGAAGCTCAGTATGTGGGATCAGTAGCAAGAAAGGCTAATAAGGTACTGTGGTGTATAAATGGGGATTAGGTATAAATCAAGAGAGATAATAGTTCTACTCTGTAAAGCTCTTATAAAACTACACTTGGAATACTGTGTCCAGTACTGGGTTTTGAATTTTTAAAAAAAGTGATTCAGATTCTTGGGAAGGTACACAAGAAGTCAACATATGGGGATTAGTAGGTCTGTTTTGTGGCAACAGATTTTAAGAGTGGAACATGGTTAGCCTTTAAAAAAGGAAGAGTGAGAGGAGTTGATTAGAGTAAGTATGTAAAGGGCTTCTATTGACTGAGACCTTGGGGATAGACCTGTATAGATTACAAAAGGATGGCATAATGAGAGGTCTCACTCTGAATTTGCTCAAGGATAAGTTTGAGGGAGAGGGGAAGAGAGATACTGTTTCAGCAGTATGTACCACTGTGAGAAATGGCTGAAACAAGCATGACTGACAAAATTTAAGACAAACACAGATGTTTATTTGTGGGTGGAGGGTTGATTTTAATAGACTTAGAACTGTCCCGTACTCCTCAAGAGTAATGGCAATGGTAAAGGTCCTAGTGATTTCAACAGGATTAGGATTGCACCATAAGGCCTGGTCTATACTACATAGGAAGGTTGAAGTAAAATGTGCAACTCCAGCTATGTAAATTACTTAGTTGTAGTCAACATATCGTAAATCCCTATCCATACAGCAAGAGGATGATGGGAGCAAATGCTCCCATCGGCTTTCCTTATGCCTCACGAGGAGTAGGAGTACCAGCATAGACTGGAGCACCCTTTGTTTTTGATCTAATGGGTCTATACTACAGCTGCTAAATTGAACCCCAAAAGATCCACTGTGACAGCACTGATCTTCTGTGTAGTGTTGACGTGCTCTAACTGTATTATTGATGTTCTTGCTGTAAAGTAGGCTTCTTTTTTCTCTACTGGACTCTGCAACTTGACTGTTGCTTTTCTAGACATTTTTTCCTAAGTAATTGAAGATATTTATCAGCAGATATATGGAAATCCAAAATTTGAACCCAACAGGAAAGGTACTTTCAGACAGACAAGTGTAGCAAGACAAAAAAATCCAATATCATAGACAAGAATTGCAGCAAATAGTTGGCTGTTAATAACACTGTGCATATATAATACATACTGCATGCTCTGGGAGCAATGAGCTCTTTCATGTGTTATGCCTATAATTTTGTCTAAAGTGATCCATGATCTAGGACATGTAAGAAAATATAATTGAAAAATTGTTTCCTAACAAGAAATAGTGATTTTCAGTCAGCAGTACCTTTTATTTTCCACATATTAATGTTTCCCTTTACCTAATGCCTTTCTTAAAATATTTCTGGAAGCACCAAATATTTCCATAACTGATGCTTCAGCACAAGAAAATGAGAAGGAACTTATTGTTAGGAGCTGGCATTTAAAAATGAATACATCAACATTCACTACTAGTTAGTAACATCAAAAATGCCACACTCTCCCTTTTTCCTTAGCAGGTGAAATAACTGTGTGGAATCTCTGGGCAAATGTGGACTTCTTAATGGTGGCCACTGTATTCCTAGAAAATGTACCACCTATTCTGTAGCCCAGAATTCCATCGCTCCTATCTCCAAAGATCTGATGGGGGGGGGGAGCAGTTTAATTTGGCTATTTGGGTTATTTTCACATATGAATATGGTGGTGATCACTAAACAGAAATAATGGAAAAGGTTAATTTCATTCTCTTATTCTTGTGGTATACCATGGTTAGTGGGACTGAGACACATGAACTCTATTTAAAACTGACCCGTGACCATAGGAACTTATGTTTAAGATGGGATATTGGGTTTCTTTTCCCTCTTCCCTTAGGACAGGGATGAGTTAATTCTGGTCTGCAGGCCAGATCCAGTGCACAGGGTTAGTCCCTGGCAGTCCCCAATTCCATGTTTACCTGCACCTCCACAGGTATTGAGAATCACAGCTCTTGTTGGACGTGAATGCCATTTGCTGGCATCCTGGTCCACGATGCTTCCTGCCACTTGCATTGGCCGTGAACAGCGATTCGTTGCCAACCAGAGCTGTTGATATCTGCGGAGGTGCAGGTAAACAGAGCGGCGGCAGCCCACCAGGGGCTAATCTTGTAGGCTGCCTTTTTTATTGCCCACCCCTGCCTTTAGATGTAGGTAAGATTTGTTCTACATTGCTCATTTTCTGTAAACTAGTATTTTTCCAATCTGAAAAAAATGAGTTTTATGAGTTTGTAGGATAGAACATATAATCAATATATGTTTCACCCTGCATATAGGAAATACTTTTATTAAATTGGAGTTGGAGAGTGTGTAGTGTCTAGAGCACTGGACTGGAACTCAGGAGACCTAGATTCTATTTTCAGCTCTTCCAGTGGCTTCATGGTGGCCTTGGCCAAGTCACTTCTCCCCAGGTGCCT
This sequence comes from Pelodiscus sinensis, assembly GCF_052426305.1. Lineage (NCBI taxonomy): Eukaryota > Metazoa > Chordata > Testudines > Trionychidae > Pelodiscus > Pelodiscus sinensis. Next base: position 16,357,732 of record NC_143058.1, on the reverse strand, counting down.
TAGTTTCCACTGCAGAACATGCCACTGCAATGGTACATTCTAAAGTGATGAGAGATTTCCTGATGACTGAGTAGGCATTTTTATTATCAACTTCAACAGGAGTCTTGTCTGTTTTTAAGATGTGGGATCTGCCCCTAAAATCCTAACAATTTTAAATAATGACATGTATAATATCAGTTTTTTGAAGATATATAACTTGGTGTTTCTTTGCTTCTTTATTTTTTAGATGAGCTTTCAAATTCATCAGAAACCAGATTGTCTTTAGAAGATCTCTTCAAAAAAGAGTTCATAATTCATAATCCAGAAGCCAAATGGATTAATGGTAGGTGCATAATTGGTTTGAATGCAGATAGATACATTTTTATCATAACTAGAGATGCTGTCATTAGTAAAGCTGTGAGAAAATCATAAAGAAAGACTGGTTCATTAGAAGTTTTGTCATGTTTGCAGTGTGTTACTAATTTTTAATATAGGCTCTATATAAATATCTAGTAACTTAGGTATTAAATGCCTAGGCACTACATATGGGGTTTGATCTAAATAACCTGTGATTTGCAAGGCATTTTAATTGTATCAGCAGTTTCATATCATTTGTGTGAACCTTTACCAATATTCCAGAACTCTCTTAAAACTGAACTTTGTGAACTCACAAGAAAACCAGGTTATTGAAAGAACAGGTTTATTCAGCTCTGAACATCAGGTTTCACAAATAGTTATGACACACAACACATTTCAGGTTGAATGTGAGGAAATGTCTGTACATGGAGTCCTGTTTAAATGCTTTGAGAAATGTTTATACTGTTCTAAAAATAATATGTGGTGTTACTTGTGTCACCTGAAAAGGCATTTAAGTCCTCTCATTGAAATCCTTATTATGATTTTCTTGATCAGATACAATGTTTCACATTCTTTCTGCTAGCAAGAAGTTTTCAAATAACATCCTTTCTTTCTTTGTGTCATCATAATTGTGTAGCATTCAAGGTGTTATAATCAGAGGAATAAAAATAGATTTGGTGTAAAATACTGTATTTGAAGAAGAGTTATGAGACTAGGAAATCTTATGTGATTATAAGTTAAGTGTAATCTTGAATGGTTTATCCTTCACATTTTAAGATAAGGTATTTAAAGATTCCAAAGCTATCTTTCATGAAGGAATCAGCAAGAATTAGAAGCACTGATTGGCTGGTAAAAGGGCACTAATAAACTTAAACTTGACAACTTTCTCTGGAGACTGAGGTGGGATTGCCCCTCCCAAGTGAAAGTTCGTAGTGTGTTTTGCTTCTGAGAAGGAAATAGACAGGGAAGGTGGACTCATTCACAAAGTGAAGCATTCAGAGAATCTCCTCTTTTGAGGGACCAACACTTGTCCTTGTTCTGCCTTCCCCAGGCCCTTCCATTTATGGGAGGTTGGCCTACACAATAGCACTAAACTGGAACTACTGTATTCATGGGAATTCCTAGTGCATTTAGCTCTGAATAGGTGCACAAAAGAGAAGATGGAGTCTTGCATTGTCTCACCCTCCATCCTACTTTGCCATGTTCGTTCAATTCCAATTACCTTACTCTATGATGAAATTAATCTCCTCTATAAAATATTGATTACACTCTTTTCCTGTGAATGAGATTGAATAACTCTCGTTCACGGCAAACACATGTTTTGAGCAGCCAGCACATGACTGCAGCTAATTGAGGAAAAATGTGTTTTGGGTGAAAATTATGTTTCATTGAACCATAGATACAGAGAATACTCATGATACAAATAGTGCAGCAGTAACATAACATAACCGGGACAGTGAAGTCTATCTTCAAAAAGTGCTCATGATACCAGCAAAAATCAATGGCCTAATGGAGACAGGGTATTCTCTCCTTGTGCTTTCACAAGTAATCACATGTGCATGTAAATACAAAATTGATTTTGCATGTGGACTTTGTCATCCTCTGTTAACCAAAATTACACTGGTAACAGAATTAGCCTTTAAATTGTTTCTTTACTTACTGGAGGTGATCCTTGGTACAAGTTTCATTGTCAGTACAATTCCCTTGTTAGTGAACAAATATTAAATATTTCTTGTCTAATTATCTTACTAGGACTTAATGTGTACAGTGTAGCTCTGATATATGAAAATAATCGTTTATTTCTAAAACCAAGGGTAACCTAAGGTTCTAAAGTGGCATGGATTGAGTTTGAGTTCTATTAAATAATATTTGTATAAATGCAGGCTTGTGCATTGTCAGTTTGGTTTCATTCCTCTAGTAGTCCATATTCAGGAATATCTCCCCTTGACTGCACTGGTGTTTCACTGAAGGAAAGATTAAAATAATAAATGCTTGCTTAACATGCAGGCTTCTTCAGAGAAAACTCTTGCTCTGGAAGTGGGACTGATCTTAAAGCATACTTAATGAAAGTTAATTGATGGAATAATCAGAAAATGCAGGTATCATGGATAAAAATGCAAACAAAATCAGAATCTGATTTTGGTTGCATGGGCATGGGGGAGGGTGGCTTTCTTTACTTATTGAGTAGGTTCGTACAAGAGGTTGTCTAAAAAAAATATGGGTATAGTTGCTAGGTTTAATTGATTATTTTTTGTTAGCATATATCAGAAGCACCAATGATTCTTTGGATAGACTCTTCTGTTTTCTATATTATTTTTAGTAACTAAAATTAATATATTTCAAATGCAGAACAAGAGGGAGACCTAATTAGCGACTTCTCTTTCTCCTTTTGTTTTTTAAAAGACATATTCTTCATCCAAGTGTTGATCTCCTCACATTTTAACACTCAAGTGATGGATATACATGGTCAATGAGATGTACTTCTAGGTGTCACAGTGTATTGTTGCAGTGAGGCTTTTATTCTCTCTCAAAAATTGAAGAGAATGGAAGGCAGGATAATTTTGTGTTATTGGTGAAGGGTTTGGAGGAAGAGGAGAAGTTGCTCATCACTATTCCTGAGGACCTCTTGAGGAAAATGATTGTACACACTGTAGTGTCAAACAATTTAAGGCTAGATCTTGTGCCTAGATCCATTTTAAATAACCTGATTATAGTGGTATGGCAGTTAGGATTTCATCACAGCTTCTGTTTAATGGTTGATATTTGTACGTCCTCTAAAATCAGCATGCTTAGGCAAGTCCTTTCAAATGTGGTAGGCCTCCAAAAGGGCTTGCACAGGGGAAAAGGCACAAATTGAGGGCAATTTGAGCTAGGGGTCATGGAGATGTAAGTCCAGAAAAAATATCAATTTTTCAACAATTTTCTAGGTGGATGTTTTGGTGCAGAGCTAGAGATCAAACTATTGATGTGATGCAGGTCAAAATGGTCTTAGTTGTATTACCCAAGGTAGTGCATGCCATCCACTAAATTTTTGAAGGAACTCAAATGGAGTATTGGATCTAAAAAATGTATTTTTTTATGGTGTTCATGCATCAATATCGGTGGGACAGGAACAGCAAGAGGATTTCTGTTCTTACCATATCATATGCTTGAAACTCAGCTCTTTCTGAAGTGCACCAAAATCTAAAGAGTTGCTCTACAGACTTGTGCCTCTGGAGTGTCTGAGCCACGTTCACTGTCTCCTGTGTGCATGCCAGGATTTGGAGAGCCTTTGCCAATTATAAAGGTTGGGCCTTATCTCTGATCAGGTGAGCTGGGTTTGAGGATGGGAGCAGGCAGCCAGGGCCCAACAAGGAAAGTCCTGCTGCTTTGGTTAGTCTTTAAAGTGCTACATTGTCCTGCATTTTGCTTCAGCTACCCCAGACTAACACGGCTGCATTTCTATCACTGCTGCTTTGGGTGAGGAACTTTTAGAAATGACATTTGTCATGCACATCATAGGCTCTAAAGCACTGAGGAGAAGAATGGGAACATATGCTTTAAGCATGTCTACTCTTAAAAAAGCTATCTGGGCAGTGCTGCAGCGGTGCTGCCATCATGTTTCAGTGTAGACAGTACTTATGCCAAGGGGAGAGGATCTCCTGCCAGTATAGGAAATCCACTTCCCTGAAAGGCAGCAACAAGTTCAACAAATTTTTTTTTAACTACATCACTTAGGGGTGTGGATTTTTCACACTGCTGAGCTACATAACTGGTTTGACCTAATTTTCTAATGGAGAGCTGCTCATTAATTAATTAAATGTTTAACATGCCTTAGACCCTTTGTTTAAGGTCATACTACTCTCCAAAGGGAATTTTAATTTGGTGAGGACATTTGCACCATTCAGGAGCTTTTCCCTTCATCCTCCTGCTATCCTTCCTGTTTAAAGGGCTGGTCTACACTTAAAACTTACGTTGTCATAGCTACATTTGTCAGGGCTGTGTAAAGTCCACTCCCCTATGCCGAACTAACTTCTCCCTACCTGCTGCCTCCTGGGGAGGTGTATCTGTGCCTGTGGGAGAACCCCTCATGCTGGCGTTGGTAGTGTCTGGGCTAAAGCAGTATTGTGTTGCAACTTTGCTGCTGTAGCATTTTAAGTGGAGCTATACAGTCCTAGATTCCTGATGTGGTCTTTCGATGGGTCTCTAATGTCATGCCTGGCTTTCTTTGGATAATCCCTGGTCAGAACAGTTCTTGGCCACTGGCCAAAAAATGCTTCCCTCTCTTTGGCTCTGTTCCTAGAGGCAGCCGGAGGCAGGGGTGTTGCTCCTTCACTGTCTCAGTCCTTCCTGCCTCTCCTTCTTTCCTTGAGTTTTTATAGCAGGCTGTATTTCCCCTTACTGGTTGCATCTGTGTGACTAGCAATTGTGGTAGCTACATGTGAATATGGTCAAGCTGTTTGCCTATGGGCAGGAGCTGACTTTCCTCTCCCTTCTGTCTCTGTTTAGTATCAGCTTTATCGGCCCCATATCTCTAAAATCCATTTACTTGATGACTTTTCTTGAAATGTGCTATGTCTCATGAGAGTTCAGAGTAGGGTTGGTGAACTAGAATTGGGGTCACTTAAGCCAGAGCTTCCAGAGAGATTAGTCCTGAACAAAATACCTGTTTTTTCCCCCAAAAAAGTTTGAGTGCTTCATTTTGTTTTTGTTTTTAGTGGCACAAAGCTAGGGATCAAACTATTGCTGTGGTGTGGGTCAAAATAGTCTGAGATACTGGTGAATTTTTATCCAATATATTGCATGGCATCTACTGACTTTTCAAGAATCCAAATTGTAAATGGTATTAAGGTTCATGTTCACTTCTTCGCTCATATGGATATCTGGATGGATTACAGTGTTCATGGAACAGTAAAGAATAAACCATGACAATATCTGTGCAGTCACTTTATGATTCCAGGGTAATTTAAGCAAATGTGCTGATGCTGTCGCATCTGGTGAAGATCTTGTCAGTTCCACTTTTAGTCCAAACTTTGTACACCTGTAAACAAAAATTGAATAACTCATGTTGCTTGCTACAATTTGCCACTATTATAATATAAAGTGTATCTTTATATATTATGGGGGTGTTTATAGTGAACACAACAGAATAGTGAGTAGCTGGTCTAACCAATTTTTTTTCTTATATTGGGTGGGAAGGAACTCCTTTCAGGGGACTTTGTCTGCGTGTATAGGGAGGGACAAATGAAGCTCTTCCTTTTGCACACACCAATGTTCGTGTTTAAAAGAATGTTTTGTACCATTTTGTAATCTCAGTTCTTTCAAACACCTTCACACATTCTCATAACACAAACATATCTATATCATGCATGTGGATTAGTATAAGTATATTGCACTTTGAGTTTGTACAATTAATTCCCATTGGCTATTGCCAAATACAGGGGAACAAGAAGGAATCTGGCAGTGCAATCTTTATGTTATCATTTTTATTCTGTGCATGAAAGTGAATTGCTTGTAAAAGGAAGAGAAGAGCTGGTATTCTTCAGCACCTGTGGGATTGGCAGAACAAAGGTATATGAGTTAATGGGATCTATTGTTGAAATAGAGCAAAGTTAAGATTGCATGGACAAACTTAACTTTGCAGAAGCAAAACTCACACTTCTATAAACCAACAAATGCAAAGACACAACACGCCACCAAAGAACCTTATCTATATGTAATGTTTTGACACTGAATATGTGTTAAGTCCAGGAGGATCCTGTGTTTCCAATGCAAGAATTAAAAACAAAGTAGATGGATAAGCAGGATAAGGAATGGTACTCTTTGTCCTGCTTGCCAGCTGAGGGGAACAAATAAAAACTAATATTTTATCTTGTAAACGTATTGTTTATTTTAATCTGTTCATGTTACGCATGTGTTTATATTTATTTTAAAAGGTTTTCAGTTTAATTTAAAAGTAAGACTGAGAAAACATTGCTTTGATTTCTTTCTTTTCAGCTGAGATTTATTAACTAGTTTGACACAAATTTGTAAAGAGCCAATTAAAGATCTATCCACCATCAGCCTACACAACATAATTGCTTATTATTCACAATGCTTTTAATGCTAATAGCAATAGCTAAATAACTATGTATATTCTTCTATTTTTGTTCTGTTCCACACCTGTTGGTTAGTAAATACTCAGGATACCTCAGTAGAATTCCTAGAAGTGAGTAATGAGCTCATAGCTCGCTGTACAGATATTGTAAAATTCTTGACCAGACATGCCATGATTTCTCCCCTAGAATTCAAGTCCAATGGTTCAGTACTGTGACAAAGGTTCTACTCAAATTTGATGGGCCCTGCACTTTCAGGCAGATTTGCTTGCCTCAGAGGCTCACAGCAGCCCTCAATTTAGGCACCACATCCTAGGGCATTAACTTGCTGTTTGTTGAGTTACTCTCATCATTGGCCAGCATAAGGTATAAAAGAAAAGCTCAACTCCACAGTCTTGATAGACCCCTCTAATGATACAAGGCTATATAGAACCCATTCTTTTCTCCAGCCAGTCTTTTCCCCAACTGAAAATGGGGACGTGAGTGGTGGGGGCAACTCGATCCCACCCTCTTCTCTGGGTTCCAGTCCAGAACCCTGTATTAGCAGTGGCCTATAAAAATCTTCAACACCAGCTGCAAGACAGCTAAAAAAAACCTCTGGCCTACTTCCCCACACCTTCCCCATCACTATCCTCATCTCAGGTTCTCCCTCCTACTATCTGCTGGTATTGCACCTTAGATTCTCTGCAATGCTTCCTCTTGTCCTCTCAGCTCCTTGCAGGCCAGCTAATTGCAGAGAAGCTCTTTTTATAACCAGTTTCAACTGATTCTTGAATTGGCCCTAATTGTTCTAACGAGTCTTGGCTCACTTGACTCTGTAAGCCTACTTAATTAGCTCCAGGGACTTAATTGCCCTTATTGATTGATTCTGGCAAGTTCTCACTGGTTCTGGACTAGCCCCGCCAGTTTACCCCGGGAACAATGATTTACCCAGTCTGAAGCTAATATGCCTCCCTTCCTTTACTCTCTTGTTTCCTTCTGGCCTGACCCTGTCACAGTACATAACCAAAAACATTTTTGGTTATGTAATGTGACAGGGTCAGGCCAGAGGGATACAAGACAGTAACGGAAGAGAGGTATATTTAGATTTTTTTTCTAAAAACAATCCCATAGTATGTTATTAAACAGGTAATATAAATTGCAAATCCTATGTCTATGCTATATTTAAAGTCATGGTAATTGCAAATCAAAACAATCAATGATGTCTGAACAAGCATGTGGGTCCAAGAGGAACAGAAGTTGTCAAGAATACTTTGAAGATACTAAATAAATGTGAATTTCTCTCTTAGCATTATTGATTTTCAGTTTTTAATAAAAAATGAAAATTTGAAGTGTTGACAGCAGACTTAAATCTGGCAGCAGATCACCACCGGAGAAATTGAGATGAAATGGCAAAGAACTAGCCTGGTTAACATTATTCTAAGTTAATTAATATACATACAGTACAGGAATGTGAGTACCAAGGTGATTTTTAAACCCTTGGCAGCCCTGGTTTTTAGATAGTATTTGAAATGAGAGCATCAATGGAACACACAAAGATATTATTCAATTAGTAGTTTACATTTAGCAATATCTCCTCATTTAATATTTTTACATTTACTTTTGGAGGCTTCCTCTTACATATGTAAAATTTTACTTTCACAGAATTATTTTATCTTTCATTAGATATTTGTATTAAAAAAACTTTTCCTGTGCAGGATGTTCTGTTTCATATGACAAATGCACACATTTACAGACCTATCCGTGGGCAAACCTTGACTCCATAGATTCAGGATTCCATAGATTCAGTGGTATCTTTCTGCCAGTGAAGTACTTTCAGAGTTTGTGAAGGATACAATCTGTGTGTGGAGGACAGTCAGACAGGGAGGAGATGGGCAGCTGTTGCCTTCATCCTTCAGTCCTCTACCTGTGCTTGAATAGCTTCATAGCCTTTGTTCTCCCAGACTCATTTTGATTTCCCCAGCAGAATTCCCACTTGTGTTCTCTTCAAGGAAATGCAGGTTTGAACCATTTTTTATGCCATAGGAAGTGTGCAATCTAATCCCTGGCTAGCGTGATTATCACTGCTTGTGATGAAGCACCTGCCCCACTCTGGGCCCTAAGGGGCAATAGAGCCCTTGGGAGACAGTGGAGGAGCCAACCTATCAGAGGAGGGGCTGGACGGAGTGGCCAGTCAAGGCTGGGCTTGCCCATATAAGAATGGCTGCAGAGCAAAACAGGTTCAGTCACTCCCTGAAGTTTGACGAGGGAGGAGGACTGGCTGCCTTGCAGGCTGAAGGCAGACAGCACCCTGGCCAGAGAAGTGCTGTCAGGAGAAATCTGGATTGCTAAAGGGAGCTCCTGCAGGCTGAGCCCTGAAGTAAGACCAAAGGGGATGCTGGGGCTGCAAGAATGTGGCTCAGGGAAATCTACTTAGGAACGGAATGAAGGAAGTGATGGCCAACTACAGGGTTCTGGGGCCAAGATCAGGAACAGCAGGCAGGTCCAAGTCCCTTTTGCCCCCCAGGAGTCAGACAATGGGATAAATTGCCACCGAGGGAAGTGGCTGGACCACTGTACTGCAGTGCATTCCTCTGTAAGGGGGGGAAGCGCAGAGTAAGGCACAGCGGGAGGGCTGCATCATGAAGGGGATGCCGAACCCCTGGAGCAGAAGTGACGGTACTGAGATGCCAACAGAAGAGGAGAGAACTACCTAGGAGAGCTGATCTCAGAGGGTGTGTCTAGACTACATGGCTCCGTTGATGGAGCCATGTAGATGAGTTTACTTGGCAAAGGGAAATGAAGTGGTGATTTAAATAATCGCAGCTGCATTTACGTCAAAATGGCTGTCGCACTGTGCCGAACAGCTGTTTGTCGGCAGAGCACAGTAGTCTAGACGGGGATCTGCCGACCCCAGAACCCTTCGTCAGCAGATCCTTTATGCCTCATGAAACAAGGCTTACAGGATCTGCCGACGAAGGGTTCTGGGGTCGGCAGTTCCTCGTCTAGACTGCCGCGCTGTGCCGACAAACAGCTGTTCGGCACAGCGCGACAGCCATTTTGACGTAAATGAAGCGGCAATTATTTAAATCGCCGCTTCATTTCCTTTTGCCGAGTAAACTCATCTACATGGCTCCGTTGATGGAGCCATGTAGTCCAGACACACCCAGAGATGTCCACAGAATTCTGCTATAGTGAGCTGCACCCCATCACACTACTCAATACTTCAACCCCGCTCTTTGAGCTTTGCTGTAAGCATGACAGTACTTTTCCCTCCCGTACTAATGCATGGCTATAAAGAGCCATGAGTTGCATGCTTAAAAGTTGGTCTCTGATAATTTCTGCTGAGACCAGCTACATTACGTCCCATTGCTACATTGATAATGGTACCAGTATTTATGATCATTAACATGCATTAAATACTGCTATGTATTCAGCTGTTGTATTCAGAGCCATTAACTTGTCTCATCATTGTATTTTGTAAATGGCTTCTTAAAGCACATATTTTGAAATAGCTGTTCCTTTGCTGATTTTCTTTCTACACAAACAAAAGATTCCAATGGGGTGACCTTTGATGTATAAAGGAAGAAATAGATCATACAGTTCTTGCATGCCCTCTTTAAAATTTACTTTCCCATTGAATCCCTGTCTACTGCATCAACTTATTTCCATTTCTACAGGGGCTGATCCAAAAGATAATGAGGAATGGGGCAAGGCCAATAGAATAGAACATCAATTAAGAAAAATAAAGTCATCCTCTCCATCTCCTAGAAGATCAAACTACATTTCAGTAGTACAGTCAAAATAAGATAAGTTCTCAAGAATTATTCCAACCAAGTCCTTTTTTAAAACTAATGTTCTTATTGATTTTAGATTTATTCCACAACCTAAAGCATTAAGAATTAACAAATTGATCAATACCCTTACACTTCTGCCTGGGGAAATATTTTGTAAGCATCTGTCATATGATGCATTGTTTCTAAAATAGGATGACAAGGATAGCAAAATGGCTTATGGTCTCCACATTTTTTGTGTGCGCGCATGCAAGAGTTAAGTACAGTCACTCTAAACATGAACCTCTAGATACCTCAATAAATCTCATTTATTTATATTGGTTAACACGAAGGTCTTTTGAACACAGTGAACATACTCAGGCTAGTTTCTGGTTACCATAGCAATATCCCTGAAAAATGGGGACTTTCATTTTTATAGAATTAATTTTTTGTCTCAGAAAACAACCTTTAATTTCAACTGTTACGCTGGATATGCTTCATGATTACTGTTAAACATGCTCCTTGGGAAAGCATTATTTCATTTATGGGCAAATCTGTACCAAGTAGGGAGAATTGAATAGTGTGTGGAATAATTTTCACATAGAAGCTTCAGAGGACACAGAGCTGACTCCATAGATGTGTGTGCATCATTCTCATTCTGAACCCAGCCTCCAAGTAGTACTAAGTCCCAAATGTGTATAATAAATATGTGTATGTCTATGCATCAAACTTGTCCATACTTGAATTATTAGCTGTGTTCAAAATGTTAACTAACATGATTCCATATTATACTACATTTTCCATCACAAATGTTTGTTCCAGTTCATGCACATTTGTTCTGCATCCTGTTAACATGAATAACAATAAACTTTGATGTCTGTTCCCCAAGAGAATTTACATTAGTCTTAGTTACCACATACTGCTAATTAAAACACGTTAAAACATAACTTAAAATTTAAGTGTAGATGTATACACACATAAGGTATATATTTATATTCTTGTATTTTAGGGAATGAACTGAGTCTTTATCTCTGTTCATCAGCTATTAGTTTGCCTCACAGAGGAGTGTGTGTATTGGTGTAGATGATGCTCAGCTGTTGCTGCTGTATAAAGCAGCAGTTTTGGGACAGGAGTGGCTTCTCTCGCTCTGCTTTCCTAACAGGGCAAGTTTCTTCCTAACCCTAGCTGCTTAAAAGTTGGCTTACAATTAGAAGCATGGACTGTTATATTTATATTCCTTCCAAAAACTGTTTCCTCCTCTTAGTCCTTGCAAGTGTTATTCTGGATCTTCTTGTTATACTGTAAATTCTAGGTATAACTTGTAACATCTGCCAATGTCTTTGCCTCAATGACATCTCGGGGCAGAGAATTCCACAGGCTAACTACTTTGTTCGGAAAAAGGTGATTCCTCTTGTTGGCAAATCTACTGCCTTTCAGTTTCATTGCATGTTCCTTTATTTTTCTATTATGAAAAAACGTGGTTTGTAAAGTATATTGTATCTTCTCTCTACTGCTCAAACATACACCACTTTCATGGGTTCATAATATATTACATCTAAACTTATTCACCTGTTGTTTTTTTTCTATTTTTTGTTCTGATCCATTAAGTGTGGCTTCTCCTTTTTGTTACTTTTCCTGGATATCATTTGCCATTCATCATTCTATATCCCCAGTCTATTTAGGTTTTTCTGAAAGGTATTCCTTTCCTTAGATGTTTGAACTGATTTTTCTATTCAGGGTGTCATCAGGAAACATAGGCATCTAGCAATGTGTGCCAGCCTCAAGGTCATTCTTCATGATACTTAAATAACCTTGCTACTTACCTCCCTCCATGTAGCTGGGAAGGATTCCTAGTTTTGCTTTGTTCATAAAAGGCTATTCAGCTCATACATCCAGCATTCATCTCTTGATACAAAAGCACTGCTCAGCGTATCATTTCCAGTCATTTGGGTTTCCAACATGTACACGACAGTGCCAAATATCCTTGGGCATGTGGAACAGTAGAGGGGAAAGGAAGGGACAGATACATGATTTCAGTTATACCCTGGCTCTCTCTGCAGATGTTTCACTGTTACCTAAGGTAAAATGGGAGAGATGAGAGAAGGTACCTTGCAATGGGGTGGGAAGAGAGAGAGGAGAATGTTCTTTTACATTAGGTAGTGAGAAATGGTTTTATGATGTTCAGCATTACAAGAGCTTTAAACAGAAAATATAATTATAATTAATTCGTTTGTTGTTAATCTCCAGAGAAGCAGCACAAACCAAGTAACAAAGCAAAAATACAATAAACAGGAAGGGAAGAAAAAGTGCAATCCAGGGAAACTAGAGAGAGAAAAAGACAGAACAGACATGAAGAGAAAGTAATGGTGGCAATCTGCCATGCTCCAGGATCAGTGTCTTTCTTGGGTACTGATACCACAATTCATACTTTCATCACTATCCTTCTGTAGCTTCCGGTCACATCTCAGACAAAGGCATTTACAGGTCGGGATAACTTTCACCTGAGTCTCCTTCTTTGGGGACTCTCTGGGGCAATTGCCATACTGGTATTCGAGCCTGTGAGGACCAGAAAGGTGTTTACTCCTTCTGGGAATGGTTACACTGCATTCCCCTTTTGAGAGAGGAATGCAAATGCAGCCGAGTGAAATTGCAAATGAAGTGCGAATTTGAATTTCCCATGCTTCATTTCCATAATCGCATCTGGCCGCTTCTTTGAAATACACTATTTCGAGAGAAAAAATGCTGTGTAGACGCGGTTATTTTGAGAAAACCCTTCTTTCGAAATAACCCTTACTCTGAGGTTTAACGGTTATTTCGAAAGAAGGGTTTTTTCTTGAACTAACCGTGTCTACACAGCATTTTTTAATCTCGAAATAGGGTATTTCAAAAAAGCGGCTGGACAGGATTATGCAAAGTAAGCATGGGAAATTCAAATCCGTGCTTCGTTTGCAGTTTTGTTCGGCTGTATTTGCATTCCTCTCTCGAAAGAGGAATGCAGTGTAGACATGTCCTCTGTGATTAGCTTGCTGGCCACAGGATATTAAACCTGAAGCCATAATGCTTCTAGGGATTCTTATGGGGATGTTACAGCATAGTCATTCTTCCTACCTAAGGCTGTGGTTCAAAAGCATGATTCAGCAGTAATTTGGGAATGCATGAAGTGCAACAAGAACAAAACAATGATGTAAATTTAGATGATTACTTTTTTGACTGTCTGATTATAATTACATTTTTAATTTACCAATTGAAAAGTTGAGTGTAGCCTACATACTGACTTTACAAGGTGGTGTCATTGAAATGAACAAAAAACAACTGATAGGTGCGCTTTTCCAATTTGACAACGTTTCCAGGCAATTTGTTGGAAATTTTTGCCAACTAGTAGTCATTACAACAACTATGCATCTTTGCCAAATAAATAAGCATAGATTGATTTTCATCCATTATTGAGACTGTGCAAAACTCATAGTGAGATAATTAAATTGTGAGAACTTTGTTAAAATAAAACATGCAACTGGGAAAAACAGTTGAGCTTTGGCCTGAGTTGAACCTTTGGCCTTTTATGCCAAGTGCACTTGATTTTAATTTTATTAGTATTGGTATTATTTTCTGTTTTAGTTTTTGGGTTTTTGGTGACCCACAACAGGAAAAAATAATCTTTTTTATTTAAAGAATTCCAGCTGTGTGTGTTGATGAGCTAAGGTAAAATCATATTTGACTTGTATTATAAAGGAAAATTATAAAATGTGTCTAAAACATTAAAACAGCAGCCTACTCTGCAGGTTACTACACCCTTCCAGCACTGGCAACTTAGATTGCTAAGTCAAGCCAAAATTTCATTACTCTTGTTTTGAAGTCCAAAATGTGCTCACACTGATATTTTATCATTTGTAAATTAAAAACAAATACCATATATGTTCATGGTTATAAAACATACTAGAAAGACAACCTGAGCATCAAGAACCGTGGTGCGCAACCTGAGGACTGCAGACCCCATGGAGGACCCTTCCCGCATCCAGTGCACTGAAGCACTGGAGCCCTGTACTTCCTACCCCTCCCCCTTTACCCTCCCAGCACTCTCAGAGGAGGTGCAGATTGCCTAGGTTCCAGTTCTGAGGGGGAGGGGGACAAGTGGAGTCAGAGAATTAATCAGGCATTTCACATGCTTCAGTAGTGCTGGGAAGGTGGAGGAGAGGGAGGGGAAGATACGTGTGGGGTTCTGATGTCCCAGTGCACAAAAGGCACATGGAGGAGGGAACAGAGAGGGCGGCCGTGGGGCGCAGGTGGAACCCCAGTGGGGCCTCGTGTTGCTGTAGCTTACTGAGATGAAAGAGGGACACTCATGCAGTCCATGTACTGTTTGTGGTTCCCTGTCCATGATCAAGAACTTTGCATATGGTCTCTGAGGCTACCTCTATACTGCAGGCGTCTTGCGCAGGAAGCTTTTTGCAGAAGAGATCTTCTGCAAAAACTTCTTATGCTAGAGCGCATTCACACTGCAAAAGCAGATCGGAAAAGCGATGCGTGGATGCTCTCTCACAAGAAATCTCTGATTGCCATTAACACCTGTGCTTGTTCTGATAGGCTGTTTTTGCACAAAAAAGCCCTGCTTCCCATCCACACGTACCTTTTTGCCTAATAACTCTCTGCAAAAAGAAGTTATTCCTCGTAGAAAGAGGATTACCAATACTGCAAAAAACCCTCTCTTCTGTCAATTCACTGTAAATTTTCTTGCACAAAAATACGCTTGAGGTGTGGAAACTCCGTGAGTATTTGCACAGAAACGACTGTTTTGCGCAAACACTCTGCAGTGTAGTTGTAGAGTGAGTGTCAAACTCTCTTTTGCTGTAGGAGAAGTATAAGGTAAAAAGAGGGAAGGAATGAGCATCAATTTAATATAAAATCAAGATGAGAGCAACATTAATCAAGAAACCAAAAGGCATGAAGAGAATACATTCTTTAAGGTTCTATACACTAATGCTGGGGCTGAGCAACTAACAAAAGGAATTAGAATTGTTCATTTATGAGCATAAATTCAGTTTAGTTGATATTACAGAAACCTGGTGGGATGATTCACATGATTGGAATGTTAAAAATCAATGGTAATAGCCTATGTAAGGAGGATCAAGCAGGGAGTAAAAAGGGAAGAGGAATGATGTGCTATGTCAAAAATGGAATTACCTGTTTCCGGGTCACTGACAACTCAGGAAATGATTGGGATGCTTATGGATCAATGTCCTAACAGATAAAACACAAGATGGAAATATTAGTTGGCTTCTGTTACAGACCACCAAATCACACATGAAATAGGATAACTAGTACTCATTAAGCATCTCTCTGTAATGTTTTGGATACAAACACAGATGATCATGGGAGTCTTCAGTTTGATGACATGCTTCCCAGGCTAAAGCAGACTTCGAATGTCTAAGTATTATAAATTACAATTTTATAACACAAAAAGAATTGCACCCTATAAGATACACTCTGTATTGGGTCTTAGAGGACAGATAAAGAGGAATTGATCACAGAACTGGGAAAACATGGTAGTTTAGGTTTAGGTGATTATGACTTGATTACCTTTTTAATATGTAAAAAGAATTAAATCCAATAGTTATATTTGATAGTTTAAAAGGACCAACTTCACGAAGATGAAAATAACAAAGCCAAATCATCTGTGATGAAGGATTTAAAACAAAATTTCTAAATGATTATTTGAATTGTTTAAAAATACTTTAGTAGATGCCCAAAAAGTTAGCCTCATAGACAAGAAACAAGGAAATATTGGTTATGAAATTGATGTGGTTTGATGAGAATTAAAAGCAGCTATAAAAATAAATATTTTATAGAAATATAACCAAGGACAGAAAGGAGAAAACAGTGGTAATAAATATACATAAGAAATTATGGATTGTAGGAAATTGATAAAGGAAGCAGATCTTGCCATTTCCTTCTATGTCCAGGGGAGTTAAGAAACATGAGTTTGAGTATATGAAGAACAAAAATAATCCTAACAATTGTATTGGGCCATTAATCAATGAAAATAGTAGAGTTGACAATAGTATAGAATAGGCAGAAATATTAGTAAAGTTTTCTGTTCTGTATTCAGGAGAAGAAAAAACTGGTAGTCATATCATATGATGCTTACACTCTTTCCATTCCACTAGTATCTGAGGGGGATGTTAAACAGCCGCTACAGTTAGACATTTTTAAATAACTAGGTTTGCATAACCTGCAACCAAGAGTTTAAAAAAATTGGCAATATTTGCTGGATCATTAATGTTTTGCAATTAGTCTTGGAATACAAAAAAGTTCCAGAACACAGTTAAAAGTGGATATACCAATATTTTAAAAGGTAATTGGGATGCCCTGGGTAATTATAGGCTTGTTAGTTTTAAGCAAGATAATAACATGTCTGAAATGAGAAATGACTAAAATTAATTAAAGGAAAGTAATGTAATTAATGCTAATCAACAAGGATCTGTGACAAATAGATCATGCAAACTAACTTAAGATGAGTTTTTGATGACATCATAACTTTGATAAAGATAATATTTTTAATCTTTGTTGCAGTGTTGTTACGGTCATGTTATTCTTGGGATCTTAGATGGAGAAGGTGGCTTAGGAAATACCAGAGCACTTCTGGAGTTTGAAAGCTTATCTCTTTCATCCATAGAAGTTGCTTTAGTAAAAGGTATTGGCTCACACACCTTCTCTCTAAAACTAATTGTATTTCTGTAATTTACTTAGACACAACATTTTTTATTTTAAAAATCTATAAATAAATGCACATATTGAATGGATGAAAAGTTGGCAGATTGGTCTCAATATGTATTGGTAAATCATCATTGAGCAAGTGTATCTCCAAGGGACCCAGAGGGATCAGTTCTTGGATCTACATTATTTAACATTGCTATAAGTGACTTAGAGAAGAAAACATAAAATCATCACTGATAACATTTGTAAAATACACCAAAATTGTGGGAGTTGTACATAATAAAGGGCACGTGTCACTTAGTGTTGGAAATAATCCAGGACACTCTGGATGCAGGTGAAAACAAGCGGAGGATTTATTATACACCAGCTGATGGAGTGACACGCAGGGGTTACGCTGGTGAACACTGGTTAATTAAAACAATACAATAGGTTATATAGTCAGCAGGTGGACGGAGGAAAAATGATTTGATAGGTCTAGCAGCAAGACGAAATGAGCACATAAGCCAATAGAACTACTAAAGATTATATAATAGCTCCACCCATTGCAAAGTAACAACTTATTAATTAATATACAGGTAGTTATTGTTCAAATGCCAAAACATGTCAGCAAAATAGTAATAACATTTTAGTCTGCATAGATGATGATGTTTCTATAGCAGGCGGGTATGGCCTTGAGTTGGTGCAGCGCTTGGTTCTCAGGCTCATTATCTAGGAGTGAAGCAAGACAGTTAAGCACATTTTATGAATGTTATCTTAAGCAAAATGTGTTACGTTACCAACTGGGGTCCTGTCCAAGTGTTTTAGAATGTGGTTGCTATGGTGCCCAGGGTCATCTTACTGTCTGCAGCTCTTATCCTGACTGTGGTGTTCCCAGGCCTAATCCCAGGATGGAGTCATGCTGTTTAGGGGCCTATTAGTACATCCAGGCTGCCTCAGTTTACCCTACACTTAGTAAGATAGGCATAAGCAACTAGTGTGCATTTTGGTATGGCTTAATATAAGTGTACACATTTAGGAATAGGCTGACTATACATTCTGTTTTGGCCAGGACAGTCATTTTTTAAAAATCTGACAGGGGGTTGCTGAGGAGCTTTCAGATAGGAGCAAATGGGACAAATGCTGAGTTTTACCAAAAAAGTCCTGATGTCTATGATGTCAGCTTGAGCATGTAAAGACCCCAGGTGTCTTGGGCCAGCCTTCCATAGCCACCAAAAGTTCTGCACATCCAACACTTCGGTCATCTGTAGATGTGGGCTTTGCCCACAAAAGCTCATGATACCATCTACATGTTTTGTTAGTCCTTAAAATGGTACCAGATTTTTGTTGTTTTAAGTTTGTACTTTATAGTGATAGACTCAAACAGCTCAGTCTATTTAGTTTAAAAGCAGGTCAAGGTATAATTTGATTAGCCTGAGTACTGATTTGGGGAATAAATATTAGATACAAGTGACTCCTCAGTCTATCAGAAAAATATGTAACATGATCCAATGGCTGGAAGTTGAAGCTAGAAAAATGTACCCTGGGAACAAGGAGCATATTTGAGAGTAATTGACCATTTATTCAAAGGTTGTGGTGGAAACTCTATTACTAGCAATTTTTAAATCAAGACTAGATTTTTTTTTTTTTTTAGAAAATATAAGCTTTAGTTCAAAAGAATTATTTTGTGGATAGTAAATGACCGGTGTAATGCAGGAAGTCAAAACAGGTGATCACAATCGTCCTTTCTGACCGTGGAATCTATGAAGTACTACGTGGACAGTAATAGCAATACAAGCTTTTCCACTCCTGTGCTTTAATGGTATCCTGGAGTACCTTGCTCCAGGGTGAGAGGGCAGTTTTATCTCTATATCCTCTCAGTCCTGGACTGTGTGGCTGCTGCTTAATAATCTTTGTGAATGGTGTTGTTTCACTCTAGTCCACAGACAGCAGATATGAACATCCTAAGAACCATAATAATGGAATAAATACACCCTTTTGTCAATCAGATATTAATAACTTTTATGTGCTACCAATCTGAATTGGATTCAGATTGCCAATCTAGGTCAGATGTGGTTGCCAATCACAGTATGTTTGGTTGGTTGGTTTGGTTCCTGCCCCCCATTTTTGATGGAACAGTTCTCTGTTAGAAAACATGGATTAATCACAAAGGGAATTTTGATGAGAAAAAGTCACTCTGGTTTTTTTTAGACTAAGGCTTCACTTTGACATTTATTTTATAGTTTAATATTATATTTGTGTATATAAATGTCTACATATTATATTGTTTCAATATTCTCCAAATGAAATACTAAATATTTCCTAATCAATTTTTTGTAAATGCCTTTTTTGAAATACATTTTGAAGCTTCGCTTTCTTCCTCCCACTTCAGGACAAGACCACATTTCAAAATGTTAGAATTTCCTCTGGGAAAGAGAGTTTATTTTCTGACCTGCTCTAAGGGCACCAAGGGATGGAGGGCTCTCCATTACAAATCTCCCGATCTTTTCAATCCCACTTCATGCAGGGAGAGCAACTGCAGACATGCTAATGTAAATTGGGGCCTCAATAGGTTCCAAGGAAGCTTGCTCCTTGTTCAGAGAAGGAGAGATGTCAGAGCTGAGGTCAATTAGGAGATATCTCAGAAGTGGCAGCTGATTCTTCTCCTCTTGCTCTGTGTGCAACTTTACATAGCATGATCTACCCTTTTCACACACTGCACTGTATCCTCTTCTTGGACAGGAACAAACAGTGTTCTCATGAGTTAATCTCTTGCTTTATGCTTTGACATGACTGTCCCAAAGATGCATATGTGTCATTCTTTGTTTCGTGTTCCCTTTTATTCTTATTCCTGTAATCCTACAGTGATGCCCTGTGTATTTTGATTGTTTTGGTACTAAAGACGAGCTGAAAGTCAAATTCCAAAAGGCTGGATCCAGAGTTGGTTCAGATCTTTGCTTTTGAGTCTCATTTCTAATCACCGTACACAATAGTTATGTGTAGTATGTTTCTTAATGTTCACTTTCATTCTCTGCTCATTTTATGCATTATTCTTAACTTGTTGGTACATCGCATTAACTCCAGGATCTATAGGTAGTGAAATATAAAGAGGATGATGAACATGGGTATGGGATTGGAAATTCTAAGTAGTAGAATTTGGGGGGAGGGATAGCTCAGTGGTTTGAGCATTGGCCTGCTAAACCCAGGGTTGTGAGTTCAATCATTTAGGGAGATGGGGCAAGAATTTGTCATGGATGGTACTTGGTCCTGCTGTGAAGGCAGGGGACTGGACTTGATGACCTTTCAAGGTCCCTTCCAGTTCTAGGAGATAGGCAAAAACTCACCACAGGAAAATTTGAATCTTACAGAACTTGAGTGAATCAAAGACAGTGTGCCAACTTTTAGAAAGGAATGAGCAGCTAGCCAGGGTAAAGTATTAACTTGTAGGGTCCAGGATGATAACTGATGCCAGATGCTGGCACTTATCAGATCACACTATAAGGTTGTTTCAAGTAGTGGTTTATATTGGTTGTATGATTTTGGTCTGTTCTCTCTTTTCTAGCAGTAAGCTGCTCAAGTCTCTTTTGCAAGATACAAAGAATGATGCATTCTTTCTATTACTCCCCACTTTATTGATTCCTGTTTGCTCATGTACACTACTACAGTACAACTAACTAATAACAATAGTCTTACTGTGTTCATGGGTCATAGGCCTCTGTATTTCCTACTCTTGTATTGGTTGGCTTTTAATTACTCAATGAAGTCAGTGAGTCAGACATATTGAAAAATAGCTAGCATATGTTTTCCTAGTGCATTGATGGTAGTATATTAAAATGGAAGAGATTAAGACATGTATCATTTAGGACTAAGTGCCTTATAGAGTTCTGCATAGTTTTCATTTTATGGGTTTTTTCCTAACATAATTTATTTTAAAATACATTTATATTCTGCATGATCTACTTATGGAGAATAGACATTAATTTCTCTACTCTGAACCAAGGAATACTCTGAAAAACCTGTGTGTGTATAAAGATACTTGGATTCTTTTATGTGAACAACTGTAATTCTCAGCATAACAACAAAAAACAGTGAATCTTTGAGTAGATGGAAGGACATGTGAGTGAGAACTTCTCTCTCTCTCTCTCTCTCTCTCTCTGAAGAGAAGACTTTCCAGGATGGCTACAAAAAGGTAGTGTTATACATATCTTGATTTCACCTTGTCATTTTTGGGTATATAAAGCTTGTTGAATTTTAGAATAAGAAATGTAGAGCGGGGAGTGATTCTGGAAGTCATCAGTAAATGTAGACCATCCCTGAGAGGTGTTTGTCCAACTTGTTTTTAAAAACATCCAGTGATAGGGATTCTACAACTTCCCTTGGAAACCTGTTCTAGAGGTTTTACTAACATTCTAGCAGGAAATTTTTTCCCTAATATCTAACCCTAGATCTCCCTTTCTGAGGCTGAAGCCCATACCTTCTGGTCCTATGTTCAGTGGACAGGGAAAACGATTGATCACTGTTCTCTTAATAACAGTCCTTAACATATTTTCAGCCCTCTTTACTCAAGACTAAATATGCTTTTTTTTTAAAAAAAAAAAATCTTTCCTCATAGGTCAGGTTTTCTAAATCTTTTGTCAATTTTGTTGCTTTCCTCTGTACTATCTCCAATTTGTCTCCAAAGTGTGGTGCTGGACACAGGACTATAAGTGAGCCTTGCCAATGTGGAACAAAAACTTCCTGTGTTTTATACACAAATACCATTTAATATACCCCAGAATATTAGTCTTTTCCCCCCCAATGTTTCACATTATTGACTCATGCTCATTTTGTGTTCCTTATTACTCCCATATACTTTTGAGCAGTACAGCCACCCAACCCGTAAGTCCTCATTTTGTAGCTGTGCATTTGATTTGTTCTTCCAGAGTAAGTACTTTGCATTTGTATTTATGTAATTTCATCTTGTTAAGTTCAAAGACCAATTTTCCCAAATTGTTTTGAATTCTAATTCTGTCCTTCAAAGTCCTTGCAACCTATGCCAGCTTGGTGTCATCTGCATATTTTTATATTTTTATAAGCATATTCTCCCTTGCATTATCCATTATCCATGTTATTAATGAAAAAACTGAATATGACGACATTTAACAGTAATCTACTATATATTTGAGAGAATCTGTTCAAGAATTCCTCCTAAATAGTAAGAGCAAGGATCACAAAATTTGGTATACAGCTGTTTCTTATCATAACTTAAAGCAAGATAGGGATTTGGTTGTGCCAAGAGAATGGGATGTACCTGGAATGGGATTGTACTCCTAAAACCATACAGAAAAGAGACAGAATTACCAGGAAGTGAAAGACGCTGACTGGGAGTGTGCCCATATCTGGGACTGCCCCAGCCCTGAGCCTCCCACCGCCCTGGCTCCCTTTTATTTTATTTTTTGGAGCAGCTCACAAGAAGACAAACAACAATCAATTACTTGCATAGGTCTCCTAGGGATGTGCAAACGAGAGTCAGGGGTTTGGTTTGAAAAAAACCCTCAATTTTTTGGTTGGTGAGTGAGTGAGTGTGAAGAGCTGAGAAACAATAACTTCCACTAATTTTTATGGGATTTGTAGGTACAAGAAATCACATATGCTGAAACCCTAAGTTTTAATACTTTGAGGCAAGGCTACCATGCTTTTTACATTATTTCTTTCTATAGTGCTACCACAAGAATTTTCCTCATGCCTTTTGGTTGTTGACCCAAAGCCTGATTTTATAAATACAGAACTCAATGAAACTTGAGGGGGAGCACCCACAAATTTTTCTTACTGTAGCTACACTGACTTTCTTGTCAACAGTCTCAAAAAGGCAGCTACAAATGGGCCATAATAAGGTTTCGTATCTTTATATTATTATTTCATGGCATGAAATCAGTGTAGCAACTACCCATTGATAGTTTTCTTTTCTATTCTTTGATCTAGATCTAGTCTGTTTCTCCCAAAATTCCTTGATTTATTTGAGTGTGTTTGTGGTATAGGATGGTAGTGGGAACATTTTAAAATTTCCCACTATTGTAAATAATTTCATTCCTTTTTCATCCCATCCTTTGCCCTGTTGTGCTAGGTATACAGCATTAAATACTAAACACATATATAGCACTTTTCATTTTCAAAGCACGGTACAAGCATTGACTGATTGATCCCCATAAGACCCCTGTCAGATAGATAACTATTATCTCTGTTTGATAGAGGGGAAAACTGAAGCAGAGGACTTGATTCTGATCTCACGCCAAGGTAACTCTCTTGACTTCAGTGGTGTTAATCCTGATTTACTAGCCTAAGTGGGATCAGAATAAAGTCTAAAGGTGTTGCCTAAAACCACATAGCAAGTCAGAAGAAGACCAAGGATTAGGATTCTGCTGTTCCAAACACCATGCTCAAATTGCTGGGATTGTGCTACCTGTTATTGTGCCTCCTGCCTGTTTTGAGTGATTATTTTTCCTGGATTCCTAATGTTCCTGGATTCTATTTTCTTAACTATGATTTTATGGATGAAAACATATAGGTTCACAATCTGTCTACATCAGACTTCCTCTTAGTACAATTTGGAAGGGGAGAATAACGTGTCATTAAGTCACCTTTATGCACAGACATAGACTTCCCTTCTAGCTAAGGGCTGCTTTCTTCTCCCATCCCCCAAATACTGCTCCTAAGGTCTTATCAACTATTGATTACAGAACTTAGCTACATATTATTGTGGTTAAGTTACTAGCAATATTTTGATAGCCTTGAACAGGACTTTTCATTTTATAAAGTGTAAACTCAAGAAAAGAACATATATTTGGGTGTGGTTTAGAAATATAGTAATCTTTTGTAAAGGACATGAACAACTGTGTACAGAATCTAGCAATTTACTCACAGCCAGAATAGTAATGCTGACGGAGCTATCTATTTAACAACAAACCATAGACCAAATCCATCTGATTACATCTTTGCTGGCATACCAGTGAACAATTCTTTGGGGAATGAATTTTTTAAACAATTTGGAATGGCAGCCTTTAATTATAAGGGCAATTATGTTTTATTACATTTTACAATGGTTGCAATGGTTTAAGGCTTTTTTAACATAATAGTGAACTGATTTCCCATAGTCCAATCCTCCAACAGTAGAAAGATCTTTTCTAAGTGCATAATTTAAATTTAAATAAATGTAGACCTTTGTACTCAACGTGCATAGAATGTGAGTGATAACTTAAGAAAAAATATAGCTTTGTGACACACAGATTACTTTTGTAAAGGCAGAAGTATATTTTTCCCTTGATGCATGTGTCTAACTT
Source organism: Pelodiscus sinensis (assembly GCF_052426305.1). NCBI lineage: Eukaryota > Metazoa > Chordata > Testudines > Trionychidae > Pelodiscus > Pelodiscus sinensis. The sequence goes on along the minus strand of NC_143058.1, from coordinate 16,333,567 downwards.
CCATTAGTGTTAATGGAAGTTATGTGTGTGTATTCCAAAGAGACTACACTCCAATTAATTATAACACTTTAAGAAAATGTGAGGTATGCTAGGTTAAGGTAGGGATTTGTATGGTATTCAAATGTTTTGGAATTTTTATTCCCTCTCAGTCATTTGATGGATGCTTTACTTAACACTGACTGACATATTGTCATGGAGTCTTGTAAATACTAGTACAGTGTTTAGTTTAAATCATATTGTGGCATATGGATAGTTAGTCAGTTCAAATCTAGTTGTTGTTTTTTTCTGGGATATTTAGTCTACTACCTGTCTGTCTTTATTCTGCTTACCATTAGCTGACAGTTGAATAATTTCAAGGTTAACCTGAAATCAAACTGTAGATGACTGAAATTGAGCAATGTAAATGTGTCTGTGTGTGTGAATCATGTTAATGGTGTCTTTTCTCAATTTCTCAAGTTTTTCTAGATGTTTTGAGTAGATACCTCTTATCATCCAAGAAAGAACAGATAACAGACACATGATTTTGTATTTTAATTCTAATTGCAAATTGCAAATAGTGTTGGTAAAAGGTAGAATGAGCTGAGGAAAGTAACAATAAGGTATTTATAGAAAACAATGTAAACGATTGACATTCATATTGGAGATAATTCATGTGTAATACAGCACATCTGGAAACTCCAGGCAGTAAATTCTGTATTCCATAAATAGATACATAAATTACAGGAGTTCAGCATGCAGAGAGAGAAAATGAGCAAGAAGTTTTATGTATAAATGTCAGGTAGATTAGTGTAATTCGGCAAACTTATTTTGAGATGTATATTTCTATTTGTCATCTTCACTATTCCAGAACATGAGAGCGCTTTTTATCTCCTTGCAGTCACTGAAATCCTCCTTTGAGGATTTTCCTCATTGCTTGTGAATCTATAGGTACCAAAATTCTAGGATGTGAATCCCATTTTAATCTTCTACCACTGGTCTGAGATCTGATTATTCCAGAGAGACATATTCTTACATGGAAAGGGGTTGTGAGATAGCTTAGAGCCAGACCTTTAACAGTTAAGTCCTGTTTGTAGTCTGGTACAAAAGGACTGCACCAGCGGGAAAGGAAACCTTTGCTTCCTTACCAACTACCTTGGTGTCTTGTATCTTTGTTCAACAGCACAAGAAGGAGCAAAAAATTTGGAATCACTAACGCAAAAGATGAAAAGTTGAGGGATGCAGGCAGAAGGGGATGGATCTTATGGTAGACTCAGAGAAAAAATAATAAGAAAAAAACTCTGAAGGTGTCAAAGGAGCTAGAAGGAAAACAAAAAAGGGTCCTAGCCCTGCTCATTTCTTCAGCTGGCTGGAGAGCCTACACCATAGTCTACTTTTTTCAGGGAGCACCTTTTTCTTGATTCAACTTTCACTGACATGAAGAATGGCAGTTCTGGATCAGAGTGCTTCAGAGACTGCAAAATCCACTTTGCCTCAGTATCCAGAAGAGAAGGTAGTGACTGTTTTGATTGGTATGATGGAACTAAATTTGAAGGCCATTTCTGGAGTGTGTAGCCTCACATCAGCTCAGTGAAACAGTTTAACATAGAATCGTAGAATACTAGAACTGGAAGGGACCTCGAGAGAGTATCCGATCCAGTCCCCTGCATTCCTGGCAGGACTAAGCACCATTTAGAGCATCCCTGATGTTGAAAAAAAACATACATGTGATGTAGGGCAGGGAATTGGAATATAAGAGGGGGTGCAGGAGATTAAAGTGCAGGGGTTTGGGTTGTGAGCCAGAAGGGGACTGTCATCTGGGGCAGAGGATTGGGATGCCAGATCTGGGAGGGGATATGGGTGCAGGAGGGGGGCAGAGGATTTGGGTATGTAGAGTGGGGGGAAGAGGGTTGGGGAAGGGAAGGGCTGAGGTGCCAGCCGCAGGCTCTGACCAGGAGATTTACCAGTGAGTAGCCCAACACTTTCTTGAAGTAGCCAGCCTGCCTGCCCCATCCCCACACAGGCTGCAATCATGTGCTCTGTGAATAACTACCAGCCTTGGAGAGAAGGGGGCATGGTATTACTTGGCTTCCTGTTATTGGAAACAGGCAGCTCCCACTAGCCGGTTTCTGAACAAAAAACAGCCAGTGGGATTGTGCTGGGGGTGGGAGCAGCTCCTAAAGCCTCTCCCCCTCACAGATTTTAAAGCAAAACTGCCCAGCAGCTGTGTTTCTGAATGGTGTGTGGATGGGGTGAGGCAAGTGGGGAGCCTGCCTGGGGGTCACTGCAGTATTTGCGGGCCAGATCCGGTGGCTTGGCAGGCCAATTCCAGCCCATGAACCATGGTTTTTTCTAACCTGCTTTTAAATATGTCCGATGATGGAGATTCCACATCCTCTCTAATTAATTTATTCCAGTGCTTAGCCATCCTGAAAGGAAGTTTTTCCTAATATCCAACCTAAATCTCCTTTGCTGCAATTTAAATCCATTGCTTATAGTCCTATCATGAGAGGTTGAGAATAATTTTTCTCTTTCCTCCTTGTAACACCCATTAGGTACCTGAAAGCTGCTATCATGTCCCCTCTTAGTCATTTATTTTCCATTCTAAACAAACCCAATTCTTTCAGTCCTCCCTCATAGGTCACGTTTTCTATACCTTTCATCAGTTTTGTTGCTCTTCTCTGGACCTTCTCCAATTTCTGCAAATCTTTCTTGAAATATGATGCTCAGTATTAGACACAATACTTCAGTTGAGGTCTAATCAACGCCAAGTGGAGTGGAGACTAAGGATGAATTAGACAGAGGTTTCATACTCTTTTGCAATACTGATTTTTGAAGCAAGAATTGTACCATTCACATAGCCACAGGAAAAGTGAATCAGTGCATCATTGTATAACAGCCCTGTGTGATCTTATTAAATGTTATATCTATGAACATGTGAGTTAAGACCTCAATGGGGCAGAGTTCTTGGGGTGTGGATACAAAACATTTAGAAGTTGGATCTTGTTCTGATTCTAGAAAGGCCAAAGGACTTGGTCCATTAAAGTGAGAATACAATGAAGTATCACATTATTCTCCAAACTAATTTTAAGCAGAGGGCAAGTAAGTTTCACATGTTGGGAAGATATCTCTATGTACATCACAGGCAAAAAATCTGACCCTCGGACATAACCAAAGACTGGTGAAGCCATATGGTTTAGTCAAAATGAGGAACTTTTTAAAAAATAACTGCATATTAAAACCCTCTGTGCAGCAAGGGCAGCCAGAAAATAGCTAAAGAATATTGCCATTTTTCTACACAATAACAAGTCTCTTTCTGGCAGAAGATCTAGAAGATGCCAACTCTACATGTCTTAGAATAATAGAAGCCAATTGGTAGAGGCAATTCTTGTTTGCCAGGGTTTCCCTGAGAGATAGTGAAGTAGTATTTTAAACAGGCTGTAAATTGTATGCAACGGGTATTATGGGATCACTCTACCTGTGCATTTAAGCTAGTGACACTCCAGGAAGCCAAGAGGTTAGTGGAAGACCTGGAGCATTGCTTACTGTTTGTAAAAGGAAGATTTTTTTCTCTCTAATTAAAAGGAGGGAAGAATACATACTGAAATCTCCTTGGCTATGTCTACACTGGTGGGTTTTTGCACAAGAACATCTTGTGCAAGGGTTCTTGTGCAAGATCTCTTGTGCAAAAACACATGCACACTGGCATGTGCTTTTGCGCAAGAGCATTCATGGCAGTGTGGACGTTCTCTTGCTCAAGAAAGCTCTGATGGCCATTTTAGCCATAGGGTTTTCTTGGACAAGAAACCTCTGCTGCGGGTCCACACTACCCTCTTGTGCAAGATCTCTTGTGCAAGAGAACTTACACTTGTTCAAAAAGAGCATAGCTCTTGCTCAAGAAGCCCTCTCTTCCCACGCTTTACTGTAAATCTTCTTGCGCAAGAGCGGGCGGGCAGTGTGGACGTTCTGCGGATTCTTGCGCAAGAAAGGACGTTCTTGCACAAGAACCTGCCAGTGTAGACATAGCCCTTGTGTTTGCTAGTATTTTATATTGCTATGTTTGGCTAGCCTTCCATCACTATTTTATATATGCTGATACATTGGAAACTGATGGAAGTGGTGGAAAAATACACACTAGATACATCCACTGGTGTGTGAAGCATCAGCCCCTGCTAATCGAATCTGTAACCTGAAGTAGCACCTATGCTGGAACCTAGAAGTCTGCTCACAGGTTGGATGGAATTCCATTGTAGTGGAGTTGGTAATTAGTCTTTTTGTGGCATTCAAACATACCATGGAGCCTTAATTTTGCACATATCCTTCAATAAGTAGTGTGTATGTTTGTGCTCACAATGAGAAGGGAGACTGGTAGTTTTTTTGTTTGTTTCAGGAACTCAGTGTCACTAAACAGTAGACCCTCACAAAACAATAGATTTTCAAGTTTACTGACAAGAAAAAAATCTCATTTTTAAAAACACATTTTTTTTAAATTAAGAAAAATTATTGTTGGGTCAAATGATGATTCTACCAAATCAAAGCATTTGATCACTTTCAAATATATGGACATTTGAAAGGGAAAATATCAAAGCTTTTTTTTTGAAATTGTCAAAAAATATTTTTTCTGAAAAGATTAGTTATTTTATCACCAAAGTAGCCAAAACCAACAAAATTGTAAACAATAGGAATTGCTGCATCTTTATTTTTTACAGGAAAATAGCCTTAGGCAAAAAAATTTACTCAGCTCTATGCAACAATTTTGTTGCTTCTGCAGTATCCCCAGTGCTATAATAAAAGTTCTTCAAGCATATTTTAGATGAGTTTATGAATTTTCACTATTGCACTTTATTGTATTCCTGCTGTTTATTTAGGATGTTACTATAGTTCACAAGACCTTCATTTTCATACTACATATTTAGCCTTTCCGACATTTTTAATCAGTCATTGCTATTGTGTCTTTTTTCTATATTCTTGTTCTTATCATGAACTGTAATGCATGTTTTGTTTGTAGGAGATTAAGTCCTAGTACATCAAGTTTCAACAGAGAGAATGTACACGTCAATGGCCAACTTAACTACTGCTTCAATAAAGGTTTATGATGAAAATGCTGCAGCATCCTTAACTACAGCTGTGTGAAAATTCTGATATAAATCTGTAGGTGGAAAACATATAATTAGCATAATGGCAAAAGGGCAAGCCTTTATGGGATTTAGATTTCCTTCTTTACTGCAAACAAAAGACACTCTTAGAATGTAAGTTTTCTGGTTCATCTTTTATAACGGTCAATTAATCAAGACAAAGCCAGAAAATATGCTGATAAGAGAGAATATCTTTGCAACTTGTAACAGACTGAGAAATGTAATTGCAATGCAGAAGGATGTTTAAATAAAATTAAAGCTGAAATACAAGCTGACAAAAGGGAAGAAATTGAAAGTTAAAGATCACATATTTTCATGTTCCAAAGGTAAATCAATCTATTCATGTCTGAATGTCAGTGATATCAGAACTGAATTTTCATTTTTTGCATTGAATAGGTGGTTGTGGAAAAGACTACTCTGTCATCAGCATGTCTGAGAGATGTATCTCCACTTTATCAAAACCTTCTCATTAATATATTGTGCACATACATTAAAGAGGCTTGAACAAAACACAACCTTGTTTCACACCCTGTCCACTGAAAAACTACACAATGTCATGTGCTGTTGTAAGCAATGTGGTCTTGTTCTGCATGGTAGAGACTTGTGATGGGTGCTTTGGCATAAACAACTATTGAATATACAACTGTGAAATGGAAAGAGACTACCACAGAGGCTGAGTTGCAGAGGCTGAGTGGCAGAAGGCTGAGTTGCAAAAGAATGAGCTAGTGATCTTCACTACAAATTTATGGGCTCTGTTTGGTTATGATGAAGCAATTATAATATTAGGACACCATTTTATCTGTGACTTACTTATTTTTATAACAACAAATTTATACAAATAATTTTGTCAGGAAAAAAAATGGCTAGGCTTGTATGCAATTATGTATCCATGTTGAGTGTCATTCAGGGAAATTTAGTTCACTACTGTGCCCCTAAAATACCTGTTTTGGGGTTAGCATATTTATTTAATAAAGATTAAACTATTTTGATGTTACATTGTAAAGTTTTAGTTTGTTTTTACATCTAACTACTGTGGTGAGGGAATAATTAGAATTGCATGTGTGAATACAAGTTCAGCTAATGTCCTACAAAACTGTTTACTGTGCATGGGCTCAAAGTTAAAGCGCCCTTGTTGGTGTGTACATTGAAAACTAGTTGATGAATGAAGAAATGGAATTTGAAGATGATCGAAATCTAACAAAAATCAGGCCACGTTTTACTTATTCCTATCCGCTGTATTATCTGAAGACATGTTGGTATTTATTGTGAAAATATTCATAGCAGCATTAACCTTCTTTCTATGGCACAAGTTGTATTTGAAGTATTAAGTGGTTGCCTTGTTGGGGGCCACTCCAGCTCCCTGTGAACTCAGTGGATAAACTCTTGTTGACTTCATTGGAAGAAGGAATATCTTATTCCTGCAAACAGAGAAGTAACAACACCAGTAACAATAAAACTTATCCTTTAACTTTGACAAGAAGGATGATTGTGTCATAGTCCCTGTAGGAGACTGAGGAACAGTGATGTTCAGAATGATGTCCCATGGTTGCTGAGAAAAATCAGTGTTATATTAGAAAGTGAACTTAGATTGCCTCACTCTCTTTCCTGTGTCCTGACAATTGAAGAACACCCGCCTTCCCACCCTAACTGTAGATTAGCCCATGGATCGCATCACAGACCTCATTATGCTGATTTCTCTATGCAGTTCTTGAATTCTGTGGTGACGAGTGCTATATAAAATTCTGGTATGGATTTCCATGATGAGTTCTTTTTAATCAAATAATGGAATGAATTGTCCCACAGTTCATAAAGGTCTTTTTCAAGAACGATTAGCAATATTGCTTCATTTTTTTTCAGTTGATGCTGCTGAAATGAAGTGTTTTATTATTCAGATAATGTATGGATGTGTGCACTATTAAACCTTAAGGATGTTTCTAGATTAGTGGCTGTGATCATGTATTACCTGGACTTACTTGATTTTGAAGGGTAAACCACAAATGTTTCAGGAATGTGTGGCCTGTTTACAATAGTGTTCACCAATTAACTTGATGTAATTAATGATCCTAAATTAAAATAGACCATACACCCAAAATTTAGTTTAATGGGGATGGTGTTGGACTCAGGACATTTTCAATTAAAGATTATTAGCAGAATCTGGCGAGTCAAAATTGAAATTTGAATTCCATGTCACCCTGAAAAAAAATGGTGTAGGCTGCTCCTCGGTAGGGGAAATGGCTTATTGAAGGCTAAGAAAGACTTAGTATGTGTAACTTGGTTGGATTTCATATGTTGGACATTGGATTTAATGCATATATGTTTTATTATTTCTATATATGGGTCTAGGGTGAGCAATAATTTTTGATGGTTGGGCCACTCCAAGGATTTGGTCAAGGACAGCACTCTTCCATGATATTAATGTAGGAAGTATGGGGTCTTGGATGGAGGCTATGTGCAGAAGGGAGCTTGGGGTAAAGGATTTGGTGCATGAGGGGGTGTGGGATCTGAGAAGGAGTTTGGGTGGATGGGTTGTGACCTGAGGCAGGAGTCTGGGGAGCAGAAGTGGGTGCAGATTCTGGGAGGATTCTGACCTGGAGGGAGGGGTATAGAAAGAGGTGCAGAGTCTGGGAAGGGGTTGAGAGCTGAAGGAGCCATGTAGGAAGGGGTGCAAGGTCTATGAAGGGGTATGGGTGCAGCAGCAAGGATTCAGAGGGCTTTGGTTACACGGGGCACAGAGGGTTGGGGAAGGAAAGCACTGGGGTGCCAGAGGCAGGCTCTGTCTGGGAGCCACTTATCTGGTGGCTTTCGGCCAGCAACCCTGCCCAGCATGTTCCTCAGCCAACTGGGCACTATATGTGCTGTTCTGAATGCTGTGAGCCCAAGGGGAGGAGTAGTTCATGCACTGAATGTCCTGCAAATCAGCCAATGTGAGTTGCAAGATTGTGCTGGGGATGGTGTTTGAAGCTTCCCTAGGGTTCACAGTATTCAGAAAGCTGTTCTGAGCAGTGTCTGTATCCAGCAGCTTGGTGAGCCAGATCCAGTCCATAGGGTGTATTTTATCTACCCCTGGTCTAGAGTGCAGAGGGGGACAATTTAAACCTAATAGAATAAATAAAGATAGAGAAAAAAGTTTTTGTTTTAAAACACAAACGTACACTCATATACACAGACACATGAGAGTTGCAATCTCTTCTCATATTGTGAATGGTTTCTGATTCTAGTAATAGGCTACCCAAAGCATGGAGCTCTGTGTATAGCATAGAACACTAGAACTGGAAGGGACCTCGAGAGGTCATCATGTCCAGTCCCCTGCCCTCATAGCAGGACCCCATAACATCTAGACCATCCCTGATAGATGCCTATCTAACCTGCTCTTAAATATCTCCAGAGATGAAGAATATGCAACCTCCCTAGGCAACTTATTCCTGTATTTAACCACCCTGACAGGTTTTCCTAATGTTCAACCTAAACCTCCCTTGCTGTAGTTTAAGCCCATTGCTGCTTGTCCTATCCTCAGAGGCCAAGAAAAACAATTTTTCTCCCTCCTCCTTGTGATACCCTTTTAGATACCTGAAAAGATGCAGGAGTGTGACCACATGCTTCATGTTGTAGGATTGAGAGCGCAACTTTTAACCTCATAGTAATATGCTTGGAAACTATATTGACTCCTTACATTAAAACATTACGATAGTAAAATCCCAAGTATCCAAAGCAAAAATTCAGATTTTTGAATAATAGCTTTCAAATATCAAAACAAATCTAACCTCCTCTCCCAATATCTTTGAATTAATTTTTCAATGCTATCTGAAGTAACTATTTTCATGCTTTTATAAATTAAATGTGACCATGTGATTTTTTTTTATTTTCAAATATGATTGGGCTACAGGTCCTAACTGTTAATAGCAGAAATGCTGATGGAACCTTAACTAGAGCCTCTTGAAGAATGCTACCATAATAAATTAATTTTACTAGCTGTACTGTACCTCCAAAGCTTTTTCCCCCCATGTGCTATTTTATCTGTGGGATAGTGATTATCTGTGGGATAGTGATAGAGTTTAAATCAAATATAAACAAGAAATGTTCCAAAGCTAAGAAATCAATAGAAGCCACAGGAGTTTGAAATCCTTACAAGCTCTTGAAAGAAAAGTGGGAAAAATAAAAAGATGTTTCTGCCTGAGGAGTTGTAAATGCTCTTACATACACTGTTATACCCAAATGAATCAGAGTTTAGAAAACAAAGAACTAGAACAGGTATAAAAATATTCTCTCTTCTATCCTACTTTCTTCCATATGTGTTAATATAGACAGTACTTCCAGGAATTCTGCTACAACACTAATGATTCAGTGATTTTAGTACTATAAAATATTTCGTACAAGAATTGTTCTGCAGAATACATCATTTTCCCAAAGGGAGGTAATGTTAGTAGCAGAGTGGCAAAAGTCTTTCTCTGAGGTTGCTGAGTAAACGCAAATTCAGAGCAATCTGATTGTGGACAAAAATATATGCATCTTTGTTTAGAGTCATGGGATAAAACATGCCAGATTAGGATTTGTTTTACTTTCTAAATTGCTTATTAATTCTATATGCCTTATCATTCTCTCACACTGGTTTTATATCTGTATGATTCAACCTGACTTAAATAAAGTTATCACAGATTTACACAAAGAATTACAGTCATTATCTCTGGGGATTTTTGTCAAATTCCCCAGTTAGCAAGCCTAGTTCAACCAAACGGAAAAAAAAATGCCCAAAAGCATCACAGTAGAAACCTCTAATTTCCATGAGTGACTGGTAATTTTTAGTAACTGATCTATGCAAAGTAGTGAACAATCTACAAACAGAACAAAACAAGGATTACACAGATTTCAATGTACTGTGTGCACATTTAGAGAATTTTACTTCAGTTAAAAAATTAAGCATGTAATACTATGCATATGTTTTCCATCAGGCTTATACAAGCCTCTTGCACACACTACACCATACAGTAGCAATGCGGACCCATTGGAGTTTTCAAGTTAAACTTTTTACTCCACCTCTCTTGGACTCAGGTCTTTTCCATTCCATGTTATTCCCAGATACTTTGAAAATGAGATGTGAGGGATTATGTTTTCCATTAGAGTTGTTAAAGAGTATCCATTCATTCATGATATTGAGTTGTCCATATAGCCATGGGGTGAATACATGCTTTGCTGCATGTCAGTAGATGCAAAGGACTTTACTCTCCAAGCAGACATTAATAGAAATAATATCTCAATGCTCACTGGGGGTACGTCTAGACTACAGGCTTTTGTCGACAGAAGTTTTGTCGACAGATACTGTTGACAAAACTTCTGTCGACAAAGAGCGTCTACACTACATTCAGTTCTGTCGACAAAGCAAGCTGCTTTGTCGACATGGTAGTGTAGATGCAAAGGACAGTTTACATGCAATAACACCTTCTGTCGACAGAAACTCTGTCGACAAAAGGCGTTATGCCTCGTAAAATGAGGTTTACCAGCGTCGACAAAACTGCTGAGTTCTGTCGACGTTATGTCGACAGAACTCAGCGGTAGTGTAGACGCAGGTATAGTTTTGTAAACAAAAGTCCACTTTTGTCGACAAAACTCTGTAGTCTAGACACACCCTGGGTTGAGTTCCTATCATGTTGTCAGAACAAACAATATCCAAACTATCCTCTTTATGCTTGGAGTCACAACAGAAATCTGAGCCTTAACTTTCTCTTTAAGCTTTGGCTATCTCCAGGTTTTCCCTTCAAAAAGTCCTTTGTCCTAATTCCCTCTTCAGAAAAACAATTCAGTTTTCCAAGTATCCCAAATGGAGCTGACCATGCAAATATGCAAGAATGACCCCAAAGGAATTCATCTTTACATGGGTCCTAATATTCATTCACTGGGACACTCAAGAAAAGAGTCCTTTTACTCTGTTCTCCCATTCCTGTAGCAACAACTCGTATAAGTGTCCTAGCTTTATAAATAAATAAAAGAAAAAGTCCCCTCTCCAGGAGACCTTACAAGTGAAGGACTGTATTATGCAAATACAGGTAATTTTACCCAGCTACAAAGCAGTGCGGGATCAGACCCTTAGTCAGTTCTATGATCATATGCAAATGAAAGCTGTCTGAAGGGTTTAGCATTTTGTTCCTTATTGTAAAAGTGCATTGTGGATGTGTATCGAGCTTGTGTGTGAGAGATGAATATAATAAAAGGTGAGATTAGAAGGGGATTACATACTGGTGGTGACTGGGAAGGGAATGCAAGATAAAAAATTCATTTTAGAGAGAAATTTGTTGGAGGACAGAATGGTCATCTCCATTACAATGAGAAGCTTCATCACATGTACAGTGCAGGATGAAAAAGAACCCCACAATAGTGCAAGTCGATGAAATAGACAAAGGAAGTGGTCAGTCCTTAAGCGTTGCCATGAATAACTGTGGAAAAAATGTGGATCTGTTCCTCTGAGCATAATGAAACACACTGCATGTTTGCCTATTGAAAACAACAGTGCAGACAGCTGCACTTTATCATATTTAATGTGGCTAGAGGAAGTGGGAAACCCTTAGGAGCACATCCTGCTCAGACTTTGGATGAGTGATGAGTTTCATGTTAGGTGATTCTCTGGGAGGTTGTTTCTCACGTTATGTAAAAGCTTAACCTCACTGCAGCAGTGGGAGGTCTTTAAATATTACTTTTGCTATGAAGATGATAGTACTTTATACAAGAAGGAAACAGGTTGTTAAAGCCATACAATAAAACTATTCTGTAATAGTTTTTAATCCAGATTTTCTGACATTTGTTGTATTGCACTTCCACCAGTATATCGTTGCATTGAGGAGACTGCAAAATCTTTAGAATAGGCACCATCTTCTATGGGTAAGCATAGCACTAAGCTCAATGGGATGGAGGGTTCCCTAGAAACAACTCTAATACAAACAACTATTAATTATTTACAGTGCTGCAAAGATCTACAACAAGGATCTTTTAAATGTGGGTGACTAGGCAACAAAATGGTAAATATTAAATGATAAAGTTTAATATTAATGATTGCAAAGCAATACACACCTCAAAACATATTCCCAATGAGGGTCTAAATTAGCTGTTACCACTCAAGAAAGAGATCTTTGGAATTCATTCAGGGTAGTTCTCTGAAAACATCAACTCAATGGGCAGAGGATGTCAAAAAAACAAACCGAATGTTAAATAATTAAGAAAGGGTAGAGAATAAGACAGAAAATATATTGCCCCTATATAAATTCAGGGTCTGTCCACATCTACAGTTGGACTTCTCTGGTCTAGCACCCTTGGGACCTGACCAGTCCCAAACGAGGGAATTGGTTGGACTACGGGAGGTCCCCTGCTATCAGCTCCCCAAGCCACCCTCCTTTCTTGCTGCCTGCCCCAACCACCTGCATGCCCACCACACTGCCAAGCTGATGTAGCCCCAGCAGCCCAGACTGCTCCAGCCCCAAACCCACTATTGGGGCTTCTGCACCTCTGGCCCTGGCCCCACTATTGGGGCAGCCATGTCTGCTGTGTCCCTGGCTCTGCAGCGACCCCTGCTTTGCTACCAGCGCTCTGGCACTGGTTCCAGCCCCAGCACCTCCAGACTCTGAGCCCCCAGCTCTCTTTCCAATGGGGCTCCCAGCCAAAGCTCCCTGCACCAGGAGCACTCATTGTCCTGCTAGACCACGGATGTTGTCAGAGGAGGGAGTCCCGGTTTTGGGAGGTCCAAACTTTATAATACGCAAGTAGATATGGTTGCTCCATCTCAGAAAAGATATATTGGAATTGGAAAAGGTTAGTATGGAATATTTTCTCTATGAAGAGAGATTAGTAAGACTGGAACTTCTGAGCTTGGAAAAGAAGTGACAGAGAAGATAAGACTGAAGTCTGAAAAATTGTGACTGGTGTCGAGAAAGTAGATAAGGAAGTGTTATTTTCTCCTTCTCACAACACAAGAACTAGGGACCAATAAAAATAAATTAATAGGCAACAGGTTTAAAACAAAAGGAAGTATTTTTTCACAGTCACCTGTGGAACTCCTTGCCAAGGGATGTTGTGAAGACCAGGGATTTAACAGGGTTCAAAAAACCCCCAAACTAGATAACATGGGATGAGTTTCATGATGGATATTAGCCAAAATGGGCAGGAATGGTGTCCCTAGCCTCTGTTGATCAAAAGCTGGGAATGGGCAATAGGGGATGGATCACCGTTCTGTTCAGTCCCTTTGAGGCACCTCGCACTGGCCGCTAAATGGACCTTTGATCTGACCCAGTATGCCTGTTTTTATATTCTTATGTTTGATATTGTCTTTTTCCCTGTCCCAAAACAAATCAGAAACTATGCTTCCTGCTTATATCTTTCAAGAAGCAAGTAGGTAATCGGGTACATAGTGTTTACTCAATCTTGCAAATACAAGTAGTCCCACTGAAGTTAATTGGATTATTTGTGTGAAGGAATATAAGCTTGTGCAGTAGAATGGGTTTCTGAACGCACCTGAACTTAGTACCTTCCCCTCCAGTAAAGACACTTCTGTCCAGAACATATAACTTTAAGAAATCTGACATGAGAAAGGAGGTGGTGGTGGTATTTGTAATGCATGACAGCTTTAACGTGTTACACACTGTACAAACACATAGGGAGAGACAGTCCATGCTCCGAAGGGCTTACATTCTCAATTTAGGCAAAAGATAACAAATGACAAGAGCGGGGCAGATGAGGTGAAAGGGTGAGACAACAGGGTTTCTTAGGTAGTTGACTTCAGAAGGAGACTAATAGTCTATGATAAAAATTCCAGTAAATAATTCTGCTATGTTGTTTCACCTCTCCATCTATTTTACAATAAATCAGAATCAGTGCAGCTTAGAATGTCAGCTTTTCTGAAGTTGCTGCCTGGAGAATTTTCTGCCCAGAAATCCTACCTCTTCTATTGAGAACAAATTTGCTTTATAATAAAAGATGTCACAAATGTGACAGCTGTCTGACAGGTACTAGCTATTCAGTTTTTATTGGACCCAATATTTGAACTTTCTCTTTCTAGTGAAATTGCAGTGGGACCTTTGGTTAAACACTTTACTGTATTCTTTGGAGGGTTAAATATCATCTGTGAATCATATGCTAGCCAAAAGTTAGAATCCAGAAGCTATCCAGAAACAGTAGCCCTACAGAGATATGTTTTGCCTTGGTACTTGAAACTTGCAACTGTCTTGCCAAGTCTGAAACATTGAGTTCAATCCAAATATAAGTTGTTAATTGTACACTTGTTCAAATAAGTTCTTCAGAGCTTTGAATTAGGAAAACAACCAGCATTTCAATAGTCTGGAACTTCAGTTAATTTTGTGAGGGAAAATTTTTTACTATCAAAGTTCGATGGGGCAGGTGACCAAAGCCCACAAGTGAAAAACACAGAGATCTGGGAGATGGCTCAGAACTGGGAGGGAACATGGGCTATAATAGCAGAGAGAGAAAAGGGACAAGACAGAATTGGGGGACAAAATCAAATCAGTATCTCAGATGCCTGTTTGCAAATGCAAGGAGTGTGGGAAATAAACAGGAAGAAATTGAGCTGTTAATACATAAACACAGCTATGACATCATTGGTATCACAGAATCTTGGGATAATATACACAGTTGGAATATTGGTACAGAAGAGTACATCTTGCTCAAGAATGATAGGCAGGGGGGAAAGGGAGGAGATGTTGCCTTATATATAAAAATATATACACTTGGACTGAGGTTGAGATAGACATAGGAGACTGACTTGATGAGAGTCTCTGGGTTTGGCTAATGGGTAAAAAAACAAGGGTAATGTCATGCTAGGGGTGTACTACAGACCACCTACCCAGGCAAAAGAGATGTATGAGGCTTTTAAAATCATCCAAAGCACAGGATATTGTGGGGGAGGGACTTCACCTATCCAGATATATGTTGGGAAACTAACATAGCAGGGCACAGATCATCCAATAAGTTCTTGGACTGCATTGGAGACAATATTTTATTTCAGAAGGTTGATAAAGCTACTGGGGAGAGGCTGTTCTAGATTTGATTTTAACAAATAGAGAGGAACTAGTTGAAAATTTGAAAGTGGAAGGCAGCTTGAATGAAACTGATCGTGAAATCATAGAGTACATGATTCTAAGGAATGATAGAAGGGAGAAATGCACACTGGATTTCAGGAAGGCAGATTTTAGTAACTCAGAGAACTGGTAGGTAAGATCCCATGGAAAGCAAGACTAAGAGGAAGAACAACTGAAGACAGTTGACAGTTTTGCAGACACACATTATTAAGGGCCCAAAAGCAAACGATTCCATTGTGTAGGAAAGATAAAATATGAAAGGAGACTACCTTGGCTTAACCAAGAGATCTTACATGATCTAAAAATCAAAAAGGAGTCCTATGGAAACTGGAAAATAGGTCAAATTACAAAGGATGAATATAAGCAAACAACACAACTATGCAGGGGCAAGAAAGGCAAAGGCACAAAACGAGCTCAATCGAGCTAGAGATATAATGGGTAACAAGACGACATTCCATACATATATTAGGAAAAAAGGAAGACCAAGGACAGGGTAATCCCATTGCTCAGTGAAGAGGGAGAAACAAGAACTGGAAACTTGGAAATGGCAGAGGTGCTTAATGATTTTTTGTTTTGGTTTTCACCGTGTCATCTGATGATGAAGGAATGCCTAACATAGTGAATGTTAATAGGAATGGAGTAGACTTAGAAGTTAAAATTAAAAAAAAAATTCTTAGAAAAGTTAGATGTCTTCAAGTCACCAGGGCCTGATGAAATGTATCCTAGGATATTCAAGGAGCTGATAGAGGAGGTATCTGAGCCTTTAGCTATCATCTTTGAAAAATCTTGAAAATTGGGAGAGATTCCAGAAGACTAGAAAAGGGCAAGCATAGCACCCATCTATAAAAAAGGAAATAAGAACAACCCAGGAAACTACAGACCAGTCAATTTAACTTCTGTGCCAGGGAAGATTATGGAGCAAGTAATTAAGGAATTAATCTGCAGACATCTGTAAGATATTAAGGTGATATGTAACAGACAACATAGATTTGTAAAGAACAAATCATGTCAAACTAATCCAATAGTTTTTTCCATAGAATAACAAGTCTTGTGGATAAGGGAGAAGCAGTGGACATGGTATACCTAGACTTTAGAAAAGCATTTGATATGATCTCGCATTACCTTCTTGTCAATAAACTAGGGAAATACAACCTAGATGGGGCTACTATAAGGTGAGTATATAACTGTCTGGATAACTGTTCTCAGAGAGTAGTTATTAATGATTCACAGTCATGCTGGAAGGGCATAAGAAGTGGGTTTCTTCAGGGATCTCTTTTGGGAATAGTTCTGTCTTTATCTTCATCAATGATTTAGATGGCAGCATAGAGAGTACACTCACTGGCTACGTCTAGATTTCATCCCTTTTTCGTAAAAGGGATGCAATTTAGATGTATCGCAATTGCTAATGAAGCAGGGATTTAAGTCTCCCCCACTTCATTAGCATAAAAATGGCTGCCACTTTTTTCGGCACGGAGCTTTGCCAGAAAAAAGCGCCAGTCTAGACGCTGATCTTTCGGAAAATAAAGCCTTTTCCGAAAGATCCCTTAGCCCTCTTAAAATAAGGCAACTGGACTTGTTCTCACAAGGTCCCTTCCAGTTCTATGAAAGTTGCTTTGACTAAAAGAGAGTGATGGGAAATTTGCCTTGTTATTTCCCTGGAAAAGGAAACGTTGTATTGATTGTTCTGGTGGCGAGTAAAGAGACACAAGATGCAAGGTATTTGGTGTAATTAGGCCACAGCCAAGCCCCAACCATAATTTTTTTTGACAGAGTACAAACTTGTAACACAGCCCCCGTCCCCCGCCCCACACACAACCACAGTTTGTAGCCTAGGTTGGGTTCCCCCAGAACCTCTGGGGCCCAGTAACGTATGCTCCCTTCCCCCAGTGTGGGAGCTCTGGCCACAGCTTCATCAACTGGAGTCATCTTGGAACTATCCAGCAATTACTCCTGCAGTGAGTGTCATGATCCTTCCTTATTCCTCTCCACATGGTGAAGCCCTGCAGTCAGCTTCCCTCCACAGCTGCTCCCCAACCCACTAGTGAGGCCACACCACTGCTCTTTCATATGAGGGATAAGAGATTTTTGGGAAAGGGTTTGTCTCCTCTCTGCCCCAAACATTAGCAGCCCCAAACCCACTGCCCATTTTTTTTAGCAGATGTTTTTCCCTACAGGCACTTCTACTGCCAGTTTATCAGAGAATTGGCTCTCCTATGGAATGAGTACCAACGATGGACATCTGCCATGAAGAGATGGCAGCAATTGGTTTTTTGACTTCCATCTCCATCCTCATCCCCTGCTGCTAAGCCAGCAAGAGGGGTGGCTCAGGGAGAGGGGAAGATTTCTGTATATGCCACTGTTGTGAAGGGTTCTTTTCTCTCCCTCCCTCCCTCACTGCACCTGGTTAGGTGATACCTTTTCACCTGCCACCCTTTGTCACAAATATTGAAGGAGTGGGACCCTGAAAGCAGCCACTGCTTTTTTCCCCTGCTAGACCAAATAAAGACCCCCCCACACACATACACACACAGGCAAAGGCTGCATTTTCCAGATGGTTGTAGAATGAGGCAAGAGGTATTTCCCCTTCACCTGCTGTATTTATCGTTTCATTACACAACTGTGACAGAATGGTGGGTTACCAGAGGTTAAGACACTGGGATATATGTCCCCTATGATATTATTAGTGCATGGAAGCTTCTATCATGGTTACAAATAATCTTTATTATTGCAGTTGTGGAAGGTTAACTTTGTAATTCGTAAATACAAGGAGAATGTTTCTCACTCTGGCAGACCACATGTAAACTCCCCAACCCCAAATTGTACCTGTTCTGTCTGATCCCTGCTGATGTATGAGTCTTGATAACTCTTACAGTATAATTTGGTCTAATGAAACTACAGATGATGTCCTTGTTCCAACAGTATTGGCTGAAATCCTGACCCCCATGCGGTTGATAAGAAATTTACCATTGATTTCAACTAGGCCAGGATTTCACTATAAATCTAATTTTTTCAAAAATTTAAGCATTCTGTGTGCCACAATATTTTCCATGACAAGTGAGTTCAACAGGTTGATTACATATTAGATAAAAAAAATTCAATCCATGTTAAATGTGTTGATTAAAATTTAACCCAGTAAACTGTTATGAGGAAGATTAAACTGACTCAATCACATATGTCTATCTATGCTTAGTATGATTTGAGTTGTATGCCTTGATGTCCACCCAGACACTCTGTTGTTAAAAGCTTCAAAGGGGTTGCCAAGTTAGTCTGTAACAGGAAAAACATAAAAAAACAACAACAAATAGTCTAGTAGCACTTTAAAGATTAACAAAACATGTATATGGTATAATGAGCTTTTGTGGGCAAAACCAACTTCTTCAGATGATGGAAATATAATAAGTCCAGATCCAAGAATAAATAGGGGGAGGAGGGAGGAAAAAGAGGAGGGGAGAAAGAAAAAGAGAGACAGTGAGTAGATAAAACTTAAAAAAACAACAAATAGTCTAGTAGTACTTGAAAGACTAACAAAACATGTAGATGATTTGTTACTGCAGTTGTGCTATAATAAAAAAAGAATTAATTTTAAAGAGGGGGGAAGTCCACTTATAAACTCTTATTTTAATGGTCTATTTTAATGTATTTCTAGATTACACTAATATGATATTTAATACTAGACAAACATTAATTAATTAAGCCTTTGGACACTCCTAAGAAGTTGGCATATTTAATCCCCATTTCTTTTCCATTGCTGCCTGATTTGGGCCCTTTTCTTGTTGATACAGCTTAAATTTCCTGTTCCTTTTGCAGAATCACATCCCTACCTAAGTTTATGGTTTAGGTTGATAGAGAAGAGAACACACAACAGTGGTGATGTTTTAGTAAGGATAGACAATTTCCCCCCCATATGATAAACATTTTAAACAGATGAGAGTAGAAGTAGGAGAAACAGAAGAGGAGGCAAAGTATGAGTTGATTGTATATGTATAAAATATAACGCATTCTTAAGGATGCTCTTCATGGCTAAAGCAGAAGAATCAGGCAATCTGGGTTCCATCTGTGGTTTACCAGAGGTAGTTTCTTTATCAGGCTATTTTTGTTGTGCAAGCATGAGTACAGTAATATGAGTGATGAGTCATTACTTTGTTTTGGCCATCAGTGAAACCTGGAGTTTTACTTTAAAAATGGTACATTATTAATGATTAAGATCACACAAGTATACATTTGCTAAAGGTTGTATTCGGAGAAGATTTAAATTACCAGATGTTGGCAGATCATTCAGTATTGTAGTCAGTGTTTCATCTTTGTAATCATATTAACGGCTGGATATTTCTGCCTGCAACTGCATATACCTGATGTGCATAAATTCCTTTTATAATCTCAGATTCTTAAAGGCCAGGCTATAATTTATAATTTCACTGCATGCTTCATTAGAAGATGAGAAAACCTTCAGATATTTTGCATCCCCTCCGTAGGATGTTGCAGATATTTTCTATTCATTGTCAGTAATTTAAAACTCTTGAATTTCTTCCAAGGCTTCTCAGGCTATATCTAGACTGCAGGCTTCTTTTGGAAGAAGCTTTTTTCGGAAGAGATCTTTCAAAAAAGCATCTTCCAAAAGAGAGTGTCCACACACAAAAGCACATAGAAAAAGTGATGCACTTTTTCAAAAGAGAGCATCCAGGCTGATTGGACTCATTCTCACACAAAAGGCCACCCAGAACCACTTCAGGTAGGGCTTTAGGTCACCATTTGCTTCCGAGAGCTGGTGCTGGGTCCTTGCTGGACAGCGGTTTCTCTGCTTCTGCTGCGTGCTTGCTACCTCTTCAAGGGACAGCAAAGCTCTATCAGTGCCTGCTGTGGTTTCCATGTTCTTTTTTGGACATCACAGCTTTTTCCTTTGAGCCATGGAGTTGGAGCTTCTCCTGGGCATGCGATGGTCCCATACGGCCATGCTGCAGTTTTTGCAGCACTTTGTGCCAGCTGTCTTCCTGGACCTGCATGAGGTGGACCCCAAGCTCATTCTGAGGACCCTCTCCCTGGGTGCAGGAGCTACACTCTGGCAACCGCAACCCACTGTGGAGAGGTGTTTTTGGAGGCTCAACACCAGTTTGGACTGGTAGGACTTGTCTTGGAGTGGTGGGATGACCAGCAGTGGATCCAAAACTTCTGCATGTGGAAGGCCACCTTTTTGGACCTATGTGCCTGGCTCACCCCCGCCCTCAGGAGATGCAACACCCACCTGCGTCCCACCATCCCCCTGGAGAAGCAGGTCACAATCACTCAAAAAGCTCGCCACCCCCAACAGCTGCAGGCCCTGATCTACCACTGTAGACACTTCACAGACATTTTTGTTGGGTGGTTGGGCAGGGCACACGATGCCCGAGTGTACAGAAACCCCAGCCTGTACCACAAGCTGGAGGTGGGCACATTTTTCCCCCTCTGGGACTTTGCCGTTGGGGACGTGCAGATGCCACTGTGCATCATGGGGGATGCGGCCTACCCCCTCTTGCCGTCACTGCTGAAGCCATACACTGGCCACCTGGGCCCCAGCAGGGACCAATTCAATGCCCACGTGAACCAGGCCCGAATCCAGGTCAAGTGTGCCTTCAGCCACCTCAAGGCATGTTTCTGGTGCCTGCTGACCTGCCTGGATGTGGGGGAGCACAACATCCCCGAGGTGGTCACGGCATGTTGTGTCCTCCACAACATTGTGGAGAGGAAGGGGTAGGCCATCCTCCCAGGATGGGGGGCTGACGCCGGCAGCGAGGGCCGAGCATTTGAGCAGCCGAGGACAGCTGCCATCCAACAGGCCCATCAGGTGGGAGTGTACATCCAGGAGGCCCTGAGGGAAAGGTTCTCTCAAGGACCCCAGTAACTCTTCCCAGGGTCTCCCCAACAGACACCTCTGGCTTGTAGCCCTATACCTTCCCCACTGCAATCCCTCCCTTTCCCTGACCTCTCAATAAACACACCTGTTTGATTTTGAAAAAAATGAAGTATTTATTAATGTAACATTAAGAAAAGGTGGTTTGGGGGCGCAGGGCAGTGGGAGGGGGGGTTGGGGGAGATGGCCTGATGTGCCACCTCATTGTGGGGACCTCGTCAGAGTAAGGTTTTGGGTGGGGCTGGGGAGCACAGGGGGTGGGGCTGGAGTGGGGTGAGTGTTGGCAGGGGGGACATGGAGAGGGGGCATGGGCATTGCTAGGGGAGGGTGTATGTGCATCACCTGGGAAGGGAGTAGAGGCATTGCATGGGAGGGAGCAGAGGTATAGCGGGGGGACAAGGGGCTGGAAGCTGGGAGCAGTGGCACCAGGTGAGTATGCCATCATGCGCAACATGACGGCACACATGTCACACCGCTGCATTAGCTGGTCCCACGTGCAGTTCCACCACTCCAAGTCCTCATGGACTTTGTGCATCAGAGTCTGCTACATGTCGCGTGGGATGCTGATGTGCTGGTGCATGAGGTCTTCTTGGACCCTAGTGCACCTTCGAGTCCCCCGGGTTCTGGCAGCTGGCTTCAGTGGTATGGCTTGGTCCTCAGTCCCGGCTGGTCCAGCTGTGGAGAACATACAGAGGGAGAGGCAGTCAGTCATCCCTGAAGACGCTTTCCATGAGGCCGTGCACTCCTCTGTGAGAAGAGACCAACAGTCCTTAGAGCAGAGGAGGGGGATGTCCCTGGAGCAAGGCCATGTGTGGCCTGCAGAGTAGGCCATGCTTCACTAGGGCCCCGATGTGCCCAGAGGACTGTGCTGCCCACTTTCTCCCCCCATTCCTCTGTCCCAAGGACAAGCAGGCAATGGAAATGTCCAGCCATGGTGGGATCCCCTTATGGGTGGCAGAGGAGCCGGTAGCAGCCTGGGCCTCCCTGGGGTCCGTACACACAGGTGCAGCTTGCAGTGCTGTCTACAGGAGCGGCTGCTGCCTCGCACGTGGAGGCATGCTTATGTGCTGTGTAGCGCTCCTCAGTCTGTGTGTGGTCGTGCATGCGCTCTGGTGACTAACCTGCTTCCAGCCATGGTGCCCCTCCCTCCTGCCTGTGGCAAGATGTGTGTGGCCCCCCCTGAGCCTGCCAGCTGGATCACACCGATGACCAGGGCTGCCTGCTGCATCCATGTGCCACACATTAACGCTGCATGTGGTTGCACTTGCATGGACCACAGCACGATGTCCAGCCCAAGTGACACTCACCCCATACCCCCTGTGTGCCCCCCTCACGAGCACTGTGTGTGTGACAAAGTGAGACCCCTCACCTGAAGATCCATCCCAGGCATCCAAGGAGGCCTGGGAGACACCCTCGCTCACTGGAACCGACTCCAGGGAGAGGGTCACAGTGTCCGTCTCCTCCTCTTCCTTCGGCTGGCCCTGCCCCTCCTGCCCCTGAGCGAGAGTTGCGCTCTGAGGCCTGGACATATCCTGGAGGAGCTCCTTCACCTTACTCCAGACCTGTTCCAAGTTCTGTGGGGGTCTGCGCTCTGCAGGGACTCAGCCATCCGTCTATAAATGTCCACGTTTCAACTCTTGGACCAGAGATCCAGGGATCCTGCAAGGTCTTCTCCTCACCCCACAGCTCGAGGAAGGACAGAATCTCCGGTCCAGACCAGGAGGGTCCCACCTCTTGGTCCCCCTCTGTGGGTCCTGGGACTGCTCGTTTTGAGAGCCAGGCAGGTCGCGGGGGCTTGTTGCTCTGCCATGGGTGGTAAGGGCTGTGGCATGGTGAGCGTGGTGAGTTGCTGCTCTATGGCCAGCTTCCTGCCACAAGGCTTGTCCAGGTGTCTATAGCTTTAAGAGGGACCAGGAGACAGGAACTATAGCGTTGTGACTACTTTGTATGGAGTGGCCACCAGGGCACCTGTGCTATTTCCTGGAGGCTTCTTGTTTAAAAAAAAAAAAAAAAAAAAAAACCCTCCTCCCCATCCATACATCCCTTTTTCTGAAAGAGCTCTTTCAGAAAAGGCATCTTCCTCATAGAAGGATTAAAATGTCAGAAAAAGCCCTCTGTCTTTTGATTTACTTTTGAAAGAATAAAATTGCAGTGTAGATATTTTGCAAGTTTTGTCAGAAAAACAGCTGTTTTTCTGACAAAACTCTGTAGTGTAGACATACCCTCAGTCTTTACATCAGCCAGGAGAAGGGATGCTGGAGTCCGATTAATATTCAATATAATATTCAATATAATTTAGTATATTTTGTAGAATTTCTTTGCTTGATGTGCCATTCACCTACATCACCTTTGATAGAAGTTGCAGTTATGCCACTGTATCTTACCACTACTTAGGAAGTTGAGTAATTGGTTTGTACCAAAGCTATTTCAGTAGTACTCTGAATGGTGAGTAACATACTAGCTTTGCAAGTCATGGGGTATGCACTTGTTGCTCCGAGAACTTACATGTGTCATCCCTGCCTTTGTTCATTGTATGAACACCAAGTTAATCCCTTCACATCCCTGATCCTTTCTTGTTTCCCTTCTCATACTTCACCTATTCAAAGTGTGACAATAAAAGGGCAGGCTGATTCTGCTTCCATCCTGTGCCATTATTTAACTTGTCCATGTTTCTAGTTTCACCAAGAACATGTAGATTAATGCCATTACATTACTGAGCTAGTCCCAAAACTGCCATCCTTGTGTACCCCTGAGTAAAAAAGACAGTTAAAATGTAGGGATCCTTGAAATCATTATGATTTACTTTGCCAGGATTTGGTACCACTGTTGCATAAGGTTGCATCTCTAGACATGTGCCCCCACAACAAAAATACAAAAGCAATGTATGTTACAAGGATTATGTACAGAAATAAGTATATGTCCATTCTTTACACACATCTTGTTTTATCTATGCTAAGACTTGTACTTTTTGTTGCCTGGAACATGGGCAGGGAGGCAGGTTTCTGACCCGATGTATTTGCAATTTCAAGTAATTTAGCGTGGGGCTTCTATTATCCATTTATTCAAAGCAACAGTTAAAGTAATACGGACAATGAGGGATCTGCAAATATTTTAAAATGGTTCAGATATAGGTGTTTAAGATAGGTATTTTTATTTCTGACTTTCAGACATGCAAACAATGATCTTGAAGTGGCCCTGTAAAGGGTTTGCTGGTCCAGTTCTCAAATTACCGGCCTCAGGCCCCAACTGCTCAAATGCTTGGCCACCGAGGGTATCAAAGCCCGGTTGGTCAGGATGGTAAGCAGGCAGGAAGGGGGAGGGGGACTTGGGTCCGCCCACCACGCCCTTTCCTCCACAGACCCTTTTCCTCCGTCTCCTCCTTCCTCCAGGTCCCTTTTCATTCCTTTTGGCTCCATGTCTTTACTCTCTGTCTCCTCTGTCCTCTCCCTGTCTCCACTCAGGTATTTATATCTAGGGCACCTGCCCCAGCCCGATCCCCTGAGTCTCTGCCTGGATTGCTCCACCACCTAGCAGCTGGGGAAGAATCAGGCTGCCGAGCAACCCCAGTGTGGCTGGCCGCTGACATGCTGGTGCCTCTGCTAGTGCCGGCCTCCGTCTCCCGGTGTTCTGCAGCCTCCTCTGACTGGGCCAGGTTTGGAAAGTTCCGCAGCCCTGATCCTGCCACGGAACTGAGCAGTACCTTTCTCCCGATGCTTAGCCACACTTCCCTGCTGGGGGGGGGGGGGGGGGGAGAGGGAGAAAGGGCCATGAGTGCAGGGCCGGCCTGCCCCTTCAAAGGCCCTCATTATTAACCTGTCCTACAATGACTGCAGAATGTTACTCAAGGATAATAAGGGGTAAAAATGCAATGGCTCTCTTGTGCCTTATAGGCACAGATACACTGTAGGGGCAGCGTGAGGTTATGCTGCCCCAATGGAAACCCTTGAATGAAATGTAGGAGAAGTGCCACCTTGACAGTGACACCAGTTACAAGAGTGCAGTATGCACTCCCCTCTGCTCTAGTCAGCTTCACTTGCTAGGGCAAAGTTGATAGAAGGAGACATACTTCTGTCCATGCCCTGCCTCTTTGAGATGGCAAGTACTGCTTATGATGTTATCTTTGTGCTCAGATTTGTCACTCCTGCCTTGCAAACTTATAACTTGCAGTCAGCTACACTCTGGCCTAAAGTTGGGGGAAAAACCCATATAGTTAGCATATTAAATTTACTATCTGAGGAGTTCACCAAGCAAATAGAAAAGGTAGATTTTAAAAGATTTGTGTAGAACCAATGATAACATTAGTTGTTTTATAGACCAAGGGGGAAGAAATTATTTTCATCTTGTATATCACTGGCCAACTGATTAGATGCAAGTTTTCTTCATCTCTCCGGCATAGTTAGAGCTGGTTGCAAAATACTGATTTTGATGGATGAGTGGTCTGATCTGGAATGGCAAGCATTATGCTTTCATCTTGTGTGAATCATAGAATCATAGAATAATAGGACTGGAAGGGACCTCGAGAGGTCATCGAGTCCAGCCCCCTGACCTCAAGGCAGGATCAAGCTCCGTCTACACCATCCCTGACAGATGTCTATCTAACCTGTTCTTAAATATCTCCGGAGAGGGAGATTCCACCACCTCCCTTGGCAATTTATTCCAATATTTGACCACCCTGACAGTTAGAAATTTTTTCCTAATGTCCAATCTAAACCTCCCCTGCTGCACTTTAAGCCCATTACTTCTTGTCCTGTCCTCAGAAACCAAGAGGAACAAATTTTCTCCTTCCTCCTTGTGACACCCTTTTAGATATTTGAAAACCGCTATCATGTCCCCCCTTAATCTTCTTTTTTCCAAACTAAACAAGCCCAGTTCATGAAGCCTGGCTTCATAGGTCATGTTCTCTAAACCTTTAATCATTCTTGTCGCTCTTCTCTGTACCCTTTCCAATTTCTCCACATCTTTCTTGAAATGTGGCGCCCAGAACTGGACACAGTACTCCAGCTGAGGCCTAACTAGTGCAGAGTAGAGCGGCAGAATGACTTCACGAGTTTTGCTTACAACACACCTGTTGATACAACCTAGAATCATATTTGCTTTTTTTGCAACAGCATCACACTGTTGGCTCATATTCAACTTGTGGTCCACTATGACCCCTAGATCCCTTTCCACCATGCTCCTTCCTAGACAGTCGCTTCCCATCTTGTATGTATGGAACTGATTGTTCCTTCCTAAGTGGAGCACTTTGCATTTCTCTTTATTAAACCTCATCCTGTTTACCTCTGACCATTTCTCTAACTTGCTAAGGTCATTTTGAATTATGTCCCTATCCTCCAAAGAAGTTGCAACCCCACCCAGTTTGGTATCATCTGCAAACTTAAACTTATCATCTGCAAAATAACACTAGTTGAATGAATAAATAAATAAAAGAAGTCCCCCATGGCTATGGAATTCCCATGAGACTTCCCTTCATCTCATCAAGAGGGGTGACTCTGATGCATTCTGGGACATATAGCTTGACCACGGAGTTTGGCTTATAGAGGAAAATGGGACACAAAGGTGCCTGTGAGACACCTTCCATGAGTTATCAACCAAATTGAAATATTTTGGTTTACAGGAAAAAAAGATTTTCAATATTTCATGAAAAATTGAGATGTTCTGAGGAGGAGTAAACCAAATGTTTTCCAACCATCTCTAGCCTTATTGCATACCACACATTAAGCAAAAGGAAGAAACAGGAAAAATAAAAGTCAACAGAAAGGATGTTGCACAAAATTCCTTCCCTTTGTTACTTCTGTCTTCTGAAAGGTGGAATAAATAGATTTCTTCCTTTAATGATCATATCTTTGTTGAAATGATAAAAACAGCAGATGGGATTTATTGGGTCAGACCAATTGATCTTCTAATCCAGTATCCTGTTTTCTGACAGAAGCCAAAGACAGAAGCATCAGAGGCAATGAACAGAACAGCACAATTATTGGGTTCTTCAGTTCCACCTTCTGTCATTCTGAGGTCTGGGGCCATTCAGAGCATGAGGTTAAATCCTTGACCACCTTGCTTAATCGTAAAGATGGACCTATCGTCCATGAACTAATCTAATACTTTTTTGGACTTTACAACATATTCTGGCAGTAGGTTCCACAAATTGACTATGCATTGTGTGAAGTACTCCCTTATGTTTGATTTAAACCTGCTGCCTATACATTTAATTGAGTGACTCCTTGATTCCTCTGATGTGAAGATGCAGATAATACTTCTCTATTGACTTTCTTTGTATCAAAAGCTTCAGAGTGGTAACTGAGTTAGTCTGTAACTGGGAAAACTTAAAACAACAAACAGTCTAGCAGCACCTTGAAGACTAACAAAGCATGTAGATGGTATCATGAGCTTTTATGGGCACAACCCACTTCTTCAGATGACTGGGGTGTTGAACGTCCAGATCCAAGATTAAATAAGAGAAAGGGGCGGGGAGGAAGATGGGGTAAAAGAACAAAATAGTGAATTAGTTTATTCAAGTTACAAGAAGCTGATAAGAATAATTTGCATCTCTTTAATTACTCACTGTTTGTTTGGTTAAGTCATTAGGGAATGGAAGCTAGTGTGTTAGCCAGCCAATGTCTTTATTCATTCATTCCTTTCTAATAGGAATCAAACTTGTAAATGAAGTTAAGTTCCAGTCTTTCCCTGTGTATTTGGCTTGTGGAATGTTGGTGTAAAGAGCTCTAAGTCTATGGTGGCCAGGATGGTGTTTTCAGGAAGATTACTGGTATTTTGTAGTTTCCTCATGAAGTTCGTGGTATCTCAAAGATACCTAGAAGTGCTGGCAGCATAGGGTCTGAGGAGAGAGCCAATATAGTCAGATAATCTTGTTGTAAGTGTGCCAATGCTTGAGATGATGGGTCATCCAGGATTTCCAAGTTTGTGTATCCGGGAAGCAGACAGAAAACTCCTGGTTGGCTTGAGGCCATATCATCCCCGTTGGTTTGCCAGAACTACAGACCGGTGGGTCAGGGAGATCATTACATCCGGCCTCGCCATTCCCTTTTCCACTCGGCCCCCTCCCACCTCTCGCCTCCCGTCCCTTGTCAGGGACCTCTCTCACAATCCTCTGCTGCAGCAGGAGCTCTCATGTCCACTTACCATTGGGTGGTGGAGAGGGTTCCATATGAATTAAGAGGCAGAGGCTTCTATTCTCAGTATTTCCTCATGCAAAAGAAGTCCAGAGGATGAAGGACTATCCTGGATCTCCACAAACTCAATCGTCACCTGCGAAAACAAAAATTCAAGATGGTTATTTTAGTCTCTATCATTCCAGCACTGAATGAAGGGGACCGGTTCGCATCCTTCAACCTCCACATGACCGTGCACCCAGTCCACAGAAGATTCCTCTGTTTCGCACTGGGTGACGATCATTATCAGTACACGATGCTTCCGTTCAGCCTCTTAGCAGCGCTGTGAGTGTCCTCCAAAACCCTAGCCGTCGTAGCCGCCCACCTCCAGCGTACTGGCATCACCATTTTTCCTTACCTGGACAATTGTCTCTTGAAGGCCTCTACTGCAGACGAGACACGACCTGCCATCAGTGCAGCAAGGGACACATTCGAAGCTCTAGGCCTCATTATCAATGTACCAAAGTCTTTCTTGACCCCATCCCATTCTCTTGAGTTCATCAGGGTGAGACTGGACTAAAGGGCTGCTACCTCTTGACAGGTCCCAGACTATTCAAGACTTAGGAAATATAGTGCTCACTGCCCCCAGAACAGCCATACTTACATGCCTGAAGCTCCTGGGGCACATGGTGGCCACCACGTATGTCGTTCCCCATGCATGACTCCACTTAAGGTGCCTTCAGCATCGGGTACTCACAATTTACAAGCCAGGCATCCGCAGTACTCACAAGCTTGTGGCTGTCCCCAGGCATGTGAGGGATTCCCTTGTATGGTGGCTCAATCCGAACAATACATTGGCAGGCGTCACCTTTCATGCTCAGAGACCATCGGTCCAGATTACCATTGCCGCATCCCTGGTCAGCTGGGGAGTGTATATGCGGCATCTCCAGGTCCAGGGTCTATGGTCACATCACAAGTCCCTCCTCCATATAAACTTTTTGGAGTTACAGGCAGTGTTCAATGCCTGCAAACATTTCCTGCATGAGATCCATGGAGCCACGGTGCAAATTCTTACCGATAATATCTGCACAGTATACTATATCAATTGGCAGGGGGGTGCCAGATCCCAATCCCTCTGTGTGGAGTCCATTCGCCTTTGGAATTCCACCACGGAATTACACTCACAGTGGCATACCTCCCAGGCAAAAGCAACACCATCGCCGATGCTCTGAGCAGGACCTTTCATTTACAACACGGATGGGAACTGCTCAACGAAGTAGCCCGCAGCCTTTTCAAGACTTGGGGTTACCCCACCATGGACCTTTTTGCTATTCAATGCAACAGGAAGTGCTGTCTCTACTGCTTGAGAGCAGTCATAAGGAGCGCTTCTCAGAGAGATGCCTTCCTTATCAATTGGGGAACGCACTGCCTCTTGTACTCCTTCCCTCCAATCCCACTTATACCACGGGTGCTAGAGAAGATAGCCACGGATGGGGCGACAGTGATAATGGTAGTACCCTTTTGGTCCCATCAGATGTGGTTGACCCAACTAATGCGGATGTCTGCATCTCAAACGTGGCAACTGCCACAGTCACGCAACTTACTCTCACAACAACATGGCACGCTCCTTTATCCGCACATCGATCGATTGCACCTTGTGGCTTGGCTCCTAACTGGCTCCAAGGCCTGGAGTTAACATGCTCTCAGGCAGTCAAGGACATCCTCATACATAATAGGCGTCAAACCACGCAGAAGTCCTACCTTTATAAATGGCGTTGCTTCCAGGCCTGGTGTGAGACAAAGAATACTGATCTGTGCCCATCCAACACATTTTGGATTACATTATTCACCTAAAATCGAAAAACCTAGTAATGTCTTTGTTTAAGATCCACTTAGCAGCATGGACCTTACTTTTTTCTGCCTTCCGTCCCCCCATCAACGGCACCTCAGCCCCTGGCAGACCACGCATGCACTCACCAGGAGGTTTTTGAAAGGCATTGCAAACCTCTATCCTCCATGTAAACCGCTTCCGGAACCTTGTGTTCTAGGCCTAGTCCTGGATACCCTCATTCATCCACCATTTGAGCTACTTGAGATCTGCCGACTCTCACCATGAAAGTTACATTTCTGCTTGCCATAACATCTGCCCGTTGCGTGAGCGTGTTGGCAGCACTTTCTGCTGATCCTCCCTATACATTGTTTACTGAATGGGGAGTGATGCTGTGCAGTCACCCAACATTCCTACCGAAGGTTAATTCATCATTCCACATCAACAAACCTATTATTCTACTCACCTTCTACCAGAAGCTGCACTCCACCGCAGAAGACGTGCGTCTACATATCCTGGACATCAGGAGAGCACTTGCCTTTTACCTAGACAGGACGCGCCCTTTTCAAAAATCACAGTGCCTCTTGCTGCCAGTGACAGACCACACCAGCAACTGTCTTCACAGCGTATCTCGTATCACATCGTAGCCTGCATCACTTGCCGTTACTCTCTACGTAACAAATCCTTGCCTTGCAAACCAAAGGCGCATTCGTCCAGAAGCATGGCTACCTCTATGGCTTTTCTCAAAGACATACCTCTGCATGACATATACCATGCCACTTCCTGGTCTTCCACATCGACCTTCGCCAGGCATTATGCCTTTGATCGCATCCTAGCTACAGCCGTGGTAGTGGCTCATGCAGTGCTCTCCTTGGTGCAGAGATGATAACACCGAAGCACAACATGAATGCTGGGCTACTGCTTCATAGTCACCTTCAGTGGAACACCCATGAGGAAACTACTCGAAGAAGAAGAAAGAGTTACTCACCTGTGCAGTAACGACTGTTCTTTGAAATGTGTGTCCCCGTAGGTGCTCCACAACCTGCCCTCCTCCCTGCTTCGGAACTATTGTCCTTCTATCTTTCAGATGTTCCGGCTACAAGGAACAGGTGGGACGGACCACGCAATGCAGAAAAGGTGTGAATGGTGCGAGACGGCTTCTGCGCATGCGTGGTCTGCCAGGGGCTACTGCTAGTGAAAACTCTCTGGCCTGTGGCACTGGGATGAGCCCGACACCTTCAGTGGAGCACCCATGGGGACACACATTTGAAAGAACAGACATTACTGCACAGGTGAGTAACTCTTTCTTCCTGTATTTAACCAACTACTGAGCCATGAGAAAAGTCTTCTCTTATTCTCTGATATATAAGAATACCTTTGTCTGTTTCATGCATGTGCTGCTTCATATTTGTACAATAGAAAGGGAGCTCTGAGGAGAAATGACACATTTTTCTAATAAGAAGTGTCCTAGAACTAAATATCCACTTCAATTGAAGAAAGAACATTCTATGGAAAAAAAAAAACCATACAAGCATGCATGACACTAATTGCTAAGTTTGTAATTCCATATTTGATGAAACACAGACAGGATAACAAGCTTTGATTTGAATTGAGTTAAAACAATACAAAACTGGAGAATCAGAACCTAAGGGGAAAAATCTGCTGTTCAGGAAGTATCTTGACTATCAGTTTACAGGTCACAGTGACCCAACCAATAGCCGTAAACAAATAAATAAAAGCAAGAGCCGTGTGGATTTTTCAGACCAGGATGATGAGTAGCTTTGGGCTCTGATTCTCCTTGAACTTTGTGTAGTAATTATTATCTACAAAAAATGGGTGTAAAAGTCTTCCATTCTGATTTAGTAAATACTTTATACTTACTTTGCTCTGGCATGTGACTCCACAAGCTGCAAGGCAGCTCACAATCAAAGCTCAGTAGAGTGACTGAAAGCTGAACTATCCAAAGCATAATGAAATTGCTTCTAATACAATTTCACATTCAGAACAATTTTAAAATATAATTTTAGTTTCATCTTTAAGCCTTCTGTAGAACCCACATGGCTAGAATGTCTTTAGGCATTAGTCAATAAAATGTTAGTAAATATGAATGTTGTTGATATTCTACAATTGTTTCAAAGCAAAATCCAAATTGTAATACAGAAAAGGATTTCCACAAGAAAAATACTGAGCTAGATCCTCAGCTAGGGTACATCTACACTAGCTCATTAGTTTGAGCTAGGTAGGGTAATGAGAGCAAGCGAAGTTGCAAATGAAGCCCGGGATTTAAATATCCTGGGCTTCATTTGCATGTTCCTGGGCGCCGCCATTTTTAAATCCCCCTTAGTCCGAACTCTGTGCCTGCGGCTACATGCGGCACAGAGTAGGTAGTTTGAATTAAAGATCCTAATTCGAACTACCATTACTCCTCGCTTGCCCTAATTAGCCTACCTAGCTCGAACTAACGAGCTAGTGTAGACGTACCCCTAGTGTGTATTTGTGTAACTCCTGGGTGTCAGCTGTGCTGTGCTGATTTATGACAATTAATCATTCTCATTACATATTGTTGAGCTTGTTTCTTTAAATGTACTGTGTGTCACCAAGGTATAGTTGCAAATGCATTATGTATTGCAGAAGTTGCTATAGAAAGTTCTATTTAAAGCTGCCTGATGTGTAAAATGTGCATGTCAATATTAATGTGATTAACTCTTTCGATATTTTTACTTAACAACACCCACAATCGGTTTTGTGTGAAATCTGATTATTTTAAGCAGGGTGATACCTTTTTTCCCCTGGTGATACCCATCATTTCCACTAAGGGAAAAATCTGAACCAGATATCTTTCTGAGTTCCTCCAGGAGACTTAAATGTAACTGATCCATAAGAAATTCATCTGTGTTAACCATTGGGGTTCAGATGGCTTCTGTGATTTGTGTCTATTCTCTTCCTTGTTTTCATGGCTTTGGCTAATTTAACCGTGCTCATGTTTTGTAATGGCTCCACAAATGATAATCTAGACACATGGAGGTGGTGTGAAAATTCTAAATAACCATTCTAGAGTAATAGTGAGTTTTAAACAGAATCTAAGAGGTGTACAGCTGAAATTTTCACCTTTATGTACAAGGCTCTACTACCTATTATGGATTCTGTAATCCATTTAGTCCACCGTAGCTTAGTTGATAACAATTAGAACTATATTAAACATTTTGTTGAGTCAAACATATTTAGCCTATCTGAAACTAAAATAGCTTCTCCACTCTTAATACTCTCTAGGGTTGTATCTATTAATGAGACTGTGGTGGCATATAACAGGATAGCATAGTCTGATATAATATTGTAATACAGAGCTGCTGTACAAACCAGGGACTAAATTCAGAACTTTTCTTTGGAGGATTGGTATAGTTGCCTGTTGAGATGTCATATTTGATTTTATTTCCATAAGGAGGTGCCAGCTAGATACATTATCAAGCAGAAATGCAGAAAAGCTATGGGACAACAATATCATATTGCTGTTTTCCCACTCATACCTCTTCTACAGAACGGGAGATAAAACTAATTAAGGAAAATGATGGAGAGCTATGTCTCTGACCTCTTTGCAAATAGTTAAATAGCACTATCTTGAACTAGACTGCACATTTATATTTTATTTTCTTAACTACTCTGACTTTCTGCCTAACAATTATAGTCATTTAAATCTATCTTGCATAGTCAATAAACAACTTTTACTGTTTATCTTTAACGGTGAGATGGTATGAAATATGTGGCAAATCTACTCAGTTTTACTAAAGATGGTGTATGTCCACTTGTCACTGATGAAGTGGTGAACCAATTAACAAATTAGATTGGGGTGGGGAACCTAAAGCTCAAGGGCCAGATGCGGCCCCTGGGTTGCCTGTTCGGGATTCCCCCAGCATTGGGGAGCCTATGCTGGCACTCCAGCTTTCTCTCCACTTCCAGCCTCCACTCCCCATCGCCTCCCCTCAGTCCCGGCTACACTTTGGGGGAGAGCCTGTCTCAGGTAGATACTCTATTATATAAATATAATACACAAACTATTCTTGTAACTAACATATTCTTGTTTTATAGTGCACTCATACTTTATTTTTCTGAACATTCTCACATATCAGTCAATTTTCCATTCTGTAAGAATGCATCCATAAAAACACTATTAAATTATGTTTGATTGACAAGTTCAAAATTAAGAGCTAGTCTACACTAGAAGCACTACCTTACCAATGTAGTTGTGCCACTGTAGTGAATCTGGTGAAGAAGTTTTATGCCAATGGGAAAGAGAGTTCTCCTGTCAGCTTAATAAATCCACCTCTACATCCGCATTAGCTCTCCTCACCGGTGCTTAGGTCAGTTTGAAGTTATATTTGAGTAAGGGATAGTGTAGACCTGGTATTAGAAGCTAGCTGATCTACAGAGGGGAAAAGAAACTGGAGACTAAAGATTGGGGCCAGGTTTGCACTATCACTTCCACTTATTTTGGGATAACTTAGGTCTCCCAGAGGAGTGAATAATTAACCCCCTTAGTGACGTAAATTACTTCCACTTAAATGTTTGTGTGGACAGCTCTATGCTGACGGGACCGCTTCTCTGCTGCTTCTCAAAGAGGTGGTTTATCATGCCAGCAGTGTGCCTTTTTCTATTGACATAATGTGCCTCCAACAGATGCACTACAGTGGAATCTGTGCAGTTGCATCAATGTAGCACTTCTAGTGTAAAGTAGCCCTGGATAAGGCAAAGTGACTTATATATGTGAAGTCCTAAGCATTAATAGCAATGATAATGTGTGTAGAAAATCAGTAAGAGATTGCCAAATGATGGATGATGGTCATCATGGTTCCCCATTTCTTCAAGCTGTTATTTTAAAATTGATAAACTAAGTAGTTTTGTTTTTATGACTCCTTGTATTAAATAAGGGACTTTTTCACATTTAGTTTTTTGGGGGGCTATAGCTGTTAAAGTATCCACCATGTAATTCTTTACCACTTGTGGTTGTACCATCAGGCTTTTAAGATTGTTATATCAGCTATTAATGTTATACTGATATCACAGAGGTCATTTCTCCTAGACCAAGAAATTTAACTGAATCACATTCATAAAACTGATGAATGAATGTGCCAGTCAGCCTCTGACAAGTGGAGCACAACTCCAAGTCCGGGAGACCTGCTTGGGTCAGCCAAAATACATTCATCAGCTGCTTTAGAGGTGTATTTAGAGACATTGCTTAATAAACTTACTGCACAGGAGACAAAGAGGGAGGTACTAAAAAGGTGGGCAAAAGGGAAATGCAATACCAATTTTTAGCAAAGGTAAGATGAATGGGCTAGTTAATTCCCATCCCCAAAACTTACTTCTGTTACTACTAAACCAAACCAAAATAACAGACATTTAAGAAGCAACATAGCTTCAGAAAAAAGCTGAGGATTATGAAGTTATATGCAAAATGAAGTTTTGCATCCTGGATTGCTAGATATCACAATGGCTAGGGGCACCTTCTCTGCCCCTTCTCCCCCCATCTTCAATGGCAAATAACAATTGCAACATGTTATTTAAAATGCAAACTTCATTATACAGTAATTTACATATGTGTCACCTCAAGACTTGTGACAAAAGTCAGTGAAACCATCTTTGAAGTCTCATAGGAATGCTTCATGCCTGCTCTGTCTACCTGCTCCCTCTGAATTCAGAATTCCCTTCCCAAAGTTGTCTGAAAAAAATTTAAAAACAACAAATATAAACCACTAGCTGAAAAAAAATTCCTTTGTATATAAATGAGGCTTTTGTTGTTTCTATGACGATGTTAGACCAGGATGGAAGCTCTGTATTGATGTAAAAACACATTAAAATGAAGGCCTCCAATGACGTTTTCGGCACTTTACAAGATTTTAAAGCCTTTTAGTAGATTAGATTTTGTATTCTGTCTAATTGATAGTACACTGTTATCTGCCTTTTCCCCCAGAAGGTAGGGGTGACAGCTCTAAGGGTATGGTCCCCTTTTCCTCTTGCACGCACCCGTGAGCCAAAACATGGGATATGCCACTCCTAGCTCGATATCTCCCCTCCTATCAGGTGGTGCTGCCACTTCCTCAAACAACAGGAAGGCCCAGGATCTCCTCACCCAGACCTGGGGGTCCTCTGCCTCTCATACATATGATGCCCCATCCTGGGGTGTTCGAGTCCAGACCATGGAAGAGCAGGTGGGAGCTCTACTCCCTACAGTTTAAGGAAAGTCAGAAAATGGGAGATCTCTCCCCCTTTTTACAGGGAGTTGTGCTCCTTCTTAATCTATCCCTCTGTGGAGTGGTGCCAGACAAGCTGCTCTGCTGAATAGCACTCCTTTTAACGCGGTATCCCAACAGTTGCAGAAGCATGGTAGCTGCAGATTGGATGGGCCCTCAGCCATTAGATTATTGGCAAAGTCTCCTAAACCAAGTCATTTGGAACCACTACAGCCTGTCTGCCTGTCGATTTTCATTTTAAAATAACATTTAATGTAAATTGAGGTAAATGGTGCGTACGTATAGTAAGCTGCTTACTAAAAATAAAAATAGATGCTATGTATTTGCATTAGACACGTCAACATTTTTCACATCTTGGCCCAAACTCATCTAAGCTCATCTGATAAAACATAATTTACTCTGCAGCTGAGAAATCCTATAGGGCAAGTCTCAATGGCACTGATGAATGCATTTTTACAGCTGGCTTTTAGACTCTTGAAAAACGGGTTGTAAAATGAAAATGTTCATTGGATAATACTTGGTTGCACGCAGAACCCTGCCTGTGCTGAAACTCTGTGTAAATATCCTCTCAAAAACGTATCTTTCTCTCTATATAAAAAAGGTTTTCCTACCGGATGACAGAATGACATTGTCACACTCTGTGGCCATGAAAGCCCCACCTTCTATGCCAGGGACTGGCAATATTTGGTTCCTGAACAAAATACGGCTCTTTTCAGGCTCTAGCTCAGCACCTGCATTACTCTTCTCACAGCAGGGAGCCCATGATGGCGCTCCAGCCTCACGACCCCCTGCAAGATTGGAGCATCAGCGCTGGCTTGCTGTGGGGGCGGGGGAAGAAAGCCTCGAGACTCCCTGATGGATCTGGCTTGTGGGGAAGAAGCAGAGCCAGAAATGGATCTGTGTGTTGCCGCTTCCTTTCCCCCTCCCTAGCTGTGGGAACAGCAGTGCAGGGATGTGCTTCCTGGAGACATTGCTCTGGAATCCAACCAGTCAGAGCAGCGGGAGGCCATGCTTACTTACGAAAGCAAGTGGCCTGCCTCCTCTTATTCCCAAACCCCGTACCCCAGCCCACTCACTCACCACCCTGCCAAGACCCCATACCCCCAACTCCCTCACTCACCCTCTCCACTGAAACCCTGTACTCCCAGACCCCTCACTAATACAACCCAAGCCAAGACTCTACACCCCAGCCTTCTCACTCATACCCCCCCAGTGAAGACCCTGCACCACCACCCCCGTGAAGACCCTGCACCACCCCCCCCACACACTCTCCAAGACCCTGCGCTTCCAGCCCCATCACTCACTGCCCTGCCGAGACCCCGTACTCTCACTCCCTTCACACACACACTCCACCTAGATCCCATACTCCCTGCCCATTCACTTACCACCCTGCTCAGACCTTGCACTACCAGTCAGCTCACTCCTACCCCCCCCAGCTGAGACCCCCACCCCTCACCACTTCCCTCATAACTCTTCAAAAGCTGAGACCCTCTACTTCTACCCCCCTCACACACTCTCTCCATGGAGACCCTATGCTCCCAGCCCACTCCTGCACCCTTCCCCTGGCCAGATACATACCCCCATGAAGCTCCTGCACTGCCGTGTCTTGCTCCTACAGCTCCCTGGTCAGATACCCTACCCCCAGCCCACTCCTGCACCCTCCTTTGCTCCTGAACCCTCACCTCCTCCTGCAGCCCCATTCCTATCCCACTTACTGGCAGCCCTGTCCTGGACACTTAACTCCTCATTTTTGGCCCCACCTCAGAGCCTAGTGGAGCCCACAAAATCCACTAACCCTGGAATTCCCAGAAGAGTTAATCTGGCCTGAGGCTTTGAACCTCAGTCTTCCCTGCCTCTCCCCCCGCTATGGAGCTGGAGTACCAGAGGACTGAGGTGTTTCAGTTGTGAGCCACATCAGTTAGAGTTGTGGTTTATTTGGAGGGGGGTATGGTGAGTGTAGCAGCCAGATGGGAGATTTGGTGTGTGTAGCAGCCAGAGAGTTATGCTACATAGTGGCCAGAGGGGGATTTGGTGAGCGTAGCAAGCAGGGGGCACAGCCCCCTAGTTTTTTTGTAAAATAAAACAGTACTGAAAAACAAAAATAAAATTCATATAGACAGAATTTGCAGCCTGCAAAAACTTAATACCCACATAAATGTGTTAGTGTTTAAGGTGCCACAGGACTCCTCATTGGTTTTGCTGACTAAAGCAGCAAAACTGAAACAGACTAACATGGTTACACATGTGAAATACTGTAATCAGAATTGTTTCACAATCCAGTGTCTTCCTCTGTAAAAACTAGGCAAGGGTGACTAGATAGGTGGTAGGTATGCTGGTTATTTGAATGAGACTCTTTCATTGGGTGGGGAAGGATTGTACTCCGGGAAAGCCTGGAAACTTGAGCTTGAACTTTGTTCTGACTGCTGGCAACCATGGCCTGCTGTTTCAGCCGCTGGATGAACTACCACACAAGGGGATAAAGATGTTCTGGCCACACCTCTCAAGTTGTGAGGAGGCCCAGAATAAGAATAGCTACAGGACACACAACAATATCTGGGGATTTCCCTGGGCTAGGAAATCCATTGTTGGAGGGCAACATCACTTGAAGGGCAGGTTTGAATGTCAGAGAAGCACAAGGTTGTCACAGTGTAGGAGAGGACTGGGGTCTTGCTCTGCAGCCTTTAATCTACCTTTGGAATTTATATGGACATTATTACAATAGTATCAGGGTGTCTCAAAAATATTTAAGTTCCATTAGAAAGCACTGTTATCCCCAATTTACAGATGAGAACTGAGGCACAGAGAGATGATGGGTATGTCTATATTAAAAGTGAAGATGTGGTTGTAGCATAGTTGTAGCTTTAATCTGAGTTAATGGTAATATGAAGATGGAAGAACAGACTTAGTAAGGGCGAGGGTCATAGTGCATACCCAGACTCACCAGCAGGTTTGTATTCTGGTTCTTAGCCCATGGCACCACATTGGTACTACTGTTGTTACTCATGCTGGCTACATGAATGCAATCATGGATATTTCTTGTGCTGCAATTGCACTTGCACAAACAGTGTACACATTTCCAGTATGCACTGCCCTAGGTGATGCAGGAAATCTGTGGTGGAGTAGAGAAGTGAACTTTATTTTTCCCACGCTCAGGCTAGTGTTCTAACCACTGACCTCATCCCTCCACTTCCTCTTAAACATCGCAGATTGTATATCTGTTTTGGGTTGGGCTCATTTTAAGACTATAAGGTCTGTCAGGGTGCAAGCCCTCTACCGTGCCTCAGTGCCCCCTGACTGTCCTCATCTAGCCCGTCTCAGGGCAAGTTACAGTCTGTATGGGTTGCTCATCATTGGCATGTTGTCTCAACTGCTCTGCTTACCTAGTCAGCCTCATGATCGGCCTGCAAACCAGGGCTTTGTCTCCAGCCCCTAGCCAAGGGGAGTCTTGTCTGGCCCTCATCTAGCCGTTGCTGGCTATCCCCAGCTTGTCTCCTTCCAAGGAGCTCCTGCTTCCTCTGCAGTCAGCTCTCCACTAGCTCTTCCCTATTTATAGCTGTCAGCTGGGCTCTCACTCGCCCTAATGGCTTCAGCTGGGCTTTTCCAAGCCAACCGGACTTTTCTGTGTAGCTGACAGCTGGGCTCTCATTAGCCCAACAGCTTCAGCTGGTCCCTCTATTCCCGCCCTGGCTCAGGGCCTGAGTCCTGGTCTTAAAGGGCCAGTGCAGGGCAGGCGCCCTGTCACACACCTTCCCCTTCGGATCGGGCTTCCCTTCCTCCAATGGCCCCCAGCCGGGCCTCTCTTATCCCTTCCCTCGGGGTCCGGTTTCCTCTCAAGGCCTTGGCTACCTTTAGGTTTGCCCTCGCTGCCTCTGAGCATGCGCCACAACGTCGGCGGGTCGGCGGGCGTGCTCCCCAGAGGGTCACCCCGCCCATGTCAGTGTGGGATGACAATGCCCCATCACTCAACCTCCTTTTCAGGACTCCATCCCCTTCCGCCACCTCGTTATTGGCTAGGGACTTAGAGAAAAAATCTGCGTTGTTTTGGGCTCTCCCCGGCCTGTGACAGACCTCGAATTTATAAGGCTGTAAGGCTAAATACCACCTCATGATCCGAGGATTGGTCTCCTTCATTGTCTGAATCCATCGTAATGGCGCATGGTCTGTTATTAATGTGAAGGTTCCCCCTAGCAGATAGTAGCGTAGTGCCTCTATTGCCCACTTAGCTGCCAGGGCCTCCTTCTCGATCGTGGCATACTGTTGCTCCCACAGTAGTAATTTCCTGCTTAAATACAGGATTGGGTGTTCCTCCCCTTCCTTCTCCTGCAAGAGGATGGCTCCTAGACCTCTGTCTGACGCGTCCGTCTGCACTATAAATGGTTTTGTAAAGTCCGGTTGATGAAGAACCGGTGTTTGCGTCAATCAGTGCTTTAACGCTTGGAACGCTTTCTTGCACTGCGCTTTCCACTGGACCTTTTGGGGTTGTGTGTTTTGGGTCAAGTCCATCAAGGGTACCGCGATCATGGCAAACTCGGTTATAAATTGTCA
The DNA here is from genome assembly GCF_052426305.1 of Pelodiscus sinensis. Classification (NCBI taxonomy): domain Eukaryota; kingdom Metazoa; phylum Chordata; order Testudines; family Trionychidae; genus Pelodiscus; species Pelodiscus sinensis. The sequence continues at coordinate 16,292,778 of NC_143058.1, read as the reverse complement.
GTAGTAACCAGCTAGGCCCAGAAACTGGCGGACTTGCCGTTTTGTGGTGGGAGCCTTATACTTTCTCAGTGCTTCTACCTTGTCCACCTGAGTTTTTATCCTTCCCCGTCCCACCACATAACCTAAATAGGACACTTCCCTTTGTCCAAAGTGGCACTTACTGGGGTTAGCCGTGAGCTTGGCATCGGTCAGGGCTCCGAGGACCGCCTTCAGGTGTTGCAGATGTTCCAGCAAGGTTTCACTATAAATGACAATGTCATCAATATATGCAGCAGCATACTCACGATGTTTGTGTAATATCTTGTCCATCAGCCTCTGGAACGTAGCTGCCACCCCGTTCAATCCAAAAGGCATTGTGGTGAACTGGAACAGGCCAAATGGTATGGCGAACGCGGTCTTTTCTTCAGAGGCTGGCGTCAAGGGAATCTGCCAATACCCTTTAGTGAGGTTGAGTGTCGAGATGTACTGGGCTTTACCCAACCGTTCCAGCAGTTCATTTACTCTGGGCATAGGGTATGCATCAAATCGCAAAATTACGTTGACTTTCCGGAAGTCTATGCAAAAGCGTATTGTGCTGTTAGGCTTAGGCACCAAAATGATGGGGCTGCGCCACTCGCTTCTTGATTCCCTGATCACCCCTATTTGCAACATCCGTTGCAGCTCTTCCTGAACCAGCCCCCACATTTTTTATGGGAGGGGTCGTATGTGGTCCCGGATCCGTTTACCTGGGGTTGTTGCAATATGGTGACTCAAAGGGGTCTTACCCGGTTGAATTGTTAGGACCTGTTCGAAATCTCGAAGGAGGGAGCTCATCTCTCTTTGTTGTTCCTCCGTCAACTCTGTCCCGATATGCGTGGCCCCTTCTGCCTTCAAGTCGCCTCCCCAGGGTCCCAGCTCCAGTTCTGTTAGCTGTAAAGTGATAAGCATACCCTCCCATGCGTTCCACTTCTTTAGTAAATTGACATGATAGATCTGCTTGTCTTTCTGTTTTCCTGATAATTTGATTTCGTAATCAACTGGTCCTACCTGCCATATGACCTCGAAGGGCCCTTGCCATTTGGCCAATAATTTTGAGTCTGGTGCTGGTAACAGCAAGAGTACTCTGTCTCCTGGTTGGAACATCCTGGGTTTGGCCCCTCTGTTATAATATTGGGCCTGCTTGTTTTGGGCCTGGAGGAGGCTTTCTCTAGCCAGTTCCCCTACCGTCTGGAGTCGCTGTTGTAAGTCCAAAATATATGGTACGGTACCCTTCACCCTGGAGACCTGCTCCTCCCATGTCTCCCGCAATAAGTCCAGTATCCCCCGGGGTTGTCGGCCATAAAGTAATTCAAATGGGGAAAATCCCATAGAGGCCTGAGGCACCTCTCGCACCAGAAATAACAGTGCTGGTAATAATCGGTCCCAGTCCTTTGGGTCTAGCTCCACAAACCGCCGCAACATCCCCTTTAATGTCTTGTTAAAGCGTTCGACAAGTCCATCTGTCTGGGGATGGTAAACTGAGGTACGCAATGACTTAATGTTTAAGAGGTGTCAAAGTTCTGCCATCAGTTTAGAGGTCACATTGGTCCCTTGGTCCGTTAATATCTCCCTCGGGATTCCCACCCGGGAGAATACTTGCACCAATTCCTGTGCCAGCGTTGACGCTGTCGTATTCTTGAAGGGGACGGCCTCGGAGTATCGGGTGGCATAGTCAATTATAATAAGTATAAATTGGTGTCCTCTTCGGGACCTCTCCAGGGGTCCTACTAGATCTAAAGCCACCCGGTCGAATGGCACCTCTATCACTAAAGGGGCTTTTGGCACCCCTCCCTGACCCGTCCTCTGGCACTCAGGGCAGGACTCACAAAAGTCTCGGACCTCCTTATAAATCCCTGGCCAAAAGAATCTTTGTGTTATACGCTGCAGGGTTTTTTCGTGCCCCAAATGTCCTGCCCAGGGATTAGCATGCGCAAGGTCTAATACCCGCCTCCGGTATCTTGCCGGGACCAACAACTGGCTAACCTCCGTCTGCCCTTCAGCCGTCCGCGCGACCCGATATAATCGGTCAGCTCTTACCTCGAATCGCGGGGTTGGTCGGGCCGCTGTTCCCACATCAGGGTCCCCGGGGTCCCCGGTGCCCTGTCACAGGTCTTAAATCAGGAAAGCACTAAAGAACATGTTTAAATTCAAATATGTGCATACCTCTTAAGTATGTGGTTAGATGTGGTTGAATATGAATAAAACATGTGACATGTTATTTCTTGTGTACTTATATTCTCCAAAAGAATAAATTCAACATAGTCTGTATCCTTTCTGTCTTGATCCTTGTACCGCTGAGGTATGCACCACTTTCCAGGCTAAATCAATTTCAACCAGATTCAATTGATAAAATTCCTAGTTTGCATACCATAAATGACAGTGACATTATTTGTCTCTTACATTTGAGAACATCTCACTTGCACACTGGAGGGCTAATGGGAAAAAGGGGAACCAAGTCTTGATATATTTTACTTCATGAAGATGGCTGCTATTGCAAAGCCATTTATGAAAGTAAGGGTAGCATAAATAAAGTACTATTAGTTTCTCAGTATTAACTTGTGTACTCCTTTGTCATGTATTCCAAAGTAACAAAAAAAAAGCAATAAAATATTTCAATTTCGAAAGCCATTAGCATTGGTTGTTGAGATCATTCACCCGCAGAGGTCACAGCCATATCAGTTTCCTTCCATCATCATTTCTCAATCAGGTCTACATCAACCATACACTCTCTTCATTATAAGGAAAGCGAGCTGTAAGAGCATCAGCAAAAGATGAGACTGGAAACTGAAGCTTTAGTGATGGCTGATTTGTTTGAGGTGACCAGAATACACAGATCCCACAAACAAGCCAAGGAAGCTCCACTAATTTACTTTCCCAATTGTATACTGAATGGCCAGTATTTAGAAATTGTGTGTTTGATTAATATACAAAAGCAGATACATAGTTTCTTTTGTGGGAAGGCTTGTACAATGTGTTATTAATTGAAGCATTATTGCTAGGTTACAGAAATACATGCTCAGTTAATGATGCAACTCTAAGGTCACTCACAAGTCTTTTATTTTTCCAGAAATGCTAATGTGTCTGCCCACCAGGGAAGAACATGAGAAAACGCCAGAATGATACAAAAGCAGAGAGCCAGACAGATTCTGATTTCCAACACCAGTTTCACATCATTCTATTTGAATCCCAATTTAGTCTGGTGCAATGATATCAGTCAGGTCCCATTTTTTTCTTTTTTTTAAGGTCATGATATTTTTCAAGTATTATCAAGCAGATTTAGGACATTGTCTAATAGGACTTGTTTTTAAAAAAATTACTTATATGCTCCATCATGCAAACACTGAGTCATGTGCCTAATTTTCCACGAGTTATCCCTTTGACATCTGTAGGCCTATTCAAAAGCTGCATCGCAGCCCTTTGCACTGTTCAGTGTAAGGTACCCTTGTGAGATAGGGAGCACTAAAATGCCAATTTAAAACACAAGGGAATGAGTCATATGGAGGCTAAGTGACGTTACACAAGAAACCTGTGGCAGATCAGAGACTTGAACCCAAGTTTTTTAAGTTCTGGGTTAATGCCCTAATCACTGGACTTTGCTGAAGCTGTGGAAAGGTCAGGTTGGATTGCCACACGATTAGAATAATAATACATTGAAATGAATTTCATACTTTGTGTCTGATAAACTCAGACCCTTAACAACATGTAATCAGGTAGCCCTTAATGTGTAAATATATGGCAAATTTCATTCGGGTAGTCCTTTTGCAGGAATAATTTATCATAGGAAAAAGGCTAGAGTTGTTTATTTTTCTGATTTTTCTTTTTAATGGCCTGCAATGTGTGTGTACTTGTTTAGTGTCCTGATATAAAGCCTATAGAATTCAATGAAAAGATTGCAAGTTGACTTCCCTGTGCTTTGGCTGATGCCCTCAGTGAGGATGTGCAGGATCAGTGACTTATTTTTCTAGGAAGATTAAAAGCAAGATAGTATGTACACAAGCAGCCAGACTATCTACTGTGAAGTAAATGAAAACCAAACAGAATGTTTATGGGGCATAATATTTATCCATGACATCATCTTGCAAGCAAATGCACTGTTAAAAATATTTATATGGTTTTTAGGGGATGAAAGATGCGTGGGTTTTTTTAATTGTTTTTTAAAGGAAAGTTACGTGCCTGATCCAGCTACAACAGCTCCAGAAGAGCTATTCTTACTGATCAGGTAAAATATATATTTAAATATTTTTTTTCAAATCACCCATTCTACTTTCTCATATGATTGTTGTTCCTAAGGTCAGGAGATACATAATAAAAATCTCTTGGGAAGTTCACTGGAAAAATGGAATGTTCTCTATTTTTTTTTACACCAATTAGTTTCATGGTGTTCAAGTTAAAAACAAACAATTTCTTATTTGATGCAACACCACTGTTAGCCAGAACTGCCCAATATGTCTTGGGAAATGCAATAAAGGCAGTGAATATGATAGCATTTCGAATCCCTGTTTTCTAGGTGATATAACATTACACTTTTTGAAAGAGAGAGCCTATTTTTCATCCCTTGATGTGTGCTTCTGTCATGTCAAGACAGGAACAAAACTGAAAGAATGATAGAAACTGAATGCTGAGATGCCAGTATATACTTTTGTTATGAATGTAAAAAAATTCAGCATTACAATTGGTTCTTACAAAATTTACTTCTACTGTCTTGCTTATGATAATAAATATTTTAAACTATAACATACTAATCAGATGTCAATGAGCTATTAAACAGCTGCCATATTAAAATGTGATCTGTACTCTTAAAAAACATGGAGTTATTTTGCTTTGAAAACAAGATTTCCATGCCAGACTAGCTATAGACATTGAGTTCAAAAAACAGAATAGTATGACAGGTGTGCACTTGTAGTTTCATTGAAATTTAAATTAGTTCAGAACTGTGCAGAATTAAATATTTTTCCCTTATCGGGACTATCTTATTAAAATTACCAGTACAGATTTATTGTGCAGATGTAATTGCCTATGGTTATATAAGGGGTGGGTATTGTGATGCAAAAGATAACATTTAAATCCTAAGCATCTAGAAAAAATTATTTGCAATAATTCAGTTGGCAATGTGGAGGTTTGTGTATACTGAAATTATGTTTGTCAGTATTTCCTCTTCATAAAGTTTGAAAAAATCTTTTCCATTTTAGTTTATGCTTGAACTCACAAAAGGTATTAAAATGTACAAAGTTAAGTCCTGGTCCTTGCCCAAGGTCATGTGCAGGGGAGTTCCTAGAGATCAGAGAAGACTGAATCCTTCTTCACCCAGGTAATTGAGTATCAGTGGCAGAGCCTGTTAATGGCCAGATTTTCAAGATCTGTTCTCCATGACTGCTGTGCCTTGTCCCTCAGTATGAAGGAAGGTCTGATGGTAGTTCAGTGCATTCCAAGTTCTACTTACCAGGCACCTTTACATCTCTTTCCTAATCCAAGCCTTTCTCCTGGTGGGACAAATAGAGTTATGCAGCTGTTCAGAGAAGCTTTGCTGGACTGATTAAAATGGTATTTAGAAAAACATGCCATGTGCAGACTCTATTCTGAGGGGCCAGGTACCTATTTGTTTTAGTAGCTTTGTGAGTATGAAAGGAGAGGGTCAATTTTACAAACGTGTTGAGGTGCCATTTAGATTTTAAAAGGTGAAATCTAATAAACTAGATTTGCCAGTTTGATAAGTGTAATAGTAGCAAATAACACACTGGAATCTAATAGGCCAAATCCCTTCTCATTGACTCCGGGGAGTATCAGCTTATGAATTTAATGGTAGATTCTTTTCAGGGCCATTTTTATTTTGAATTTGTTTTTAAAATCCAGACACTTTATTATTCTTAACTAATCAACAATTGATCAATTCACTCAATCACATCAATATGCAATCCATAATTTAACAATCAAGTATGGAAATAGCTGATGTTCTAGTTATTTAAGGCACACATACATACATTCTTACAAGCAGTTGCAAAGACCATGGTTTAAGCTGGGCTGCAGCTCCCATTAGCTGGGAACAGTGAACCAAGGCCATTGGGAACTACAGGACTCCATGCCTGAGGATGCTCAAATAAACAAAACAGCTGGTGGTCTGCTAGCGGTTAACCCTGACAAACTGTATGCAGCCTGTGGGACAGAAATTACCCACCTGTGCACTAGGGAGACCAGTAGTAGACTGCTGTATCCAATACTGGTATCACCATTTTATAATGTTGAAAAATTAGAGAAAATGCAGAAAAGCCCCCCGTTCTCCCCAAAAAAATCCAGATACAGGAGAAAATGTCTTACAATGAGAGACTTCAAGACCTCAATCTGTTTAGTTTATTGGAAGTTTCTTTTTTTACAGTGCCTAAGGGCTTTCAGTGGGAGAAAATACAATGTATTAAAGGGGTCTAATTTAGTGAAGAAAAGCAGAACAGGAACAAATGGTCAGAAGCTGAAGTCAAAAAAATTCAAATTAGAAATTAAGCACATTTTTAATAGGGTGATTCGTGTTGGGAAAAACTACTAAGGGAAATGGAGGATTCCCTTGACATCCAATGTTCTTTTGAATAAATCTTTTTGGAAGATACATCTTAGTCTAATACAATTTATCGGGCTCAGTATAGGGGTGACTGTGTAAAGTGTAATGAGCTGTGATACACAGTATCAGACTAGGTAATCTAATTGTCTCTTCTAGTTTCAAAATAAATGAATATCAGAGAGGGGATAATTCTATATATCAGGAAGGGATTTAGTAAGATAGTATCCTCATCTATCCATGCATTTTTTCCCCATTACAGAATCATGCACTGCCACTACCTAACGCCTCCTTTTAACATTGCCAAGAAACTCTCGATTTCTGTAAGAGCCAGTAAGGGAACTTTCTCAGAATGATTGAATCTCTCCATATAATGATTATGGTAAAACTTAAAATGGGAAGCAACCTAAACAAGGTCTACAAAAAGTAAAAGGATTGTTCAGGGAATGTGGCCAACAATTCAATGCATGATGACTCACCCAGGCTGGAGGCCAGGTACTTAAATGTATGTTGCTTCTGAATGGCTCCACTAGTTGCAAAGCCAGAGATATGTGACCTTCGATAGATTCTGTGTTCTTGCAAGGTCTTGAAAACTATGAAAAACTAATTATTGCTGATTAGATTCTTAGTGCAGGAAACCACATTTCACTAATCCGGACATTAAAAAAATAAGAAAGTGGCCTCTGCTTATTTCCCAGCAAGGATTTAATAGAAGAGAGTAGTATATTTAATTATTTTTCTAAAATTCATTAAAGTATGTGTGGAAGTAGCTTCTTCTGATTGAGAACTTTAGACCCATCATATGATAAAAATAATAAATTATTACAGTAATATAAAACACAGCTGCAAAAATAAATGGGGGGAGGGGAAAAGCACATTAGACGATGCATTTGTCTTACACTTTTATTGTTCACATGATCACTATTTTGCTAAATTCGGTAAAGAAGAAATAAGCCACAATGGTATGAATTACTGGATCATTGTATATCTATTAAGTCACATCCTGGAGTGCCTTATTTCCTTCAAATGATTTAATTTCATACAAGACACTGTCAGATATGTAGCATGGATCTGTGTAAATTGGCTTTGTGAAGAATTTTTTGGGCTTCTAAAGGCTTCTGAATGAAAACTCTTCAGCAAAGCTGAATGGGGACCAAATTTTTCTTCTGTGGAAAAATTTGTATTTCTGGAAATAATTAATTCTGAATTGTAATGAAAAGTCAGATGTGTTACATTTTCTCTAGGAAGGATATTTTCAAAAAAGTTTATTTTAATTTCCAGTCCTAATTTCTGCATCTCCTGGGCTCCCAAGATCTTCAGCAACCACACTGGCAAGCTGCTAAGATGGGGAAGCAGGTGGGCTCCGAGGAAACTGGCTGAGTTTTCTTTTAAAGTTTAATTAAAGTTGACATTTTCCCACACAATGTTTCAATTTTAACAAATCAATGTTTTCTGATGTCTGACGTTCTGTCAGAAAACTTTGATCTATCTCTAGTCATCAGCTCCTCAGCAGTTCCCCTGGTAGGCTATCAGGGACCAAGCCCTGGCTCCCAAAACTCCCAGGTTTCTCAGCAGCTTGCCCAGTTTAGCTGCTGCAGAACTTGGGAGTCTAGTAGATGCAGAAATAGGGCCTGGAAATTAAAATAGATTTTTCTGAAAATGTCCTTCCCATGGAAAATTTGACATATCTGACTTTTCGTTACAATTCAGATTTTTTTCCCAGTAATGCAATTTTTTTAATGAGTTGCTCTTTGGATTCAAACATTTCGTGCACATCTCTGCTTGAAGAATCTGTAGAAAAAAGTATGGCTTGTCTAAAGCAGGTGGTAACAAAAATAAATAAAAAGAAACACATGTGCCAATATAATCCATTACTAGTAGTGTGAGTGCAAGAAGCTAATGCCAACCCTAGAGAGGGAATAGTTTTGCTTTCCACATTTGCATATGTGTAGGCACTTAGGAGTTGGCTGGTTACATGTGGTTTTTCTTAGTGTTAATTCATTCTGAGTTGCAAGTGTACAATGTACTAGTCAGGACCTTTTATGTGGCTTCATGATACGTTCTGGAGAACTTTGCTCTAGTTTTGTTTACATAAACTCACAGGAAACCTTTAATTTTTTTTTAAATATATCATTGTTCAACATGATTTTTAAAATAGATTTAACATTTTTATAGCCATTAAGAACATACAGATATAATTATTATAAAATATTTGAAATCGATATTAAACATCATGTTTCGAAGCTAAATTCAATGTCTTAACTCAGAGAGACCTGAACGAAACCCACTGCAGGGTATGTCTTCCCAATGGTAGGTTCTTATACCTTTCTGTGAAGGATTTGGAGCTGAGCACAGCTGGAGATAGAATACTGGGCTAGATGGACATTGGTTTGATCCAATGTGTCAATTCCTAGTTCCTGTCGGAAGTGCAGAAGTAGCTGTAAACATAAGGCATGGACAAATGTATTGACAATTTAATTAATGAACATCTTTCAGGGATGGAGCTACTTCTAAGGGTGAAATTTGTCGTCTTTAAAGTGCCATCATGAGCACTATGCATTGCTTCAGCCCATTCGATAGTCCACAATGAGTGATGCACAGAATCCAACCTGTCTGTCTACACATAGATGAATCCCTGAAATTTACAGTAATATACTGACACTTTGCCAATTACAGTTGTTTATTTACATCCAAAGGATATCCTATGTCTAATGTATTTATTGATAAAATTATCAAACTACTCATGAATTACATACAGGACAAAACCTACAACTTCTTAGTCCATGCCTGTTTTCCCCACAAATATGTCTTGTGCTGGCAAGCACATGACTGAAGAATGTAAGCTCAAAAATTTTGTCATGACACCATAGGAAAATGATAATGTACCAACTATGTTACCCCAAAATGGAGTTTTCCCACACACTTCAATCTAAACACACAGGTTAAGATAAAACAATGAGGTATGTTTATTAACAACAGGAAGATAGATTTTAAGTGATTACAAGCATCAATGCATTGATTACAAAAGAAATAAAAAAAACTAATACCAAAGTAATATCTAAGCTAAGTATCCTTAAAAGCAAGGAGTTTGTCTCACAATACACTGTGGTAAATTTCCCAGGCTGGATCTCTCTTCAGCCTTTCCCTCTTAGTTCATTTATTTGAAAATTGTTGATGTCATGAGGAGCGATATGGAAGGAAAAGCAAAGTCAATTATGTTTCTTCTCCTTTATAACTCATTTTCTTGTGCTAGAAATATCCCCGCTGAGTCATGATGGCATATAGTCCATTGTAGTCATGAGGTTTTAAACATTTTTGTGATTCAATGTGAATTTCTTATTCACATCTTCCCATTGCTGGAGAATTACTGCTTAAGTAAGCAATGGCCCTCTAACATTTTGAGGGGTACTAGTGTATCTTTGTCTCTGAGAAACTGGCTTGTAGGTTTTACCTAGAATTACAACATACTTCAGGAACAATCATATAAACATGTGTAAACTTGTAAGTTTATATACAATGTTGATGTACATATTTTACCAGGACAAGATCCTCTGTGGAATATGACTTTTCAAATGATATCTCGCAAGGCATATTGTATATAAAAATCTATCATAGTCTTGTAAAAGTGGTGAACATAAAAGTATAGACTGTTGTACATATCCTTAAAAACAAACAAATGCGACAGTCTCAGGTGGTATAACTCACAAGCTCCACTAAAAACAGTGAAGCAACAATGAATTATACCAGTTCATTTATGCCACTTTTATTCTTATATATCTGAACACTGTAAAAGGATATATTTTTCAACACAATTTGCAAATTTATGAAATAGCTAAGGACCCGATGAAAGCTATTTATAATTATAGACTTTCTGCAACCCAGGGGGATGATTTTTTAATATGGTAGAGTATTAAGTCCCAGAAACCTTGTAATCATCACAATTACGGAAATGTTTGGAAACCGAAAATGTCAAGGTTTTCTTAAAAAAAAAAAAATTCAAACAGTAAACTATATATAGAGAAGTTTGAGTTTAATGTCTTTGTTCATAACCTGAGATCACAATGGCATTAAACCTAATTTCAAATTATCAAAATCCAATTTCATGCTTTCTCTTGATGGTGTGAGATTGTCTCCCATGGCCTTTTCCTGAGCTAGATAAAATTGCCAGTACTGATGATCAAAAAGATACTCTTTCCAGTGAGAGACCAAGCTTTTAATATTTAGTTGTGAAATGAACTCTGCAAATCCTATGGCTGGTCCCTGAGATGTCAAGTTCAGAAGTTAATCTCCCATCTTTTTGGGGATGAAATGGCAAAACTTAAATTTAACATGAAAAAGCGTAAGAGAGAAGAAGGAGTTTACATTATTAGATTCCATCTTTGAGCTTCTGAGACACGACAGACAGTGCATGCACAATGACTTTGCAAACAAAACTAATGGCTGTAAAGTGTATAGTTAATAAATGTCATTCCTTAAAATATTCCTGTGAAGAACTGCTTAAATAGATGGTAATCTCATGTGCCCCTAAAACAGCATGGCTGTGTCTAGACTGGCCACTTTTTCCGGAAAATTATCCGCTTGTCCAGAAAAACTTGCCAGCTGTCTACACTGGCCACTTGAATTTCCGCAAAAGCACTGACGATCTCACGTAAGACTGTCAGTGCTTTTGCGGAAATATTATGCTGCTCCCATTCGGGCAAAAGTCTTTTTCCGAAAAACTTTTGCGCAAAAGGGCCAGTGTAGACAGCAGAGATTTGTTTTCCGCAAAAAAGCCCCGATCGTGAAAATGGCATCCTGCCAATCTAGACACGCTTTTCTGAAAATGCTTGTAACGGAAAATTTTTCTGTTAAAAGCATTTCCGGAAAATCATGCCAGTCTAGACGTAGCCCATCTGTATATACACACACACACACAAAATACTATTTAGATTTACTCTTTGTCTTTAAATAACAAATCTACCTCAAACTGAACTCCTTCTAAAGGTTCCCACATGTGCATTTGATCATTACATCACAAACTAACTTTATTTGCTGATTTTCATATAATTGGCCCTAGTTTATTATCCTTGATGCTGAGGCTGTACTGTATTTTAATCTTATTCTTCAAATAATCATGGAAACAGAGCTGGAAACCAAGTTTTCCTAGACCCTCCTTGGCAGATATTCATGTAACCCGTTCTTAAAAATCTTCAATAACAGATATTTCACAGCCTCCTTTTGTAATATATTTCAATATTTAACTACCTTGATAGTTGGTAACTTAAATTGCTCATCTGCAGATAAGCCCATTTCTTCTTGCCCTACCTTCATAGGGACATAAATTGCAGTCCTCTTTATAACAGCCTTTTAAGATTGTCATCAGGTCCCTCTTCAGTTCTCAAGATTTAAACATGCACAATTTGTTTCTTCACAGATTATGTTTTCTAAAAAAAATGTTCTTGCTCTTCTCTGGACCCTTTCTAGCTTTTCAGATCCTTTGCAAAGTGTGGTGCCAAAATCTTGGAGACAGCACTCCAGCTGAGGCCTCACCAATGCCAAGTACAGAGGAATAAATGCCTCCCGTGACTTAGAAACAACTTCTGTTAGTACACCTATGACAGAGTGCCAGGATCATTGAATTCTGGGAAAGAGGCAAGCTTGTCCTTATCAAAGGATCCCTCCCCCAGTTTAAGGGAAGGAGCCATTAATCCTATGGGTCAACCAACGATCAGATGGGGGAGAAGAGTAAAGATCAAAAGGGGTTCAAAATCAGGGATCAGGAGGGGACCACTGAAAAGAGAACTCTGGAGCGTACCCAGGGCTCCTCAAAAGTGTATAGGGAGCCAGTGGACACTATCTATAGAAACTCTGTCTAGAGTCATGAAACAAGGCAGGAACAGAAGTTGGCCCCACACTCAGGCCGTGTCTACACTACACCCCTCTGTCAGCAGAGGGATGTAAATGAACCACTCTGAAAGTGCAAATGAAGCGGGGATTTAAATATCCCGCACTTCATTTGCATAATCACGTCATGGTGCTGTTTCGAACAAGCGCCATGTCAAAAGTGAAACTGCAGTTTAGACATGTTTTTTTCGACAATGGGACGATTTTTTGAAAGATCTTGTTCTCATTTTTTGCAAGGAAGAAGGCACACACTGATCCCTGTTACAACAACCCAGAAGGACAGTAATTGTTTTTTCAACTGCATCATATTATTGGCTCATGATATACTACAACCTCCAGATTCTTTGTGCAGCATTACTGCCTAGCCAGTTATTCCCAATGTTTGTTGTGCATTTGATGTTTTCCTTCTTAAATATAGCACTTTGCACTTGTCTTGATTGAATTTCATCTTGTTGATGTCAAACCAATTGTCCAATTTATCCTGGTCATTGGGAATTCTGGTCCTGTCCTCAAAAGTACTCACAACTCCTCCTATCTTGGAGTCATCTGCAGATTTTATCACTATAGTCTTCATTCTGTTATTCAAGTCATTAATGAAAATACCTCCCTGTTTTGGATCATCTGCACACTTAATTAAGAATCTCGTTGTGTTATGAAAGAGGGCTGTTGCTCTGGAAGCCAACCAAAGATACTGCATGTTAGACATGCAACCTCAGACTTCTAGGGTGCATCCACAATGCACCCTTAGCTTGAAATAAGCTATGCAATTTGAGCTGTGCAAATTGTGTAAATTATTTCCAGTTAATTTTGAAATAGCTTATTTCAACAGTGCCAAATTTTGAAATAGAGTGCTATTTCGAAACATCTTTTAATTCTCATGAAAAAGAGGTTTACCGGGACTTTGCAATAGTGCACCTGTTATTTTGAAAGCTATTTTTAAATAACGGATGTACTGTCAAGACACAGAAAATGCTATTTAGGATAGCAGAAATATCCCAAAATAGTGCCATTGTCTAGCTGCACCCCTACATAGTAATAAAAATGGAGAGTAGCCATATTGATCAGCTGTAGCACTTATATGGAAACAAACAACAGGGTTGAGCATGGACTTCCCTGTTTCATGTCAGAGCACCTCAGGACACTTGTCTCATCTACTGTACAAGATAGCCCAGCCTTACCTGATGTTTCTGGTCTTTTCTTGGTGTTGTAGACATTGAGGGGAACAGTTTGTGTATGAAGAGGACACACGTTACAAATCATTCTTTCAGCACTTTGCTTATGCTGATACTAATAGACTTACCCAACCATTGTCTGAGTCCTTCAGGACAGGGCTGTGTGTGTGTGTGTGTGTGTGTGTGTGTGTGTGTGTGTGTGTGTGTGTAAGGATTACAGGAGTGTGTGTGTGTGTGTGTGTGTGTGTGTGTAAGGATTAAAGGAGTGAGGGTTGGGGAGTGAGGAGGAGCTCATGGCAGGAGGTCTCATCTGACATGTGCCTTTTCTTCTGCCAGAATGAATCGTGTCGCAAGTTGGGGGCCTCCTGTATATAGAGAGATTTATCCATTCTTCAGCAAGATGGTTATACTTGAAAGAAGTGGAGGGGACTCCTGTATCTTTATGATAACTTATAGATTAGGAAGAGGATTTCTCTTCCCTATTTCTCTGATATTCCAACCTCTTTATCCACCTAGGCAGATAATTCTTTTTAACGGTCCACATATTTTAATCCTCCAATCTTTATGATGCCCTAAAAAGTATTCTGTCTTAATACCTATTAAGCTATCAGCCTGTTTTCACTCCCTTGATCCAGACAGCACACTGCTGGTATGCAAGGGGAGGATCATTCCTGTATTTTTATCTCAGTCAGAGCTACAGGGCTTCAAGAAAGATTATTTATCTCCCTATGTGAGATGGTTACAGACAATGGTATACAGGAACTCCAGTCTCAGAGCAGATAAGAACAAGGTACCCCTGAACTTAGACCCTATTCTCAAAGCAGAGCAATAAAAGAGAAGTCTATGTATGTTTGAGCACAGACACTAGCTTCATTGACTTAACACACTTTTTTCTCCAGACAACAAGACCCCAGCTACAAATGTTGGAAGTTCAAATGTTGCTGCTATATATTGTCCAGAAATCTCATCTATCCATAACAAAGTAGGTGTTTCTCATTTGCAGAGGCCTGCTTTACTTTTGCATATTTTACTTATTTTCATATAGTATAGCTAAAGCCAACCAGTATGTCTTTATCTGAATTCAACTCTAGGGTTTTCAGTGGCTCGCTATAAAACAGAAAAACAATTCACCAAACAAACTGTAGTGCTCATTTCTGGCAGCATGATGAAATAAGTGACCCCATTTTGGACAGCTAGGTTTGAATTATCCGGAAAGTGCACGTGTCAAGTGCAGCCAGCAATTCTCCAGGGAGTGAGTACATTATCCCTAGAAACAACAGTAAAATAAATTATTTACCTGGAGAAATAAACCTGGCTTGAAAAACTCTGCTGCAAATAGAGGGAACTCTAGATCCTGTGAATTATGCATGGATCTTAATTTAACATAGTCTTCATTCTGTCTTCAGAGATTAGTGAATAGCATTATATAACGTTCAGGGGAGAGTGTTTGATTGTACTTGCAGAAAGGTGAAATTATTATTATTTGTTTAATTCAGGCAAATTGCAATCAATGGCAACCAGTCTTCATTTTGCTCACTCTAGTGCCTCATTTGTTTTTATTAAGAGTAAGGATTAACTTTAAAAAATGGACCACATGATAGTTCCTGTAAGATCACATCCATAGCTTCTTTATTGTGTGTTCTAATAGATGTAGTACCTTAATTGCTAGTAGTAAGATAGTCAGCACTCCTCAAGAGGTGCTCAGAGCCTGTTAGAATCAAGTCCTTTTCAAATATGCATCCCTCATATGTTTTCTTCACTGATTTTACTATTCATATAAGACTTCTATTAAACAGACCATTAAAAGTATTCTATGTCCTTGTTAGGTAAAACCTATGTTTGCATATAATCTTTTTCGACTTGCCACTCAAATATTTACTCCAAAGAACTCTAATGTCCAATAGCAAATTTCATTTTCTTTGAATAATCATTCTTTAGCATATATTGTATCCTATTTCTTTCTTAATGAAGTTTTCTGAGCCTCTCTCTTTTCCTCTGCCTTCTGAAGAAACATATTGCTGTATAATTAGGGCCTCATCCAGCTTCCAAGAAATGTACAGTGGCATAGATCTATGCACACAGTATTGTTTATTGGGTGCCTAGACAGGCTTCCAGGTCGGAAGGTTCACAGCTGATGCTCAGCAGGGAAGCAGTCCTGAATCGGCATGGAAGGAAGGGCTCATGAGACCAGCTGATGCAATTCTATATGCCATGGGTATCAGTGAGCAGGTGTGTGTTAAAGGAACAGACACAGGGTTCAGGGCTCCTAGGATTGACACAGAAGGCAGTCAACTCCCCCTTCATTATTGCCTACCTTATACCACATTCAGGGATTGGGGAGGACAAGGATGGCTCCGCAGTGGGTTGGCTGTGCCATGCACTCTGGGTGTCTCTGAAATGAGTAGAACTGTTCGGGTGTGTCTAAACTACATCCCTTTTTTGGTAAAGGGATGTAAATTAGTCACATCGATATTGCAAATGAAGCTGAGATTTGAATTTCCTGTGCTTCATTTACATAATGGCAGCCGCTGCTTTTTTTCAAAATGGGGCTTTTTCAAAAAAAAAAAAAAAGGCAGTTTAGACAGGGATCTTTCAAAAATAAAACCCTTTTTTGAAAGATCCTGTACGCTTAATAAAATGAGGTTTACAGGATCTTTCAAAAAAGGGTTTTATTTTCAAAAGATCCCCATCTAAACTGCCTTTTTTTCCCCAAAAAAGCCCCATTTAAAAAAAACCTGGCGCTGCCATTATGCAAATGAAGTGCAGGAAATTCAAATCCCGGTTTCATTTGCAATATCAATATGCCAAATGTTCATCCCTTTACTGAAAAAGGGATGTAGTCTAGACACACCCTTTCTGTTAAGGGGTCTTCTTGGGAGTGTTCTGTTTGTAGCATTAAGCCATTATTGAAGTTTTTGCCTTTCCTTCCTTATGCCTATCAAAGTGCATTGAAGTTTCTAGAAACACAGTTTCAGGCACATTGGTCCAGATATTTAAAGGTATTTAGGCACTGTGGCATTCAGGGTTGCAATGCCTAATTGGTTTAGAAGTAAATCTCATTTTTTATAAAGGATTTATACACTTTGGAGCCAATATCCAATTGAGAGTCAATGAAATGTTGGCTCCTAAATTCCTTTTGAAAATTGCTTATGCTTTTTAACCAGCCTAAATACATTTGAAAATCTGGGCCTTCGCATTTTGAGCACTGTACTTAGGTCGGCATAGGCATTACCTGTTTTTCAGATCTATGTGACCACATGTTTGTATCTATCAATGAAGACAATATCATGCTCAAAAGGTTTGGCTGTCAAAAAGATACAAATGAGGATTTGCTATATAGATACATACCAATATGTATAACCTCCTCCTCGTGCCCCTATGTAACAGTGAGTGGAGGGAAGCCTAGCACAAAATAAATTTGAAGGCAAAAACCAAGTCATGCCGTGTGCAATACAGATCTTTTCTTGAGGCGAAAGCAAGGATAATCAGCAGATGTGCTGCACTAGAAACATCAAAAACTCTCCATTTGCAGTTTTTTTTCAAAGAAGAATTATGAGTATCATTATCATGAGAGCTAGCAATGGGATAGATCACAGTGACACTCTGAGGGTTGCCTGTGATCGATGTAAAAGAGGCAGCTTGTAGAACCACAGTAGGTGTTTCAAAGAGGCACACTGTGAAAACACTTCAGTCTACTTAAAGGCAGTCTGATTCTAGAATAGGTTGTACTCTAAAAGAAATACAAACCAGCAGAATTGATTACAGGATGTTACTGGCTTTTGGTTTTACTTGTAACAACCCTAACAATGAGATGGCTTTCCTAGAAAGGATGCTCCTTTCCTATGTAGTTTTCATAAAGACCAACATCTAAGGTGTGGATATTACATGAGCTAATCCATTTTGTATTTTATGGTAAATGATTCATTCTTTGAACATCTAAAATCCTACTTCCCAGCCTTATAGAGCATAACTCTACTGGATAGTCTGTGGCTCTGGACTACACTAGGGAGTTATTTCAAAATAACTCCCCTTACTTCAAAATAACAAGCAGAGAGTCCACATTACCAAGCCCATTATTTCAAAATAAGGGGTTAGTTATTTTGAAATAACTCCTGCTTGCCATGAGGAATAATGCTTATTTCAAAATAGTTATTTTGAAATAGCGGTGGTGTGGACACTCCACTGCGGCTATTTCGAAATAACTACTCCCCAGAGTCATTCAAAGTAATCACTCTCCAGTGCTTCTGGGGGCTCTAAGTTGAGGTAACACGTCCATATTAAGGGAGCCTGCCTCAGACTAATTTCAAGGCTTCCCTGTAGTGTGGACACACTGTTTCAAAATAGTTATTTTGAGAGTTAGTATTTCAAAATAAGTTATTTTGAAATAATTTCCTAGTGTTGACATGCCCTCAGAGGGCATACTGTGGCCCCAGATTTGGGGGGTCAGAAATGGATTTGCCTGTCCCTTAATTAATATTGCTCCTATCTCTAATACAGACATGCGTACACTATAAAGACTAGATCCAGGACATACAAATATACATTGTATAGGTTATATGACAAATAAAGTAAGACTTTATTATGTCAGATTTTATTTTAGCATCTCCTTTACTATACTTTTTCCACCCAATATGACCCTTTTTTCTTCATGGGAAGACTGTTCTGGTTGGTTGAAGCATGGGAAGTTATGGACAAAATTATGGAAACTACAACACAGATAAGCTAGAGCAATGCATCTTTCATTTCCCTTTGCATTCTTATCTATGATCTTTAAATGAAGAGGGGCCGAGAGGACTGCTAGCATTCTGAGCAGCACTTATTAGCAAAGAGAGGTGAGTGTGGATAGGGTAAAGGCATGTGAAGGCATCAGGCACAGCTGCAGGGTTCAGGCCTGCTGACAAGGGGGGGGCAAAGAGGACAACTGCCCTGTGGCCTGGTGTGGCAGGGTCCCCAGCCCCGCCCTCCTTTCCCCAAGGCTAAAGCCAGCCCTGAGGCCTAGTCCGACACAATCACAGGCCCTGAGGCCTAGTCCAGCTCTGAGGGGATGGGATAGGGGAGTCTGGTCCCTCCCTCTCCACCGGACCCCAACCCAGATCCCTATTAGTGGTGGGTGGTTCCCACCACTGGCTCGGCGGGGAGTTCTCCCAAAACACGCTGAGCCCACTGGGGGGTTCCTTGCCTCTTGCCCTGGGTTGCTTCCTACCCCAGCCCTGTGGCTGACGGGGACCCCACCTGGTGAAGCTGGGCTGGCAGCGGCTACAATGTTGGCAGGTCCCATGTCTGGAGCAGCAGCTAAGGGGTTGTTCACAGCAGCAGGGCGGGCGGCCCCCCCGGAGTCGGCGTTGCGAGCGTGCTCGACCCGGAGATGGTAGCAGCAACAGCGGTGGTCCCAACGGCTCTGGTTCCAGCAGCAGGTCCGGCTATAGCTCTAGGGGTTGGGCCAGAGCTCCTTCCTCCCCGGAGGTCAGCCCCAACTGAGCAGCCTGGCAGCCTTTTATACTGGGGCTGCACTACGAGCCTGCCCAGCAGAGCTGTGGGGGAGGGGCATATTCTACCCAATAGATGGGCTCTCCGCCCCCCTGTTCAGTGTGGGACAGGCCAGCCCTGTCACACAAAAGGGCCCAAGGTTCCTGACTAGCACCGTTGCTATTGCAGCAGTGGTGGCAACTGAAGTCCTGGACCTTTGAAATTGCAACCTGAGCCTTGTGCTGTATGTTCCAGATATTGCTGATGGCTTGGGCCAGGGGGTGAGGTACCCTTAGCCCTGCCCCTTCTGCCTGAGGCCCTGACTCATCCAGGATCACACAGCCACCCTCCGTCCCCACCTTGCCCAGGGGCCCAGTGAGGCTGTGGGATCCCATAGCAGGGAGTCTATTGTATATGTACTCTGAAGCTGTGGCAAGGACTGACAGTAATATGCTCCCTTTAGTAGCCCTTGGGACGACATTGAAGCTGGTCAAATGCAGACATTTTTGATGGACACACATTTTTGGCAAACTTTTTGACAAACTTGTAACCCTTTAGTAGCTTTGAAGGATTTAATTTTCATCAGAAAATACGGGTGGATATCAATTTCTCTGTATGCACAGAAACTGACCAAAAAATATTTCCATCAATATTAAACAGATTTTACATATAGGCAAAGAAAGAAAAAATGCTTTTTGAAAAAATATTCATATGTATTCAAATATATTTTTGAAAATAAATCAGAGTTTGGTTAGAGGGTATATAATTTGTATATTTTAACATGTGATGTTGACAATTTGTGATTTAATGGTTATAAAGCTTTAACTATTCGAATCTCAGTCTTTATGAGCGAGTCAGACAATTATTTAATGACAATAATTTCCCTGAACTATGAAAATTTGAATAAATAAAAATAGAAAAATATATTAAAATAAATGTCTCTGTTATCCATCAAAATGATAATGATAATGAAATGAAATGAAAATTGAATACTGTCCAGTCTATATCCTAATTGGAGACCTATAAATTTATGAAGACCCCGCTTTCAAAAATTTCTGTGTGATATGAGTCCACGTGCCTTTCTTTCCCCCGACCCATCACTTTGTAGACTCACCTGCCACTGTGGGGGGCTCACAGGTGATTTTTAAAGGCAATGTATCTGCATACTTCAAGTCAATAACAAAAGGAGCCACACAACACCAGAAATCTCCACTCACCGGTATGGACTTGGGGGAAATGTCAGACTCCAACTTGATTTAATTTGTTTTAGGACATCTGTAAGAGTACGTCTAGACTACGGGTTTTGTCGACAGAAGTTTTGTCGACAGTATCTGTCGACAAAACTTCTGTCGACAAAGAGCGTCTAGACACATTCAGTTCTGTCGACAAAGCAAGCTGCTTTGTCAACAAAACCCTGTAGTCTAGACACAACCCTACATGCAATAACACCTTCTGTCGACAGAACTCTGTCAACAGAAGGCGTTATGCCTCGTAAAATGAGGTTTACCAGCGTCGACAAAACTGCTGAGTTCTGTCGATGTTATGTCGACAGAACTCAGCAGTAGTGTAGATGCAGGTATAGTTTTGTCGACAAAAGTCCACTTTTGTCGACAAAACTCTGTAGTCTAGACATACCCTAAAAGTGAAGACAGACATTTATATGCACTTATAGTGTAATGGCACTGCTTCTGTGGTTGTCCTAGCTAAGCTCTTACTTTAAAGGAATAAAACCCCTGAAGATGAAGTTGTATTTATATCCCTGCTGTGTATGTCATAAAAAAGACATTGCATTCCCCCGAAAGAAAAATTAGTGATATGCATAATGAACAATATTATGCAAATTACTACATCCACAACACAGCTAGGCTTACAAAATACTATGGATCCCAAAAGATTTCAAGTAAAGTCTTCAGTATTTCAGAATGCCAAAGCTGAAACACAAACCATAAGCACATGTTTATCTGTCTGGGGACACACTCATAATACGGTATTGTTGACTATGCTGCAGAAAGTGTCTCCACATATGGCAAGCATACTTAATTATATTTAGTGTTTTGTCTTAAGGCAGAATTAATCTCTATGGCTATGTTTAGACTGCAGAGTTATATCGGAAAAAGATATTCTAATTGTGAACCGCAATTTGCGTATCTTTTTCTGCTTTTTTTCCCAAAAGTTCTACATGGGGCCAAATTTTGGGAAAACCTCCTCTTTCAGAACATCCCTTATTCCTCATACAACAAGAAATACAGGGATGCCAAAAGAATGCATCCGCTTTTTGGAAACTGTTCGGAATCTTTGGACTCAGAAGAACTTTTCCGGGATACCTATGGTATCCCGGAAAAGCTCTGCAGTGTAGACATAGCCTACATTATGTACATTTTATTTAAGTTGCCATAGCATTTCTTGAATTTTATATCAATATTGAGGTCATTTGTGCTAAGAAATACAGTGTGCGGTGAAGAATTAGACAGCAAGTGATAAAGACATGCATTAAACCCCTCCAAATGGCTTTACTTAATTGAGAGGCTGCCTGGCCATATGAAATACCATATTAAGTGGATTGAAAGTATTCCGAGGCAAAATACAATGAAGATGGTATGGGTAGTACCATGCAAAATGTTGTATATAAAATAATGAGATTAAACTCACTCCAAGACCACAGAAACTTGGGTAATAAAAGTTCCACATTTGGTGTCATTACTTCTGCAAGAAATGAACACTTTCATTCTCAAGCTCTAGTAAATTGAATTCACCACTTTCTGTAATTTACCACAATATTTTTTGTCGAAGTGACTGTTGTATGATTAAAAAAGAGGAGAAAACACATTTATTTTCACCGTGCATGTGAATCCTTGACTCCTGTAGCCATCCGTTTTAATCTGTTTATGTCTAAGGCCCTTTTTTTCCTGCCATGAGCACCATGCATTCAGACCGTAGCATCTTTGTGATTCCTGAGCTCCCCACATAGATCAATGTTACAAGATCAGGGCCTGTGAATCACTTAGGGTACGTCTACACAGCGACATTGTTTCAAAATAATGTAGTCCGCATCTACACAGCCAGCAGTTATTTCGAAATAATGTTGAAATACTGTCAATCTGGAGGACTTCTTACTCTGACTCCTGTAAGGGAGGTCAGACGAAGAGTGCTCTATTTCAAAATAAGTGCTGTGTAGACTCTCCCATAATCTATTTCAAAATAAGCTATGCAATTGATGTAGCTCAATTTGTGTAGCTTATTTCTACATAAGCCCTGGTGTATAGACACACCCATGGAGAAGACTACAGGTTGTCACTCTCTGGTCTAGAAACATCCATGGTCCAACATGATTTTATTTAGCCAGATGCCCACTTATCATGGGTGTCACCGAGTTTCCTGCAGTCACATAAAGTTTGCTTACAGCCACCAGTCCTGGCTCTCTGTTCTGTGGTGTTATTACACTCTAATTTACCCCTAAATGTCTTCTAAGAGCTCAGGGTATGTCTACACTACCCCCTAGTTCGAACTGGGGGGGTAATGTAGTCATACGGAGTTGCAAATGAAGCCCGGGATTTGAATTTCCCGGGCTTCATTTGCATAAAGCCGACTGGCGCCATTTTTAAATGTCAGCTAGTTCGGACCCCGTGCCACGCGGCTACACGCGGCACGGACTAGCTAGTTCGGATTAGGCTTCCTAATCCGAACTAGCTGTACACCTCGTTCCACGAGGCATACAGCTAGTTTGGATAGGAAGCCTAATCTGAACTAACTAGTCCATGCCGCATGTAGCCACGCGGCACGGGGTCCAAACTAGCCGGCATTTAAAAATGGCGCCGGCCGGCTTCATGCAAATGAAGCCCGGGAAATTCAAATCCCGGGCTTCATTTGCAACTCCGTATGACTACATTACCCCCCCTAGTTTGAACTAGGGGGATAGTGTAGACATACCCTCAGTGAGCAGTGGAAGTGTTAGTAAAGCTGCTAGACAATATTGACCTCCCATGGTCTAGCAAATTCTCTGTTTTGATACTAGCCAGGTCCCGAGGGTGGTAGACTAAAGAGGTTACACCTGTATATGTGTCTGAATATGTCTCCAATGCAGTTAGGGGTGGGTTTCCTGGTGTGTGTAGGTGGATTACTCTGCTGGGTCTAGCATATTTTAAAAAAAGTAATGTTGCTACAGTGGCTCAAGCTAGCCATCCCTGGTTACGTTTTCGGGCAGCTAGCCCAGGCTACTGCAGCCAAACTGCTCTTTTTAGTACACTAGAACCTGCAGAGCTAACCTGTATCTGCCTACTAGAGCTGGGAAGCATGCTCCCAACTGCTGTGTAGGCATACACTCATTGAATAATAGGAATGTGAGACAGGAAAGATTTGTGAGCTCACAGGAAAGTAGAAGGCACCCTGAAATGTTTCTCTGTAAATATTCATTTGATTTTGAAAGTGAAAATTTGTTTAGCTACATTAGAGGCTCTTACTCGCCTTCTGAGAACGTTGCAGTGCTCAAGTTTTATCAGCCTGGAACACCCCGAAATAGTTATATCTCTAATGCCTGAACATTGACCGAATGTACATTTTGAATGATATGTGACTGTAGCATTTTCAATTTGCAGTTTGCATTTATTTTGGCTATTTACCCGGAGTCATTTAATCAGCAAGTGGAAACAATATCAAGTGATTTCTTAACACGATAGCACAAACCAGGAATTTCTCTGACAGCTTGTTTTCTATGAAAAATTATATGCTGAAGAAACTCATCAATAATGTTTCATATCAAATTAATCTGAGAATTTTTCAAATCATTGTGTGCACAATTAACAAGGAAAAAGACAAAATTAATACATCACAATTAATTGCAGATGATTTGCTCAACTTTAATTCTACTATCAAGCAAGATTATTCCCTATAACATATTTCCAATTTTTTTCTTCAATCTAAATTTAAATAACTCAACTAATACAGTTTCTTTTCATTCCTCTTAGAGATTTTCCTCCAGTCTAATAGACTATGGCATTAAGAAATAGATTCTGTTATCCAGAATAAATTTTCCTTTTCTGACATTTTTTCACAATTATGCTCACTTGGACTGTGTTAAAAATTTTTCCCTATTTTGTGTTTGAAACATTTATAAACTGTTATTCCATTTTATGTATTCTCATTATTCAACTAATATGTGTCTATTCAACCTATACATTTTACAGATAAGTGAAAATTAAAAACTCTTCCCATTTTTGACTGTCTAACACATATCTAAATTTTTCATTAAGTCAGTTCTTCAGTCATTTCTACTGAATTTAGCTACTTTTCTGCAAACTAAATCAAATTTACTAGTATTTTCATGGTACTGAGATGTAGTAATATATATATATCCTGACTCAATGTCAGTTATGGTCAATGGTAAGAACTGAATTAGGTTAGATGGGTTCAATCAGCTAATTAGGCTGGAAACAGGAGCTTTAGACTGGGGGAAGCTAATTATAGGAAAGCTTACCTGCAAGGGATAGGCAGGACTTCTCCAAAAACCAGGAGGTTGGAAACAGAAGAAGCAGCTGGGGGAGGAGGTTGCAGTGGTGAGTCACCCTGGAAGGAGGGAGGGAAGAAACTGGCAAACCCAGAAGACAGAGAAGGCCAGAAGGTATAGATGTGACTCATGAAAAGACAGCAAGGTCAGGGAACAATCCTTGGCTGCAGTTTAGGGGGCTGCCCCTGAGCTGGAACCAGCTGTAGATGGCTCCCAGGCTAGCCACTGTATTCTTTGCAAGCAGGGCTCTGTCCGCAAAGCAGAAAATAGCCTGGGACAGCTGGAGAGCAGGAATCTTAGTGCACTCCTCTCTGGATGGAGGGCTGAGTCATGAAGACTCCGCTGTGGTTTCTGAAAGCAGGAGAGGGGCTGCGGATAAGAGAGGGGCTACGGACAAGAGAAGGTCTGGGCACCAGCGAGAGATGTGGAGAAATGGTATGTAAACTGCACAAAGGTGAGTTGACCTCGAGCACTAATCCCTGGAGTGAACAGAAGGGGGTGCTGATAAGCAGTGAATGGAACAGCCAGTGACAGGTACATACCAGCAGAATTCAGGTGTATAGGCAGTCCCCGGGTTACGTACAAGATAGGGACTGTAGGTTTGTTCTTAAGTTGAATCTGTATGTAAGTTGGAACTGGCGTCAGCCGCTGCTGAAACTGATCAGTTTCAACAGCGGCTGAATCTGGATGCCAGTTCTGACTTACATACAGATTCAACTTAAGAAACCCAGGCGTCCCCAAGTCATCTGCTGCTGAAACTGATCAGCGGCTGATTCCAGGAAGCCTGGGGAAGAGCAACTCTGCCTTGGGCTTCCTGTAGTCAGGCACTGGTCAGTTTCAGCAGCGGCTGACTTGGGGACGCCTGGGGCAGAGCATCTGGGGTGCTGCTGGGTTGCTCCAGTAGTGCGGCTCCTCCGCGCTACTGGAACAACCCAGCAGCACCCCAGATGCTCTGCTCCAGGCGTCCTGTTTCAGCTGGGGTGCTGCCCGGTTGGTCCGGAGCAGCGCTGCGGGACCAACCCGGCAGCCCCCAGCTGCTCCCCCAGCAGACCAGGGAGACGGGGGTGGTGGGACCGCCCAAGTCCTCCACGGCTTTGCTCCGTTTCCCTGGTCTGCTGACCTGGGAGACCAGGAGCAAATCCGCAGAGCACGCGGGCAGCGGGACAGTCCAGGCGCGCCACGGCTGTCCCACTGCTGGCGTGCTCCGAGGCTTTGCTCCCCATCTCCCTGGTCTGCTGGTCAGACCAGGGAGATGGGGAGCAAAGCCGCGGAGCACGCCCGCAGCAGGACAGCCCAAGCGCGCCTGGGCTGTCCCGCTGCGGGCGTGCTCCAAGGCTTTGCTCCTGTCCCCCTGGTCTGCTGGGGGGGTCCAGCAAAGCCGCTGGACTCCCCCCCCGCCAGCAGACCAGGAACACCCGAGCAAAGCTGCTGCCTGGGCGGCTTTACTCGTTTGCCCGGGAGCAAAGCCGCCGCCTGGTCGGCTTTGCTCCCTGGCAAACGAGCAAAGCCGCCCAGGCGGCGGCTTTGCTCGGTTGTTCCTGGTCTGCTGGCGGGGGGGGGGGTCCAGCGGCTTTGCTGGACCCCCCCAGCAGACCAGGGGGACCGGGAGAAGCTTTTCTCGCCCCGGTGGACACGGGTGGCGACCCGCCGCCCATGAGCTCCGGGGTGAGAAAAGCCCCGTTCTTAAGTGCGGATCCGACGTAAGTCAGATCCGCGTAAGTCGGGGACTGCCTGTATCTTCACTCCTCTAAACAGTTCCTTACCTATTACACTGCTGTTTATATCTGTGATATGGTGCATATAGTTTATGTACTCTACATGCTGCCAAAAGGAGTGTACAATATAAATCTCTCTTTATAGTTGTGTCTCATATGCAGAATTTTCAAGCTCAGACACACATGCCTAACTTATGATAAATTATCTAGCTATACCATGCAGAAGCATAAATATATCTATCATAATAACCGTGTAAGAAATATTGGCCATTTATTTACTTCTCAAATGTAAAATATGCCCCACTTTAATCCTCTAGCCATCAGGATTTTTGCTATCTTCTTACAAAAGTGAACTCAGAATGCACTTTCATTAATGCTGATGATACTATGAGTAATCACATGATAAAGTGTAATATAAAGAATGCATATTGCTGTTTCTAAACCCAAGTCATTCATTATTGCTGTAATGGAGAATTTTTCTGATCAAGCACATAAAAAGCCAGGCAAGATATATTTATAGCTGAAGATGCAGTTAGTGAATGCCATAGTACTTTGAAGAGTGATATGGTGTAAGTTCTGTGAAAAGTACTTATACATGATACTGTATAAGTATCATGCCTAGACTACTTGTTGTTTAATGTGGTTTACTCTGAATGTTATGATGCAGTTAAGTTTTTCAGCTTTTAATGTATTCATTAACATTTTCTCTAAAGCCACTTGCTAATGAAATTATTTAGCTTAAAACAGAAATCAGCTCCAAAATATAAAGAGAAACATATTTTAAATAAAAAATGTTTTTTGCTTATAGTACAGTTACATTTGAAAGCACTTATTCAGTAGCCTGATGTAGCCATTCCAGTGCACATGTAAATACCACGGAAGTCATGATTTCATAAGTGAATGGCGCTATATATTGTACCCACATCTGACTTTTTTTCATCTGCCTAAACACAAGTCAAGAAAATGCAAAATATTTCTTAAGGGGATAATTTTTATAATGTATGCAAAATTAAAGACATCCATAAAACATTAGAGAGCAGCTCTGTCTTTTCATTTGATTTTTTTTTGTTTTATAAGTAGTATTTTCTTAAAATAATCTTTATTTGAAATTTCTCATAGTGATGTGTTATTGTACTAATATGTCACATTTGTTTACTACCATTCATGATTGATTTTAGTGGAGAATATTGAAAAATATTCTATAGATATAGTTACTTCCTTTTTGAAGTTCTTATTCTGTCTCATGGATCTGTTATGAAATATTTTAAAGCCTCTTAAACATTTAAAATAAGCATAAATAGTCATTAATTTAAAAGTGTATGATTCCCCGTGCCCCGCAAAGAGCTTTACGTTTCAGTCATTAAATTTTTGGAAAAGGTTTCAGAAAATTACTTCAGGTATCAGGAAGTGGGAATTTTATGGTACATTACATTTATCATTTTGGTAAATATTGTTCATACTTTTTGTCCGGTGGTAGTAATAGTGATGTATGGGAATGATCTGATTAAGTGGGAATTGATGATAAAAAACAGTGTATAATGATAGATACAAGTTGGACCTCACTGGTCCAGCACCCTCAGGACCTGATCGGTCCTGAATGAGGGAATTTGCCAGACTAGGGAAGGTTCCCTGCTGCTGCTTTCTAGTCCACCAGCTTCGTAGGCTGCTGTGCAGCCCCAGCCTAGCTCTTCTGCAGCCCCACCCCCACCTGCCAGGGTGCCACAGCCCAGTTTCCCTGTCACACTGTCACATCCCTGGGTCTCGCTTCCCTGCCAGGGATACAGCTCTCTTCAGCCACATGCTACAAACCACTGTACTAAGAAGAAGCCCTAGGACAGAGCCAGGAAGCTAGGCCATTTAAGTAGTGCCAGGCTGATGCACAGCCTCATCTTTAGCTCCAGCTACCTAGCTCAAGGGGCTCTGGCCCCCTGCCAGACTGCTGCTACCCTCGCTGGGCTCCCAGCAGCCAGTCATCCTGCTTCCTGACTTCCAGCCACCGAGGATCTCTGGCCTGGGAACATCCGACGTCCTTCCATACCACAGATGCTGGACTAGAGAGTCTCAGTACAGGATGTACTTCCCTAAACCAAATACTATAAACATTTAACATAATTAGTACATGCCAATTGTAAGCTGTTTTCTTATTCCCAAGACATCTACAGTATCAGCCCTTTGCAAGCAAAAACTGAGTGCACTAGAATTCTTGTAATAGAAATTTCAAAATTAATTAAAGATAATGCTGAGATAATCAGTATCAAGAATCATCCTTTGCTGGTACTCTATACCAAAGGTGTATGAAAAAGAGCAAATTGACTCTAAATATAGAACATGTGCATTGGGGTCTTTCTTCTATCTTATGTGGCAATATGGAAGCTGACATTTATTTTCTTCTTATTAAATGTATCTAATAGATTTTCTTCCTATTTATCCACAAAGGCTTCTTGGTTTCAATGGATAATGTGGTAAAGAATTTAAATGTAGCTTACTTATTTATCTGCTTTCCCCATCAATCTGTAATATTTCATGTGAGAAGTGTTTTACTTCCTGAAGATTATAAAGGCAAATCTGTCAGGCACACAGCTGTGCTTTCACAGCTGGAAGTGAACACAGACCATTAATATGTTCAAAGAGATCTAATACCTTTTTACATTTGTACATACTAAGTTCATACTACTTTTGGAATCAGGGAAGCCTGGGTCAATTTTCTAAATGGCATGTCCACACTCCCAAACGTGTTATCATATATATAGTAGCCCAATGTCTGAGAGTCTGTAATGCTGAACTGCTGGCTATTTCCTCTGGGTGGTGCTGTTGCCTGAAATGCTAGCTGTTCCCTCTGGGCGGCCCATGCTGCATGAGGAGTGCGGGGTCCAAACGGCCGCTTGCTCCCCTGCAGCAGCCCAGCTGAGAGGCGCAGAAGTGGGAGAGGGTGGGGTGGTGACGTGCGGCATGACAGTGGCTCCAGGCCCCACCCCCTGGCCGTGAACATCACCACCCCATCATCCCCTTCACCTCCCGCCATGGCACTAGGCTGACTTCTGCACCGCTCAGCCAGGCCACCGCATGGGAGCAAGTGGCACAAGCGACCGTTTGGGCTCTGTGGTCCCCCAAGTGAGAGGGAGGAGAAGAGAAGGAGAGAGGGGGAGGCAGAAGGTGGAGGAGAGCTGAGAGAGAGAGACGGACGGATGGATTGAGAGATCGGAGGCTCAGAAGAGAAGACCGACGTGGAGGAGAGACCTGAAAATCCTGTCTTATGACGCGCTAATTGGCTAGTTCCAGAATAAAGGGATGCGGAATTTGAACTCTGTACCCTGACAGTAAGGTGGAGAGGTGGGTTCCCGTGTGGCCTAGGGGTTAGGGCACTCACCTGGGGTGGACAGGGTCATGGGTTTAAGTCACAGGTTGGGCCTGGTCAGGACAGTCAAAAGCCTGGGTGGCCCCAGAGTTATAAGGAATAACACTCTTCCTGAACTTGTAAATCCAAAATAACTTTAGTGTAGATACTCTGGTTCTGTTAATTCAAACTAATTGGCCTCTAGGAGGCTCCCCATAGTACTTCCTGGGGTTCTGAGGCAGGCTCCATTAATGAGGACATGCTACCTCAGACTGTATTCATTTCTTCCCCATAGTGAGGACACAGCACTTCAGATTTGTAAAATTGGATGCCCAGAAGTTGAACTTAGTAAATTCAAAATAATCTCCTAGTGTAGACAAGGTCTAAGTGTATACTAATTTGAACTAATTCTTAGCCATTGCTCTTAGCCCAGGAATGCAATAATTGCTCTGAAAGTCACAAATCCCTCCTTGGGCCTTCGTTGATGCTGTTACAGATCGTAGCAGAAAAAAATAGTTGCCTATTTGTATTGCTAATGTTTTGAGAGTAGATAGTGTCAAGCTTCTGCCAGGACAACCAACAGATTTTGGCAGGCCTTGGGTAAGGTGAGGAGGGAGTGTCTGGGCCCTTGGAATGGGTGGAGCTTCAGGCAGAAGGGAGGGGTGGGGGCTAACTTCCCCTAGCCAGCCTTTCAGGGCTCCAGTGGTGAATTAAAGGATCTTGAGCTCTGTCTGCTGCTGTTGAAGCTATAGCAACAATGTCAGCAGGGAGCCCCAGAATCTCTTACATTGCTTGGCCCCTGGGCATGCCCATTCCTTGCCTCTCTCTTCTCCTGTTCACCTGTGGAAAGGCAGCGAGTACAAACCCTATGAAGCATGTCCTCCTAATGGGTTTAGTCCAGTAATAGTGGTAGTGTACAAACATGGGCTCCTTACTCCCTGCACAAAAGAATCAGACAAGTGATAATTTTATTATTATTAATATAGACCAGACCTAATACACATACCTAAGTGGGAGGAACAAAATTCATTTTGAGTGGTTGGTATAATCTAGATTTTTTTTTTCCCAGACCTGAACTCAGAGTAGGCTACCAAAAGTGTGTACCTGTGGCTTCAGGGCCAAGTCAAAGTTAAGAACTGGAGATTGAAGCCTAAGTCAGAGGTGTAGTTAGGAATGTAGATGTCACATATCCACAGAATGGAATCCTAGCAGTGGCTGTAGAAACCATTCTGCTATTACTAATTCAGATTACGTGGTTGGGAGACAGAAGGAAAAGAGGATGCATTCCACTTATTGGAATTTGTGAATCAGATCTATCACTGTTTAATTGTTGTAAGGTGATTTCAGCAGCTCCTTTTATAAGCACAGAAGCACTACAATCAGCAGAAGCTCTGCATTTCTATGTCATCATCTAAAAACTTGGAGATCTACTCTCTCATCTACAGAGAGAGGTTTTAAAAAGTACTTACTATCAAAACGTTATGTTTTGTTTGTTTGAAGTAGTCTCACACTGTTGGAATCATAGATTCCATTGATCTTGATATAACTGTTTGACTCTCCTAGTCAATGCATAACACATTCCACAGAATGTTCATTTAAAAGGAAGACATGTCTATACATCACAGAAACCTTGGTTTTATATATATTGACCAAATGATGTTTCATTAATTTTCTTTTCATTTTTTCATTTTAAAAAGAGACCATTAAAAGATTGGATTTTGTTTTTGTTTTAGATTAAGTGGTTGAAAAAGTGCATTTGACTGTTTCTCAGTGAATGAATTTTCTACAAAATAATTTGAGACCTTCTATTTTATTTAATAATGATTCTTGTGATTGCCATAACTGACCGATGTTTGGCAAATGTTTCCCAGAGTTTGTCTAAATGTTGCTATTTACTCTTTAACATTACAACATGAATCTAATTTTGATGGTATAAATCTAAGAGAGAATTATCTCATTTTTAGGAACTAACAAAAGGAGATAAATCCCCAAGCTGGGGTTTTGTTTTGTTTTTTTGGAAGTGAACACTTTCTAGGAAAGATTATATTTGTATCTGTTATGATATAATATATATTCTCATATTAGCTTCTCATTTTAAATGGCATCAATCTGTTTAATTTACACTAGGGCTATGTCTACACTGGCATGATCTCGTACAAAAACTCTTTTTAGCCCAAGAGGTCTTGCGTTAAAGTAGTTGCACAAGAGAGCGTCTACATTGGCATGTGCTTTTGTACAAGAGATGTGCTTTTGCACAAGAGCATCCATGCCAGTGTAGACGCTCTGTTGTGCAAGAAAGCTCTGATGGCCATTTTAACCATAGGGCTTTCTTGCGCAAGAAATTCATGTTGCCTGTCTACACTGGCCTCTTCCGCAAGAACAGTTGCACAAAAGGGTTTATTCCTGAGTGGGAGCATCATAGTTCTTGTGCAAGAAGCCCTGATTTCATACAGTAGAATGTCAGTTTACTTGCGCAAGAACACACGGCCAATGTAGACAGGCAGCAAGTTTTTGCGCAAGAGCGGCTGCTTTGGCGCAAGATTGCGCCAGTGTAGACACAGCCTAGCTGAGAATCCAGCCCATATGAGAAGGAAAATAGACACATATTGTCATATTTTAGTAACTTCTCAGTGAAAAATGTCAAATAGTTTTGTAATTGTAACAATTATGTAGTCTATATTTGTATCTATCCCAATTCCATTTTAAAGAATGAAGCAGTCAAGGACACTTATAGCCTGACTGTAAAGGTATTTGACCCTTTTTACTTAGTTCTTAAATGGTATAGGGCTTTAGCAAACAATACAGATTAGAAGATGGTATTGGGAGCAGTTGCTAGGGAGGTACAAGCATGTTAGCAGCAAGCGTGGCATGTTTAGATGTAATTTTGGACTGTAGCCCAAACTGAGACTACCCTTTGGACAGGAGGCAAATTCTTGAAGAGAATTTGCTATGCTGTAGGAGTTTGATACGGATTCCTGTATTGATGTGGCACATGTTTACTTTCCATATTGGCCTAGCATCTTTTATTTCAGAATTCAAGATCAGGGCATAAATGGTGAGGGCATCATTTGGAGTAAGTATTAATTTAAAAAATCATCATGTTCCCATAACTATCCATCATTGATCCGTCTTCTATCTAGTAGGACTTTCCTACCTGTCATTTCTATGCCAATGTATGTGTGTACAGTGTATTGCTGTTGCAGTTATTGAGGGGCAACCACTCCCTTGGGTGTTGGGGTTTGAGGTACATTCAAAAAAATAAATGTATGAAACTGACCACTGTTAAACTTTTATAACATTATAAATGAAACTATATGCATATTGTGATTTATAGATAACAAAGCTAGAAAGGCAAATAAAAAAGGGAAAGTTGGTCAACAAAGAGCTGGAATGCAGAACAAGAGCAAATAGCCTAAACTATTTCATGCTGAAGTTATTATGCAAATATATTTTGCACTAAAAGTCAGTGAGATGAATTTGGCTCCATGAGTCTAATATCCATGCTTTGAAATATGTGAAAAGTGTAGTCTGAAGCTCTACTGGTATTACTTACTCATTGCACCAGGAATTTTACTGAATCAATTCTATTCTCATTCTTTTTGAAATTCTCATAATTAACAAACGTGGGTAGCAAGTAATCTAATTACCACCAGATGCTCAGACTACTGAAGAGCAGTTGCTAGCTTGCAAACAAAAGAATATTGTTGTTCAGCTTTACCCTGATTTTCTTTTTGTAATAATTCATTTTAATCACATTTTACTTCAAATTAAATTAATTGTCTAGATTGTTTTCACAAGATGTTCTTTATATTAAGCTCATCTTTGTAATGTTGGAGGTAGTAAGTGAAACCCTGCATTTACAAAATAAAACACAGCAAGATAACTTTCCTCAAGATAGTGAGGGAATTGCATAGAAGTTTAATTTCTCTTCCTCTGGATTACACCTTTCACTGAGATATCAATGCCTGAAATATATACAATAGTCATATGTAGCTGACTGCACTCAAACATTAGTACCAATTTCAGCAAACCACTCTACAAGGGATTATGTCCATTGATTTCTGTGTCTACTTCTATATATGGTAAAAATTACAGGATTGAGGAACTAGGACCTTGCTTTGTATTTTAGGTTTAAAGAAAAGGATTATTGCCTATCATTGCACCTAGTTGTCCCCATTTCTGGTACTGTTTTATTCTTGTGGATTCTACTGTGAAGTAGGAGGGCGAGTCAGAACAATTGTATCAAACCAAACACTATCCCCGTAGTTGATCCATTTCTACATTGTTACTCTATTTTCTTGCTCCTTTTTCTTCAGCACATCACTGATGTAATGATGAGGTGGTCCTAGGTAACATCTGGAAAATGCCATTCCAGTTTGAGTGGGTGGTTAATAGAGACATAGGCCAATAGAGTATTTTCAAATGTGAGCACCTACAATTTAGTTCCTGTATCTATATTTACTAGACTTCTAAATAACCACTTTCAGAGTATCAATGAGTTGAATGTTTTGGGGGGAGATTTTCATCAACACAAATGACTATTAGGCTGTTTGCCTCCATTGAAAGTCGGTATCTTTCATTATTGTATGTAGTCTAGCTGTAATCGTGTCCATCCTAGAGTATGAAAGACCTCACCCCCCTGTTCTGTCTAATTGAAAGTCAATGTGAGTTAAGCACCTACCAACCATCTTGCTTTCAAATATTAGGCTTATAAAAAAGATGCCATCAATAATTTTTAAAATAAATTGTGTATAATTCTCAAGAATTAGCACACCAGCAGAAGTAACAAATCTCAATTAATTTGTTTTTTCTCATAAGTCAGACTGGCATCTGCTATTTTTCTAGGAGCTGGTTAAATAATTCAAAATGTAAACAGCAAATTGCATATGTGTGTTTACATTAATAATAACATTAATATGATCTATTCATCAATAGCACATTATTGTAAAAATCCTTGTAAATAACATAACATTTTGATGTAATGGCCATAATTCCTCTGAAGTAAAACTCCTTTTAACTTCAATGGTGCCACAATTTTCCCAAAGGTGTTTGAATTTAACCACATGAGCTGTCTTATTATAGTTCATGCACTGAGCGTTAGGCAAATGCTTCTCTATCTTGCTGATTTGGGCTGAGTTTCTTGCACCTGATGAACCATCCATGAGAAAATGATTCTTCAATGCTTTAATATTAGAAACATCTATCGTGCACAAAAGAGATTTTTTTTTAAGCCATTCAAAGTCAGCAGTCCTTTTCATGTAGTTCCTATGAAAGGTAGTGAATTGACAGCCATAAACACTTAAGTCATATAGTTATTTGCAAGATAGGTGTAGGATGGGCAGGTTTCAGATTAGATTCTATTCACTTCTCCAACACCACCAGTTTTTCATATGTCAACTGATTGTATTAACTTTTAGTTACTACCAATCTGAGTGTCACTTGAAGCAGTGGACAATTTTCTCATTCCATTATCAATCTTTTTCTCTATTCAGTCTTTATTCCAAATAATATATTGCCCTGTCATTTAAATGCATAGTAGAGATGCTTATGGTTAACATTTACCAGAGTATGGTATAAATGCCTCACCACAATGTGAATTTTAAATTACATTCTGCATACCTTTTTTTATAAATATAGGTAACACCATTTCAAGACCATACCACAGTCCTGTATTCTACTTATTAATGTAATTGTAAGCCACTGCTCAGTGTGTGTTCACTATTATGAGTCTGTTGCAACCCTTGCTATGAGAATTAGCCTTTTAATTCAAGATGTAGCAATAAATGCTGTTTACTGCAAATGTTGATAGGGTTCAATCCCCATATCACAAAAAGCAGAACATTCTAGAATATAGTTTTATGTACTATGAAATATTTGCTACTCGTGAGGATCATAAAATTACCCATCCTTTACAGACAATCTGACTCTTCTGCTTGGATCCCACAGTTAGGATAATAGGGAAACTGGGATGAAACCATATGTTGCTATATGAATCCTCTACATAACAGGTATCTCACAGGCATGAGGAGATGTATGGGACTTTTTAAATTAAAAAATAAAAGCTGTATTTTCTTGAATCCTTTCCTGAGAGTAGATGATGACAGAAAACACCTTGTGAATGGGAATGACCTGTGCTCACCCTGTATATAGTCCAGCATCTTGATGGCCTATAGTTTTTGCCTTTTTTTCTCTTCTTCATGACTAGGGACCAACCAAATCTTGAAACCTCTAATAAAAAATTGCAGAGGGAGCTTTGCCTCCATAATTAATAACTACAGATTTGGCATCTATCTATACAAATATAACATAAAAATTCCATAGGCTAGGGACAGGAAGGATGCAGATCATTAATTTTTGTCACTCTGAATAATTAAATTAAAAAGAGAACTTTGAGAAAGTGGTGAGTTATGGTTAGGCCCCCTCAAATTATTAGCAGTAAAGATGTTTACTTGGAAACATAGTGCTACCTTTCAGGTGATGCAAATATCTGGATAGTTACTGCATTACTTATACTCTCTCATCTCAATTTCAGCACAGTGTAATACTCTTTAGAATGTTGAACATCTAGCAATTTTTAAAACTATAAATGAAATTGGAATAGATTAGCACAGTGATCTGAAAGCTGATATCTAATTGGAAGTGCATCAACTTCCACAGGAAAACCTTTGGGATTAATTTTGGCCAATTACTGTACTGGGAAAAGACAGTCCAGAGTCTGACCGAAGGTATAGGAGTAGTGGTTGGCAGGAAGCAGTTCTAGGAAAAAAAATGTACAGATTTCAAACACTTTTTCTAAATCCATTTGGGACAAGTAATTAAATCTCAACTTTCATGGACTGATAATTCAAAATAAATTCTGGTTCAAGTCTAACGTAACATTTTGGTTAGGTTTTTTGTTTACTTTTCTTTTAAATTTAAATTTTGAAATAAACATTTTAAGGAAAAATGACTTTCACTTTGAAAGGATCTTTTTGACAATTTGAAAACTTTTGGAACAATTTTTGAAATGAGAAATTTGTTGAACTCATTCTTTCATAAGAACAGTTTTGTTTTTATGAGTCTGCAATTCTGACAAAAACATGTTTATATGAAAAATTCCCAACAAACACTATATGTTGTTGTACATAAAATATAGACATAATGCTTAAGTAGGACCTATTTCTTTCAACATGCCAATCATTCCATAGGCCATTCCCAATCTCACACTAATTTTACTCTAGTAAAAATCCATTGACTATATTTAAATTAGCTATGGCCGGACTCTGAATAAATATGAAATTAACTAATTATCAATATATACCAAGTTAAGTCATATCAGTATTTTTGCTGCTTATAAATACATCAGAAAATAATTAAGGTTGCTGCAAAAATGATTATAGATGACATTTTTTTCAGTACAAGAATTTTGTCTTCCTCTGGGATTGGAAACAAACACTGTCAGCAATTCCAAGTCTAAATCACAAATGAATTTATATAGACAGTACACATTTTACAATTATTCAGTATAAATCCAGATTTATATTTAATAATGGCACATGATACTGTGCAGTCTTTCTGAAGACTGTCTACAAACTGTAGCAAATAATCTGGATCCAGGTTTCAAACCTTTTTTTTCATTCCTGCAGAAGGGCCAAGTACTAAATGTGCATGAAGATAGAACACTTGCCTTCAGGGCCTGCTTAAGGCACATTGGTAGGCTTGCATTAGTCCACATGCACTGCCACTACTCATGCTGTACCTCTTTCTTTGGAGAAACAGATTTTGTCTGTTACTAACAGAACTAATAGAAACCATCACAAACACTAATGAATAGATTGGAATTTTACGCTCTCCTCCAAGAGTAGACAGAGGAGAGATTTGTGACCAAGTATCATAACTTGTTGCTCACATGCTCCAGGATTAAAATATTATACAGGTACTATTTACATAGAGGTAGAACCATAACAAATTAAATCTTTCTCCACACTGTCTCAGCAATGTTGGCAATGCATTTTGAGGATGCAGTTAAGGCCCATTTTTCACGACTGCCTCCCCTTTCTGATTCTCTATTTATCAGGTTGAGGAAAATATCAACAGTTCTTTGTTTGGTCTCCCCACTGTGTTCTGGCCAGCAAACTGGTTTGCCTGCACAGAGGTTTTAGGAAAATCTTATAGCCCCTCTACATCTCCGCATGGTCATGTTTCCATACAACATGCTCTAAATTAACTTTTTTTAATGCCATTTTTTTAAATCGAGAAATTTACCGCAGTTTGTGGACTGTTGTTAAATGGAGATAGTATTAAATGTCTATTACCAATTGTCCAAATAAAATTAAAATTCATGTTTAGTTATTCACTTCAAACTAAAATTCTGCTATGAAACTTCAAAGGTATTGAACATTTTATGGTGAAGATTTCATCTACTGACGTCCTGTATAATATTAAAATATTTTACGACATGAGAAGGCAAAACTGATTATTAATATAAAAGCTTTCGTGCTTTCTCTTCAAAGTCCTGGCAATTTTAATAAGTTACATTTTGTTGTAACGGAATGAACAGCTAAGTAAAAATGTAGTTGCTAGAAAACCTCCAGGAATAAAATCCCAGAGGGTTTATTGGGACTTCCATGGCATAACAGCAGTTCAGTGATATAGCCTGGCAAGATAACTCCATATTTAGCAAGAAACAATTGATTTTTTTTCTTTCTTTTTGGGTGCTGGTTTATTGTTTAATATACTTCAAACTGGCATGGACTAAACTCTGGTCTGCTATCCTGGCATTTAACACTATGAAATCAGATTAAATGTTTTACTCTGTAGTAGCTTGAATATCATTGGTATTTCTCTCCAAGTAATGACTCAAATGTAAG
Organism: Pelodiscus sinensis; assembly: GCF_052426305.1. Taxonomy (NCBI): domain Eukaryota; kingdom Metazoa; phylum Chordata; order Testudines; family Trionychidae; genus Pelodiscus; species Pelodiscus sinensis. The sequence goes on along the minus strand of NC_143058.1, from coordinate 16,254,297 downwards.
TGAAGGTGGCCTATTCTGATGCTTCTTTTGTTTTTTCTTTTTACTTTCTTCTGCTTTATCCCATGGTATTCTAAAAGTCACCAGTGAAAGAAGGTTCCACCACTTCTCGGGGAGGCTATTCCATCACCTAGTTATTCTTACTTGTATTCAGCTATTCCTAATTTTGGACTGCATTATCTGCTGTTGTCAGTCAGTAATCTGACAGTGTGAGCTGGCCCTTTAAGAGCATTGGGGCACAGCAGCATTTGTGATATTTGTAGCCCACCTCCTCAGTGATAAGAATGAGTCCAAGGATCACTCAGACCCATGGACTCAGACCCATGCCTGCTGGGAGAGAGAATGGGTAGCCTGAATTCAGAGAGTATGGCTGTGTCTACACTGCACCCCTTTTCTGGAAAAGGAATGCAGATGAGACAAGTCGGAATTGCAAATGAAGTGGGGGATTTAAATATCTCCCGCTTCATTTGTATAAACATGGCTGACGCTTTTTTCTGGCTCGGGGCTTTGCCAGAGAAAAGCGCCAGTCTAGATGGGATCTTTCGGAAAATAAACCCTTTTCCAAAAGATCCCTTATTCCTGATTTTAAGAGGAAAGGAAAGGAAAGAGGGAAAGGAGTTATTTGTACCAGCTAAAGGAAAAAAGCTTTGCTTAAACTACCTGCAGATGCAGGATGTAGCAAGATGCAGGAGCAAAACCCTTCAGTGGGGTGCAATGAACTGGCGACGCTGGGAATTTCCAGGTTTAGGTTGGGCTGTTTCATGTTAACCACCACTCCCCATCCCCCTGAGGGAAAAATTACAAAGCACCAGTTTGGATGGTTTGACTTCGTTATAGAAGTAGGGAAACAAGCAGTGATAAAAGGGCCCAATATCAAATTAGGGATAGGATACAAAAGTGTTATATATTCCATTAAAGTCAATGGAGCCATGCCAGATTTCATCAGCTGAGGATGTGTTCGACTCAGTCTAAATTTCTCCCTTTGTAATATCATCCCTTAACCCCTAGTTAAATCTCCAGGTTCCAGATGCAGAAATTCATCTTCCACCTTGTGGACACATCTATTTGATATTTATGGAGAGTTATTTTTCAGTGGTCAAACTATGTATATTTAGTCATTTTAATTGTTCCATACAACTCAGTCCCTAACCAATTTTGTGGACATTTTCTGGGCTCTCTCTACTCTAGCCCTTTTGAAGTACTGGAGCTGGATTATTAGCACTATAAGAACCATGGTACAGTCTATTGTACTTTTGTACAATTGTGTGAAGAATGGTGCATAATGGTTAAAACCAACAGTCAGTAAAGATTTGGAAGATCTTTGTGAATTGGCTATACAGTACAAAGAAAGTAGGCACAGGAATGAAAAACTTTTACTATGTAGTCTAGAAATGGGACATATACAACCAGAACTAAATTGTGACATTTGAATGCCAGCCTGCATCGTGTATGATACAGTATGATCCCTCTTTGAGTCTAATGTTGGTAGTGGAACAAGAAGGGCTGTGCAAACTGCACCATGCTATGTTTAGAACATTCATTCGCTGCTCAACCCCAAATGATTTCTGAAAGCCAAAGTGGGGGGGGGGGTGCTGTAGCCTCCCCCGTCCTCTGATTTTCCTAGCCCATATGAGGATGCACAAGGCAAGGGGAAGTAAATCTGGTCCAGAGTTAAGATCTGCTTGATTTCAGAGAGCTGGCTCATGACAGAATTAGGCCAACACATAGTAAAGTCTTTGGAACAGGGAAATGTGTATATATAATTCTCCTCAGAATATAGTCTTCCAAAGTTTAAATCATATTGTAAAACAAACATATTTTATGGAAAATTTATTAATAGGACTCTAATGTTTAGAAAGCGCGGTGGAAACCTCTGGTTTTTGTTTGGTGATTGCATATGATTACATATTTAGTAATCTTGAAATTTCATCTGTATCTTTAATATCTTTGTAAATGACTTTTATTTAATTAGCAAACACTTAATTAGACAAAGATTTGTCTAGAATCTCCTGTTTATTAAATTAGAGATTTCTATTTTAATTAACATGACATTTTCTATAATCAGTTTAATGAAATACCACCTGCAGTTCTTATAATATTTTGTGCAGCACCACCTGATTGACAAGTTGACAGCACTGTATCAGCTCCTCTTCTATTAACATCATGTAAAAAATAAAAAAAAAGAAGGACTCCATCCTTCAAATACTACCATGTATACTGCAAAGCTGGATTTTATTTTGACAGTCTGTCAACAATTATAGAATTAAATTAAGAATTTCTATTAGCAGTATCACAGCAGTGGAGAACCCATTCTGTTAGGTACTATATCTACACTGTAGTACCCATATTGTACTTGTTGTTCAGTCTTTCCTCCTATGTCATGTTTTAGAGACATTTAATCGTTTTTTGTTGCACTTTTCTGGACTTTCTTCAATTAGTCCATCTCCTTTTCCTATGTTGCATTTGGGCAATTTGGGCAATTAATTATTCCTTCTTAAGTTTAGAACTTTGTCTTTCTTCTTATTGAATTTCCTCCTATTTATTTCTCAGCTTTTCTCCCAAAAGCTGCACTGATGGCTAGTTTCTAAGAATGGGGGTAGATATTACTTGCCAGCAGTAATACTTTTCCAAGAGTACTATCTCTAAAGAGTCATGTTCATCATCTATGAGTCTGGAGAGTAAGCAAGGTTTTTAAACCTGATGTTCTGCACACAGACATCACATTTTCAGTTTTTAAGGTCCACATTGCTTGGCAAATATCTCCAAAATTTAGCACCATGGAAACAATATTGTCCAAAGATCCCAGTTACTAGATTGTTTTTTTTGTGTGTGTGTGTATCAGGGAGCATGCCATAAATAACACTTACCATGACTAAATTCAAATTGTGAAAGAGCTGTTAGAACACAGTGAAATATGAAATTGGATTCAGCACCAATTATCTAAAAATCAATTAATTCAACTTCTGTGTTTTATTTTATTATTTTTCTCTAAAGTATTGAAAGTCAATATAGATATTGTCTCAAACTATACTTTTACCCTGATATAATTCTAGTGACTTCATTCAAGTGATAGAAGTATTTACTCAGGACATAATCTGGCCCATTTCCGCCCCCTTCCCCCCCAAACAGAAAATTGTTTTTTAAGTAGGATGAAACAGCAACTGATTTTCAAGCAGGCTAAGTTTAATGAAAACTGCAGGTGTTGGAAAATTAGCTCCATAGCATTTTAACAGTACTGAAAAAATAGTTCAGAATGAGTGTGATTTTTTTAGAGGGGCTGGTGTGTGTGTGTGTGTGTGTGTGTGTGTGTGTGTGTGTGTGTGTGTGTGTGTGTGTTGAAAAGAATATGGAGGGTTTCTACATTTATTGAAAGAATATGGAGGGTTTCTACATTTATTGCTTTGTATGTGTGATATGTTGTCTTTGACACTTTATAGAACAATACATATCAGACCAGACACATGGTAGACCTGTGCCTCCTGCCAATAACACAAGCAGAACCTTTAGAAGTGGTGAACCTCATTTGTCATGCTGTCATTTCATTGCCATTTCTTTCCAGGCTCATCTCTAAGCTGTAGCTGTATGGCACAAATCAAAACATGGACACTATTAAAATTTTATTAATGTAAAAATGCTTCTGTGGTTTAGAAATATTGGGTCTGTGCCTTTGCATATTTTGTAATTGCATCATTACATGAGGGCTAAATTCATGACATTGAAATCTGCATCCAGAAATATAATTTAAATTGCTTATGTGAATTTCAGTTGGATTTAATGGCGTAAACCTTTCCCATCCGCTGTTCCCTCTAATGTTTTGCAATCTGCTCTTCCAGCATAGACAGAATGGAGTAACATGTATCGTTAGCATTTGCTACAAATTGTTCACATTCTTTAAAATTCTTTTTTCTATCACATAACATCACATTTTATGAAGAAACTGCTTCATTTGGTTTTCAAATGAATGCACAGTCATTGAATACATCTGTTTTTTATATACTCCATTCCTTCCTTTTTTTATTTCCAAATGGGGTACATCACCTGCTACTGAGCTAGATGCAAGTTGTAAATCTTTCTGGGGTGTCAATTTTTCAAAATCTTTCTTCTTTAATTTAAACAATAAAATAGGAAAATGCAGATGCAAGTATGGCAAAAAGCATATATTTAGGGTCAAAACTTGTGCTTGTTAAAATCTGTGGATGCTGCCATTAACTTTACTGAGCTAGGATTTCACCCCTTGCCTCTTACTACTGTGAAGTGCTTCATGTGTCTTCCTGGGCTTTCATGTTTGGGATTCAAAGCCCCCAAGTAATACAGTATTACTTCCTATAGAAGAGGGAAAAGAATTCATATAACTGGGCAGCCCCTCGGGAACTAACAGAGCCTCCCAAGCAAGGTTCCTGCTAAGCTGTATTGTAGTGCAGCCACGCAGCTTCTTAGCAGCTCTGAACCCCTGGGTGAGGCTCAGAGCTGCTAAGAAGACAGCTTCCTGGCTGGAGGAGGGGACCCTCTTCCTCAGCTGCAGTTGCCTCCTGCTGGGCACAGAGGAGTGCACCTGTCCCAGGTGATAGAGAGAATCATAGAATACTAGGACTGGAAGGGATCTCGAGAGGTCATGGCAGGACCAAATACTGTCTAGACCATCCCTGATAGACATTTATCTAAACTACTTTTAAATATCTCCAGAGATGGGGATTCCACAACCTCCCTGGACAATTTATTCCAGTGTTTGACTACCCTTACAGTTAGGAACCTTTTCCTAATGTCCAACCTAAACCTCCCTTGCTGCAGTTTAAGCCCATTGCTTCTTGTTCTATCCTCAGAGGCCAAGATGAACAAGTTTTCTCCCTCCTCTTTGTGACACCCTTTTAGATACCTGAAAACGACTATCATGCCCCCCGTCCCCTCAGTCTTCTCTTTTCCAAAGTAAACAAGCCCAATTCTTTCAGTCTTCCTCCATAGGTCATGTTCTCTAGACCTTTAATCATTCTTGTTGCTCTTCTCTGGACCCTCTCCAGTTTTTCCACATCCCTCTTGAAATGCGATGCCCTGAACTGGACACAATACTCCGACTGAGGCCTAACCAGCGCAGAGTAGAGCAGAAGAATGACTTCTCGTGCCTTGCTCACAACACACCTGTTAATGCATCCCAGAATCACGTGGGGTTTTTTTTTTTTTTTTTTTTTTGCAACAGCATCACACTGCTGACTCATATTCAGCTTGTGGTCCACTATAACCCCTAGATCCCTTTCTGCCGTACTCCTTCGTAGGTAGTCGCTTCCCATTCTGTATGTGTGAAACTGATTGTTCCTTCCTAATTGGAGCACTTTACATTTGTTTTTATTAAACTTTATCCTGTTTACCTCAGACCATTTCTCCAAGTTGTCCAGACCATTTTGAATTATGACCCTATCCTCCAGAGCAGTCACAACCCCTCCCAGCTTGGTATTATCTGCAAACTTAATAAGCGTACATAAGGAAGATGAAAAGAGCAAAATGGGTGGTGGTGGGGGGGGGGAGTTTGAGGGAAGGAGAGTTTGGGACATCTTGTGTCCTGGCTGGGCAGGGAGATTAGTCTGTTTATAGCAGATGGGTTGGCTGTGAGAAACCCAGCACTCTGCTCCCTTCCTAGACTGGGCTGGGAGAAGGGGGAGCAGACTGCATGGCTAGGTGAGGGAAAGAGCATGTGTGTGCTGGCATTGGTGAGTTTGGGCAGAGTGGGGAGTTGGCTTGTGGTGTGTCCTGCTGACTTCTATCTGGGATGCCATTGCTGGTACCAGCAACGCTGAGAAGCAGGATTCTACCCCAGCCCCAAAGCTGGACTGGGGCGGGGCAGACTTCACACTGGTAGGTAGGGGAAAGAGGGGAGGGTGGGTGCTGGTGCCAGCGTGGTGAGTTTATCTGGTCTCCAGAGCCAGTTGTTGAAGGAGGAAACCCTTGGCCAACTACCACCTTTCCCCCTAACCTGTTGCTTGAAGTGACTTCCGTGGCTCTAGAGGAGCACGCTGTGCTCCATGATAAGAACAGTACTGAGGACAAGGGTATTGTCCAGTTGGAAGGAGGAGTTGTTCAGTGAATTAATATAATAAATTACTGTGTTTGTGTGGTGGCAGGGGCAATACTGATGCTGGAGCTGATGTTGCTTTTTCCCCTGTTTTTAATGGTATGGTATTTATGGCATGCCATTCTTCCTTTTAACTTATTCTTAATACGCTGCCCTTGAGCGGCTCAGAGCACTTAAGCATCCTCTGCAACAGGGGATCTTCTTCAGTTGTTTGTGTAAGGCTTTCGAATGAGTAGAACTAGACGTAGACTAACTGTAGAAGACCCTGGTAGTCTCTCTGTAACCATAGCATCAGAACTTCATAACTGACAAGTTGACTTTCTGCCCTCTTTCATGCGATGGACCCTTCTTTGCCTGTTGAACAGTCCTACAGAGAACTTGGAATTCCTGTGGCCTTTCAGGGCCATATCGAGCAAGTATCCTGAAGGGTATGAGCCAGGGGTGACATGAGCTTAAATTTCTTACAGATACTGTCCTATCACAACCCAGGTTCCTGCCAGCTTCTTAAATATCTCCCTGCTGGTATTTGCCACTGCTCAGCCAGCTCTTGCCAAAGCTGCACTCCTGGGCACACCCAGTTACTTTCACCCCTGGCATGGGCTGATATCTGAAATATGTGCCCATCACCTCTTGGAGCTGTGATGAGTTGACATTTTTTTTTAAACAATAAACAAGCTCCAGGGAAAGGAAGATTCGGGCAGAATCTGTATAAAAGTCTGAGAAACAAATAATCAAGTTTCCCTTTAAGCTGTGCAGCAGACAGACCCACAGATGTTCAGTCAGACCCACCCAGTCAGGGACTCAGGGCTCAGCGCACAGCCATGCAGCTTAGAGGGGAGGAACCTTGCAAATAACACAATGTTTTAAATAATAGAGCCTAGGGTCATTTGGTGAAGGCTATAGCTTAACAAACAAGGGTGCCTACAGATTCCACAGACCCTGGGCAAAGTGAGTATGGTGTTGGTGTCCTCCTGGAAGGGGCGGGGCCTGGAGTAGCTAACCCAGAGTGTCACCCAGAGCAGTGCTCTAGCAGAGATTTAAAGGCCTCAGGGCAACAGCCCCCCCCCTCCCATCAGTGGGTCTGTTGACATATCATGAAAAATTATGGTAAATAAATATGATCAGCCCTTATCTACTAATATTTTTGCCCACTCCTTTTCGTCACTCTTTTTTTCAAATGTATCCCCCACTTTGCTCACTTTACATGAACTTTAAAAATATTGTTTTTCACTGAGTGTTTAGTAAAATGCTCTCATGAGTATGTAAAAGAGGATTTGCTCCATTTATCAAAACTGCCAAAGATAGCATGTTAACATTTGTAAAGTGCTCTGAAATTGAAATATGCTGTATAAGTGCTAATTATTATAAATGCAAAAGCAAAGCTGTACAACACTTGTTTTCCAAAACCTGCTCTGAGACTGGTTCAACGGGGAACAATTCTGTTTCTAAAAAGTTACAGCAGTGTGACTGAGGTGACTCAGTTTAGCTATTTGCACATGACCTGTTGGCTTTCACATGATGGAAAAATAACCAATAGTTTCCCATTGTAGATTATAAAATCATGGAACATTAAAATTGGAAGAGCGGTCATCTAGTCCAATCCCCTGTTCAAAGAAGGACCAATCCCAACAAAATCATCCCAGCCAGGACTTTGTCAAGCCTGGCCTTAAAAGCCTCTTGGGATGGAGATTCTACCTTAAGATCAAATAGTAGTATGCAACACTGGCATTGCTGACTCAAGTGAAATTATTGTGATGATCATATATGTATTTGTCATTAACCAGCTGATGCATGTAAATTGCCTAACTATTCAGCTGGCAGTTCAAACTGCCAAGATTTTCTACAAGACAAAATAGTGGCAAAGGGCCAGCTCCTGCAATTAGATCATGCATGCTGAGCTGTGAATTTGAACGGAGTTTTGCTGACTTTGATAGGGATCCACACTGTATAGGCATCTGCCTATCCCACAGTCAGTTTTGAAACTACAGACATAATCAATAATTTTCTCCTGAGGGGGGAGACCCTCTTCTTAGCCTGTAACTCTATCCATGTCACTCCCCACATTCTTTTGTGTACCTCCCTTCTCACCAGTGTATCAAGTTCTAACTTCTATTCTGCAACTTCAAGTCTCTTTGTAGGTCTTTTCCTCTTGTTGCATCTACTCAGCCTCCCTTTGCTCCCGCAGTGATATAATTGGGCCCTCCCACCTATGTTTTCTTTTGGGATGTCCCAGTACACACACAATTTTCTGTCGAAATTTCTCCGTGAAATCTTATCCCTCTTCACTTCTATCCTTTAGGCCTATTTGTGCCATGGTGTCTACCAGAAATCTGCCAGCCAATGATGGTTTGATAGGTGGTTAGGGATAGTGATTTTCAATTGGCTACATCTGAAGGCTACCTTGACCGTGTGCCAGAATAAGCAATAGCACATTGCTGATATATCCAGGGAGAATTAATTGTGACTCCCATGCTCCTTCCGTGTTCTGACAAGTATGTCAGAGGAGTAATGGTCGTTCGAATTAGAAAGCCTGATTTGAACTACCTACTTGGTGCCGCGTGTAGCTGCGGGCACGGAGTCCAAACTACCAGGGATTTAAAAATGGCGGCGCCCGGCAAGATGCAAATGAAGCTCTGGATATTTAAATCCCGGGTTTCATTTGCAACTTCGCTTGACTACATTAACCACCCTAGTTCAAACTAGGGTGGTTGTGTAGACATACCCTAAGTTACTTAACCCCTTTACTTCTCTTATCTGTACCCAAGCAGCTAAAAATCTGGTGAGTTTTTAGATGGAGCCAGAGCCGCTCTTTCTTCTACATCCCCTCTTCTCTTTGTCCATTTCCCTTAGGGTAGGTGTCAAGCATGCCTCCTCTACTCTGGTCAGAATTACAATCGGCATCCTTACTTTGCTGCATGGCTCTGAGAACTACAATAACCTAGCACTTATTTAACCCAAACAGATTTTCAGAGAATCTGGACCCATCAGGAACCACCACTCGATGCAAGAATTAACCTATATGTCTATGTGATCTCTTGTCGTCTCTTCCACCTCCCTCTTATATTTCTCTACCAATCAAAATATCATTATGATGTTGAGTGCCCATGAACTGCTCGATTATCTCGTCTGCTAAGTGTTCTTTATCATATGCAGTGTCATTCATTGGATTGGCACTTTCATATAAATTAACGATGATTGTTCATGATTACTATACTTACACTCAACACTCATGCCGTGTTTTTATGTAACGTGCTTTCTGTGGATCTCAAAGCATTTTATAGACATTCATGTAATGAATGCTTGCCCACTACAGTATGATTTTATTCCAGTATGCAGATGGAAGACTGAGGTGTTGTCAAAATCCAGGTATATTCAATCTGAGAAGTCCAGACTTCAGTACTCTTTGCTAACCATTAGGCTAAGATTCTCTTCCAACTTTATAATAAAAAACAAACTCTTAAGTTTCGTTTAATTAGTTGACCATTTCACAGCTGCCTCACATGCCATTATCTCTAGCTAAATGGACTTTTGGCGCTACATATCATGCCCCTGATCTTGCAAACACTTATGTACTGGCATAACTTTGCTCATATGAGTAGTTTTTAACTTCAGTGAGGCTAATTATTACAAGTGAAATTATTAACGTGCCAATGTTTTTGTAGGATTGTGTCCCAAAGCACGGGTTTCAAAGTACATTTTGCCTGATGTATGTGAGGAAGCAGTGAAATGGTTAATTTAAATATTTAAGGAGATCCATGTAGTATCAGGCACATACCAATGATGGTAGGTGGCATTACACTAGGACCTACGATTTCTAGTCATCAACCAGGACCCTGTGAGGTGGTTGCTAATAGGGTTGACGACCTTCTAATAACACACAACTGAACACCTTTGACCTGCCCCTTTTCTGAGGTCCCATTCCCATTCACTCCACCCCCAGATTTCTGTCACTCACTCTTCAGCACCCTCTCATTCATCTTCACCCTGGTTGAGACAGGGGTTGGGGTGCAGGGGAGGTTGAAAGCTCTGGATGGAAGTGCCATCTCCAGGATGGGGCCAGAAATGAGTGGTTTCGGGGGGAAGGAAGGGACTCTGAACTAGGGCAGAGAGTTGGGGTACAGCCAAGAATGAGGAATTTGGGGTGGGGTGGAGACAAGGGGTTTGGAGTAAGGATGGGGGATAAGGTCTGATGCAGGGGTTGACATGTTGGAAGGGGTATAGATCTATGCTAGGAGTATGGGTTCCAGAATGGGACCAGAAATGAGGGGTTCAGGATGCAGGAGGGGACCCTGAGCTGGAGCAGGGAGTTGGGATGTGGGCTCTGTCTACACTGCACAGTTATTTTGGAATAAGCTATTCCGGAATAGTTATTCCAAAATTGCTTATTTTGAAATAGCACGTCTACGCTGCAGGGAAGCCTCAAAAATATCGAGGCAGGGTTCCCTAATGTAGATGTGTGATCTCAGTTTAAGGCCCCAGGAGGAATGACTTAGAATGGCCCTTGTGAGGGGCTATTTCAAAATAGCAGAAGTCGAGCATTTACACACGCCTTATTTTGAAATAGCTTTTTCAGAATAGGTGGTGTTCTTTGTAGAATGAGGTTTACAGAAACTGGAATAAGCCGTCCATTATTTTGAAATAACAGAATTGCTGTATAGACACTCGCATTGTTATTTCAAAATAATGGCCATTATTTTGAAATAACTTGGCTGTGTAGACACACCCTGGGGTGGAGCCAAAGGTGAAGGATTCAGGGTGTGGGAGGAGGCTCTGACCAGGGGCAGGGTGTTCAGGTGCAAGGAGTGAGGGGTTATGGCTCCAGGAAGGAATTTGGATGCTGACAGGGACTCCTGGCTGAGGCAGGGGAATGGGAGGAGGTGTGGGGAGGAGGTTCTGGGAGGGAGTTTGCCATTGGGTTCTAAGCTGGGGCAGTGGGTTGGGGTTGTGGGAAGTGCGATTAGGGTGACTCTTACTTGAGCTTGCCCACTGCCAGCATAAAGTGGCTCTCTGCTCCTAGGCGGAAGCATGGTCAGGCATCTCTGCACGGTATGCACTGTTCCCACAGCTCCCGTTGGCTGAGATTCCCAGCCCACAAGAACTGCACAGTTGTTGCACAGGGCAGGGGTAGAAGCCAGGGGTGTGTGTTGCTGCTTCTGATCAGGTAAGGGAACCTGCCAGTCCCATCAACTGGATTTTTAATGGCTCGGATGCTTTCCAGAGCTATCAGGGTACCTTTCTGACTGGATCTTCTGGACACCTGGAAATCCTAATTGCTAATGGAACAGCAAAGGGTTTGTTTTGTTTTGTGTTTTTTAAATACAAAATAGCAGCTGGATAGAGGAATCCTTTCCTTCATCTTGTGTGTGACTTGTGTATAAACATTTTTAAGTTCAAGACAGGCACCAGGTCTTGCTATATAGCAATGCCTGTCAAAATGAGACTTTAGTTTTGTTTTGGGGGAGAGGTTATTTAATGCTATTTAATGATAAAGATCATATACATTTAAAATCTTTGAATGCCAGTATATTATGAAGGTATTACTATCTTGCAAGTAAGCTGGGAACAATAGTTGCCTGCAAAGTGTTGTCTGTTATTAAAAATGTATTGTGTTCTTTTTTTTTAGAACTGCATCTATTAATTCTGCACTTCACAACCTTCCTCATTTTCACTTCTGAACCACAGATACAATAATCCTGACTAAACCTTGATCAATCCCACTTCACCAAAAACAGAATATTAGATTAGTGAAGCCTCCTAATTAAACTTCTTTAATTTCACAAATAATACTACAGAACACTCTGCTGTGCTGCCCGTCAATATTAAACTATGTTTCTCTAAAGGAATAAATAAAGCCTGTTTTGTGATGCTGTAACTTTGATTTTTTTCTAAGTCATGTTTGCTTACTAGTTCATAAAATTCAGTAATCTACCATTTTATGGACTGGCAATTTTACAGACATTACAATGAGTTAGTGATTTTTTTTTTATTCCATTGCAGCATTATTTTAGCATTTCCTATTGGTTTAGTTAATTTTCATTGTAATTCCTGTTTTTCAGATATTTATTACAAGGGAATTGTACTTGATTAAATGGTGTATCTGCAGGAAAGGTTTTCCTTGCTTTTTCCCTTTCTGCAGGTATGCTAGGACTAGGCAAAATCTAGCTCTACGATTTTAATCAAAAACTTCATCTGGTTATACCCTAAAGTGTTTACAAACATAGATGTAATAGTTTCTGCAAATGTATTGTAGCTTTAGAATTCCTTCAAAAATAAATTAAAAAAAAAACCCTAAGGATCAGTGCTTGGTCTACTAAAGAGAATAGCAAAACTAAATTTCAATGGTGATAGCAATGTGGTAGAATTTCATCCCTAATTAATGATGAAGATACATTAGACACAATCTTGGGGTTGAAAGTCAAGGCTAGCATACCTTTCTTAACCCATATATTTTCATAATAATCACAGCTATTGATGTACCTTTTATCACAGAAACATAAGGTCAGAAGAAGCCTCAAGAGGTCAAGTACACTTCCCTGCTAAAAGCAGGGCTAACCCAAACTAAATCATCCTAGCCAGGGCTTTGTCTAGCCAGGACTTAAAACCTCTAGGGAGGAGGATTCCACTTCCCAAAATAACCCATTCCAGGGCTCCACCACCCTCCCAGTGAAATAGTTTTTTTTCCTGCTATCCAACCTATACCTCCCGCACTGCAACTTGAGACTGTTGCCCCACATTCTGCCATCTGTCATCACTGAAAATAGCTTCTCTCCATCCTCTTTGGAACTACTTTCCGAAGTTGAAGGCTGCTATGACATGCCCCCCTCACTCTTTTCTTCTGTAGATAAAATAACCCCACATCTCTCAGTCTCTCCTCATAAGTCATGTGCTCCAGCCCATGTAATTTTGTCTATAATTTGAATATATTTGTATAAATTACTCTTTTATTATGTTGTTTAAAAGGAGGAAAAGTTGTTGAGTGGTGATTTAGTCACATTACAGACTTTAACATAACTATTTTTGTATGTACGTAACCAGGGGCGGCCCAAAGTGGTGGAACTGGTGCCCGAGGTGGAACGCATGATCAGTGCCTCCACCTGCACGGCCCTCAACGGCGTGACGTCAGCGTGACGTCATAGTTTGGCTCTCCAGGTGCCTTGTTGAAGGCGGTGTCGTAGGAGACGGCTGAGTTGGCCTATACTCACGGGCCGCCCCTGTACGTAACAAGGAACATACTGTAATGGCTCCAAACATAACTACCATAATTTAGCAAATATAACCCGCAGGTTATATTCATTTTTGCAAACCCCGCACCCCTCTGCGGGGTATACTCGGGGGCGGGATATACTTTTTTTTTTTTTTTTTTTAAACTCACCTGGTGGTGAGCACTCCCCCGCCCCTTCCCCCACTGCACTGCCTCCAGCCTCCTGTGGCTGCACAGGAACCAGAGGATGAGCGCTCCCCCGGCTGGAGGCTGTGCAGCTGCAGGAAGGGGCCGGGGAGCACTCTCATTCCCCCGCCTGGAGGCTGTATGTCTTAATCCTTATCTGCTAGTGTAATGTAACTCATTCCTGTGACTTAAACGTTACATCATCTACTCCTAAGTGGAATACAGAACAGAAAAATGTTAGATATAGTCTGATTGAAAATTATTAAACCAATAGTGGAAAATTCCTCTGTATAAATTAATCCAAGTGAGAGAGAACCTGAATGATTTTATTATACATCTGTCTTATTCCTTTAAATATGTCTGCTGCAGAGGTGGGATCACGTGCAGGTGATAGTGCAGCACACGTATTTAATGGAAAGGGACAGAAAAGTATTCATATAAGAATTAGGATGCCCAGGTTTGTCCTGCAAAACCTTGTCCACTTGAAAAGCTCTTCATCATGTGACTCCTCCATCGACTTTAATGAATCCACTTGTGATACAGCAATGTTCCTGTGAGCAAGAGCTTTCAGCCTTGAAACTATGTATATAATTGTACTTGCTTTGTTCACAGGAGGGTGGAATCTGAACTCACAGAAATAACCCCATTCACAACCATTCCTTTTAAATCAGATGAACAGGTTTTGGGGCATGAACAACTTGATCTATTTAATGATCTCAACACAAGCAACCAAAATAGATATGAATGAAGTTCATTCCTCAGTCTGCTTGCACACGTTTTTGTGTGTCCATGTGTCTTAAAATTATCTGTATTTTGTGAAATATACCTGTGGTCTCTGCAGATGTATTACATACTCAATGTTTTTGCTAATTGTTAATGCCTTTATTGTTGCAGATACTGAAGTGGTGTATAAAAATAGGAATGGACATGTTGTTAAACTGAATGTAGAAACAAATACAACCACATTATTATTGGAAAATACAACTTTTGTAAGTAATACATATTTATTTTACTCATTAAAATTGTGTGTCACTTTTAAAGGGCATCCGGTTAATCGTTATTTGGCTTTTGTCTATAACAGACAAGGAATATAGTGTTTACAGAACACATTAAGATTATATTCAAGAGAGAAATTTACCCACTCCATTGCTGAAGATATTACTCATTCCAATCCGGCATATTCTCATGTGTTTGCAGACAGCCTGACACAGGTCCTTGAAGGCTCACTTCTGCTGTGTTGCCTAGAGTGATGGTATAAGGAGAGTTGATTATAATATATGGGAGTTTAATTAAAACTTTGAAAAGTTTTTTTCCTGGGTGATTTTTGGTCAAACTTTGAAATTTAAAAGCAAAGCAGAATTTGCAAAATTAAACTAAGCTATATAGTTGGAAAATTTGGCATTTTTTTCCATTTTGCTGACATTACTATGGATGTAATTAGCGCTCATAATTAAAGAAAAAGCATATATGTTTCTTATTTCCACTAATCTCTTCTAATTACCCTTTTCTCTGAGCTTAGTTTGTGTCCAGTCCTTCTGAATTTCTTCTAACATGCCCTTCAAGTAGTAGGGTACTACCTTAAATATAGAAAAAAATCATAAGAATTAACTATTTTTCCTTTGTTCCTTTTCATCCCATATCATATAAGTGATACTGCTTATAATCTTCCCTTTATAGAGCCATACAGTACATATTTCATGCTTTTCAGTTCTTCCTCACAAATCTTTTATATTGTTGTTTTCTGCAATCATTTCAGTTTTGGGAGGCCAAGGTGCCCAAGACTGAATTAAAGATTCATTTTCCACAGAACCACATAGGAAAGGATTATTTCCTTCCTGGTCTGTGTTATGATGCCTTTGCTAATTCAGCCCATAGTTACCTTGGCTTTCTTTGCTCCCTGTATTTCACTGTAATGTAACTTCCTTTCTCACCTCAGGAGCATTTTCTGTTTCAAGGGCCCCAGCTCCCAGTCACCTGCCTCTTCCAAACACCTCAACTAGAGGTAGGAGACGCCCTTATTTTGTGGGGGCATGGGGCTACATCTTCTGTTGGTATAGGCCTTCAGAAAATGTAATGCCCTCCTGGACTGAACAAGAGAATGAAGGGAAGGAGATTGTCTGAGGGATGTATCTGTGAGACCCGATATCTCCTGTCTCTATTTCTGGAATGGTGCACTTTATATACCACCCATGTCTCAAGAGACAATCTAAAACTGAGAAGGGCTGTCAGTGCTAACTATAATGTCTTTTTTTTGTCCACTTGAGCAAAAACGCTCCTTTTCCATATGGAAAAACAGCAAATTGATGAAGACAGACAAACACTGCAGATGTTGTTTGGGTTGTTTTTTTTTTTTTTTTTTTTTGCCCCCCCAGAAGGTTGCTCTTTTCTGGGTTTGTGTTAGAAAATAGAGATTCAACTTCAGATTACCCAGACTCAGTTCAGGGCACAAGATAAAACACTTTTAATTAGGAGTTGTCAACTGGTCAAAGATGCATGATGCCCAACCAACTATCCTACATGCCTGCATATGAAACAGAGGCAAAGAATTTGAAACAATATGTCTGTTTTCCACAAGAAGCTTGTTTGCATGTGATATGTGAGGAGAGTAAAAAAATTAAAAGCACAAATGAGGTAGATTCTAGACCAGTGGTCTCCAATATTTTTACACCCAAGATCACTTTTTAAGTCTCAGAACAGGTGAAGATCTACTGCCCTGCCCCTTCCTTGAAGCCCCGCCTACATTACATGAAGAAATCTAATGTAAATGTACTGCGCAAGTGCGCAGTTCAGAGAGGGCTCAAGAGCTACTCTTAGAGCCCCTGAGATCTACCGGTAGATCGCGATCTACTGGTTGGTGACCACGGTTCTAGACAGTCACACCTAAGTGGAATGGAAAAAGCTCAGTGTGGAGCAGAAGCCTAAAAATGACTTAGAGGTATAATAACAAAGGGTAACTTTGCCATACCTGATAATTTTCTGTCTGCGCTGAATGCACTGCAAACACCCTTTAACAAGCAGAATGTAAGAGAAGCAGGCTGCAGAATTGAAATTCAAAATATTCTCACTTCTCTAATCTCTACCCTAAAAAATGCTCCGGCTTCTCCATACTGCTAGATGTACTCTCCAAAGGCTAAACACCTGAATTGTGTATGGTAATTCCCCTTTCATTGTCACATCTGCTTAATCATTAGTGCATGAATAGAAATGTTGCTGGTTTAACACCTTGCAGAGCTGTCTTGTATTTATGAAAAACATGGGCACATCATAACAGAACCACTGGCAATGCAAGTTTCCACACATAGTCCAGCTCCCCCCTGGAGAACCGGTGTTGTAGTGTGAAACATTCCTCCACATTTCCCTTTCTCTCTCAAAATAGACAATGATGGGATAAGTGGGTGAGTTTTTCTTAGTGAGGTTGATAATTGCCTATTAGAAATCATCCCACCATAACAAACATCTTCAGGTACACAACCAAAGAGGTAATCCTGGCTCTTGATTGCTACCTGAATTGGCTGGATTTGAACCAGCATCTTATAAGTGAATATCATCTTACTTTATTACTAATCCCCTGAAGCACACACTGAAGCACACATACCCCTCTCCCCCCGCATGTGCTGCTCAAAGGTTCTCGCTTTACTCCTTGGAGATTGCCACTTTGTGAAAAGTACGTTTTCTTTTATCCTACTTAGTGTCACTTTCTGTCTAAAATGCAGACACAAAACCTTCTGAAAAATCTTTTGAAAGACATTCACTGTGTTCCTTCTCCATGTGTATCTGCAAGTAAATCGGAGACAGCACAAAAAGGCAGTTTCTGGGCTCATTAGTAAATTCCATGTTATGTGCGTTATAGAAATGGGTTTTTTCCCCCTTAAGAAAAACAGCACATTAGTTTTTAATCGATGTGTAATGGTGCCGGAATTTATTAAGAACTTCTGATGGTTTTTTTTCCCTTTTAAAGTCTCTCTTTTTTCCTCCAAAGAAAATATCTGTATTAAGTCTCTAGAAAACATCAGGGTTCCCCTCCCCCCCCCTCCGCCACCCCTCAGTTTCCTATAGATTTATTCAAAGACTGTCTTAAAAAATCTTACATTTTACTATAATTAAGATATTTGTCCTCTCCAAATAATCAGCAGTTTGCAAAACAATGTAATGGTTAACCATTTCAAGAAGCACCACATATAGATAATTAGCATCTCTGCAGGTTAATGGCTAGATGTGGGTTTTTTTTTAAACGATATCCTTCAGCTTTAGTGAACTTGTCTGAGTTGGTCAGTGAATAGTGTTCCCTCTGTAGCTGGCCAATAAGCAATTGATATTCAAAACCAGTGATATGCAAATATTAATAGCAGGAATCTAAACAACTTCAAGCAGGAAGTTAAGCAACTCAATAGAGCCAAAGAGGCTAGAAACTAATCACAACATGGCATCTTGAGTTCATATTGTGATGCTGTATCAATGTGTGATGGCAGTGCCTTCTCTGTTATCTAGCTAATGTCCCTGTCACCATGGAATGTAAGCTTCTGTTCACCAATTACATAACCATCAGCAGCAATTTTTTATTCTTATTGCACATTACAATTCCAAAATTATTTTGGATTCATACCACATTTTTGTCTAAATAAGGATGCCAATTTTTCTGACATGCTTTTTTCCCTCCCTTTTTAATAGACTCTTTCTGCTGTCATTTCTTTTTAAACTTAGTCAATAGCTGGGTTAACTGTAATTAACCCAATCATAAATAAAGTTCTAGAGATGGATGCATGAAGAAGCAAGGAATGGGGTCTATGTGCTTATCTGAACTAATGAAATGGCCTCTCCTCTTGCTCCCATCCCTCCTATACTGTCTGCACAGCTGCCCTCACCTGGTTTAAAATATATTATATTAGAAGATTAATATAATAGTACCCGGAGTTGCTCGGGTACTTAACTCAATTTTTGTTTTCCTTCATTTTAAATCATTGTCCTGGATTGGGTCTGGGGATGAGGGGTATAGTCTGCCCTGGAGTGAGAGGACTAACAGCCTTCTCTCACTGCAGCAGCTTAGGGTCACATGAGAAGCACCTCTTCATGGCCCCTGCAGCTCCAGCAGGTATGCATGGGGGTGGGATGCATGTTCCCCAGCTGGGGCAGGTCCAGATTCATCTTCCCAGTGTGCCTCCCAGTCAGAGTAAGGAATAGAACAAAAGCAATTTTGCCTCACTCCCTGATGAAGGGAGAACAATCAATAATGTTCTCCTATGACTCAGGTGGGGAGAGTGGATGCTTCAGTCCAAAAGGGTATATCTAGGGGTTGAGATGCTTGGGGTTGGGGCAGTCCTGGAGGGGGAGGGTTGCAGCATCTGGGAGAAAGGACTACCCCAGCCCTCTCTCACCCCAGCATCTTAGAGTCTGGTGAGAAGCAGCTCTTCATGGCCGCAGGAGCTCCATAGCTGAGGGAGATGTGAATGCTCCCTGGATGGGGCAGGTCCAGGTTTGTTTGCCCACTCCCTCCCCAGGCAGAATGAGCAATGTAGCACTCTCCCTGACAAAGGGGAACAGCCAGCGTTGGTCCCATACGAATCAGGGTGGGGGGAAGATTCATCCCACCACCATCCTTCCTATAAGATTTCTGGGGAGAGAGGGTGAGACTCAAGCCTTGGGCAGTCCCAGATGGAGGGCTACACCTTTCACCTGCCTGGTGATTCTGTCTCTTTTCTGTAGGGTTTTATGAGAAGCAGTCCCATTCTAGGTACATCCCATTTTCCTAGCACAACCAAACCCTTACCCTGCTTTAAGTTGTGATAAGCAGAAGCTGTGTACTGAATTTGGTGGGCTTAGCTTTTGCCATTAAGGAAGCGTTCTTGAAAAGACAGACAGATGCACAGACAGACAAACTCTCTCAAATAAATAGTAGATAACACCCTCCTCCCCCCCCAAAAAATACAGAATATTTCAAATACGGAAAAGTATGATCCATAATTCAATTGCCAACGTATACCCACTGAAAACAACCCATGTCAAAAGTTCTCTTCCATCCCTCCCCCCCTTCCCCCCCAAAAGACCACTAAAACTGATATGCAAATATGACAGGAGTGTTAATTCTCAAAACCTGCTAGGATCCTTCTACCATATGCATAATGATTAAAGCTGTGGGAAGAGGTTAGAAACATGAATAAAATAGGAGTTGCTCTTGTAAGACCCACCTGTTCCTTACCCACTCACTTTGATGCAGCCCCTTTTCCATCCACATGTTAGTTGATTATGCATGTCTTATGACTGCAGTGGAAATGTCTTAACCTTGCAGGATGACAGCAACAGAAAGGGAGGGGGAGGGTAATTTATGCATCACTATTCACAGATGCGGTATTGTTAAGTTAAATCAATCCTGCTCTTCGTGACCAGAGGCAGGATTCAACAGCAGGAAGGCCATCAAAGCACTTGTATTCCAGATAGGAAACTAGGCTCATCTTGTGCAGAATGTGAAGGGGATAACAAGGAGAATTCTTTAACTCTCTCTAAGCTCAGCACAGACCTGCAGACCATGAGTTTACACCTTCAATTGCCTAAGAGGACAGGACATGGAGTTATGAGAATCTCTGCAAGTAAAAGCTTGGCTCACAAATAGTGCTAAAGAGCTATCCATATTTGTACAAGGAATGCCTTGTGCCTTTATTGTAATACAAACTGAGTAATGATACTCTTATTTGAGCCTTACACACTAATCACATGAACACAGAGATAACCCTAGGCTGGGTCATAGAGGTTACGTCCACACTGCAGCACTATTTTGGGATACCGGAGCTATTCTGTGTCTTCTAAGTGTGCCCTTTATTTCAAAATATAATGGGCTCCCTATTCTGACATCCCTGTAAACCGCATTTCACAAGGACTAAGGGACATCAAAATAAGATATGCATAGCTCAAATGGCATACCTTATTTCGACCTACAGTGCAGTATAGGTGCACCCAAGACAGTAATGAGCTGGAGTACTACCAGGAGTCTAAATTCCATTCTTTGCTATAGCTACTAAATCAAATTGCATCAGATCACCTCCACAGACAAGAATCTGTGTGGTTGGAAGAGACATTCTCTTACTGTCTTGGTTGCTGGAATGCCATATCTTTTGTTGTTGTTGTTGTTGTTGTTCATGCACCTTCTAACCTTCTATAGAAGAGCAGGGCAAATGGAGAGAGGAATGATTTGTTTCCTCCCAGCACTTCTGCTTGAAAGAAAATTAGTTTCTGTCTCTTTTGCTGATCTCTCTCTCCACACTGCACTAACTGTATGCATATAATCATATATGCAGCAGAAGCTGTAGGGTCAGTTTCTGGCAGCATGGTCAGAAGGAAGGAAACTGGTTTAACTGGACAAGGGAGCTGTTGGTGGTCCCCATGCAGCCAATATCATTTTGGAGCTATTTCTGCTCTGAACACATGCCTTTCTGAATCACTCTAAAGCTGAAGGAGTTTTGATTGGATGTACAAACTCTGAAAGTCACATAGAAGTACCTCGGGCAATGTATTTAGTCTTGTGGGTGATTGGTTTGAACTCCTAACCTAACAACCAAGGAACTAGTTGATCAGGAGATTTAAACACTCATGGATATCAGAAGGGTCCACATTGCTGAGAAATGTCATGTTGCTTTGGTGAATTTTTAGCCTGCCAATTTGTGCTTATGAGCCTGATGTAAAAAAAAGTGAGTTGATCCAAAGTTATGCTTACTGTTTAGCAAACTTAAACAGATGAAACAGTGAGTTGTGCCCATGAGAGCTCATGATACCATCTATATTTTTTGTTAGTCTGTAAAATGCTTCAGGACTATTCACTGATTTTTAAGTTTTTTTCAGTTTCAGAGGGGTAACTGTGTTAGTCTGTATCTGTTCAGCAAGCACTCAAGACAGTACCACATCACATTAAAACCGTTCCTCTGCATTCCTTGCACTTTAGATGAGAAATCTAAGAAATAAAACTAAGTCCTGTGGAACCTTATAAACTAACAGATTTATTGGAGCATAAGCTTTTGTGGGTAAAGGCCCACTTCATAAGACCCGCATCTAACGAAGTGGGTCTTTACCCACGAAAGCTTATGCGCCAATAAATCTGTTAGTCTATAGAGTGCCACAGGACTTCTCATTGTTTTTGCAGATTCAAACTAACACGACTACCCCTCTGATACTAAGAAATAAAGAATACCATAATTTGGATGTATGTAGTTGCGTCACCATGAATATGTAATTTTCCCAAAATTGAATTCTAGTTTGATCCCCTCACATTGTTAGTGGACTCTGTTAAAAATATCGGTATGTCTAGACTATAGACTTTTGTCGACAGAAGTTTGGTCGACAGTATCTGTCGACAAAACTTCTGTCGACAAAGAGCGTCTTGACACATTCAGTTCTGTCAACAAAGCAAGCTGCTTTGTCAACAAAACCCTGTAGTCTAGATGCAACCCTACAGGCAATAACACCTTCTGTTGACAGAGTTCTGTTGACAGAAGGTGTTATGCCTGGTAAAATGAGGTTTACCAGCGTCGACAAAACTGCTGAGTTCTGTCGACGTTATGTCGACAGAACTCAGCGGTAGTGTAGACGCTGGTATAGCTTTGTCGACAAAAGTACACTTTTGTCAACAAAACTCAGTAGTCTAGACGTACCCTAAGTATCTTATGTACTGACGTTCACCCTTGCTGTTTAAAAATCTACCTCCCTCAGCCCTGTTTCCTCTGCCTTTTTTAAGAAGGCTTACTGTCAGGTTTAAGAGCCTCTGTCCTGGGTCTCATCCTGTTAATCTGTTTAAATTGCACAAGTTTCCAGGGGCTTCTCATTTAATGTATCTCAGAGTGTATTGTGCTTGTAGTATCATATTTCTATGGGCCATCTTTTGCACGTGGCTTGATAGAAAGGGATTACTTTTTGCAGCCTGCTAATTAGCTCTATAGTGTCAGATGGGTGAGCAGAGCAGAGGTTTTAGCTCATGAATCATGATTAGGCTCTGTGGCAACCCAGCTGCAGAAGCCCTGCAGAGGCCTTGCAGCCAAAAGCACAGAATTAGAATTTTAGTCTGAATGGAGCTTTTGGCAGTGTATATGTTGTGATATTTCACATAGCACCATTCACAGTTAAGCTTTCCTTTATTGTCTCCTTCCTCTCGACTGGAAACTCAGTACAGCATCATAGGGTAATTATAGTACTTTGTTGATTAATGCAGCTTTAATTGCAAGAACAGTTTACATGGTTCTGTTTTATTTAAGAGCTTTCCATAAGAGATTAATGAGTGAATAATAGTAAATGCTTTAAATGACACTTTATAACACACAAATATTACTAACTGTTGCAATATGGACTGTTTTAATGATACTGACATGTTGCGATTATTAGACCATTACCCCTTCTCTCATAGGCAAGTCTAAATGTTAAATAACCTCCATTGCTTTGAGGTTTTTTTGTTATGGTTTATTTTCCTTTGAGAAAATCCAAAGGAGAGAATGGTTTGTAAATAAATTGTAAAAATCCCCTTGGTAAAAGTTCTGTAACCACTTTCATAATTTATCAAAGTGTTCAACATCCACAATCTTTCTATGATTAGCACCAAAGATTTTATCCAAAATATGTCCTGTTTGTAAATAAGGGGAAGACTTTTAAAAGCACAAATTACAGGCACTAAACTTCCCTTTTGTATCTTTGAATATTTCTCCCTAGTTATTCTTAGAACTGGAAGAATTAATGTTGCATGATCCTTCCTCAATAAGACCTTTTGTTTCAGTAGTTACAACTTTGTCAAAGGTTAACTGTTTGGACTGAAATTTTCCATGCTTGTTCCATACCTCTGCTTGATTTTTTTTAACATTTCTGTTGTTTCTGGAGAATGAAGTTAGGGGAAATTTTGTTGCATTGTATGCACATTAAAAATAAAGTCTTGAAAGTATTTCAGAGAGAAACTTGAGTAACTCCATTCTGTTAAACAAAAAGTTTAAATTTGGCAGGAAATTATGCCTAGTGTCACAGATCTGCCATTTGCTGTCCCCTTGAAAATCTGTCAACCATGGAAAAGTTTGTAGGGAAGAGGGAGGAGAAATCATGTTTTGCATGTGCTTAATATAGGCTTGTTAGAGTTTGGTAGCACATGCAAGATATCTCTACCTGCACACTACAAGTAAGCATGACCCATCCCTACCGAGTGATTTTGCTGCTTCATACCAGGCTCCAGTGCTGAGCTTAACTTTCCCTACAATGGCCCTCCTAGCTGCTGGATGACTCTGTGGAACTAGGTATCAAGAACCAAGAGAAGGGAGACCATTTTGTGTGCTCCCCCCAGTCCCACTGCAGGTGTCCATGAAGCAAGGACGAAACATCCTGAGTGGAATGTAGGCTGTGAGGAACTGTTGTGGGGGGGGGGGGGGAGGGTAGAATAGGAAGAAGAATCAGGGCAGTGTAGGGATAGTCCAGGAGTCACATTTGGAGCAGGCCTGGGACAGGAGTGGTGGGGGAGAATTAAGAATTTAATGGCCAGAAAAGCTGTGTCTATACTGCTGCTGTGTTCTTTTGAAAATAAATCGAAAGAATGTGGCAGTTTTTTCGACTATGGAAAACCTCGTTTTACGAGGAAAAACTCCTTTTTTCTCAAGTGCTCTTTTGGAAAAAAGGCGCTATGTAATGCAAATTGTGCTTTTTTTGAAAGAGCATCCAGACTACCTGGGTGCTCTCTCTCAAAAAAGAGGCTTGCTTTTTTGAAAGTACTGGTTGAAGACTAGATGCTCTTTTTCGAAAGAGGCTTTTTCAAAAGATATCTTTTGAAAAAGCCTCTTTCTAAGGAGGCTTGCAGTCTAGACGTAGCCAAAGAGATAAGAGCATAGGTGCACAGGGCAAAAAGAGGCAGGAGAGAAGAGCCAGCTATAGATTTATTATTTCCTTACAGTTTTGATTATATATTTATTATAATAGAGATACAGTAAGTTTATATTGGCAGTTTGTGTTACAGCCAAAGGACTTACAGGCCACATCCAATGTATTGAGCCAGGGCAAAGCTAGCATGCACTTGCCTGGGACCTTTCACCCAGATAAAAATGTCACTGTGTATATAATTAGGAACTTTCACCTAAATAAAGCAACCTTCAATGGCACAGGGGCTTCCAAGAATATCCTTATACTTGCAGGTACATCATCACTAGGAAAAATCTGAAATAACCAGTTAAGACCAGACTGAGCAATCAGGTAGGGCAGGAATAACAAAAGTGATCGATGACCACAAAAGGCGCCTAGTAACAAAGTGATGCAGATGATTATAGGTGGAGATCAATCATATACTGACACATTAGTAAGGTGAGGAAATATAAATAAGAAGAAAAGGAAGCACCACCTACTTAATATGAATTAAGTATAACAATGTCAGCGTAGCATTTATAAAAGTGACATCCCAGCCTAGGGGCAGTGGGAAAAAATGTAGTCCTTGGCAGTTGCCAGTCTGATGGCCATTGGTAATTATGGGGAAGTTGAAGGTAATGAGGGGGAGGAGAAGGATGGATAAAACCTCAGGTTGTTCTAGAAGGAATGGGGTGAGTATATGGTATGGGAATACAGATGTACATTCCCTATGTTACAAAATGGGAGTGTTTGAGACTGTGATAAATGTATTAATAAATTATATTTGTAAATATACAGCGTTCTTGTAGTGTGAGTGTTGTAACTATGCATATTACGGTTCCCATCCATACTCTAATTAAATACTGGGCCTGATCCTGGGACAAAGGCCCTGTCAACCCTAAACATGGTAACTGGAAATTTGTAAGTTATCTTAGATCAGGCAATATAGAGTGAGTGGGAAGGTGTGAAGGCAATGTGAGAAGGATGGAGTTCTGGGTAGGGACAGGAACTGGAGTGAGGTATGGGAGAAATGAATGGAGTAGGAGTGGGGATTGGATAGGAGTAGAGTGGACCAACAGCAGGCTGGGTAGAAAACAGAGTTTATCACAACTAGCCAGTTTTCCCTTCAGAACATGACATTGAGCTCAAAATTGTTGAGTCTAGGTATCCCTCTGCTGCAAACAGCCATGAAACCCACTAGCAAAGTGTTGCATCTCACTCAAGTAGCTTACCTTCATAGACCATTAGCTTAAGTGGCAGAGGTCTGTGCTGATGATCTATTACAGGTCAATATGGAAACACACAATGCATTTTGAGGTGGGGGGGTTTTTCAGTTTGCTTTTTTAAATTATAGGAAATTATAGATAAACAATGGCATGTAATTGTGCAATTCTAGGGACTATATCATAATGATTACACACAATGGAAACAAATTACAGTTGCACAGTCAATCTTAACACAGACATTTCCTAGCTTTTGAATACTTGACTTTACAACCTGAATGCCCTTTTGTATATAATTTATTGTATGCTGAGAATTCAGTCTTTAAAAATCTCAGACCCAGACCCAATAACAAGAGAATTAAATCAAGTTTGGATTTTTCCTATTCTTTCTGTCAGTCTATGCATCTGACTTCATCGTTCTCTAATTTCCGGCACCTGTGATTGTTTTCCTAGTTTCATTGACCTAGCATGTTGCCAGTCTCTTCTGTCTGCACCTTTTTTCAGGTTGCTGCTATTTTTTTTCCCTTTCTTGGCTATATTTCTTTTTGCTGTAAGACCCTCTCTGCTATCGGTATCCATTTCCACTTCTTCTTGGGATTTCCTTAATTACTTCCTACCATCCTTACAGAGCCCCTTGTTACTATAGAAGATTAGTGCCTTACAGTTGTGAATGTATTTATTCTCATGCTTCTGTGAGGTAGGGAAGTACAGGTTGAACCTCTCTAGTGCTGCTCTTTCCTGTCTGGCATAAATCCGGTGTTAGTTAGCCGGATGTACATTTATCATGGGTGCGGCCAACCTTCCCGCAGTTCCATAAAGTTTGTTTACAGCCACCAGTCTTAGGTCTCAGTGTTCTGTGCTGTTGTTTAGCTCTAAATGTCTTCTAAAAGTTCAGTGATCAGTGGAAGTGTTATTAATACTGCTAGACAATATTGATCTCCTGCGGTTCAGCACATTCTCTGGGTCAGCACCTGAAGGTGCCAGACTAGAAGTTCAACTTGTAATATTATCCTATTTTACAGACAGGGAACTAAGGCACAAAGATTTTAAGTGACTTACTCAGTCACACAGAAACAAAACAAGTTATGTAACCTAGGTTCCCACAGCCTAGCCTAGTGTCCTAACCACTGTACCATCCTTCTCAGATTATTCTCCATTTTCTGATTGCTAACCAACTCTCTCTTCTTAGGCTTTCTGTATCTATTACTACCCTACTTTTTCTGCAGCTAGACCCTGTCCACTGGCTGCTTTCTTTCCTAATCATTACAGTTGTCCCGAATCCTTTCTCAGTCCACCTTTATACAGGTACCAAACTGAGTGAAATTGCATCTGATTTTACACAAATGAAAGGGGCCATGATGCTCTTCTCATGGTTAATATTGTCACTTCAGGAAACTATTTTGAAATCTAGTGCAATGTAACTGTACCCCTCTGGTTACTACTCTACATTGCCACATGCCTGATGACAATCTGATAAATATGACCTAAGCAGGTCAATTAACATCATCAGCATAGTCCCTCAGCCAATATTGTGAAGACACAAATTGCTGTATGATGTGTAAAGTGTTAGTATTGCTTTCAATTTTAAAGTTAATCTTGAAATCAATCTATTCTTGAAAGGGTAAAATAAAAGATATTAACAACAGTGAAAGTGAGATAAAATGGTAACAGGAATCTGAGGAATGATCAAGGATGGAGATTGTGTTTTGGTTAGTACCATGGAATCTATCAGTGGTACAAAATTAAGGAGATGAAAATTTAGCCTAAATAGCTGGCAAATTTCCCAAATATAAAAGAGTTCTCCAACTTAAACAGCTGAAGCTCTGTTCCTAAATCAACTGCATTTATCCTAGAGAAAGTGCTAAAAACACTGTAAAATATACAATGGATAATAATTGAGTACAGGCAGTCCTCAGGTTACATGGATCCGACTTACATTGGATCCCTACTTACAAACGGGGTGAGGCAAACCCCGCACTAGCTGCTTCCCCCCAGCAGACCAGGGAGACGCGGAGCGGCTTTTCTCAGCAGACACTTCAGCTTGAGAATAAAGGACTGAGGGAAGTGAGGTGTGGAAGAATAAAACTGAGCTCTGGAGAAACGTTTGGCTAGAGTTTCCCCTACAATATGTACCAGTTCCGACTTACATACAAATTCAACTTAAGAACAAACCTACAGTCCCTATCTTGTACGTAACCTGGGGACTGCCTGTACTGTCATAATGGTTGAATAAGTTTTCTGAGGCATGCATCAATTTTGGTATGGTGATCGGTATCAAGAAAACAATTGTCATATCACAAGGTACAGTAAAATTCTAATAATCCGGCATCCAATAGTCCTGATAGTCCGGCATCAAAATGGCAAGAGCCTAGTGAGTGAGCTTTGGCAAAAAATGAGTCACAAGGTAACAGCGGCAGCAGCTGAACTCAGCAAAAACGGTAAAAAAGGCTTAAACTAAAACATTACAGTATAGTATATATAGTATGTACAATAAAAAGGGTTAAGAACACTTTATATACACTATATAATGCATACAGTGTGTGTGTGTGTGTGTGTGTGTGTGTGTGTATATATATATATATATATATATATATATATATATATATATATATATATATATATAAAAAACCATCATATAGTACCTCCTGATATTCTGGCATATTTGATAATCCAGCACCACCTAAATCCCATAGGTTCTGAATTATTGGAAGTCTACTGTACCAACATTCCGCCTAAAAACTATCAGTAATGAAGTTCTGGATAATGTGAGTCACTCCTCATATCTCAGCTCAGTTCTTACCAGTCCATTCCATCTTGGTAGGGAACTCGATGCTAAAACTGGCAAAGCTTCTATATCCTTTGGGTTAGGGAATTACCTCACATATTTGGAACAATTAGTTACTAACTCTGAACACAGAGGTGTTGTTTATCAAGCTTGTGTCCTTAGTACCTTTGTTTACAGTTGTGAAAACTATGTTACATGCTCCATAGAGAAGAGGAAGTTAACAATTTCACTTAGGAAAAACATTGGAGTTACTGAGGACCATCAATAACAAGATCCTTGAGAGAAGGGGTCTACAGTCTATGCAGACTATTCTAGACATTTGCAGGCTTTGCTGGTTGGGACATGCGGATAGTATGCCTGGTGATGATATGCCAAAGGCAACGCACTTGAGGCCAAAGGCCAATTTAAGAACAACCATCGATGCAGAAGAAGGCCAAAGCTCTGAGACAGTGGAAAAAATCAGTCCAAGGACTCAAGAAATTCAACAACCCATTGACAGTTGGGAAAGTCCTGCCCACAGTCCTTCAGTTTGGAGAAGCCAGGATAAAATTAGTGAGGTCTCCATGGAGAGTCATCAAAAAATACAGTGTGAGGCCCCCAGGCAAGTTAGGAGGCAGAGGATGTTTCAACTTCCATCTGGCAAATGAGCCTTTGAAACTGTAAAAAAAACTTGCCACTCACATGGTAGGCTCTTTTCCCATAACATTGCTAAAACCACTATCTTCGTCATCTCTCCTTTTATCTGTCAGAGTGTTTGACAGCCCTATAAACCAAAGAGGTTGACTAGGTTACTTTATATATATATGAGAGCAACTAAAATTCACCATGTATATAGGCCTAGATCTTCAAAGATATATAGGCTCCAAATTTCAACTTAAATCAATGGGAGTTAGATCTTCAATGGTGTTTAGGCATCTGAGCCATGAAGAATATTGTATAGTGAATGAGACTATCGAGCAGAGATGAAAGGACTAGCTGCACATCAATAATAATTCAAGTTTCAAGAAAAAAATGAAGGAAAAAGAAGAGGCTGGGATTGAGTGTCTTATATTGGTAATGGAGATCAAGTAAAGGCTGAGTTTGAATCGATATTTTCTTCTCTTAGTTATCTGAGCATTCACCAGAGCCTGAAACTGGGCATTGTTAGCTGTAATGTAGCTTAATTATACTGTCGCTAGCCTAAGCTATCTTTGTACATGACAGTATCAACTGGCTAGCAACAAAACATTTCTGGTTATCAACGAAACACTGAAATATGAATGGAAAAAAAACTGTCATGAAATCTTGGCCTTGTAAAGAAAGATCTGAGCAAGTTGCACTTTGAAAAGTACCCGGCAAGTGTAAATATTTCTAAAAGGTGGAAAATATAGTTATCTTTGTGTCTTATTTTCTTTTTCTTCCCTTCTCAAATCTCTCACATTCTTTTTGCTTTCTGTCACTGTTTCAAAGAACAATCCCTACCTTTCATCTTCCCTGAAAAATATACTTTACCTTCAAAAAACAAGTATGTAAACGGCAAAGGGTTACTTGAACATGCTGCATCCGTCTGTCTCCATTTGGTTATCTTCCTTGTGATCTCTGCTAGTGGTAATACCAGTGGTCATAGTTATCAAGTGCATTACTGGGAGTAGAGAAGGTCATAGATTGTCCACAGAGTGTCACGTCATCATGCACCATTGTCAGACAAAGAAATAAAACCCATATTACTTGAGGAATTTCTTGCATTCTTAGCCTCCTTTGAAATCTGCTGCTCATATTGTTGGTTCCCATCCTGCAGCCAGTAGTTTATGCCTCAGAAAGAAATACAAGATCTATCCTTAGTCTACTGCAAAAAAATTTAAAATTAAATTCTCTCAAATTCAGCAGTGTTCATGAAATATGTGAGAGATCTGTGAGTTTTGGGGGAGAAAAGAGAATGTACTAGCCTTTGAGATCTAATTTTTAAGTGAAAAGTTTGCAGCATTATGAAATATAAATATTTCATGAGTATCAGTTATGTAGGTAACTGGCAATGTCTATAGAGCAATGAGGAGGTATGTTTACAGAGCATGCAGACATGCACAAACTACATTCGCTCAAATGTAGTTCAAGTCTGTTTACATGTGCTATTATCACTGCAGTGTAGACATTATGGAGACAGCATTAAACTGTCTGCCTATAGGAAGTACTACTGCTCCTGGTACAGGCAGCAGTTCAATAAAATGCAGTGTTCATGCACATATTGGCAAAACTAGCAAGAAAACTCAATTGCATCTAATTTCTGGTAGGGCTGGAATTATTGGTACGGGCAGATATTCAATGGAGTTAAGAGAATTAAAGTCTCAAGCTAAGAAAATGCTTAATGAAAACCAACCAAACAGAAAATCCCTCCCACAGAGAGGAAAAGAACATACTATTGTGACGGACCGGGCCGTGTCTGGGCACAGCTTAGGGCGTCCGCTCAGGGCGAATTGCTCAAATCCGGGGCTCTTTACAGTCCCCCTGACTGGCGACCTCTCCAAACAGGCCAAAAACCAGTCTCACAGAGCGCTTCAGCAACCTGCCTGAAGCCTCCCGAGCAAAACCCCTCCGGCACCCCAGCAATATCCGTGCCCCAGATGGCCCCGGGCCTCATACACAGGTGGGGGGTCCTAGCACCCAATCCCACCTACCCCGAACAAGTTCTGTCCGGTTCCAAGAAACCAGCCACAGATCCCTGGTCAATTTACCCTCTGGACCTTACCACAAATCACGCTGGGCCAATCCTTTAGAATCTATATCTAAAGGTTTATTATTACAAGAAAGAAAAGCATGAGAGTAAGGTTATTAAAGTACAGTACGTTACATGCACCGAATCTCCCAGTTCTCGATGCAGGCTCTAGCAGAGATGTTGCAGCTGCTGGTTTAAAAGTTCTTATTGCACATCCTACGATCAGGATGGGTTCACAGGTCTTCCGGGCTCTTCAATCCCTGCAGTGCTGCCTCTGGGATGAAGTGCTGAGCTGAGAACAAAATGGCATCGACCACATGGCCTCTTTATACCCCTTCCTGGCCTCTTCCAGTATGTAGCAGGTCACCTGGTCCTCAGCCTCTCTGTCTTCCCTGCTGGCTGCTCTCAGGACAGCCCCCATTCTTTGGGTGTGTCTTTGGCCCATTGAGAACCATTGTTCCACAGGTAATTAGCATGTCCACAGGCTCCACAGGCTCGGCCCTGCCCAATGCTTAACCACATGCAGGGAAATCTTCAGTTTCTACACAGATTACAGATCTACACACACAGACATTATATACTCACATAAACAGTGTACACAGGATCAGAAAACAACAAGCTCCCATTCAATACCCCACATGGCTCCCCCCACACCAATTTCTGGGGCCAACACCCCCACCTAGGGGTGCAGCAGCGATCTGGCTGCTTCCCTCCAATTCAGCAACGTGACACCCCCAACGCAAAATTGATGCAGGAAGTGATGCCAGTAACATCACTGAGGGCATCACAGGCCTCCCCCAACAAAATGGTGGTGTGCCTCAGTTTCCCCTCTTACACAGGACCTTCTGGCTGGAACCCTTTTTGTACTGTAAGAAGTTCCAAGACCAGTTACAAGTGTTAACCACGAAATAGCAACATCACAATGTCCCCTTACATACCGTCTGTCGTTTGGTACATCTCCAGACAGATTACATGGTATTTTCATAAGCTCATGCACCCTGTATACCGTTACAATTCTCTGCAACAATAATACATTGGTTACAAGAATTAACATCAGTAACAAAAACACTCCTATACCAGGTGTATACTGAAATTCTCCGTCAGGCCCTTTCTCTGGCCCCACACCATTGCAGTTTTGGCCCTTCAGGTTTAAACTGCAAATCTTCTTGGCCAAAGCAAGTCCTGCCCCTCCCCCTTGTCCTTTGGGCTCCAGGCCTGAAACCTCTGGCCTGACCAAGACAATGGGCTGGCTGGGTGTGACTCCCTGGCTCACAATGGCCCTGGAATTCTCCCCCTTCCCCCACTCAGTGGGGTAACAGCAGTAAGCTGTAGACTCCCAAGTCTCTCCTCTGTCCCTCTCTAACCTCTGTTTCCACATGGAACCAGATATCAACTTCCCTGATTGAGTATGAGTGTCCACAGTATCCAGAGATGGGAGCATAACTGCCATCTCCTGCATCCTAGGGAGAGTGACCACACAGCTGTTCTGCTCTGCATACTTGGCTACCCAGCCCTTCTCCTGAATCTGAGACACTAACTTCCCACTCTCCTCATTCACCTGGGAACAATCCTGTCCCACACACACTGACTTCCCAGCAAGCTGGTCACACACAGTCACTGGGTTAGCAGCCTGCTCCAGTTCTCTGGATGTTCCTGCCTCATCTGGAACAACCCTCAGTCCCTCTGAGACCTCTCCACCACCATCCACACTGGGTTTCCCTAAACCCAAGTCAGTGGAGTCACTGTTAACAGACAAATTCTGTCTGTCAGGCACCAAAACAAGTGCCTCACACAAGAAGCTGCTGCCGTTTACAGGCAGAGCTTTCTCCTGAATGCCTTTTCCAAGCAAGGTCCTGTCACCTCCCTCAGTCACTGCAAACTGTTTGCTACAAGCACTGCCAGGACTCTCCTCCCTATGAGCTTCCTTAAGAAGCAGTTCACCCGTCTCTGGCTCTGCAGCAGCCTTGCCCTGCTGAGCCACAACCAACTCCTCCTGCAATTCCCTTACTCCCTGAGTCATCTCTGGCCCCTCTGGTGGATTCATAGACAATCCCCTCTCAGGCACACAGACAGACCCACAAGAGACAGGGTCAGAAGCACCTTCACTCCCTGTGCAACTCTCTAGATGGCTGTAAACGTCCACACCATCATTAGGCACCAGAGTTAACACACCCTCATTCTCTCCTTGTGCCCGGGCTAAGGGGTCTCCCTGCTCCCACAGAGTCGCTCCCCCCTCTGCCAGCAACACAGCAGCATCAGGCACAATATCAGGGTCACCACTGTCTGGTCTCTGGGGTTCTGGTAAAACACTGACTGACTCTACCTGAGTCACCTCATCCCTCTCCCCAGCAGACACAAACCTTGGGCCACCCCCTTCCTGGGCCTTAGCCATATCCAGACCCAACTCTGGGACAACACCACTGCTCTCAGCCTTCACAGGCTGTGGGGCACTTTCCTCAGACAAAGGAAGAAACTCTTCCCCACACACAGCCAGACCACCAGAGACAGCTTCTCCCTTGTCCCAACACCCCTGGCTAATCTCAGGCATACAGCTAGCCACTGGGACAGCTTCCTTTACTGCCCCCTTGCTACTTCCACCAGCCCAATTGCCAGCTTGCACACACTGTGCTTCTTCGCACAAATCAACTTCAGCTTGTGCAGGTTCAATTCCACAAACCTCACCAGCCACCAACTCCTCAACTAAAACTTCACTCTGGCCAGCCACTCCAGGCTGCCCCAGAGAAACATTTCCCTGATTTCTGGGCTCTTCTTGCCCTGGTTCTGATTCCAGCCTCACCTCTGAGGCATCAGACGGGCCCTCACCCACAGACTCACTGCCCCCCTGCACAGACACACAGCCATCTGCCACAGGCACACATATAGAGACACTTTCCCCTTGGTTACAGGGAGACTGACCAGCTCCAGGAAACTTTCCATACCGACATGCACCCCCTTCCCAAACCTCCCTGTTAGCTACAGGTAACACAAAAGGTTTGCATTCACACATGCTTTGGGGTTGGGTTCTCACATCAGCTGGGTAAAATACGTCTGCCATATCATAAGCACATCGCATACCCACAGAGTTATACATTGAACCTTCAGGAGAATACAGTCTCTCTTGTTCTTTTAGTCTCTTAAGCTGGAGGTCAAGTCTAGCATTTTCCTCCCTGGCTAGGGCCATCTTCTTTGCATGCTCTACCTCTTCCCTCCGCTGTCTCTCAGCATATTCTGCCTTTTTCTCCTCAAGTTCCCGATCCATCTCCTTCTGTCTCTTAGCAATTTCTTCATCTGCCTTCTGCCTTCTTTCAGCAGCTTCCTTGGCTTGCTTCTGATCCCTTTCATCCACATCTCTGGTTAGTAACAACACTACCAGATCTAGTTTAGAGGCCCTTTTCCTAAAGGCAATGCCTCTCCCCAAGCACAAATCCTTCAGAGCACTTTTGCTCAGACTCTCATATAATTCCGGGATCATCGCAGCGGCTCTTTAATCAACCAAACTCTCAATACCAAAAATCAAATTTAGACAGCGTGGGGTCCTGATCCCAAAGCTCAATTGACCAAGATCTGTGGATCCTGCCGACTACGCCACTGTGACGGACCGGGCCGTGTCTGGGCACAGCTTAGGGCGTCCGCTCAGGGCGAATTGCTCAAATCCGGGGCTCTTTACAGTCCCCCTGACTGGCGACCTCTCCAAACAGGCCAAAAACCAGTCTCACAGAGCGCTTCAGCAACCTGCCTGAAGCCTCCCGAGCAAAACCCCTCCGGCACCCCAGCAATATCCGTGCCCCAGATGGCCCCGGGCCTCATACACAGGTGGGGGGTCCTAGCACCCAATCCCACCTACCCCGAACAAGTTCTGTCCGGTTCCAAGAAACCAGCCACAGATCCCTGGTCAATTTACCCTCTGGACCTTACCACAAATCACGCTGGGCCAATCCTTTAGAATCTATATCTAAAGGTTTATTATTACAAGAAAGAAAAGCATGAGAGTAAGGTTATTAAAGTACAGTACGTTACATGCACCGAATCTCCCAGTTCTCGATGCAGGCTCTAGCAGAGATGTTGCAGCTGCTGGTTTAAAAGTTCTTATTGCACATCCTACGATCAGGATGGGTTCACAGGTCTTCCGGGCTCTTCAATCCCTGCAGTGCTGCCTCTGGGATGAAGTGCTGAGCTGAGAACAAAATGGCATCGACCACATGGCCTCTTTATACCCCTTCCTGGCCTCTTCCAGTATGTAGCAGGTCACCTGGTCCTCAGCCTCTCTGTCTTCCCTGCTGGCTGCTCTCAGGACAGCCCCCATTCTTTGGGTGTGTCTTTGGCCCATTGAGAACCATTGTTCCACAGGTAATTAGCATGTCCACAGGCTCCACAGGCTCGGCCCTGCCCAATGCTTAACCACATGCAGGGAAATCTTCAGTTTCTACACAGATTACAGATCTACACACACAGACATTATATACTCACATAAACAGTGTACACAGGATCAGAAAACAACAAGCTCCCATTCAATACCCCACATGGCTCCCCCCACACCAATTTCTGGGGCCAACACCCCCACCTAGGGGTGCAGCAGCGATCTGGCTGCTTCCCTCCAATTCAGCAACGTGACAACTATAATGCAGGAGTTCGAAGCCTTGGCTAGAAACATACCTCCGAAGATACACAGACAAGCTCTGTCTCTTTCCTGAGGGTCTTGTTTCAAAACACTTTTAAAGTTGTGCCGAGTCTGGAAGCAGTATCAGTTATAATCAGGCCCAGTGTGCATTGGATTGCCCTAAACTTGTCACCAGCTGACATCCTGTCCCCCATAAGGGAGTCAGATATCTGTCATGTGGGCAAGGAAGAACTGTGAGGAAGAGGATATGGAATACCTCTTTCTGCCTTTCTTTTACTAATACCCCTACAGAGTCTGAATCTGGCATACTTCTCGGCTGTGTCTAGATTACACCCCTTTTCCGTAAAGGGATGCAAATTAGACACAGTGCAATTGCAAATGAAGCGGGGATTTAAATCTTCCCTGCTTCATTTGCATAAACATGGCTGCCGTTTTTTTCCGGCTCGGGGCTTTGCTGGCAAAAGCTCCAGTCAAGACGGGGATCTTTCGGAAAATAAAGCCTTTTCCGAAAGATCACTTATTCCTCTTAAAATCAGGATTAAGGGATCTTTTGGAAAAGGCTTTATTTTACAAAAGATCCCCGTCTAGACTGGCGCTTTTTGCCGGCAAAGCCCTGAGCCAGAAAAAAAGTGGCAGCCATGTTTATGCAAATGAAGCGGGGAAGATTTAAATCCCCGTTTCATTTGCAATTGTGCTGTGTCTAATTTGCATCCCTTTTACGGAAAAGGGATGCAGTCTAGACACAGCCCTCCTGTTTGCAGGAAGAAGGTGCAGGGGCTAACTTTTTTTTGTTTTGTTTTTGTTTTTCCTAGAAAGCTGCTTTCTGCAAATAAAATGGTGAAAATTAACACTGGTTAAATTTCTCAATTTGTTGCCAATCTTTCTTTAAAAAAAAGTCTGTGATGTAAAAAAAAAAAAAAAAGCACGTTAGGAAGGTAAGTCTCAGAAGGGCAGCGGTTTTAGTCTGTATCTTCAAAAACAACAAGGAGTCCTATAACACCTAATAAATCTGCTAATCTCTTAGGTGACACAGGACTTCTCGTTGTTTTTAATAAGGAAGCCAGGTACCCAAACACTACTGAAATTCCAATGGGCACTTTGCTAACTCCCCTAGGCTCATCTGAAAATCTCAACCTTGATAAATGCATTCATTGCACTCATTTAAAGTGAATTTCAAAGAGTGCGGCATGCATGTGTTAGCTTATTGTGTGTGTTTTCAGTTGGCCTAATATCAACTTTCTTGCTTGTGGAATGTATAAAAATATTCCATATTTTTAACTTCTGTTATCAAGAACAATCCCGTTATACCAGAAGGAGGGAAGTAATCTGCTAAAACCACTAGCTGTCATCAGGAGACTGTAATTACTGACTCTCCACTTACAAATGTGACACTCCCAAAACCATGCAAAACAGTGCAGGTGAGTGAAGGCAAACCAGGACATCTTCAGCATGTGTCATGCAATTATACATCCCCAGATACTTGAGATGATCTTTTAATAGGAAATAAGAAGATAGCTCTTCCTGGCTTTGCCTTAAAGTGCCAAAATTCTGCAGCTGAACTGCCCAGGTGTTTACTCTGAGTGCGTCATTAGTGTTACAGTGGCATAATCACTGACTGAAGATTCTCACTAAATGCAGGAAACTGCACTTGCTTGAAAATGATTTTGGAAAACTTCCAACATTATGTATTGCAAAAGATTGAGTTAGTGTGGCAATAATTAATACATTGCCCAAAATGAAGAAATCCTCATCTAAAAATGTTCTTAGTGTTTGCCAAATAAGTGGAATGTCACATGCATGATCTGTCATAACTGCATAACAGTCAATCAATGAAGGCTAGGTTGGGGGACAGGAATCTTTTGTTTTGAAGAAGAAGAAGAAGAAGAAGAAGAAGAAGAAGAAGAAGAATCTAAACCCACAATTCTTTTCGTTTATTTTTCTCTGTTTCTTGTATTTCTTTATTTTTCTCCTGCCACTTGTAGAAGTGTTGTGCTCAATCTTAAAATAATACCATTTGTTTGTGTTTTAAAACCTAAGTTTTCCTGGTGACTTCTTTTGCAAGCTTGGTGCTCGACATTTTATATGGGTTAAAATTCTGCCTTCAGATTCAAACATGCAATTTCCATATATTCATCTAAGGACATAGCAGAGGTGAAATCAACTTAATTTTCTTACAGGTACTGTTGTATCTCATCCCTTCTCAGGGGTGTGTAGAGCAGTCAGGGAAGTGGGTAGAGCTTGGGGGCTGATACAACAATAACTTTAAGAAATTTAAGTGTAGGGTGGGTGGGGCTCAGAGAAGGAGGGGTGGGAGGGTGCAGAAGTCAAGTTTGAGGTATGTGAGGAGTGGGGAATGGTCAGAAGACCGGGGGAGGTCAGGGTATGGAGCTTGGGTATGTGTGGATGGGGGACTGTAAGGGTGGTATTTAGGCAGAGGTAGCTCACCCTCCCCCACCCTTCCCAGTTTGTACCAGGATGCTGCTTAGTGTTCACTTTCCTCACTCTCAGGGAGTAAAAGGGAGGCTCACAACACAGGTCACTCACTCCTCTGCCCCCTCCTCTGTCTTCCCCATCCAGGAAGGAGAGGAATGCATGCAGGTTGGGTGATTTGCTCTTGCTCCCTTGATGGGAGGGGGAACAACAAGCAGCATCCCTGTACCAATATTGGGAGTTAGGGGGCTTCAGCACCCCACCATCCCTAAATGGTGCCCCAGGGGGAAGGGGAGTTTGGAGCTGGGGCAGTCCTGGATAAGTGAAGCAGCACACCCCCAGCCAGCCTGCTCCCTTAACTTGCCTGCCTGCTGTTTAGAAGGAAGCCCTGAGAGCCCAGCTGGGAGCGCATCACACCTCCTCCTGCAGCCAAGTGCTCCAGCCGGCCAGTTCTCTCTTGCCAGAGTGGTGCACCAGGGCTCACCGGTTTCCTTTCACCTCTGGCATGTGCCGGTAGCTAACCGGTATGTGTGTTTAGTAAGGCCCAGTTTATCCATGTCTACATACTCCAAGCATGTTAGCGAAGGCATTGGTGTGCACATGCTCAGGCCCTTTTGCCCTTGCTGATGTCTACCCAAATTAATATAACATTTTTCTTCAGTAGCACTGTTTCTTCAGGCACACTCTGATCCTCCTTCTGCATTAAATGCATTAAATTCTTTCTGACATCAGCATTACTCCTTGATGAAATTATTGCTCTGAATTCAATTGGGTGTCATGCAGACTTAGCTATATATAAAGCAATATTAGTTTTATAATGCTGCTTTCTGTTTCACTTTACTTTCCACTAGGGAGTTTTCTTCTTGTTTTCTTCTTTCCTGTAAAATAAAAGACATTATCTTTTAGTGAAGGTTGTTCTATAAAATGTGTATGCTCATAAAGATAAAAGAGGAGCAACTAGAGAGACAAAGCTCTGACTGCAATGTGCTTATACATTTTTCCTGTACATTATCTTTAAGCTTAACCCGATAAGGTGTCT
Source organism: Pelodiscus sinensis (assembly GCF_052426305.1). NCBI lineage: Eukaryota > Metazoa > Chordata > Testudines > Trionychidae > Pelodiscus > Pelodiscus sinensis. The sequence continues at coordinate 16,215,229 of NC_143058.1, read as the reverse complement.
CATTCATAATTGTCTATGAAGTATATACCAGCAGGAGCTTCGTTCCTCCTCCAGTGTAAATGTGTTGCTTATACTTTCCCTCCTTCAAACAGTTAAGGTTGAGCATAGTGTTGCTATCTTGATCGAGTCTCAGGTTTTTATTATTATTATTTTGTTGATAGCATGGCAGCCAAATTCATCTGTTGTACTTACCTAATGTCAATGAAACTACGCTGAGAATTAGTACAGCCCTTCTGATATACAAATAATTCAGTTGTTTGTAATAGAATTATCTTAGAAGTTTTAAATGAATTCCGTATTCTTTGGAAAAGTTGAGCTTGCATTAGTTAGTTACCCATATTATTACTTGTTTTTAGGTAACTTTCAAAGCATCAAGATATTCAGTCTCACCAGATTTAAGATATGTTCTTTTGGCATATGATGTGAAACAGGTAAGCAAACTATTTTTACATTTAGTTGTCTCATTAATTGATACTATAAATGCTTTTATCTTTTCTGATTTACTTTATGATTGCATTTAATATAATTAGATACACATATGGTTCATTTTCTTTCAAGTCCTTTAAAATAAACTGGTGGCAGTATATCTATAGATCTTCAGTTTCTCAGCTGGTGTAACTTAGCAAAGCTCCATTAAAACAATTTTCTACACCAGCTAAGGATCTGACCTACAGTTTATAATTTGCAAAGAAAAAATAATGCAAATACACCTTTAATTATCCAGAGCTCATTGATCTACTACAACTTACTATCTCAAATAGGTTACGTAATCTGTCATTTATATAGGGTCAAACTGCAAACCAGTGATACTCAGACTGCGGCTCAAAAACGGCAAGCGTCTCTTTTTAATCATAGAATCATAGAATCATAGAATAATAGGACTGGAAGGGACCTCAAGAGGTCATCGAGTCCAGCCCCCCGCCCTCAAGGCAGGACCAAGCTCCGTCTAGACCATCCCTGACAGATGTCTATCTAACCTGTTCTTAAATATCTCCGGAGAGGGAGATTCCACCACCTCCCTTGGCAATTTATTCCAATATTTGACCACCCTGACAGTTAGGAATTTTTTCCTAATGTCCAATCTAAACCTCCCCTGCTGCACTTTAAGCCCATTACTCCTTGTCCTGTCCTCAGAAACCAAGAGCAACAAATTTTCTCCTTCCTCCTTGTGACACCCTTTTAGATATTTGAAAACTGCTATCATGTCCCCCCTTAATCTTCTTTTTTCCAAACTACACAAGCCCAGTTCATGAAGCCTGGCTTCATAGGTCATGTTCTCTAAACCTTTAATCATTCTTGTCGCTCTTCTCTGTACCCTTTCCAATTTCTCCACATCTTTCTTGAAATGTGGCGCCCAGAACTGGACACAGTACTCCAGTGCAGAGGCCTAACTAGTGCAGAGTAGAGCGGCAGAATGACTTCACGAGTTTTGCTTATAACACACCTGTTGATACAACCTAGAACCATATTTGCTTTTTTTGCAACAGCATCACACTGTTGACTCATATTCAACTTGTGGTCCACTATGACCCCTAGATCCCTTTCTGCCATGCTCCTTCCTAGACAGTCACTTCCCATCTTGTATGTATGGAACTGATTGTTCCTTCCTAAGTGGAGCACTTTGCATTTCTCTTTATTAAACCTCATCCTGTTTACCTCTGACCATTTCTCTAACTTGCTAAGGTCATTTTGAATTATGTCCCTATCCTCCAAAGAAGTTGCAACCCCACCCAGTTTGGTATCATCTGCAAACTTAATAAGCGTACTCTCTATCCCAATATCTACATCATTGATGAAGATATTGAACAGTACGGGTCCCAAAACAGACCCTTGAGGAACTCCACTTGTTATCCCTTTCCAGCAGGATGTAGAACCGTTAACAACAACTCTCTGACTACGGTTATCCAGCCAATTATGCACCCACCTTATCGTGGCCCTATCTAAGTTATATTTGCCTAGTTTATCAATAAGAATATCATGCGAGACTGTATCAAATGCCTTACTAAAGTCTAGGTATATGACATCCACCGCTTCTCCCTTATCCACAAGGCTCGTTATCTTATCAAAGAACATATTAATGTGTCTCCTCTGGCTCTTTTTATGTTATTAAACAACTGTAAAATGTTTGGTCAATCATTTTTGTGTGTGTATCAGAGAGAGAGAATGAATTCATGACTGTGGCAGTTTTGGATAAGGTAGATAGCTAATTTAGCTTCTAAACCACTGAGGTATGAGTATCACTGCTCTAGACCCATTCAAGTTGTGGAAGTTTTACTATTTTCTTCACTAGTAGTATGATCTGTGCCACTGAAAATCCCTCAGTCTATACGCAAATGTATATTTCTTATGCATAATCAAGGGTTTAGAGTGTTAATAATTTGGCAGTTTACATCAGTAAAGTCATAATCTGCTTATAAAAACTTAGAATCTTTTTTGTGCAGGCAAATTAAATAAGGGTTTGAATGTAGAACACACATAGAAGCCAGGATTTTCTCTAAAACACAGATAACATAAAAGGCGAACTGGCATGCCCATTATTCACAAGACTTTGAGAGCCTGATGTATTAAATTGCTGTACAGATAAACCTTTTATAATATTTTGGGACAATAAACTCTTAATGTTACAAATTCCACAGAGTTGAAATAATTTCTTTCCTTAATTTCAGAAATCAGTATTCAGAGATAGGAACATATGGATTTGATTACTTATGTCTGATAAACCTCATGTTGGTAACTCACCTTAGACTGCTTGTTTTTAATTTGCTGAATTTCTTGGGATAACAAAACCTGGAAAAAATTTAGTTTGTTTGTTTCACCACATTAAAAGGAAGCAGTTATTCCTAAATACAAGAACTGAGATGAATGCACTGTAGTTTGTGTTGTAGGATTTTAAACAGTAGATATAAAGATTCAAGTCTGATTACTGGTCAAAACATTGCTTGGCTCCTTGTGATTATCCTTCCTAACTATTCCTGGTTGTGTGGAAATAGTAGATATATTTGACAACTTATTGACCTGCTTTTTGTTATGTGATATATTCTGATATGGAGAAATAGGGCAGTACAGCATCATTATTCCTGTATTATCGGGAGAACTTCAGTGGAGCAGCACCAAGAACAAATTTTACCCTTTATGTCTACATGAATTAAGGTCTGACTTAGTGAGCTGCTAAGAGCCTTCAAATCTTTACAGAAGAACTCTCTCTCTCTCTCTCTCTCTTTGTTATTATTACTTTTATGTACAATACTGTATTTCATTTGAAAGGTCAATTACCACCAGGTATTTAGAGGTAGAGAAGATACGTAGCCATTCCCTGTGCTATAGCACATAAGCAGTTAAGCATGAAAACAAATGATAAGCAAAGTTTGCAAATACTTCCTAGCTTATTTGATTTTGGTAGCGTCATTAATTTGTTCAGACAGATCATGATTTTCTTTTTAAATTAATTTCTGCAAAAAATTCTAGGTCTGTCTTGAACAAAAGTTACATGGTAATTTTCTGTTCCTTGAAAATAGGTGATAGAAATGTAGCCGTGTTAGTCTGGTGTAGCTGAAAAAACCCCAGAGATTCTCTTTCAAGTGTTATCTTAAAAGGTCTTTGAAGCAGGATGCAGGTAATCAAGTCGTTGAGACAATGTCCTTTCTGGTTGAAATGGCAAGAAACTGTTTTTTCTTTGTGATCCTGACTAATATCTGTTTTGTGGGCATTGATCCTTTGGCGAAGTGTCTGAGACGTTTGTCCAATGTACATACGAATCTCAAAACCTGAATTCCTATCCAAATGCAAATGATTATGCTTTTCTATTATTTGCTTACTTTTATTTTCTTGAAACCCACTCTTAATAATAATTCCATTTAGTAAAAAAATTCCAGAAGACAGCACAGAGGTGAGAACACCGTCAACACCATGTTAACTACATGAAACACATTCACAGTAATCATGTAACTACTATAGGCCCTGACCTAAAACCATAGAAGTCAGCCACCTAACTTCACTGGGATTTCAGCTAGGCCCCCACCTTCCCCAGAGGTTATCCTTGAATGTTACAGTTGTACTATTTGCCAGATGAACAGTACTAATGTTGTATATTATAAAAAACATAGTGTTTGTTTTATTAATGCACATTAAAACTAGCTCTTGCGTAGGTTTTTCGTCAGTAAATCGCACAGTGCCTTACAAAAAAAGACAATAACATTGTCCCCATTTTACTGAGATGCAGAAAGGGGCAGTGATGTCTGCAACATCATCCAACATTTCAATGGCAGAAGTAGGGATAAAATCCAGGTGTCCAGAGTTCCACTCCACGGCTCTATTCACTAAACTAGACTCTCGACTACATTAAATTGGCATAAACCCACTGCAGTCAAGAAAGTTACACCAGGCAATCCCAAATAAAAATCTGCCTGTAAGTATATGTGGTCATCTTAAAACAGTACAAATTGTGAAAGCAATTGCAGAACATGATTACCTATAAGGTAAAATGTGTATTTTCTCATCTCTCATCCTTGGTTTATTTAGAAATAGCTATGCCTGATCTACTTAATTTATTTAAAATGGTAATTTTATTTCTGATGTTGTCATATTTCATCAGCTTCTTCTCTATTTTTTCCACACTATTTGCCTCGTATTATTTGCACTCTGACTCCTGCTGTTAGGAAAGTGGGGTTTGCTTCTGTGTACAAGAAGCCCTGGAGCTAGTGCTAGTGGAACACTGCAAAGATGCACAGGAAGCTAGTGGCATCTATCCAGGAGCACCAGATCTTTTTTTGTTTTGTTTTATTTTGGTTTTGGCTGGCCTCCTTCTAGTGTAGCTGTTACTGCTGACAGTAACCTACCCTACTGGCAGTAACTTGCCCCTGAAATTCCCTTTTTAAAGGGGTTTAGTCATGATGAGATGATGGTGTTGTGAAGTGTTAGAAGACATGATGTTCACTCTCCCCCACCCGTTCCCTTTCCAACCTTTCCCAAGCTGGGATGCTTCGACCCACTGAGGGCTGTCCTGAGGAAATCTGTGTCAGTAGCAGTGTTCAGATTTGCCCTCCTGAAATTAATTTTAATTTCAAAGCTTCAAAAGATAGACTTCAAAATAGAACATGAAGTATAATACATATCCCATGGGAGTTTTCAGACTGGTTTTAATGGGAGCAAGATGTGGCCAGGTTCTTCCTTTAGTTGAGGCCATTGAAAATTATACTGTTGTCATACAGAAGTATTTGCTTCTGATATTAGAAAATACCACTCTGGAGACTATATGTATAGCTTTTCAGTGACACTCAGTGGTTATTGGAAACCAAAATTGGTCTGTTTTTAAACATTTAGATCTAGCTGGCATAAATCAGTATAACTTTTCACCTCCTGAGACTCTGACTCTTCTTTTCCTTTATTCGTTACGGGTAATCATTAAAGGAATGGTAAGCCCTTTGATTGGATTTAAGCTATTCATAAATCTTGGGGTAATATTTTTTCTTTAATAAGACTAATAGTTTGCATATGTTTATCTGTGTTCTGTGGTGATATAGTAATGCAGCTGGTGCAGATTTATAAATCAACAAGAGTGCTGTAAAGAAGCTAGTGTAATTCAGCTGAACAGATTGAAGTAAAGTAGAGACAAATGTTTGTTCAAGACATTTGTCATGAAATTGTAATTAGAAACAAGGTTATTTTGATGTTTGGATTAAAAATAAATCTTGAGTTAAATTAAATAGTTGGTTATTTATTTTACCATAGTCAGCATTTTCTCTAATCTATTTTATGCGTGGAATGGCAAACTTTAATTAAATTTGCAGTTGTTTCAGCACAATTAAGATTGTCCTTTATGCATAACAGGACATAAATCTGCATGAAAATAAGCCATCTTTGAATACAAAAGTAATAATTGAATGAATCATTTAAATCATGCCTAATCAAGAGAACAAAGGAATCAAACTGTGCCACAGCAGCTGGTGTAGTGTTGCTTTCTAAACTTGGTATGTGGCAAAATTACAGCCTTTACCATGTGCAAGATAGTTGTTATGGAATAATCCTTACGTTATGGTGTATTGATTTCTGGCCACACGTGTTTCTATCTTTATGACAGCATGCTACAGTAAAACTGCTGACAGGTACGGTCACTTTTGGGATTACTTATAACAACAGTGAAGTGGGGGAGGGGTTCAGTGCATTCACTATTGTGTAGCTTCACATTTTCACATTGTCTGTCCCATTCTCCACAATTCCTTGCTTTTGCCAAAACTCCTGTGTATCAGCCGACTGCAGCTCAGACTGCCATTACTGATGCTCATGCAATCTGAGGAGCATCCTTGAAAAAGGTTCTTACTTTACCAGGTAACAGAACATAAAGTGAGAACTAATACGAAGAATAAAGTGGCCTATATTTTCAGGAGATGTAAAATACATTGTAGTAGTCAGACCAGTGCCCTCTGTGGAAAGAGAGCACAGCAGGAGGGAGACTGCATGTATTGTATACAGAATGAGATGTTACATCTAAGATTCCCAGCTAAGACCCAGAGTGGTGATGATGTGGATGGTGGCTGCATTAGGAAGCCAGGGGAGAGTTTTAGGGAAGGAATTCCCTCAGCTTTTAATAAATGACTGAAATCTGCTATTTCAATTCTTTTGTTTGTTTGTTTACATGTTAATAGTAACAGCTGACAAAAGTTAGAAAAAGTTCTGCTTACTATAAAGAAAACTGTATATGCTTATTCCATCTTTTCTTTTGCACTGGCCTTAAAGGATGGCACAGTTGGTTTTTACCTATGAAAGCTTATGCCCAAGTAAATCTGTTAGTCTTTAAGGTGCCACAGTCATCCTTGTTGTTTTTGCAGATACAGACTAACACAGCTACCCCTCTGAGACAGAATCTACCACTTGTGTTTCTTGAACTAATTTCTATTTCCCCATTTTAGTTCCTGATTCAGGAAACCACTTATGATATGAACTTAGGTGCATCCCCATTCAGGAATCATCATAGAACACTAGAACTGGAAGGGTCCTTGAAAAGTCATCGAGTCTAGTCCCCTGCACTCTATAGAAATTAAGTGTGTGCTTGCCTGGATTGAGTTTTTAAACTGTAAACTAGTCTCACTGGGGAAGGTGTGTAAAACAATGCTAGTTTACAGCACAGTAAATAGTAGATGGATGTGCTTGAAGTCTCCAGATGCTGCTACTGCTGTGATAGAGTGCTACATCACTTACCCAACATCTAATTCATTCTTTGCTCTGTCAGAAGCCATACACCAGAAGCAGTGATTTTGAATAATCAGTTAGGGTAAGTGCAGGATGAAGGGGAGTGCAGCCTGTGAAGGAAGCTGAGTCATGACATTAACTGTTGTTGTTTTTTTTATTTTTGAATTGATCATTATATGTGAATGAAAAATATTTCAAAACACTTTCTGAAAAGTTGTAGTTTAATGCATCAAACAACATAATGACTCAAGCACAGCAAGACAGTTGAAGAGAAATCACCAGAGACTGAAGTTGGTTATCTGCTGTGAGGGAATGCTCATCACCACTCCACAGTAGTTATATGTATTTTTAGAGAATAATAACGGAGCTGACCACAACCTACAAAGAACAGAGTAAATTGAGAGAAGTGGCACACTTATTGAGCTTTTTCAGTTTGCCTCTGATGTTAGCTTTTAAAGTGCAGTGCAAAAATCTACAAGACCTTATTTGCAGATTAGAAGAATCCAGGAGAAAAAATGCATTAAAGCCTTAAATTATGGTTATCTGTTATGCATTATGAGATAATCTTCCTGCCAATTACAAGGCAGTTAAATGTTCAGTTATATCAGTAATCTTATCTTCTTGGTCTGTGAAATTAATTATGGTAATTGTTCTGCTGAAATTGAAAGAGGGAAAAAATCAGTTTGCTGATTGTTTTCTCAATCTAAAGATTATTCAAAGTTAGAAGAAACAGTGTAAAAAATCAAAATGATGCAGGTGTTTTCAACAAAATGATGCCATCCTGTAGTCATAGAAGTCTGACTCGGGAGTATTATTTTCCCAAGTGCATTACCTGTAGGTTGGCGATGTTAATAAAGCTGCCCCTGGAATTCTCCAGACAGCACTCATTTTTTTGACTACTGCATATGAAATAAAGAACTGAAATGAGCATCACATTCTCCGTTTCACTCCCTATCAAAATGCTGCCCACCTGCCTCAATGGGCAGAAGTTTCTGGAGCCAGTGGTGAAAAGGGACACGCATTCAGAAACATTAGGTATCTCCTTACCTGCGAGTCTCTGGCCACAGGGGAGGTATGCTGATTTTCTAGCATTCCCTCGCTCCCAGAATTTAACCCAGTGTGGCGGTCATTTGCAGCCTTTCTCAATTCTATCCCAGAAACACACCTCTCTCCCTCCCATCCACTTTTTTCCCCAACCTAGGAACAAGTATCACAACATGACAGATGCTGTGGTTCTAGCTGAATACCTGTTTGGGGAGGGGAAAGGATGGAACTGTTTCTATCATAAGCCAATTGGTGGAGAACCAGAGAATGTTTCTGTTTTTTGTGTGTTTTTTGCCTTCTCCACTTCATGTCCAAGTCACTGTGGCTTAAATAGGAATACGCTTATAACCTTACTGAGGTACTTTGGTTAACTTGTTTATTTATTGCAACTTGTGGCTAGTTTCAAATGTGGTTAAAAGAATAAAATAAATAGTTCTCTGCAATAAAAGGTGGAGCACAATTTGCGTACCCTTTTCCCATATACACTGAGCCAAATTTCAGAAAAGCCTCCTCTTTCACTGTGGAAGCCCTTCTTTCTAGTGGAAGGAGGAAGACAGGGCTTCTGAAAGAGCGTGTCTGCTCTTCCACACACACAAAAAAGCGGGAGAGCAGACACGTTCCCTGGATGTGGCAGAGTTTTTCCAGGATGGGACCTATTTTCCCATCATACCTAAATTGAATGGGATTCCCCTCTGGCATACTAGCACCTATTAGCATTTTCCTGGGGCAGCTTGGCTCCCAACAGATGCCCACTCAGGACATGTGGCTCTTAAAGCGGCTGCTACCGTATTTCGGCCCCCGGCGCAGCTTTTTTTTTTTTTTCTCAACAACTTTGAGCCTGGAGTACCGGCACAGTTTTTCTTACAAAAAAAGCACTGGTAGACATAGTCAATGAGATTTGACTTTAACCCAAGATCCAAATATTACCACTTCTCTCTACTTCCAGGTTAGCAAAATCAATCTAGATGAAACAAAAACAGGACTATGTAGCACTTTAAAGACTAACAAGATGGTTTATTAGGTGATGAGCTTTCGTGGGCCAGACCCACTTCCTAAGATCAAATAGTGGAAGAAAATTGTCACAACCATATATACCAAAGGATACAATTTTAAAAAATGAACACACATGAAAAGGACAAATCAAATTTCAGAACAGAAGGGGAATGGGGATGGGGAGATAAATGTCTATGAGCTAATGATATTAGAGGTGATATTTGGAGAAGCTATCTTTGTAATGGGTAAGATAATTAGTCTTTATTCAAACTTAGGCAGAAAGTGTCGAATTTAAGCATGAATGACAGTTCAGAGGATTCTCTTTCAAGTGTAGTCTTAAAAGGCCCATCAATCTAGAGGGGCATTTTATTTCTCATGTGTATCCCTAGCTAACAAAAATGAATAGAATTTCCAAAAAAATGCAGAAGTTTGTTCCCGTGCTTCACTGTTAGAATTTCCAATAGTTATTCAGTTGATAGGTGTTAAAACCATGTATTTGAAAGACTAGATTTTCATCTGGTCAATGCAATAAAATGAGCTACCCCTGTTGACCTCAGTTTTTTAAAAGCCAGATCTTCACACTTCTTTATTTTTAACTCAAAGTTCTAATTGTGTAGAAGGGATTTCATAAATAATAACTATTCTGAAGGTGACAATGGTGTACTGCTTATTTACCATGGATATTTGATTTTTTTTAAATGTCTGTGTATTAGCAGTGTAGCACCAAAGAAGTACATGCCATTTTACAGAACTAAAAACATGAGGTATCTATCTGTGATTTCTAATCCTGCAAACTTTTAATATCAGTCTGAAATACCTACTAACATGAGTTTTCTCATTGACTCCGATGGGAACTACTTGTATTAGTTAGCATACCTAGTATTTAGTGTTTCCTGTGCTGGACCTCTAATTAGATAATGCAAAGAATAATGAAACCCAGACCTTAGTGAGTAGGAGACAGGAAACGATATGAAGGTTGAGACAATTATAAAAATAGAAAGGGAATATTATTTATGTTGAGATCATATTGGGAACATACTGTGGTTTACTGTGGGTCTGATTCTTCTTCTACCACATAGAATAGTATCTTCATATAAATTAATTATCAAAGCTTATAAATTAAAATATGATGTGGTACACCTCTGATCCCTACATATCCACAATAATCCAGCAATGTATTTTTATCACTGGCCAAACTACTACATTATTAAAGGTATTTCTGAGATAGAAATGGTAAATCTTGAATTTGTAAATATCAGAAGGCTTTGTCATCTGCTTCAGAAGACACTGATTCTTTGAATTATTAAATGGATTGTGCACCTCCATTAACTTTATAGTTTCATATAGAAAACATTAACATCCTTTTCCCATAGCTTTTTAACACGTACAGCCAACTACAATAAATTGACTTAATGGAGTTACACTGGATTTACACAAGTGAGAATGCATTTCAGCCCACATTCTTTGAAACTAACCAGAATGGAAATTGCTTCTGCTGTCAAAATGTTGTAATAATAATAAATAATTTGATATAATATACAGTAAGATGAGTCTTTTTTCTCTTGATTCTAATCTCTTACATTGTTTACACCCATTTTGAATTAATGCTTTATATCTTGTTTTACAAAATTGTATTGGAAGGGAAGCTCATGATTGATAAGCCTTTTTGTTCATTAAAAATGAATTTTATAGCATTTATTTTTTTAAAACATGTATTGACAAAACAAATATTTCCTTTCAATACTGTTGGCATTCAGATTAAGTCTGAATTATCTGAAGAATAATTATTAATGTCTGACTGAGATTACATTGTCCAACAGATAATCTTAATATATTACTCAACATTGGTTCGCTCAATGTCCTGCATTGAGATGATGATGGTGTTGTTAAGTGTTGTTAAGCTCTGGAGTAGTTACTGAACACTCAGTATTCTTTGGATAAGGCTCAGAGGAGTAGCTTTATTAGTCTGTAACTTTAAAAACAATGAGTAGTCCTGTAGCTCCTAGGAGACGAACCAAAATATATAGAATCATGAGCTTTCATGGGTAAATCCCACTTCATCAGATGAATTGGAGTGGAAATAATAGAAACCAATATATATATAAACAGCAGAAGAAGTACCTGTCAATTGTAGGACCCATATTAATGAGGCTAATTAAGTGGACTGGATGTATCCCATACATAGCTTTTGATGGAAGGATAAGACAATTCACGTTTTATTAATTTCATTAAAGGGAACACTGAAAGATTTGGGCTTGCTTAATTTAGAAAAGAGAAGACTGAGAGGGAGACATCGTAGTGGTTTTCAAGTATCTAAAAGTGTGTTACAAGGAGGAGGAAGAAAAAATGTTCTCCTTATCCTCTGATGATAGGACAAGAAGCAATAGGCTTAAATTGTGGCAAGAAAGGTTTAGGTTGGACATTAGGAAAAACATCCTAACTGTTAGGGTGGCTAATCACTGGAATAAATTGCCTAGGGAGGTTGTGGAATCTCCATCACTGGAGATATTTAAGAGGAGGTTGGATAGATGTCTATCAGGGATGATCTAGATCGGGGTAGGGACCCTTTTTGGGGTTGTGGGTCACTGACCCACAGAAAAATCAGTTGAGGGCTGCACACAAATGAGAAGTAGAAAAAAAACAACCTCATTGTGGCCCCTGACTGAGAAGAAAAACATATTACATTCCCCTTGCACACCAGAGTTTGGGGAGGAGGGCACCCTAATAGATTTTGTGTACTCCAGTCCCCAGGGGGGCAGCAGAGGGGCTGGAGCACAAGTGTGGGCTCCCCCATGTCTAGGGTTGGCCCTGAGCTTTGGAGATCAGATCCAGGAACGCTGATGGATGCATCCGGCCCCCATGCCTGAGGTTCCCCACTCCTGATCTAGATGGTGCTTGATCCTGCCGTGATGGCAGGAGCCTGGACTTGATGATCTCTCCAGGTCTAGTATTCTATGATTCTATGAAAGCAAATTCATTTAAAATTCTGACATCTGATTTTTTTATTACAGAGCTGTAATTTTTTCCCCCTACTACCAGTCATCAGCCTAGAGGTGGTAAATGAAACTAGAATAGAGACGGGGAGGAAGGAATAAAATGATCTACTAATTCATTACAGAAAGAAGAACGTAGTTGGACAGTCAAGTGGAGGACAATTAAATAAAATCAAAGGAAGACATGGTCTCAAGCAGCAGTGAAGTTAACAAAAATTACTTCCCTTATTCTTCAGTGATGTCTACAGATTTCATAAATGAGTTAGACCATGATAGTGACAAAATTTGCCATACATGTGCTTGAACCTGACAAATAACTTTGATTTTTCAAAAAGTTTTAGGCCATTTCAGATCAAATCAGTTACCATTTGGGGCAAAAATATTGAAAACAAGTTTGACTTGGGGCTAGATTGTATATTACATGCTTCTGTTGACTCAATCATTACTTCTCAAATAGTCTCATTAACATGAGTGGGACTTTTGGAGGTGTATGGGTCTACTCAACATGAGTAAATGTTGGAAATCCTAGCTCCTCCTGAGCACTTGCATCTTGTAAGGCATTATTTGTTTAAATATTGTAGTGGTCTGCTAAGACATTTTACTATAAGAAGTAATTGTCAGGGACTTCATCTACATTGAAAGAAATTGCTCCAGTATAACATTAGCAGTAGAGTTAAATAATGTGGAAAACATGCTGGCTGTGTCTACACTGGCATGAATTTCCGGAACTGCTTAAAACGGAATACTATTCCATTTTCAGTTTTTCCGGAAAAGGAGCGTCTACATTGGCAGGCTGCTTTTCCAGAAAAGCCCTTTTCCCGGAAAAGCGTCTGTGGCCAATGTAGACGCGCTTTTCCGGAAAAGACTACTGGGCTGTCTACACTGGCCCTTTTTTGGAACAGTGTTCCGGAATAAGGACTTATGCCCGAGCGGGAGCAGAATAGTTTTTCCAGAATAGTGGCTGATTTTGTACAGTAGAGCATTGTTGCTTTTCCGGAAATTCAAGGGCCAGTGTAGACAGCTCGCAGCTTATTCCGGAAAAGCGGCTGATTTTCCGTAATAAGTGGCCCAGTGTAGACACAGCCGCTGTGATAAAGTAAACTGTAATTGGTCAAACCCCACTTTGTACCAGGGGATCGTATCTACATCAGGTGTTAGAACTGGTCCAACTATATCAACATAGTCGCACTGGTACAAAACCCCTTAATGTAGACTAAGATATTGTGACAGATCTGTTGGAAACAGTATTTTTGGGAGGAAATACTCAGAAAAGCCTATTACAGTTGGGTTCTACTATGCTGAGAGCTGTACAAAGATAAAACAAGTCTTTCATACTTGTTTAATTAAATAAACAGTTTCTTTCATCTGCTGAATAATTCTAGTAATAAAATTCTAGCTCCTGATATCAAACTGTCAACATTATGCCTTGAGAGTCTTTATAATATCTTTGTTCTATATAATGGTAATGTCCAGAGATGCCCTAGAAAAGTCCCCTTAACTGAAGATTCTGTCCATCATAGTCCATGAAAAATTGAATGGAATTGAATTCAGTTCATTATTATAAACCTTAAAAAGTATAAATTTTTTCTTTTATAACTCATTGTCTATACTAACCATTTTAGAGGAGGTAGTGGAGGTGTATTAGATTAAAAAAATGATTTTGCACTTTTGTTGCAACACACACATTTTGAGAAGATGAGGTACTTGTGACATTTTCATCAAATAGATGGCCGTTCGGAAATTCTTCTTCAGCAAGGTGGAATGAAGAAATGAGTTTATAAAAGTGAAATCAGGGTAGATGGCCTGAATAAATCAACAGGAAAAATAATGTTAGGAGTTCTAATTGGAGATAGTACTAAATGATTGTAATCCAATACAAAGTTTACTATATTATTGATTTTGTCCAATAAATTTGGACCACGCTTTTTGTGGGGGAACTAAAAAAAAATGGAAAATGTGAGTATAGGTCAAGCAAAACTGTGATCTCCAATTTATACGTCTTTTTAAAAAGTTGTATAAATAATACCAAGAGTATTCCTATATATGGAGAGGTTATGTGCATCACTGCATCTTTACATGTTTGGATTTTATGTAGTAGGGTGAAGGCATGCTCCTAGATGCTCCTAGCTTATCTAAGGGGAAGTAATTGCATTCTTCTAAGGGCCTGCTTTTCTTCCTGGCTCTTTGACAGGCCTTACAAAGGTGGCAAATTTCTGCTCCTCTCTACTGCACAATTGCATAAAGACCAAGCTGGTATTCTGTTTATTTGTCACACTCAGAGGTAAGATATGTTATGCAAGAAGTGCATATGGAAGATATGTGCCCCCTGTACATGCACTTACAATACATATTTTTGTTTATATAAAACTGCAGTGTACTCTAAGGGTATGTCTATACAGCAACACTATTTTGAAATAACTAGAGCTATTCTGAAATAACTTAGTCTGTGTCTACACAGTAGGCAGTTATTTTGAAATAGTGTCAAAATATTGTCAATCTGGAGGAATTCATACTCCAACTCTTATAATACTCCTTGTACGAGGAATAATGGAAATTGGAGGAAGAGGCTCTATTTCAAAATAAGTGCTGTGTAGATGCTCCCTATTTTGAAATAAGCTCAAACTGTGTAGCTTATTTTGAGTTAAGCTCTGAAGTGTAGATGCACCTTAAAAGAGTAATATACTCTATATAATGTAAGTATGCACTCTAAACATCAATAATCAACAGTACTTAAGTGCTTTGAGAAGTTGCAGGAAAAAATGAGAATTTAGGACTAAGGTCTGCCAATGTTTAATGCAATTACAGATAATACTCCTTCTTGCTCAGAACTCCACAACTGTATCTACATTGGCACCCCTTTCCAGAAAAGGGATGCTAATGAGACCAGTAGGAATAAGGGATCTTCCGGAAAAGGGCTTATTTTCCACAAGATCCCGTCTAGACTGGCGCTTTTCTCTGGCAAAACCCCGATCTGGAAAAAAAGCCGCAGCCATGTTCATGCAAATGTCGCGGGGGAAATTTAAATCCCCCACGGCATTTGCAATTCCGACTGGTCTCATTAGCATCCCTTTTCCGGAAAGGGGTGCCAATGTAGACACAGACCACAAGAATACTAATCCCATCCCACTCCCATCCCAAAGTTACTGAATACTATAGCTTCAAAGACCATTCCTTTCACACCATGAATTTAACAATCACTTTAATCCTGTTCACAAACCATTGTCAAGCTTGTCTTGCTGATTCTCTACTAAAATGTTAGTCCAAATTCTCAATTAGTATAAATCTATGAAGCAACATCATTTTTACAGCAGCTAAGGATCTGCATTGTAATAAAAATACACTCTAAACAATATAACGATAAACTTAAAAAACAACAAATGGTCTGGTAGCTTCATAGCCCTTTTCTCTGTCTACTGCCATAAATATTATCACAGACACACCCTAAAAAATGGTTCTCTTCACAACTGCCTACTACTCAACTTGCTGTTCAACACATTTAGAAAATCCATTTTATAATACGCTTTTTTTGTTTCGCATTCCGTTTAATTTTTCATTATTTCCTATTCCCAATATTCTATAATAACAGTAGCATGTGACTGAAAGAAGTCATATGTGCTGTCTCGTTCTCAATAAACATTTACACAGGATACCATCAGTACAGGTTGGACCTCCCAAAACCGGGACTCTCTTGTCTGGCAACATCTGGGGTCTCTCAGTTTAATACGGGCAAATGCAAAGTACTCCACTTAGGAAGCAACAATAAGTTTCACACATACAGAATGGGAAGTAACTGTAGGAAGGAGTCCTGCAGAAAGCTAAATATGAGTCAACAGTGTGGAACTGTGGCAAAAAAAAGCAAATATGATTCTGGGATGCATTAAGAGGATTGTTCTGAGCAAGACATGAGAAATCATTCTTCTGTTCTACTCTGCGCTGATTAGGCCTCAATTGGAGTATTGTGTCCTCTTCTGGGCACACATTTCCAATGATTAATGTTCTAGAAAACACGAGGTATGGAGGAACTCTGAAGGAATTGAGCTTGTTTAGTTTAGAAAAGAGAAGGCTGAGAGTGGACATGATAACGGTTTTCATGTATCCGAAAGAGTATCATGGGAGGTGGGGAGAATTGTTCTCTTTGACCTCTGATGATAGAACAAGAAGCAAGTGGCTTAAACTGCAGCAAGGGAGGTTTATGTGGAACATTAGGAAAAACTTCCTAACTATCAGGGTAGTTTAACACTGGAATAAATTGCTTAGGGAGATTGTGGAATCTCCATCACTGGAGATATTTAAGAGCAGGTTGGATAGACATCTATCAGGAATGGTATAGACCAGGAGATCCCAAACTTTTTCGACACAGGGACTAGTAAATCCATTCGTGAGCTTTAGGAGGACTGGTAACATTCATTTGCATATTTGCTTATTCATTAAGCAAATGATGAATATGAAAATAAGTTGCTTCTGATCCTCCCAACACCCCCGGAGCCAACTTTAGCAAAGCTTTTGATATGGTCATCCACAATATTCTTGCCAGCAAGTTAAGGGAATATGGATCGGATAAATGGACTGTAAGATGGATAGAAAGCTGGCTAAACCAGGGTTTCCCAGATGAGGGATTTTTTGGACCCAGATGAGGGACTGGTCCCAGATGAGGGATTTTTTGGACCAGGGGAGGTCATTTCAGGGCTCCTGGTTCCCTCCCTCCCCACTAAGCTTCTTTGCACCTCCCTCCCCTGCAACCCAACTGAGCTGCCCACCCCCACTGGTTCCCTGCGCATCCCCCACAATCCAAGGGAGTGCAGCACCAGTTCCCTGCAGCCCCTCACAGCCCAGCTGAGCTGCCCATCTGTTCCCTATGCCTTTCCCCATCCACCTCAGCCCAGTTGAACCCCGCACTGGTTCCCTCCAAGACTTCCCCCTCAGCACAGCTGAGCCCCGTTTCCCTGTACTTCCCCCAAACCCCACAAAACTGCTGAGCCCAGCTCTGAATTCCTGCCCCTCCCTCCCCTTGAGTCTAGCCTCGGGTTCCCAGCACCTCCCCCCTCCTGAAGCCCAGGTGAGCCCATCACCCTGCACCTCCCGCCCCTCCCCCCTCAGCCCAGCCTGGTGCCCCCTAGTGTCAGAGGAGTGTGAGGGTATTATGCTCCCGGGAGCAAAAGCAAAATTTGCCCCTCCCCCCGCCATAGGGCAGGGCCCTGAACCTGGCGCATGACTGAGAGGAGGTGGGGGAGCTTGTACTGCATCTTCCCCCACCCCCTCCAGTTTGGGGCAGGCTTCCACATACACTATCCAAAACAACACATGGAGGGAATCAATCTCCTCAGTAATGCCAGCTCCTTTAGAATTGAGGCCCGGATTATCCAGCTTGAGTTGAAATAGAGAGGGCAATGTGTGCACGTGTCTGATATATTTTTACCATAACTTCTACCTGCCCAACTTGCCAAAAGAGAAAGGAAACCGGGAGGCCAACAGGAATGGTTTGGAGCAGTGTTTCTCAACCTTTTTTTATAAAGTACCCCCCTTTAAAAAAAATAAGTACCCCCAGCACAGTTTTCAGACACACACAAAAATGTTCTACCATTGCAACACATTGGTTTAAACAACTTAATCATAGCTGGGTGGGTGATGAAATTTTTGGGTGTAAAAAGTACAAAAAGAATAAAGTTTTCTCCAAATTTCAGTTGTGTTGATGTACCATCCAGACTTCTCTCAAGTACCCCTACGGGTATTCATACTACTGGTTGAGAGCAGTGTTTTTCAACTTTTTTTTTAAAGTACCCCATTTAAAAAATCCCCAATGCACCCACCCTACCCCCAGATCTAGTCATCCCCAGCCTCCCTGCTCCAATCTAATGCCCCTTCTGCCCCAGAACACCTGCCCCTGCTCTAATCCAGTGCCCATCCCCCAGAACAAGATACCCCCCGGCTTCCCTGCCCTAGCCCAATCCCTCTCCCCATTCTGCAGAACCAGGCAGGGTAACCCTACCTTTAAAGTGGCTGCTCCTGCTGCTTGGCCCTGCCTCGGAGGCTTGATTGTACAGGGAGCACGTTTCCCGACAGTGCTTGTGTGATGTAGAAAGCTGCTACCTTATAGGAATGTGCTACTGGTAGCATTTTCTTATCCATATGATTGTAAGGAAATGCTCCTATAGGAAACTGCTACCAGAAGTAGCACAATCCTACAGAAAGCATTTCCATACAGACCAGGTTCGTCGCTCACCGCATTTCATGGTGCTGTGCTCTCTGTTCCCACCCCAGCCTGGTGCCTCCCTAGCGTGGCGCCCAGGAGCATTTGCCCCTCCTCTCCCCGCTATGCCTCTGTGCCAGGAGCCCGGAACATCCGTCAGCATCCTCCGCCCAGCCCGGTCCAAAGCTTGGACCTGTCACCAAATGGGCGCTCCATGGCCCGTAGTTGGGAAACGCTGGTATAGACGGTGCTTGGTCCTGCCATGAGGGCAGGGGACTGCTTGATGATCTCTCGAGGTCCCTTCCAGTTCTAGTGTTATATGATTCTAAGTTCCTGGACCAGGGAATCCCTGATGGGAGCCCAGTGGCAGGAGGGTCAGAAGCTAGGAACACTGCTAGGCTGGGAGCTCACCATGGCTGGTAGCAGCTGGGATTGAGGCCACAGCATCCATGCAAGAGAGTTGGGTCATAGCAGCCCGGCAGCAGCGAGGGGCGTTTGGCTGGCAGGCTGGTAGTAGGGGGCCTACCCAGTCTGGCAGGTCCCTCATTCAAATAGATCAAGTTCCAAGGGAGCTTGGGTCCAACCTGTATTTCATACATTTAATCTTAAAATAGTCATTGATTACCACATTTGTATTCTTCATTTTGCTGCCAAATTAGCATGAGGCTTTGGTAGTCATTAGTTTAGCCCCAAATGGGAATTTCATATTTTACTTGGAAGTAATTATGCATTTGATTTATAAATTAGTGATGACAAATGACAGACACCAAATTCTAAGATTTTAAGCATTTAAATGAGAAAAACAGTTTAATTCCCCCCCCTCCCCCCGTTTTGTTAAATATAGAGAGTTTGTGTTCATGAAAATACATGTATTTTATTTGACATCAGGATTGGGGTTAAGGAGGGGTACGTTGAAGGACGTGAGGGAGGAATGAAGCACAAGCCCTTAGCGGGGCAGACCAGGGAAGCTCTTAGTGCTCCTCTGGGTGGAAGCTCTCCTGCAGGGCCTCCTGCATACTGACAGACACCCGATGGACCTCCCGGATGGCAGCCTGTAGCAAGTGCAGCCAGGCTCATAGCAATGCATCCACGAGAAGCACCAGAGTGCCCAGGGGCAGCTCCGGTTCCATGTTGCAGAGTGCTGTGGTGTCCCGAGTGAGCAGAGAAAGCTGAGAACCGGCTGTCCGGTGGGGTCCCTTTAAGCACAGGCCTCAGATAGCCTCAGGCAGCAGCCACATAAAGTAACTCCTGACCTGATGCCCTGCCAGACCTGGTTCCAGCCAGCCTTAAATGCGATTCAGTGTCCACTCAGTGTGGACGCGCTATTTCGAAATAGCAAAACACTGTTTTGAAATACATTTTGTGTGCAGATGCTTTATTTCTAAATAACTTATTTTGAATTAACTATTTTGAAATAAGATATTTCAAAATAACACTGTAGTTTAGACATACGCCCAGAGACTGATATTTCCATTGAAAGAAAGAAAATTCATTAACATGGATCTGTTTTTTAAAGAAAAATATAATGGAAAATGTGTTTCAGAACCCAAATGTCTGTATTTGGAAATCCTAGTTCTATTCCTGAGTTCTTTTAGTTATCAAACAAAATTATTTTCTTTTTGGGTTCATTTTGACCCTACATCTGCAAACAGTTATGTGTGTACCTGACCAGCCTCTTTAAATTAAAAAAATGTCCACATATCCATTCTGTGTGTGTGCTTGTGTGTATATTTATGAAGATATTCAGACTTTAGTTCCAGAAGGCTGCTCACATGTAACAATGCATTACTTCAATGTCATATCCCATGAAAATAACTCTGATCAAACATAAAATATATTTCCCACTGTTATTGAACAGCCATGGCCAAATCTGAAAACACATATTTTTCTCTTATAGTTTGGAGACTAGTTTTGCATTTTTGCATTTTCTGCATAATTCTGTCTTGTGCACAGAGTCATAATTAAAGTGCTACTTAAAACAGACACGATAGATATGACGACAGGTGACATTTAAAAGTATGCTAATATTTTAAAATGTGGAAAAAAGAAAAAAAACAATATTTGATATTCATTTAAAAACTTCAAGAAACACATTAACATTATTTTATATTTTCCATTAAATAAGTTGTATAAATAAACATTATTTTTATAGTAATGCTCATTAAATTTTAAAGTGGTCATTTGGTATTTTGAAATTGCATAATGCTGCGTTCAAATTTAATTTTATGTTCAGATTATTTTCTTTTTTCATAGTCAATAATCAGGAACAACTTTTGAATTAAGGTAGTGTGTGTCTTGAATTGCATTCATTTGAAGGGCACTTGGAAAGGCTGTTTTATAGTATGGATATTATTCAGTGTGACCCTTGAGGATTTTAATGATTGTGACACCAATCAGCCATTTGGATAGTATTTATTGAAGTAGCTGTTAGCGGGAAATGTGAGCTTCTCCAGATGTCTTCTATTACAGTATTCACATATAAAGCTAATGCCATTTATTTACCAGTTTTCTGATTTTATTTATCCATTATGTTGCCCTCGTTTTTTCTGGAGGCATTACAGAGAAAGAAAGTGAAAGAATGATGTCCACTTTGAGCTGAAGTCATTGTATATAATCCACAGTTTGAAAGAACATAATAAACACCCATACTATCCTGAGGTGGGTGCCAATGCACTGATAAGCTTCACAAATATAGACCCCAGTCCTTCAAACTGATCCATGTGGCCAGAGACCTATATGTTCACCAGGCCCCATTCATATCCGTTGGGCTCTGTTTCTATTCCAGGACATATTAATGTGGATCTCATTATAGGATTAAGGCCATAAAAAGGGGGAGAAAGGGAATCACAATTCCTCATAACGAGAACACTCAGTCACCCCAACAAGAGAATAAAAGTCAGGCTCAAAAGTGTTTCCTGAATCATAGAATTCCAGACTAGTCCAGTCATCACCAGTTGACAGACTGAATGATGTCCTAAGTCCCAAAAAGGCAAGAATAACCTTCTCAGACAGGCCCCTTCAGCATAGTTGCAAACAATATGTTGTATTTCAATTGAGTAATCAATGTAAGAATTAGATACTGACTGGCTTTAAAATAGAATCTGAGCTGCTGTGCTATAACTGTTTTGCTGTCAAATTGCTAGACTCTGCAACTTATTTATTAAATAATTACAAGCTCCTAGCATGTAAGATCCAAAAAGACATTCCAGGAAAAAACGTATAATGATTTCTTAAATACATTTTAATTTCATCTTGCTACATTTCTGTTTCCTAGGTTATTTTATTATCCAGGAAGAATAAGTATAACATTGCCAAAATACTACCACAGATTCTTTTGAGTTTTAAAACCATCATTCCTAAGAAACTTCAAGGAAGTGAATAAGGAAGGAAACAAAAATGTTAAAAGCATGTTGTAAGACATATCTGAGGACAGAGTCACTCCCTCAATAGTGGTAAGATTATGACAGCTCACAGAAAGACAGCATATTTTGGGTAGTTCATAAGTGAGATAGCTAAATCAGAATGTACCTCCTGCCATTTGTGATGGAATGTAGGAAACACAGGCAGGGTACAGCACCTACAGGACTTCTTCTGGTTGCTCTTGTAGAATGTGAGAAGAGCAAAGAAGAGATCAATTTAGTTTCTTGGGGTCCAGTCAAGTTACTAGTAATTTCAATGGGAGTTGGATTAGGCTCCCTAAGATAGCCATGAGAATGGTGTGAGTTAGTTCTGTCCTGTATGAGTATCCAGCTCTAGGAGAGGCCAAGTATAGCCTGGGGCACTGCCTTGGAGGAAGTAACAGAGAGGTTACCAAAAGGGCAGCCAGTGTAAAAGTGAGGGAGGACGTAAAAATGAGAATATCATGGTCGTACTAGGAAGTCTTCCATGCCCCAACTTTGATTTTATGGGTATAAAGTGCCATAAAATCAAAAGCATTACATATAAATAAAACTGTACTGAGATAAAACAGATGTATATATTTGGTATTAGAAGATTTACCCAACATTGCTCAGGTCCTTAACTCAATTAATTTTTGTTTATTTAAATAGTTGCTCTGGTGAGAGGCTGGGATGAGGGGTTCAGTATGCAAGCTGTCCTCAGGTGAGAAGGCTGGAGTAGTCCCCGACAGGGGAAGGGCTGCATGTCCCCCATCTGGAGCAGCTCTAGATTAATCTGCTGCCTGAGTTTCTCAGCCAGAGTGAGAACTGCAGCACGCTGTGCACTTTCCCCTCACTCCCTGCCAAAGGGGAGCAGCCAGAAATGTTACTGTATGAATGGTGGGGGAGCTGCAGTCTCTCCTCATGCTCCTAAACGGGCACCTGTGGGGGTGAGAGGCTCAGGCTGGAGAAGTCCTGGCCAGAGGGTGAGAGAGAGAGCATGCTCCCAGCCAGCCCTTTTCACCTGCCTGGTGACTCTGTCTCTTTTCTGTAGAGTTTTATGAATTCCCATACACATCAGGGAGAGGGAAAGCCTTATCTCCCCGCTCGCACAACCAAATTTGGCTTTAAGTTATGGTAAGAGAAAGCTGCCTACCAAATTTGGTGGTCCTAGCTCTTACGGTTGAGGACGCGTTCTTGAACAGACACACAGACAGACAGCTTCACTTGCTTACAAATTCTCTTGAGTATATGAGAGATACTCAAAAGCAGTATTGCATTACTGTTCAGCCATGTTGCCAGGATGGACACACTGATCAGACATAGCGCTGCTCCCGGCGTCAGCCCAGAATTTGTGTTTTTTGCAGGATTAAGTCAAATCTGAGAAATCCACAAGGTGATGCCTTGCGCAACATTATTGAACATAGTTACTCTGGCTTAGTCAATATATGCTTGATGATAATTCCCGCTGAAGCCTCATCTGTCCTGAGTAGAATGGGACAATTACCTCCTATGTCTTCCATGCAACACTCCTGTTAATACATCCCTGAATGACATTAGCCTATTTGAAACCACATCTCACTGTCTCTTATTCAATTTGTGATCTGCTGTTACCCCCATTTCCTTTCCAGCACTACTACTGGCTAGCCAATTATTCCCCATTTTGAAGTTGTGCCTTTTAATCTTTCCTTTCTAACTAAATTACTTTGCACTTACCTTTTGCTAAATTTCATCTTGTTGAATTCAGACTAATTATCCAATTTGTCAAGGTTCTTATGCATTTTAATCCTGTTCCCCTGAAGTGCTTCCAGTGTTCCACGTAAGTGGAGTGCTTGGGCAGCTATTTAGGAGGGATTAAACTGCCTCGCAGGTGATTAGCAGAGTGCTCCCAGCACCCACAGACACCAGCACATGCCTTGGTGTGCATAACAAAATTTATTCTGCACATGGATGGAAAAATTAGAGGAAGCATTGCATGTCCCCACTCACAGCTGTGTCATCTGTAAATTTTATGAGCATGCTCTCCACTCTATTACCCACATCATTAGTGAAAATATTGACTAGTACCAGACCCAGTACTAATTCCTGCAGAAGGACCCATAGTGTTTTGCTAATTATAGACTTAGTTTGCTAACAAAGCATATTAACCATCAATTAATTTTGTATCTGCCTTTGTAAGTTATAAGAGCTAAGTTTGTCAGTCTTCTCAGTACTTCCTTTGTGCTGGAAGTCAGCAACTGAATATGTAGTTTACCTCCCTCCTTTGGGAACATTAGTCCTCTTGCTTGCTCTAGTGCTCTGTGTAGTTAGGGATAGCCTTGACAAAGATTTTTTTTTTTTTTGACAGCTTACTATCTTCCTTGCTTTTTTCTTTAGAATTTGGGGATGTAATTCTTTTTGCTCTGGTGCCCTGTCAACTTGTAATGGTTCTAATTGCCTGTCTACAGGGCCATTATCATAAAGATATTTTAGAATTACATTCTCCTTCAGCAAATTGTATCCCACTCTTCCTGAATGTGACCTTCAGCTGCTGGTCCTGGATGCTGAAGTAAGAATTCATTTCAGGCTCTTGCTACTATCAGGTGCGTTTGTTCTTACTGTCTCTTGAGACCTCACTCCTGCTCTCCTTCTGCTAATATGTGCCAAAAAGATGTACTTCATTCTCCCTTCCATTTCTGTGAGTTAGACTCTGTCTTGTGCCTTATTCAATAGGTGAATAAGGTGATTTAAATCCACTCCATCTTTCTCCCGTCATTCATACATGGCAGTGGATAGGCTGGAATAACATACTTGCCCAAGTGCTACCTTCTCAAGGTAAATAAAAAACAGCTGTGCCTTTGTTCCAGCCCTTTTCTTCCCAACTAGGGTAGCTGAGCCAGCAGAGTAGCATGAAGTATGGGCAGAGTAATAATCAATACCTGGTGCGTCCCCAGATCACAGTGCATCCTGGAGCTACTCCTTGTTTGTGCTGGTCTGAGTGTTACAGCATGCTGTTGTGGGGTTGATATGCCCTGTCACCCTTGGGTTGGCAGGGGTGCGAGAGTACTCTATGGCCCATATGGTTGGGCCCAACACAGTGTGACTCAGCAGTGGCCATGGATATTGGAATCTTTATCATGGCCATGGATACTAGAATCAGCCTATCCTGACAGCAAGAATCAACAGCATGGCTCTCCTTATCAAGTCAGCACAGACTAGTGTCCAGAGTCAATAGCAAGGTGTGCAGGGTTACCACTTCAGTGGCAGGGAGTGTCCAGGATAGAAGACCCAGGCCCACCCTCTTTACCAGGTCCCGACCCAGGGCTCTGTCAGTGGTAGCTGCCTGCCACAAGTTCAGCAGGGCTCCAACTTAAACACCTTGAGTTTGATTCTGGCACTGCAATTGTTCCCTGCAAAACTTTGCTTGGTTGCTTCCTATCTGACTCTCTGCATTTCTCCATATCTGGAGTCCTCCACCTGTCCCCCCTAAGTGGCATCCCGAGCCAGTGTCAGCATTGGTCTCCAATTGGTCAGCGTCTGTGTCTTATGCACACAATCTTCTTCAGAAGCTAGTACCGGACTTTCTTCCCTGCTGGCAGTTAGCCCCCAATGGGCTGCTCTGCAGACTTTTATACCCACTCTGCAGCTGGGGCATGTCCAGGAGAACTGGGAGGGCTAGCCCTAACACGTGCTGTCCCAGTGCGGGGTTCATACACCCTGTCACATATGTATACACAGATACACTGTTGATGGAAGGTTGCAATGTAACACTATTTTTTATTAGAATTAAAAATGAAAATGCAAAAGAACCGCAACACAGAGAGAAAAAGCAGGCAGTGCGTCAAAACAGAGAGGCACAACTCACCTAACCTATTTGAGGCTCTTTGCAGAAATTATTGCTTCATTGACGATAGGCCCAGATTTCACAACTAGGAAAATCTACTGAAATGTAAAGGGGCATTGTAACACATCTGTAACACAGTTATCAGTATACCACACAGGTGCAAAATTAAACTCCATCCAAATTATTGCTTTACTATGATTATTACTATTGTTGCTTTACTATTTTGTGTTATCCAAAGCCATCGCAAATTATGTCTAATTTAATTCTATGTAGACATGGCTCGTTTCTTACGCATCTTGAATTTCTTTCAATCCTTTGATCCTTTAACTACTTTCAACTTCTCTATAGGTATGTTTGAGGAGCTGTAGTTAACAAAAATGATTGCATATATCCATCTAAAAGAGACACATGACATAGCTACTATTTTATTTTTGGCTCAATAGATCTTTTTTCCAGTAATGGAACTTTGAGTACCCCTGTAACAAAGATCACAGTCAATGGGGATGCAATATTTGATGTGCCTTTTGTTTGTTACATTTCCCTTGATTTCAGTAATACATTATTCGGTGTAATCTAATACCTCTTTTGTAGTTTACATCACAACTTTTGTGTCAGTTTACAGGCAGTCCCCGGGTTACGTACAAGATAGGGACTGTAGGTTTGTTCTTAAGTTGAATCTGTATGTAAGTCGGAACTGGCGTCCAGATTCAGCCGCTGCTGAAACTGACCGCCAGTTCTGACTTACATACAGATTCAACTTAAGAACACCAAGTCAGCTGCTGCTGAAACTGATCAGCAGCTGATTCCAGGAAGCCCGGGGCAGAGCAACTGTGCCTCGGGCTTCCTGTAGTCAGCGCTGGTCAGTTTCAGCAACGGCTGACTTGGGGACGTCTGGGGCAGAGCAGCTGGGGTGCTACTGGAGGAGCGGTGCTACTGGAGCAACCCAGCAGCACCCCAGCTGCTCTGCCCCAGGAGTCCTGATTCAGCCGCTGCTGAAACTGACCAGCAGCGGCTGAATCAGGACGCCTGGGGCAGAGCAGCTGGGGTGCTGCCCGGTTGGTCCAGTAGTGCCCAGAGCGGCGCTGCGGGACCAACCGGCAGCGCCCCAGCTGCTCTGCCCCAGGGTCCACAACAAAAGCCTGGTCTGCTAGGGGGGGCACAATAGCTGCGCCCCCCCCCCCAGCAGACCAGGGACACAGGGAGCAAAGCGGCACCCGGGGGTGCCTTGCCTCTGAGGCTTTGCTCTGGCGCGGGTCCGCTTTGCTCCCGGTGCCCCTGATTTGCTGGAGACGGTCCCCAGCAGACCAGGGGCACCGCGAGCAAACCCGCAGCCGCAGCGGGGTCCCCACGCTTCTGAGGCTTTGCCGGAACCGGCAAAGCCTCAGAAGCACGGGAAGCCGCCGCGGCTGCAGGTTTGCTCGCGGTGCCCCTGGTCTGCTGGGGACTGTCTCCAGCAGATCAGGGCCACCGGGAGCAGCTTTTCTCGCCCCGGAGGTCGAGGTGGCTGACCGCTGCCTGTGAGCTCCGGGGCGAGAAAGCCCCGTTCGTAAGTGCGGATCCGACATAAGTCGGATCCGCGTAAGTCGGAGACTGCCTGTATACTCATGGAATTAGGCAAATATGATAAAATTTAGGATTCTCTTTTTTTGAAAAAAAATATGTATTTACCACTTTTTTGGTCTGGAGCCATACTGGCTTGGGTTGTCATAATGTAATACTTCACAAGCTAATCAAAGTTGGGGCAGACCATTATTTAGTTGGGATGCTACTATGAGATGTCTATTTTTTAAAGAAACATCAGTCTGTTCTTCAGCTCCAACTCCACTGTGTACTATCCTTCTATTTCAGTCAAGCATTACTAACCCCACTTTACATATATGTACAGTGAGACACATAGTGGTAAAATGACTTGCTCAAAAAAATAAACAAACACAGATCCATCTCATAGCACAGACAGGACTAATCCCAGATTTTCTGACTCTCAGTCATATTTAAGTTATTAGATACTGCTTTCCAAAAGTAAAGGTTACCATAACACTTTTCTTAAGACAATAATGTTTCCTGGCCAAATTCCAACTCAAGCAATTGTAACATGCTTACCACAACAGCACTCACTTTACACACCAGATTGGGTGGGTTTCAATGGTAAGTGAAATAATCTTTGTATTGTAAATACTTATAGAGTGTTATTAGTAGGTCTGCATTAAAAATAATGATGAACCTCGTTTGGATTGAATAGCCAGAATGAGGTACAGATGGTAGTCAGAAAATACTTAAAGCATGTGTCTATATATCAGAATATGCAGAAATTAATCTTTTACAGTGTTAGAAGACTTGGTCTGGAATACTTACAACAAGAAAAAAAGTAAAGAAGGTATTTCACACAAAATAGGCAAATATAAAACAGATACTTTGGTGTTGAGCACATTTCTCATCAACAGTATTTTGCCCCAACTTTCAGCTATGGCACTCACAACAAACATCTGTTTAGACAGTGGCCTAATTTCTCTTTTAGGGTCTCATATGAAATTAAAATCATCATCATACAATATACACTAGGAAAATAAAAAAGCTAACTATGGACTTTGCATTAAAGTGCTAGTAGCTTGTCACAATATATGCTCTAAGTATACAGTATTTAAAAAGTAGAAAACAAATTCAACATTTTCAGAGAAAGTTATATTGTAGATTGAATAAATTCAGGAAGATTTCCTCCAGAGAGGGTTCACCTCTTAGTGTTCTGTGGATGTATTAGATGGATATGTGGATGGGAATGTGTAATTAACTCTGAGAGCCATCATGTAGTCCTCTCACATAATCATACTAGGATCCAGCAATATCCTATTTTTATTATATTTAATGGTAGTCTTTGTGCGACATATCTCTATTTGTCTTGCATGGTTGTTTCTCTCTCTCTCTCTTTTTTATAAATACAGGGAGTTACTTCAAGATGTCATCACATTTTCGATAACTCCCTTTATTTCCAAATACCTCACCAAACTAAAACATCTGGCAAGATCATACCTTTCCTTATTGTGTCTCTTTCACACTTCTCTGGCCTCTGAACCTATCATCTTATCATCTTCACTGATTTTTCTCTCATTTCATTAATGAAATCTCTCTTCTGCTTTCTGTCCCTTTAATCCCATCCCTCTCTCTTTCTCCAATTCCCTTCCTCTCCCTTATCTTTAAATACTTGCTTTTTTTCTCTTCACTTCTGTTCACCATCAAATACTATTTTGTTCCTCCATTTTATAATAATCCTCAATCAATACAACTTCTAACTACTGTACTGTTTCTGGCCTTTTGACTATTAATAATGCTCAAACTCATGTCTCACTACTTTATGGTGTGTCTTGTCTTACGCTAGTGTGTATACAAAAAACTTAGCTTTTATACCCTGAAATACTTTCAGGACAGAGAGTGTGACTTTTATTTCTACTTTTAAAGGATCCTGTAAATTAACTATGCTATCAAAATATTATGAAATAATAGATACTGTTCTTGGGTCCAAATGTGTGAGATTATATTTTGCAAGATACTGTTGGCACATTGTCTACCAGGTCTCAAAACCCTGAGGAATACAAAAATCTAAAATAACTTGACCAAGACTGCATATAACCCAAAGGCAGCAACTTAACTCAGAATGTACAGTCCTTTCATCTAATCATCAGAGACAATTTTGTTTAAGCATACTTTTTATTATTTACCACTCTCCATTTTGACACTAGAATGAGCTGAGCATATTGAATTTGCCAAACTAATTACTTTTGTTACTGTATTACTTCACTGTAGAATTAAGACCCAATCCTGTGAACACTTAAACACTCATAGTAGTTATCAATCAACATCAATGGGGCTTTCCCTGTAATAAGCACTGTGTCCAGTAGAAAGCATTTGCAGAGCAGTGTTCCTATGCAAAGAAAATCAGGTAGAGAGTCTTTGTTCTGAGCTATGTATTTTTGGTAAGAAGAAGAATATAGAATGGCAGGATTCATTAATTTTAAAAGCCTGCCTATGTGTAAAATGGCCTCTTTTAATCCCACTCTTAATTGTGTAGTGTTTATGTAGGGTATCTGATCTGTGTTTTCCGGCTGCCATGCTTCAACTTCAACACTATGTCTACACTGCAGGCTTCTTGTGCAAGAAGCATTTTGCAGAAGAGATCTTCCGCAAAAAACATCTTGCGTAAGAGAGCATCCACACTACAAAAGCACATTGGAAAAGTGATGCGCTTTTGCACAAGATACCATCCAGACTGCATGGACGCTCTCTCGCAAGAAAGCTCTGATTGCCATTAACAAAATGGCCATCAGGGCACCTGTGCTTCTTCAGATAGGCTAATTTTACACAAACCCCCCTGTTTCCCATCCATGCACACCTTTTTGCACAAGAACTCTTGTAAAAAAAGGAGTCATTCCTCATAGAAAGAGGAATACCGATACCGCAAAAACCCCTCTGTTCTGTCGATGCACTGTCAATTTTCTTGCGCAAAAACGTGTTGAGGTGTGGACACTCTGTGAATTTTTCTGCAAAAACTCCGCAGTGTAGACATAGCCTGAGTGACTCATAGATTGGGACTAAAATTGTCATCCTGACAATGTAATCAGGGAGGGAGTTGTTTCAAATTATCCCTTCGGCTGAGATTTTATCCATTAGCTCATTTGTGCCTTTTTAGGCACAAAATAGTTGCTTTTCCACTGCCTTTAAAAAAAAATTACTTGAGATGGTATGCTTTCCTTCGCCATGCCCACCGGTGTGATGTTTGATCATGGATTCCGAGATTAGTGTCTTGCAATATGTACTCTTGCAGTCCTAAATAATGTGCAGATCAAGAAAAAGACAAGCACAGTAAATTATGATGAATGCTGGCAGTTGCATTTTCTCCTCACTTCCACCTCTTTACCCCGATGAAGTATTCAAAGTTTATAATTATGCTGATAGTGGCCAATGTATATATCTTAAATAATGGAACTGAAAGTCAATTCTGAGGCTGTATCTCTTTCAGAAATGTTTGAAGGTTTTTCTTTTCCTTTTTAACCTTGAGAGGATTTGTATAACAGTATATTAAATTAGCATAAAATATTATGGTTATTGGAAGTAATATATCTTCATGGATACTCATTATGTTTCAAGAGTAATGGATACTAATTGGTTCAGGACATTGATTTAAAGGAGTTATGAGTAAATTGTAATTGTAGTTTACTACACAAAATGGCATAGCTTATTGCATCTGTGCCATTGTGCTTATTGTTTTATTAAACTAAAGGTGAAAATAGTTCATAAAAATAATTTGAACTTTTGCAATCTTTATATACAATTGCTATATTCTGCAATCCTCTTCCTAGATTTATAAGTGAGATTTGAAAAATTAGAGAGGGTTCAAAGCAAAGCTCCAAAAATAAAGATTTTATATTTGGGAAAAGGGCCATATAATGAAAGGTTTAGGGAGCAAAATCTGTGCAGGTTATCAAACAGTCTAAGAGATGATTTGGCTAGCGTCTGTGAAGACCTTTACAGGGAAAACATGCTGAATAAGAGTTAATGACTGAAAATGAAATTCAAATTAGAAATGAGGCACAGATTTTTAGCCATTGGAGTAAACTATGAAGACATACTGTTCACATCAATACATCTAAAAGATATGCCTTATCAAATTCTAATTATTGAGTTCAATACAGGGCCATCTATGTGAAACTCCAAGGCCTATTTTATGTATTAAGTCAAGCTTGATCCCTTGCTACTTTAAAATGTAGAATGCAGGAATCTGTAACTGAATGAATGTTGATTCTTATATAAACCTAATTCTTAAAAGCACTTTTGTATGTCACTGAAGTATCTTGAGTTACTGAAGGCCCAGGCTGCTCAAGACTAGAATAGGTCTGGTGATTGTGTAGCCAGCTCACCACACTGT
This sequence comes from Pelodiscus sinensis, assembly GCF_052426305.1. NCBI lineage: Eukaryota > Metazoa > Chordata > Testudines > Trionychidae > Pelodiscus > Pelodiscus sinensis. The sequence goes on along the minus strand of NC_143058.1, from coordinate 16,183,713 downwards.
TGTTTTGTTAGAGAATGAGTGAAATGAATAGGATACCCTCTCCTCCAACCCTCCCCCCAGAACATGGATGGTTATCAGTCTGCCCATTCTTTAGACTTGCTCTAACTATTCCTAAACCAAAGGTATACAATGGGGAAAATAACAAGTAAATCTTGCTGACATATGACCCTCCATATACATGTAATCCTGACAAGCACTGACTGTACAGAAAAAGAAACTGTGGAAATCAACATTTGATCAGGGGAATCAAGTATTTTTATGACCAGAATTTTAGCTTTTGATACTTCAGTTACAGAAAATCAAAAAAAGGGGAACATGACAGTTGCAAACGTATGCAAATGATATATTCATACCTAATGAGAAAAAGCTGGCTAAGCTGAAGCGGATCAGTGCTACATTTGCCTAAAATAGGGGAGATGAGAAAAAAAAGTACCCCCTGCGATCTGGCAGACTGAGCCTTAGTGCATTTCTAAATAATCCAAAAATACTGGCAAAGAACAATTTTATCATGTAATTGGCTGAGAAAATGGGGAGAGCATGCTAGGCATGAATAGATTCTCTAAGATTCACAGATCTGGAATGCATCTTTCTCCTTTACTCAAACATTCCTTTTGCATTGTAACCCCTGCAAAGTGAATTCTCAGCTATAACTCCTGCTCCCAGTTCAGATAGAAACAGAGCACATTTGTTCACTGAGAAACATCTTTTTCAAAAATATCAGTGCATACATTGCTGGAAAGTGGAGTTCTGAATTGCGTTGACATAAGTTATTATTGGAAGAACATGTGTTACCAAATAGCAACTTGCATATTAACAAATAGCTTAGTACACTCAAATGAAAGTTTTACTCACAATAATCTGAAGGAGACTATTAAATGGCCAGTTTATACTGGAGGAATATTTTTTAATCAACAAGGGCAGAATAGGAAAAAGGCAGTGATTTGATCTCTGTTACAGAACTCCACCAGAGAATGGAACCCGTTGATATCGGTAAACTAAATATAATGCAACAGGCTTAAACTACAGCAAGGGAGGTTTAGGTTGGACATTAGGAAAAAATTCCTAACGGTTAGGGTAGTCAAACACTGGAATAAATTGCCCAGGGAGGTGGTGGAATCTCCATCTCTGGAGATATTTAAGAGTAGGTTAGATAAATGTCTATCAGGGATGGTCTAGACAGTGTTTGGTCCTGCCATGAGGGCAGAGGACTGGACTTGATGACCTCTCAAGGTCCCTTCCAGTCCTAGTATTCTATGATTTTATGATGAAGTTTGGAGTTTTTCTTTTTCTTCTAAAATATCATATATTTTTGCCATCTCCCTATTTCATAGAGTACAAAATAAAGATCGTTCCAAGCATTTTGAAATTTATACAACACCATTTAAAGCAAGAAGGAGAGAAAATATATGACTTCCCTGACCCCTTTATACATTTCTATTACATGCTCAGTGAAAAATTCTTAACATAGTCCATATCAGGTCATCACAAAGAAGGGGAATTAATAGGTCTGGATACAAAACAAGAAGCAACCAGTCATGCAGGCATGCCTGCAAGTACATTAGTACATTACACTATGCTTAAATATTAGCAAGATTGGGTTCTAAAATAAACAAATTTTAAAAAAATCAGATCTGGGCTGAATATTCCTCCGCTTCTTAATAACTGTGGCATTCAGAATTAACTACTGAATCTGTTCCATTTTGAATGGATGAACTGGAAAACACTGCAATTTGACAGATTGATCAATTGAAAATGGATATTTCTTTGTATGATTTCAGTTATTTTTTTCCCTGGTGAGTTTCACAGTGATGCACAGTCTATAAAATACAGAGTACCCTAGTATTTCATGCAAATCTTCCATATAAGTCAACTAGAGATGTAGGATAAATCCCAAAGCCAAACTGAGACCATTCAGAATTGTGATGGCTAATGTCAAGTGAACCTAAAATTAGGTTAAAACAGCTGTTTTAAAAGTGCTGAATGTCCCAGATAATGAGGATAAAGTAGAGTCCTGCATACCATATTGTTTTATTTAACACCTTTAATTATTTGTATGGAGGAGTGAGAAGTGTGCTTGTGATATTTGCAGATTATGCTAATTTGTCAGGTGACATTGGTGATGATAGTGGACAGAGAATTACTATAAAATGATTTAGAGAATGGCTAAAAGGAAACAAAAAACATTGGGCCAGAACGTCAGCTTGTGTAAATAAAATATAGCTTCTTGGTTTTCATGGACTAGATGAAAAATTGTCTCATAAGATTCTTGTTGAAAAAACTGGTGTTATTAAGGGCAAAGAAATCTACTTCCATATATATTGCACGAGAAACCTGAAAAGACATAATGTTGAAAGAGATTTCAAGGTAATGGCAGACAATAAATTGGAAATGAATATGCAGTGCACTAGGGCACCAAACATGAGTCCATTCAATTTGGGGCTGTGAATAGAGGGGCATCATGTCACGGAACTGGGAAATAATAACTTATTTCCATATATGGCTTTTACATGACCTTTCCTAGAATACTTCATTTAGTTCTGGGTACATCAGAAAGACAACAACAACTTGAAGAGAGGTCAGAGTAAACCAACTGCGATGGCCCGGAGGCTGGAGAGATTGGATATGAAGAAAGATTAAATGGGCTAATGGTATTAGAGTCTGAGATAAGAGGAAACTCAAGGGGACATAGTAGCTGTTCTGCTGGCAGCACGTTCTATTATTCTATAGTCTTTTGAGGAAAGTAGTGGAAGCCTAATCGCTGCGGACTTCTAGAACCAAGATGAACAAAGTTCAGAGAAAAAATATTTTGTAGAATGAATTCTGCGCTGACAGATGGCTGTAGTGCATTATATATTAAATGTTTTCCACCTCTAATTGTAAAACCCTACAAATCTGTGGCTTTCTGTTTTATATTTGCTGGCATCTGCATCTGCAAATATGTATGTTGATAGCCACAGCTCATTTTTGTAGATACAAGTGCGGATACAAACTTTGTATGTAGAACCCTGAAAATTTGTGGCTACCCACTTTATATCTGCAGGTATCCGCTTCTGCGGATGCCGATGCAGATATCCGCAGATCATTTTTGCAGGTGTGAATGCAGATACCAATTTTGCATCCACACAGGTCTCGACCAGTTGTTACCCTAGGAATGTTCTCCCTAATCCCTTTGTGTCATACATCTCAACTCTCCTCTGTTTATCAAAACTCCCTTCTTCCAATTCAACCTTCCACCACTGGCTTCCAATCCTGTCCTATTCTGTACACTCAGATTATAATGTGTTTACATTTTGAAAAACCTGTACATATATCTACTGTGTATAACCGTTGATACACAACGGGAACTAACAAGAAATGTATGGGAAGAAAGTGTTATCTGAGATGAGAATCCGTCCCCTGGAGCAAGAGATAATCTGGTGGCAGCAGCTGGGAAGTTGATAGCAGTGAAGTAGGACACAGCTCATGTAGGACTGACTAAACGTAAAACTGTAAATAAGCCTGCAGCTCCAGGGGCTAAAAGGCTTCCTCCATCTTTTTTACTGAACCATGTGGACTGGAGCAGAAGTTCCCAGCACCCCTAAGTTACACAATATGCCAAACAGTAAGTTACAGCATATGCTCATGGTTTCTTTACACCCAAATAAGTGGTTTGTGATGGAGAGACATCTTGCCATAGATAATTGATTGAAATCAATATGTTCAAAATGACCTAAATTTACCAAATCAGAGTAAGCCACTCTGAAACTAGAGCCAGCATGGTAGTAGGCTTCAGTCAGAAAGCAAGAAGACATGGCCATAAAATTCTACAAACAATAGCGCAACAGATGTGATGCTTTTTTGTAAAGGGACATTAATCTATCAAGATGAATTGAGCAAGTAACAATGTGATTGCTATCCTAAATAAACAATCAATAATAATTAATCAGTAAATGACATGGCTGCAGTTGCTGCCATCTGAGGACCTCAAGTGCTTGATAAACTTTAATGAGAAATCCTTGAACTTGTGTAGTTACTTACTGTTGAACTCTGGTTTGGAGGATGACAATGAAACCTAACCTGATGGATAGCAGATAATGCTTTGCTTTTTAGCTTTAGCTACTAGTCTTAACTCTCTATGGTGGAATTAAAGATGGAGTTACAAAGGCTCTTGTTTTCTAGAAATCAATGAGGAGCATGTTATTTAAGGGTGTTATTAATATTACACTGCTCCACTCCCCTTTTCAGGCAGTGAGCTAATGGATACTCCCACCAACCTTACTTACTCCCCATTGAATCTTCTTATAAAATATTATGGGTTTTCTGGAACATTCAAAATATTGTTCTCCTCTTCATGTTCTGTTGATTTATTAAGGTTGACTTCTCCACCCATAGCTAGGGTAACAAAACCATTTAGTGGCACACTGATCCCACAGATTGTGGGCTGCTTGATGCATTGATATGCAACATCTTTCTGCTTTTGTTTATTTACAAAAGCAAAAAGAACAAATACAATATTTTATTGCATTATAAAGGGCAATATTTGTGTATTGAATTTTACAAGTAAAATCTATATATAAGAATAATAAAATTCCCTCTTGTGCCAAGTTATGGTCTAGGATAAAGTTGCTGGAATCTTAATAAACACCCAAACATGAAATGCTCATCTCCTTGTAACTGCAACATTATGAAGGATGATGCTAAGCACTTTTTCAGTAATTTTTTTCTACTTTAAAACTGTAACTATTTTTATTTGTTTTTTACTCTTTTTAAGTACATAGAACATAGAAATTATTGTTATTAAAAGACTCAAAAATAGGAATACAGTGAGCCCTTGTAATTCTCGGAATCACTATTTGTGGTTCTGCGTATTCATGGGCGTTTCCTAGCCTGGGGGGTATGGTGAATTCCCCATGGCTCCCAGCCCCAGTGGTGAGTTCCCCATGGCAGCCAGGAGCTACTGTGAGTTGAGGAGCTGCAGGTAGTTCACCTGAGGAGGTAGAAGCTTTGGGAAACTAATTTCTGGGAGCCACAGGGAACTCACTGCAGGGGCCAGGAGCCACAGTGAGTTTTCCATGTCTCCCAGTTCCTATGGTGAGTTCTCACCTGCTGCCAGCCCCCTGCAGTATTCATGAATTGTGCCATTTGTGGTGGTGCAGGAATGTATCCACCTGTAGCTGATCCCAAGTGACTCACAGCTTTCCTGGCATGAGAGCAAGGCTAGGGAAAAAGGGCAATAATTGGAAGAGCCAGCACGATTGAAAGTAGACATGAGTTTTCTCCCAGTTGTGTTTTGGGGCCAGCCCAACAATCTAAGGTCCCAAAGATCATTTTAACTCTATTCATACCCCTTATGTCCTATATCCTCTCCCCAACACTATACAAGACACCAATAAGCCAGTCATGAGGATCTGTGCACTGTGTCTAATTTATGGAGAGCAATAGATGTGTATCCTTATTACTAATTTGCAAAAGCTGCAAACTCCATGCTGCAGATGGAACAAAATTCCCTTTTTGTCTCAAGAGTCCTACTCTCCCTAAATGAATGGAACAGCTCTTGACTTCCATAACAGTTGCAAAGATTTAGGAAGAACAGACTCTGAGGGCATATCTATGCTAGGAAATCATTTTGAAATAAGTTATTTCAAAATAATAACTCCCAAAATAACTGTTTCAAAATGGTAACTTGTAGTGTGGATGCGCTATGGAAATAGCACAGGGTTATTTCAAAATAGCCTGTACACACTGATTGGGGCCTGCATCACATTTAAAGCCCCTGGAAGCACTCTGGAGAGGGCACCCAGAGAGCTGTTGCTTCCTCTAGCTGCTTGCGGAGTCTAGCTGAGACTCCTGCTTAAATGGGGCTCCTTTCCACAGCCGTGTCTCACATGGCACTGCTCCCCTGCCTACCCCCTCGCAGGATACCAAACTCACTCCATGTGCTCTGTTTGCCCTTGAGGACACCACAGCACTGACTACATGGATCCAGAGCTGCTTCAAAGCAATGTCAGGTTCAGAGTCTTATTGCTGCGCCTCTTAGTGTAGTTGATCCACGCTGCCCACATACTGATTCAGGACCATGGATGACCAGCCCAGACTCGGGGACCTCTTCACCTATGCCCTGGTTCTTCTGATGCACCAAATGATCCTCCATCCCCTGCAGACCATGGAACGCCGCTTCTGATGGAGGGAGACCAGTTTTGACTGGTGGGACTGCATTGTCCTGCAGCTATAGGGTGACCAAGAGTGTCTCCAGAACTTCTGCATGTAGAAGGCCACCTTCTTGAAGCTCTGTGAATGGCTCACCCCTGTCTTCAGGTGACAGGACACATGTCATCCCCCTGCAGAAGCACATTGCCATCACCCTAAGGAGGCTCACCATGCCGGACAGCTACTGTTCTGTGGCGAACCACTTTGGCATGGGGAAATGCACAGTCAGGGCCATGATCATGCAGGTTTTAGTATTTTTTACTAGGAGGGTGATGGAGCACTAGAATGGGTTACTTAGGGAGGTGGTGGAATCTCCATCCCTATAGGTTTTTAGGTCCTGGCTTGACAAAGCCCTGGCTGGGATGATTTAGTTGAAATTGGTCCTGCTTTGGGAAGGGGGTTGGACTCAGTAACCTCCTGGATACGTCTAGACTGGCATGATTTTCCACAAATGCTTTTAACAGAAAAGTTTTCCATTATAAGCATTTGCGGAAAAGAGCGTCTAGATTGGCACAGATGCTTTTCCGCAAAAGCACTTTTTGCAGAAAAGCGTCTGTGCCAATCTAGACGCGCTTTTGCGCAAAAAAGCCCCGATCGCCATTTTTGCGATCGGGGCTTTTTTGTGCAAAACAAATCTGAGCTGTCTACACTGGTCCTTTTGCCCGAATGGGAGCAGCATAGTATTTCCGCAAGAAGCACTGATTTCAGACAGTAGGAAGTCAGTGTTCTTGCAGAAATTCAAGCGGCCAGTTTAGACAGCTGGCAAGTTTTCTGCAAAAGCAGCTGCTTTTGTGGAAAAACTTGCCAGTCTAGACACAGCCCCCGAGTTTTCTTCCAACCCTAGGATTCTATGATTCTATAGGTGTTCAAGACCATCAACACCATCCTGCCATGGAGGGTCATCACCTTGGGGATTGTCGACTTCATCGCTGCTGGATTTGGCACCACAGGCTTCCCCAACTGTCAGGGGGCCATCAACAGCACCCACATCCCCATCCTGTCCCTGACCATTGTACTTCAGACTACATCAACAGGAAGGGTTACTTCTCGATGGTGCTGCAGGACCTCATGGACCACAGCAGGCATTTTCCTGCAGGGGCACAGATGTACCAAGGGAGCCTCATTGATTCCACATCCCAGGGACAAGCAGGCATGGGAATGTGCCAGCAAGGCCAGAAGCCTGTGGACCAAACATGGGGGGCAGGACAGCTTCCCTCTGTGTCCAACACACATCAGATCTGGCAGTGGCAGGGTTCTGCAGAGATAAAACTTCTATCCCTACCCATGAAGGAGGGTGGGGTGTTGGGGGAGGTGTGTGTGAGTGGCAGACCACTTTCCAGAGAGAATGCTACAGGGTTCCCTCCTCTTCCTACCCCCGGCAGATTCCCATGTAAGGGATCAGTCTCCTCTGCATAGCCATGCTTGACCCAGAGTGGATGTTGCCGAAGTGCAGGTGCGAGCTTGTGCCATGTGCACACTGCTGTGTGTTTCCATGACCCCAGATGCCTTAGTGCTGGCCTGTTGTGGGAAGATATCCCACCACGGAGGCCAGAGTAATGCAGGGGTTCCTGTGTGATAGTATCATGGGGCTGAGTGCTTCAGACTGACACCCATGTGCACAAGATGTTGTGCAAGTCCCAGGCTGAGTAAGGAGCATGCAGCCCCTCACCACTTGCAGATTGCCCCTATGTGTGTATAAGGAAAGTGATGGAACTCTCCTGAAGTGCCTTCACCGGCATCATCCAAGCCCTGGGAGACATCCTGGGAGGGGGGACTGCCTCCAAGTTGATGATGACCTCCTGGTGTGAGGGCATGGTGTCCTGGCTAGCCTGCTCCTCCTCCTCCTCTTCCATAATCTTGTGGAGGCTGACAAGGGGCATGTCCTGGCCAGAGTCAACGACAGAGGGGAGAGGGAAGGTGATTGCCCCCCGTTCCAAGGATGGCATTCAGGTGCTTGTTGTAGTGGCAGGTGTGCGGTGCCATCAGGAACAGGAATTTTGCTCCCTGGCCTTTGTGTAGGCCTGCCAAAGCTCCCTAATTTTCATATGGACCTGGTCCAGGATCCTGCTGTGTCCTTTGTCTATGAGGCTAGCAGGCATCTGTAGACGTCTTCATTGTACCTCTTGGTGTTGGAGATCCTGGATGATCTCCTCCCACCTTGATGAGATCCAGGTTACCCACATCAGTCCAGGCTGTTGCCCTCTTTGATGTCTAGGGGCGTCAGAGGTTGCTGCAGGTGTGCTGGCAGTCAAGGGGGGCACAAAGGGAGCGCTCGGGTCAGACATAGTTCTTCCCGTGAAGTGTGTTGTGTGGCATGGGGCTAGCTAGGCTTTCCTGGTGCCACAAGCCCTTTCCCTTCTGTCTGCAGCTTTAAACTCTGCAAGAGAAGGGGAGCAGTGGAGTATGGCCAGGGAGACCAGAAGGGCAGCTCTGAGAGGTCTCTGGAGGCTAATTATTTTGAAATACCAGCAGCTGAGTGCCCACTCTAATGCTATTTTGAAATTATTTCAAAATAGGCATTATTCTCATGCCAATCAGGAGTTGTTATTTCAAAATAACGAGTGTTATTTTGAAATAACGGGCTTGGTAGTGTGGACTCCGTATTTGTTCTTTCGAAATGAGGGCAGTTATTTCAAAATGACCCCTTAGTGTAGACAAGGGCTGAGAGTTAAGATCTTGCCATGTGAATCTGCGAGGAAACTTTTTCCTGAATTAATTTGGTAAGACTGAAAGATGCTTGTAACATTTTTCATGATTCTACGAAAAAAGTTGTCAATTAATAAAGTAGGTGAATGAGGTATTTGAATTTGATTAAAGATAATATAGTATTCTGAAGTTCCCTGTTTAAGATCATTACATTTTTGCGATGTCAGGCTTTTTAAGAATTAATTAATACTTAATGAGAAACATCCTTCTACTAGTTACAATCAGTGCAAGGAGCATTGCTAACATAGGATGCATTAACAGAAGACAGATCTGATTTATTGCTGAATGTACTTAGGGTGAAATTCACCCATTGTGTGGAGGATTAGTGCAAGTCCTTGGGCTCTGTTTAAACTCTATATTGGGTTTGTGTGAGGTGGGGATGAAATGGACACACATTTGCTTTCTTTGAAAAAGGGTCTCCTTGGCCAGCCCTTCATAAGCAGTACAGAGACTGATGGCATAGGCTAAACAAATAGCTCTCGGGGACTGTGGCCACTATTCTTGTATATAGAAGTAGCAGTCATAAGGCTGTTTTCTACTTTTTTTTTACCTCTGCTATATACTGGGATTCGATATTTTAAGCATGTTCATCAGTAGCATTGAGTCTTTTTTTCTGTTCTCTTTTGACAAAGTTATTACACTGATACATTTAAATTAAAAGAAAAATATTCTACATATAGAACCTCCTCACCTGATACAACAGTGATTATGAAGTTTCATTTGTGATTTCCTTAGGGAGTATCATTCTCCTTTAGGGAACTCTGCCAGCTTGAAAAATAATATACGTATATATAGCACAGATGTTGGTATATAGCAGCTTTCACTGTTAGATTCGAACTTCACCCAATGTGCTTTATTATTGGGGTGAAGAGAGCAAGCACTGAGAGGGAAAGAAGAGCAGTATGGGAATAAGGCATTAAGGTGGATTAAGTGATGCCGCGTTATAACTTTTACAAAGAAATTAGGTACATATCAAACACTGTAATTAGACCCAGAGAGAGCTTAGCTATCAGTACACTAATTGCATAAGCCTGTCAGAAAATGCAGTCATTCAGATGCATATTTCAACTACTGATTTTGCTCAATGATGTCAAAAGCCAAGGCAAAAGGAGATCACGTTATGTTGCACCACAATCTTTTCACTCAGAAATTATTATACCATCTACATGTTTTGTTAGTCTATAAAGTGCCACCAGACCATTTGTTGGGGGTTTTTTGTGGGAAATATGTTACCTGTAATAAATGGGAGAAGCTTGATAGGAACATGAGCATTATACCTCAAAGAAATTATTATATTTTTTGGGTACATGATGAAATCATAGGACTATTCAGCTGAGAAAAAGGTTCAGGATAAGGACTTAAGAAGAGTATTTTTTTCTAAATTAAAACATTTTTCATTGTTTATGTCTACTAGAAATAACAATGAGAAGAATGAACATCTGCTTTAGTGTATTGTGGAAATCTCTGTCCTAGGGAGACATACAGTGAAGCATACAAATTGATTCAAAAGTCTTGAATGCAGCAAAGCTTTTGGAGTGCATGTGACATAGCTACCTTGATCAGAATGAATCATTTTCTGAATTATCCAAACTGTAGTGTCACATAAGTAGGGATTAAGTGAAGACATGTCTCCATGCAAATTTTAAATATGGGCATATGGAAAGAATGATTGATCACATTGTCCAAATTTCATGCTAAGCCTTGTTAATTAAATAATCAACAGCTATTATTTAGCAATGCTTTCACTTCATAGCAATGCTCAAGTGACCTTAGACGAAACAAGTGATATAAGATGCACTCTAGCATTCCTGCAAATCTTCCTTTTCTCTTCTTTCTTCACGATTTGTAGCTTCTGTTATAGAGAAGTTTGATTTAACATGCATAAAGGAATTCATGAATAAAAGAAAACAGCTTCAAAACATTTGGCAAACATGAAAATTAGAGGAAATAAAGTATTTGAGTTAAAACACACTGATTTTCCCTCAAAACAATGTAAACTATAGTAGCGTAATTAAACACTCATGTTTGTGTTTTTTAAAAATATAGTTGTTTAACAGAATACTTGTGTTGCTATGGAAATTACTGCCTCTGTCAGAAATTAAGTAACCAAAATTTGAAGAAATCCTTAAACTGACTTGTTCTGTCGTGACTAACATCCCCAGCCCACACAGATCTTTGTTGTACAACAGCTGTTTTATAGTAGCTAATGTCCTCCTAACTTATAAGGGCCAAATACTAGAATAGAAAGCAGCATCATTGCTTTCTAAGGACTTTTTTCTCTGGCCCAGCACTATTTAGTTATAATTCTAGGAAAAAGTTATCAATGAAAGGTGAAGAGCCCTCTTGCTGCCTCTTGGTAGATGAAAGCCAAATGCAAAGATGCATATCTCTAAAAGAAGCAAAGAATAAATGTATCTTATTTATTGTGGAAGGGGAGTCCCACAGAATAAGACCAACAAACAAAAACAGCCTATCCTTATTCCCTGGGAGTTATCATACTACTCTACATCAACCATACCATCCATCATGATTATTTTACTCTCAGTAATTCAAAAGAGCTGAACAGAGAGACAAAGGAAGTTGGGGACAAACCCTGCAGTAGCTAAGTGCCAGTCTATTCACAGTGAAATCTTGATCCTCTTGAAGTGAAGGGCACAATTCACACTGACTTCAGTGAGGCTAAGATTTCATCCCAAAGGTTCGACAATAAGGGTCAGGAAGCCTAAGGCAGATCAGGAATTGGAATGGGAGCTTATGTAAAGAGCAAACTGCTAGCATGAGATGCTTTCACTGATTTGTCCTACTCAGGGAATGAACAACTTAATGTTAGGCAAACTGAAGTTTCTGTATTTCTTTTTCATGTTCAACCCAGTATTGCAATATTCTGGCCTTGAGAGGACAAAGCATTGATCACCTGGTTTGTTCTGGGTTTGAGAGGAAAGTGGTGCTTGCTATCTTTTTCATCATCATTGCTGTTTAAGGGCCTGATTCAAAACCATTAAAATCAATGGAAAATGTCTTTTTGACTTCAATGAGCTTCAGGAAGTTTTTTTTCACTTAGCACATACTCAACCTGTGGAACTCCTTGCCAGAGAATGGTGTGAAGATTAGGACTTTAACTTTGTTGATTACCATTCTGTTCCCTCCCTCTGGGGCATCTGGTATTGGCAACTGTCAGCAGACAGGATACTGGGCTAGATTGACCTTTGGGCTAACTCAATATGGCCATTGCTATGTTCTCAGCTCAGGTCCTGAGCACCTAGATCAGCAGTGGACAAATACTAGCCCAAGGGCCATATCTAGTTTGCGAGGCTTAGCCCCTGATGGGTTGCTGCCAGTATATTTACCTGTGCCTCTGCAGCTACAAGTTCTTGCAGCTACCGTTGGCCATGGATCACCATTCCCAGCCAATGGGAGCTATGGGAAGCGGCACAGACTGGGACATGCGCTGTTTAGAGCAGGGATTCTCAAACTTCACTCCACAGCAACCACTTTTTTACCACAAAAATTATTATGTGACCCTGGAGGGGAAACTGAAACCTGAGTCCATTGCTCTGTATGTGGGGGCCAAAGCTGAATCCAAGGGTTTCCACCTATAGGGGGCCTATAGCCTGAGACCTGCCACACAGAACTGAATTATTCAGGCTTTGGCTTGGATCTCAGATCACCAGTCAGTCCTGGTGACCCCATTAAAATGGAGTCATAGAATCATAGAATACTAGGACTGGAAGGGACCACGAGAGGTCATCGAGTCCAGTCGCCTGCCCTCATGGCAGGATCAAGTACTGTCTAGACCATCCCTGATAGACATTTATCTAACCTACTCTTAAATATCTCCAGAGATGGGGATTCCACAACCTCCCTGGGTAATTTATTCCAGTGTCTGACTACCCTGACAGTTAGGAACTTTTTCCTAATGTCTAACCTAAACCTCCCTTGCTGCAGTTTAAGCCCATTGCTTCTTGTTCTATCATCAGAGGCCAAGATGAACAAGTTTTCTCCCTCCTCCTTATGACACCAAGAAGGTGATGATCATAAGTCATGATCCACTGTGGGGTGCCACCTGTAGTTTGGTTTAAAGGGTCAAATTCCATTTCCTGTTTCAATGCAGATAACATGTTTCCCTTTTCCCCTAAAGGGGTAATTCCACAGGAGCTCTCTTTTGTTGAAATCTATTCAGTTTCCTTGCCATAATGATGTGATTCTGATGTAATGTTTCTCTGCTGCTCCAGCCTTCTGATCCATTTTTAAATATCATTTTAATGTAGTAGCATGAAAATTGTCTAAGCCCCACTTGCTCATCAGACTGGAAATTATTTTTAAGATATCAATAAAAAGGTTGGAACATCACTTGACTGACAGTATTTTATTTGTCAGTTGTTATTTAATATCTCCACTTTGGATGTGTATTCAGTGAAGCTCATCTTTTAAGCTTGTTACTATCTTTTAAAAAATGATTGGAACTAGTTTAGCTTTTAACGATAACTGTGACATAACTTGAAGTGAAAAGCAGACTCTCCTCCTATTAAAAACTCTTGATAGATGTGATGGCTGGACTGAGACTTTCCAGAGTACTTCTCACTAAAGCATCAAATACTTCCCATAAACATTTTCAATCCTGGAAAATAGTTTCCCCTCTCTTCTCTCCATTATTTATTTATTTTGCATCTATCCTATTTATATTTGTCTATAGTATTAATTATGTAGAATAAAATAGATCCCATGATACCTTATCAGTATTTCAAATGAACATTCAAACAGTGGTGTGACCACATACATATGACCTTACCAGTTACTCAGAAAACTGTATGAACGGAGGTGTATAAATGTAGCAAAGTCTGGATGTAGGTGTGGCTGAGAGGGAAGTTGCCTTTAATACCCTTAACAAGCCTAATTGAATTAAGAGTTGAAGAATATTAGGAATTCATGATATTACAAAGCAAATATTTGTATAATTGTTTGAGTATATGTAACTTGCCTAGGAGATATAATTATATAAACCATGGAAAATGCTATAATCTTTAAACAATGGGCTAAGACAAGAATGAACTGTTAGTTAAGTAGATTTCCTAGGAAATCTTTAGGAAGAGAGGTATGCAACAACAAATAAATAAAATCTCTACACCAATTATGCAAGAATTCAGCCTTTGAAGCTTCCAAAGGAGACAGGAACTTGTTGTTTGCTAGGATCACCTGTGGCATGAGACAGTTTAGAGAGCTAAAAAAGATAGAAAGCAGTGATTCTCAGATTCATGGGGGTGTCTGTTCCAAAACAGCAGTTGTCATGAACGTGTGACAACAATAAAACCTCTTGGCGGGGTGAGAAGGATTATTTGCCTTCTAGAGATGTTGCTGGCAGCTTAAGACCGACAGCTGGTAAGTTTCTTAGTATGTGTGTAAATTATTTTATTGCTTTTAATATTTTCTCTGGAATGCTTTCATCTTAAGAATGAATGTGTGTTTTTAGAAAGAGCCAGGAGGTAACTTAACTGTGGCAATTATGTTTTCAGATTTGAAGGAGAGCTATAAGGGAGGCCTACTTTACTTTGCTGGGGAATTCATAGTGCAGGCATGAGCTGTGCAGCCTGGAAATATCTAGGGCAGGATAGAAAGATGTGTATCTGCCTAAGAGATAACAATTTGGGAGATGAAAGCCAAAGAGTGAGTGTCCTTGCTGGACTACACAAAAAGAATGCAGGAAAAGTTGCCTTGAACTTTTGGGTGTATCTAGACTGGCAAGTTTTTGCGCAAAAGCAGACGCTCTTACACTGGCCACCTGTCTACACTGGCCGCGAGAATTTGTGCAAGAACACTGATATTCTAATGTATGAAATCAGTGGTCCTTGCGCAAATACTCTGACGCTCTCGCTCAGGGATAAGCCTTCTTGCGCAAGTATTCTTATGCAAGAGGGCCAGTGTAGACAGGCAAGTTATTTCTTACGCAAGAAAGCCTGATGGCTAAAATGGCCATCGGAGCTTTCTTGCGCAAGAGAGCATCTACACTGGCATGGATGCTTTTGCACAAAATATGTCTTTTGCACAAAAGCATCCATTCCAGTGTAGATGCTCTTTTGCACAAATACTTTTAACAGAAAAACTTTTCCATTAAAAGCATTTGCGCAAAATCATGCCAGTCTAGACGCATCCTTGCAGTAGGGCATGGATTTGGTTTTGGTTTCTCCCTCCGCACCCCCCAAATTTAAACTTACAATAGTTTGCAATATACTGGTTTTTCTGCATTATTCTCAAAGATCATTGAATATTCTTTCATTTTGTAATATGACTGGCAGAATTTCAAGAGACGTAAAGAAGAGTTTATCTAGTGAAATATTAACAGTGAAGTTGAAAGACCTTTTCAAACTCTCTTGCATGTTTAGTCTAAACCATGAGTCTATCAACAGTAAGTGTCAAAAACACATTGTAAAATATACATGCATAATCAGCAGTACGATGAGATTTAGGTGTCAAGTTGAATTTATGCTTTGGAAAGTTTTCAGGTGATTTTTCTTTTCCTTTTTACTCTCACTATTCACGTTGCCAACATCAGTGAAAAGTACAGCAACTGAGGAAAACTTTTTACTGTTATCTCCCATGTTTGTAGCAGATCAAATGTTCTTCTTCCGTATAAGTGTAGACAGGAAACAATGTATACCTAGTTACAAGAACTGTTAAATGTGTGCCTGCATCATAGCTTAGACAGAGCTGTCGAAGCATCTGTAGCAGATCCCTTGAGCATGGTTCACCAACCTCAGTGGAAGTGACTAGCCTCTACCAAGAATGGGAAACAAGGAATATTTCTTAATATTTTTGTCATCATAACATATTAATATACTGTCAAAAATCATTTAACAGAATAAGCTCATTGGTCAGTTTGTCCCTTTTGCTACCAGGAACGTTTTTTTTATTAACACATTATAGTGGGGAGAAGTATGTTCTGTACACTCGTGGCACTGTCTGTCTTGGATATAGGACAACTAATCTCACCCAAAGTCTGGCACGTTTTCTTGGCCTCTGCAAAAGATTTTTTTTTGTAGCAATGAGTGTGTGTAGTATAGTTCCATTTATCTTATGGCATCCTTGAAATGTGAAATGGCCTCAGAGCCTGATTGCTCTTTTAGTCATGTTATTTTAACATTATTTTTATTATTTATTATTTATTACAAATTATTATTTGTTATTACAATGCAAATACACATGTAAATGCCTCTATTGCAGTGGTGTAAATTGCTACATCAGGTGTAAAACAATGGAGAATCCAAGTGGAAGAAATAAATTACAATTGATCAGAATGACTATATGTTACCTTGGTTTGATTAACAATGATCTGCAAAATAAATAAATGGCAATGATTAACTTACTTTTTAGTGGCAGTGTTAGTAATTTTGCAAAAGGGTAATTTCTTAAGGTATTATTTTTATGAATGAGCAATTCAATTGCCTGCATTTATAACCCACTACACAGCAAAAAATGTTTGTTTTCCCCTAATGTTTCAAATTATGCCATGGTTTACTAGGGTTACACAAGTAGAACTGGGAGCTGAAATTCTCAATCTATTCCTCTTATCTAAATAGAGGCTTTCTGGTGTTATATATGCAAGACCAAAATGTGGGATTTAGACACAGGCCTCCATCCTGCCGACCTACTCTGAGCCAATGGATATGATGTCCCTGCCGCTTCCAACTCCTGTCCCTTTTGGAGCATTGAGGGCTCAGCCCTGCAATGTGCTGAGTACTCAGATGAAGTTCTGAGCACTCTCGCATCCCACCAACATCAGTGTCAATTGTGGGTCCTTAGCACCAGAGAGGAGTGCTCTGTACCTTGAATGCCTGAGCACTAACTGAGCATTTCCAGTATGTGCCTCAGTGTATGCAAGGATTCCAGTTGTTTGTAATAAATATTCCACAGCTCACACAGGTAGCACAGTTTGGGAATAATTTTGTCAGAACCACTTCTCATGGGACAATTCAGCTCTGTGAAAATTGAAGTGCTCCATGAAATCATGTTGATTTTGCATTTTGGAGAAAAACAATCAAAAAGCCTCCATAACATTGAAATGTCTTGTTTTGTCTTCTCCAACATTTTTTAATGAAACTGGCAATTTTTCTTTTGAAGTGATTTTTCCTTTTTTTAATTTTGTATTATATATTATAGTATACAATTTAAAAAAATAAATTGAAACTCTCTCTCTCTCTCTCACCATGTACACACACACACACACACACACACACACACACACACACACACATTTTCAGGTTTCATTCTCAGGTTTCATTCTAATTCAGAATGATGCCAAATTTTGATAACTAAACCCTGTGGAAAACTAATTTCCCTTTCTCAGGTCAACATACAGGCATGGGGCATTTGTGAGTCTGTGGAGGGTGTGGGAAATAGGTGGGCTGGAGTAGGTCACGTTCAGGGGCCTATACTGGGGGGCGGAGTAGGAAGAAAGGAGTGTTCTGAAATCTGTGTGGAATGGGATGAGGCAATACTTTGCTGCTTTTGCCGGCAAAGAGTATGCAAATGAATTGCTGATTAGCATTTTGTCATACCTCATTTGCATAATCTACTCGAGCCATTTTTGCTTAAGGGGTTTTTGTGCAAAAACAAACAGTATGGATGGTTCCTTTTTCCACAAAAACCCCTTTGCCTCTCTCAGAGAGGGATAAAAATCTTGCACAAAAAGGGTTTTTTGCACAAAAGGAAACATCCACACTGCTTGTTTTTGTGCAAAAACAGTTTGAATAGATTATGCAAATGAAGCATGACAAAATGCTAATCAGCTCGTCATTTGCATACTCTCTGCTGGCAAAAGCCGGCAGTGTAGACATTGCCTGAGTGGCCACTGTGCACCAGCTCAACACTCAGCTCAACTACAGTCTCAAGAAGGGGTGTTTTGGGGTGGTGTTTCCAAAGTGCACAGGGCCCTCAAATTATTTAATCTGGGCCTGGGGGGAGGTTCATGTCAGAGCAGAATAGGGTAAGAGGGCAGATGTGAAGTGAAAAAGAGGTGACAAGACTGAGGGATGGGAAGGAAGAAAGTTGTAGCCCCTCAACGCAAAGTGGAAGAATTCTAGTAAAAAATATCTGAAATTGTCTGAGTGTCTAAAAGTCCCCACTGCCTTGGTTGTTTCTGAGCCTGTAACTGCCATCAGGAATCTTTGCTTGGTTCTTCCCTGCAACTTTCCCCCAAGTTAGGTCACATGGCAGAGGGGAGGAGAGACATCACAAAGGCTTCCCTTGTCGACCATGGCACGTCCAGACTGCCCCGCTCGCTGTGCTGCCAAACAGCTGATCAGCACAGCGGAGTGGCCATTTTGATGTAAACGAAGTGGCGATTATTTAAATCGCCACTTCATTTTCCTATGTCTAGTAAACTCATCTACATGGCTCCGTTCACGGAGCCATGTAGTCTAGACATACCCTCAAGTAGAAGATTGATGCTGCAGGTTTCTTCTCTTATGGCATTTTTTAATGGAAAAGGTCAGAATCAGTCCAAATCGGATCAATTTAAAAATGTGACTCGAGACATCTTTTTATTTAAAACCAACCGAGTGAAAGAATAAACAGAAAATTCCATCTAAAAACATTTTTAAAACTATATGTGGCTGAAGCCAGAGTTAGCAAACAGTGGTGACCAACATTCAAATCTGAGTGCCTAAATTCAGGCACCAAAATTCATATTTTTGAACTTAACTAGGAAAACTGACTTTCAGAGATGCTGAGCACGTTAAGTATCATTTTCCATTTTTTCTGCACGTCTGAAAAAGTTGCCCGCTTTGTTAGGTGCATAGCTTTTTTTCATGAATGCATTAAGGATAAAACTGTATTTGAATCCTAACATTTATTCTATGCATGTACTATTATCATTACTATTTATTAACTGTAGATGATTAGCTATTTTGATTTTTTTACAGATGGTTTTATATCGTTTTCTAATCTTTTTGTTGGTTTTAAATAATCTGTTTTATCTAGAGCTGTTAAGGTAAAAAATGTCCACTTGACTGAATCAAAAATATAGTTCATCCAAATTTAAATTATTTTAAGAGTCTACAATATATAACCATAATGTACAAAGATAGAATTTATAATTTGTAAGAGATAATAACTTTGAAGTTGACATTTCTTTTATATAGTAGTGATTGCTTCTGCAGATACTGTGTAAATGACATTTTATGCAAAGTGAAAGTTTAATTATAAGGGGAAACTTCAGTTGAATATTTCTGTTTGATTAATAATCTATCAGCAGATAACATCTACTTTGAATTTAGATGTAAGCAGTACAACTCATGTTGAAACATTGCCGTCAGTTGGAAATCAGTGGCACAAAACTAAGCTTTACTTTCCTCTTCTGTGTTTATAGCACAGGTTCGCAGTCAATTGAGTAAGGGCAGTAACCTTCTTGCATTGATCTCTACTGTGTACAGACTCTAGAACATAGAACACGGCCAACAGAATAAAGGTTACAAGGCTCCCACCTATCTCATTCTCAGCTGCCTTTCACTACATTTTCTCATCTGCCTCTATAGTAGGTGCAACACTAGCTGCACAGTTAGCAAGAGAAAACGGTTCTATGGCCCATTAAAGCATGTTGACATGTGATAAATGCTTCAGGTTGTGAGGCTAAGTGTTGCCTCTCTGTCTCTCCTAGCCTCAGCCTGCTTAGTGAGTGAAATACTCAAGATTCCTATGCTCAGTTGGTCTGATACTCCCTGACACAATGGTGTGCATCAAAGGTAACTCCAGAGATCCCAATGAAATTACACCAGTTTTGCAACAGTAGGAAGCAGGCTGACCAACAAAACCTTGGTTTAATATAAGAAAGGTGTTCAAAATTCCCAGTCTTTTAAAAAGAGAAGTACTTTAGAGCACTGGTCCATGTGCTTAGTTGGTCATTGTGGATTCATAAGAGCTGTATATTATCCTCCCCCAACCACTGATTTCATCATGCTGGTTGAATATTACTGGTTTGTTATCAGATTTTTTACTAGTGATCTGATAACCCAAGAGGAACATTGTCTAGTGCTTCTAACTTGCTCTGTGATCTTAGATAAGTTACATATGGCATGTGCCATATTCACCTGAAGGTTGTCAAATCATTCTACAAACTGCTGCTAAAGTTCCATTATGAAAGTACAGCCACTTTTAAGGTATATACAGCTGCTACGTCTAGACTGGCCCCTTCTCCGGAAGAGGCATGCTAATTTCAAACTTTGGAATAGGGAAGGTAGGAATTATTCCTGAAGGTAGGAATAAGAGATCCTCCAGAAAAGGGCTTTATTCCGGAGGATCGTGCCAGTCTAGACGCTTTTTTCCGGCTTTTCCCCAAGCCGGAAAAAAAGCGGCGGACATGTTTATTTAAATCCCGCGGGGGATATTTAAATCCCCCGCGGATTTCCCTATTCCAAAGTTTGAAATTAGCATGCCTCTTCCAGAGAAGGGGCCAGTCTAGACATAGCCCTGGTGTTTAACAGTCTAAGAAAGTGCCTAAGTAGTCCCACCTAACAAATTACCAAAACAACTTCCTTTAGCTTTTAAGGGGTCTCTTAGAGGACTCCCATTCTAATAGAAAACAACAAATAGTCTTGCAGCACCTT
This sequence comes from Pelodiscus sinensis, assembly GCF_052426305.1. Taxonomy (NCBI): domain Eukaryota; kingdom Metazoa; phylum Chordata; order Testudines; family Trionychidae; genus Pelodiscus; species Pelodiscus sinensis. The sequence continues at coordinate 16,163,227 of NC_143058.1, read as the reverse complement.
AAAGATTAGCAAAACATGTAGATAGTATCATGAGCTTTCGTGGGCACAACCCACTTCAGAACCTACTTTCATGGGTTGTGCCCACGAAAGCTCATGATACTATCTACATGTTTTTTTAGTCTTTAAGGTGCTGCAAGACTATTTGTTGTTTTTTTAAGTTTTTCCAGATACAGACTAACTTGGTTACTCCTCTGAAACTTTTTCCCATTCAAATAGTGACTTGACTTTTTTTTTTCTGGATTAGGAGATCTAATAGGATCTAAAACTATATGCTATAGATATATTCTGTATACTTTGCTGCCTCATTATATAATCAAAATTAATGGGATCCTGTTTCTACCAACAACAACAAAAAAAGGCCCTGAAATGCAGTAAGGCATGCCATACAGCAACAGTTCTCAATGGGAAGGGGAAGGAAAGAATTTTAAACTGTCTCAGGGGACATGGTAAGCCTTCCTATTCAACCACAGCATCACAACACCACTCACTCAGCTTTGGCCCAGGTGTTCCTCTGTGATGATGGAGGTGGGTCTGGGCCATAGTTTAGTAAGTGATATTGTAATCTGGCAGTACAAAGTGCTGCAATGCCCTCTAATATTCTTCAGCTGAGAACTAGTGCCCTGAAAACATTGTGGATACTAAGGTATGTGGGTTTATCGATTAGACATCAAGATCAAAGGACTGAGTCATTTAAATCAGAATTCCAATAATCTGTATTAGTGGCCCAGTTCCATGTAGATTACATTTGAAAGTCCCATTTTGTAAGGAGAGAGGGAGAGCTCCAGGTTAAAAAAGGAAAGTTAGTGGGGAGTAAATCAAAGCATGTTGAGAATCCACAGCATAGAAAAATGATTTCCCTTGAGGTATGATGACAGATTTTGTGGATTATGTTTGACATCTTGGGATAGTGCTAGTAAAAGTATGTTTCTTCCTACAAAGAATAAGTACTTCTTGTAATGGTCATATCAAATCGGGATAGCTCTTTTTTTGTTCTTTGTTCTTTTCTCTCTTTTTATCAGTGAAAATGGAAATAGAGCCCTCATAAATTTAGAAATGTATGGCTGTATTAATAGTGCATAAGAATAGTCTGATGTTAGTGTCATGGCGGTTTGGGGAGGGAGGAAGAACTTCTTGACTTTTCAGTAGGTGATTGCATGCGTATTATGGCAGATAGATCATTTTAAATTAGTATTCTGTACATTTAGGAGAGAGTATATTTTTACTCATACATAAATTGCCTTTGAACACTTAAAACTCCCCATCATAATCTTAGCAATGAGCATTTCAAAAAGTAAATTAATATCTGCAAGGGGAAGAAATATAGTATTTTAGAGAAGCACTCACTGTTTCCACTATAATTATGGCTTTGTCAGCGTTTCCATGAAAACCCTGTTTTTGAGGAGGGATTTTTTAAAATCTTTTTATAACAAAATTTAGCTCTGCCTGAAACTTGGCAGACAGGCTTAGCTTGATTTTTTTTTAAAGATTATTTTGAAGATACAATGTTGAAATAACCCGTTTAAACTTTTCTTCTGTGAGAAAGGTCACACAAAATAAGTTGAGTTTATATAGGCTTTATGAGCTTCTCCAGAGTTGCTTCACTGAAGATTTTCATGAGCTTATAACATTGAACCATTTTGCATGGAATTTAAAAAACACATACACCTTTCCCCATTGACATTATCACTCATTTAGGGCCAGATCCTGCCCTCTTCTGCACAAGTGAGCAAACAGGAGTAAAGGGCAAATGGAAACCCTTCATTGCAACCTCCAACCACCCATCTCTGTGTAACAGTTGTCAGGCTTACAGTATTCTGGGGAATTTTAGCTGGCCTGATCTAGTAACCTCCAGAAGTGATATGTTAGTTTGAAGGTGTGGGCAACTGCCGTTTTCACTAAACTATTTTTTAGATTTTTTTTCTGTAGGAAAAGTGCTGTGAGCCCTCAGTAATTTTTATGCCTGTACATAAGAACATACTAGGTCAGACTAGTGACCCATTTAGCTCAGTATCCAGTCTTCTGATAGTGGCCAGTGCCAGGTGCTTCTAGAAGAATGAACAGAATTTAACACAATGCTGGCATCACTTCTCTACCTGCTTCCTGTGCTTCCCTGACCAAAGGGGCAGAATTTGGTCAGTAGCTACTTGCGGTACAGATGTTTTTGGAGGGGGTGGGTTAGCCTTCTAAGCTTCAGGTGACCTCCTTCATGGCCATGTTAGGATCATGTCATAACTTTGCCATTGTTTTCAGTGGGGCTCCACAAGGGAGTAGGAATCAGCCAAGGGCTAAGAATGTGCTGGCCAGATGGCAAAAATCATTTTCATAACTATAAAAACAAGAAATTATTTTTAATAAAAAACAAAATAAAACCATTAACAGGAAGGCCTTAAAACTGCATAACTGGCAATTTTCTGTGCAATGTTGCTAAATAAATAATTAGTCCAAAATATAAAATTCAGATTTTTTTTCTTTATCTCTTTTTTTTTTTCTGTTGGGTTTTTTTTTTTTATGTTGAAATGGATTTTCAGGATGCTGGAAAAATGCCTGCATCCAGATTTTACTGTATGCTAGTGAGAAACACACACTGTTTGCCATATTCTCTGGCACACGGAACAAGCATGATGCAGTGTAATTGCATTGTTTTAATAATGGTTCATGAGTAATAAAAATTAGTAGTAACTTATTAAAAAGATGTGAATCACATTTCTAAATGAACAGTTATCCTGAGAGTGTGAAATAGGGTTAGGCGGAAATATAAATCCATCAAAGGAAAGCTGAGTATTGAAAGCCAATACGACCTTTTTTGCAATAGGGAGCTTCATTTTCTTGTCCTATGAGTTAGACTTCTGCTGAAAAAAGTACTTTAGAACCTAAATCATGGATAACTCTTTGAAGTCAGCAGAGTTATGTAAGCATAGAAAAAGTATAAAGTGAGAGGAAAATCAGGTTATCTCTTTGAATGGTAGAAAATTTCTGGAGTTATATGGGAGAACTCCCAAATGTAATGTTAGGCATGCACTTAAATACCATGTTGATCAGGACCTTCCTGTGGTGTGACAAGATAAAAATCAATGCAACGAATATTAGAAAAATAAGAGAAGATTTTGATACTCAGGTATTTCTTCAACAGCCTGTTCCAGGTAATTAATCCACTAAAGAGTACTTTTTGTGAAGTCACAAAAATGCTATTTTCTATACAGAAATATTTAGTGTTTAGAAATTCTATTATTACAATTCATGTAATAAGAAAAAAACAAGATTAATCAGAACAACAACAACTATGCTCAACAAATCTAAATACTGTTTTGTTCCAGTGAAGAAGTTGTGAGAGTTTAGTAACTACTGGGATTTGGTTTCTTTGTAAGGCCTAAATTAAGTGAGAAAATTCTGCAGTATTTTCTACCTCAGTGAGTGCAGTTGTCCTCCCAGTGGATGTTATATAAGTCATGGATATCTACTGGGAAATTAGTTTGGTCATTGAAATCTGGGAATTCTCCCAACCAGTCAGAACTTTCAGAAGACTTCCCAGCTCCTTCTGGCATGATGTCTTCCTCAAGCCACTTACAAAATCTGTCAGGACCTGGTTTCCCTAGCCCTAAAAAAAAAAAAAAAAAAGAGAGAGAGAAAAAATCTCCTTCATGAATCAGGGTGAAAAGTCAAAATCTCACAATATTTCATATTCTGAAATCCTACCACTCTCCAAAATTTGGTTTGGTGGGTCAAAACATTTTGTTTCAATTTCAACTACATGTTAATTATTATTAATTATATCTGGTTGATGTGCATTCAAATCTATCAAAGATGTCCTCCAAGGAAAAATCAACTAGGGAATATGTACCAACTTCTTCAACTTTCTGCTTACAATATTGTTCAGCAGCGAAACATGGGCAATGATAAAGATAGAGGAATAACAACTGTCATGGAGAGGGTGATGAACAAATTCTGTGGATTTCAATCTGTTACTGAGTCCTGAGTGAAGTGATTGCACAACAGAGTGAAGTGCAAGACATAGTTGTTGAAAGCAGGTATAGTGAATGTGTTAGGCTGGGCATATAGTGAGTCTCACTGACAATTGATGGACTGCAGCTGTCGCCAAATGGTACCCATGGGAACTGAAACATCCGTTCAACCAACCTCCAAAGAGATGGGAAGATTTTATCTTGAAAGGACATGGCTACACATGGAGAAGGATGGCCTGGATAAGAAAAGAACGTTATGATCTGCCCAATCTATATGAGGGCTGAAGGTGATAATTAGATTACATTTTGAAATAAAAAGCTCTCAGAACAAAAACTTTTTCTTTTAAATATTGACAATTTTGAAATGATGACAATTTTCAAACTTTTTTTCCTATTTGAGAAATGTATTGAACTGAGCCTTCCCTTGCCTCTCCTCTCCCCCCGCCTCACAAAAAAAAATCTGTTTCAATGAATTGGTGATTTCCAGGAGAGGGGGGGAAGGAGGATTTTTCATTGAAAAATTCCCAGAGTTCTGTTGCTGACTCTGTTGGCCTAGTCCTAAGGTATATGACCTCAGGTCTCCCTCATGGCCTATGGTTTCCAGTTTGTGGGTTCATCTTGCTGTGAAGATCAGGGAAATTGTAAATCTGTTGAACCAATGTTTGTTTTACTTTGTGTTCCTCATACATGTTTACCAACAGTAATCACTAGCAGCTAGAGACTAAAGAACAATACCATGCTTGAGCCTGAAATGATTTACTCTGAAGGAAATGAGCTGGATCATAGCATTCTTATCATTTTCCACACTGTTGACCCTGCATTTCAGTGCAAGAATAGAGACTTGTCCATCTTCTCTGGGAATCCCGAAAGAAGGAGAAAATAAAGAGACCAATGGGATAAAAAGAAAAGAAGGAATTATAGAGGTCAATAGAAACATAGAGCCAAAGTGAAGATTATAAGGAAAGGGAAACAGTGAAAAGCAAAGAGACTGAATCAGAAAGTGGAGAAGATAAGAAGTATACTAAGATGAAAAGAAACAGAAGGATGCAGATAAGCATAGAGAAAGAAAACAGACACATCCTGAAAATTATAGACTTCATAGTTTAATCTCAAAATGGGGTAATTTATGAGAGCCAATAATAAGGCAATCAAACTGCAGCAGCTTGAAGATAACATGGAAATGCATTCTCAGAAGTGTTATAGTAAAAGTGTAACTAAATATCCTTTTACTTACAGTAATAATATGGGTGAACAAGGGAATATAGAAATAGATTTAGATGTCAATGAGGCATTTGGCATCTCTCCACATGGGTTTCTTTTAGGGAATTTGGAATAGTGTGCTGTGGGTACAAAATTAACAGAAGGCTCATAAACAAAATAATTATTGAGAGTTTTATGCCAAATCAGGGAAAGGCTTCAAGCCTGGTGTCAAGTCGGGATGGTTCAGTTTCATAATTTCATAAAAGACTTGGAGGAAACGGTAGTAAGGACACTTCTGCTACTAAGATTTGCTGATGAAATTAAGAGTTCAACCGAGTGAAATCTGATTAGTCCTCCTGAGGTGCATAAGAATAACTAACAGTCTAGAACATGGATTCCGAAACTGGGGGGGCGTATCCCCCTGGGGGGGCCTGAAGAAATTCTAGGGGAGGCATGAGGTGACCCAGCCTCACGCCCCCCCCCCCATCAAGTTTTGCTGCCTTGCTCAGTTCCTATTTTTTTCTCAACAAGTTTTGCTGCTTTTTTTTGGCAGGGGGGCATGAAGGTTTTTTCAAAAATCAAGAAGGGCAGGTGTGATGCTGAAAAGTTTGGGAACCACTGGTCTAGAACATATATTTTAAATACTACAAAGTTGTAGGAATGTACTGAAAAAATTGAATAGTTAAGATTTGAGGTACTTATAAAAAATAACATAGTCCCATAGATTTATTTTGAAATTAGGAAATAACAAAGAATGTGATGGCAGTCAGGGGCAGTATGGATTTGCATACACTGCCTAGGGAACCTTAGGGAGCCCCCTGATTGGACTAGAGAGAGAACAATCTGTAACATTTCTTTAAGAAGTGAATCATATCCCCTCCAATCCTGCATAATAGGCCAGCTGTTGATTAATGTTAATGGGGAAAGAGAGGATGCAAAGTTTCTGCCTAATCATCCCCTTAGCAGTGAGCTGCAGTTTGGTAGGTAAGAGGGGAGCAATTCTGCAAGAGTCTATAAATGTGCATGCCATAGTTTAAGGAGTCCCAAACCTCACAGTCCCTGTCAATGTTACAAAAACATTTGACCTAGTCCTTCTCCCGAATGATCCCTGCCAACTTTGGAAGCAGAAAAGTACCATGTAAGGAATGATTGAAGACTTTGCAATGCAGGAAAGCAAGAAATCAAGACTGGATGTCTTTCTAAAAGATACAATTAACCAGAAGTTATGGACATGATGTATGAATCACTGGATGAAATTCTATGGATTGGGTTTTAAAAGAGGTCAGATTAGATTATCATAATGGTCCTTTGTGGCTTTAAAATCTATGAATTTTATGAAAGCTAAGCATTACTCAGTGTACAGACATGGCCCAATAACTATAATCCCTGATCTATATTTAGGCCCTGAAAGCATCAGGAATCACATACTTGTGGTCATACTTAATTTTTTTCCTTTTTTGGATCTATCATGTCACAATACCTAAGCAATATACCTAGTATTTGGCTTATAAACACGCATTATGCATACTTTATTTAATCAAACCCTTAAATTGCAGTTACATTTTATCTCAAGTCATTAAACATGTTTTCCCTTGAATGCAAGTGGGCACAATTCTGTAAAATATTCATGAGCTTTGCAATTTAAAAAGAATGAGCTTCAGGGGAAATAAGTACTCGATGCTTAAATGGCAAAGAATTGAATGTAAAATGTTACTGTTTTGATTGAGTAGTGGGTTTTAACACTAAGCTCAGGCTGTGGATTTAAAAAAAATAAATCTTTCTTTTCTTTTCTATATTCTGACAAAATTGGGAAGGGGAAATAAATTGCCAGAGTACTGATTAACCAGTGAGAATCATGTGAACTCTCCATGGTACTGACACATAGTGTGGAGGGAAGGAGAGGAGATAAACCAGCTGGTATAATTCCTTGCTATTTTCCTAATGTTGAAATGATATTGCTTGATTGTACATTTACTAGCTCTAGAAAAACAGAAATAAATTTTAAATATTAATGTGTCTCTCGTTGTTTTTGTGGTTTTGTCAGTACAGGTATTTTCATTGTGGTTTTTGAGAAATAAGGAGAAATTACAGATAACTCCATTTAGGTTTGTAGTAAGATGAGGGCCTGAAACATAATCTCATGTATCACAGGCCTGGTATGAGATCTGAGGCCTAAGCGGCAATGGTCAAAACTGTATTAATATAAAGCAAAGTGCTCATGGAACTTGGCACAAACACTAATTTGTGTGCAAAAAACACTAATTGGTACTATGCATAGGCTGTAAAACACTAATTGGTACTAGGTATAGGCTGTACGCACATTCCAGAGGGATGTTAAGGAGCATCTTGTTACCAACACTACTAACATGCTCCCTACTTTGTTAGGACACATCTTGATACCAACACACTACCCGCACTAACAGGGACATGCCTACTCAGGTTCGGGACAGGGTAAAAAATGACAGCATATTGGGTAGAGATGTTTTGATAGAACCACTAGGTGCAATCTAATGGGTGGTATGTAGGTAGCATCTGATGGTGGCAACCTGATATGTAAGTACTGGTGTGTAACTTGCTTGTACCTGTATATAAAGATGTGCGTTGGAGGGGCTGTCTTTGTCCAGCAAAAGGGGTAGTGGAACATTCCATTGACTGGCTGAGTCCATTGTCACAGGCATGCGTTCTTAGAAACCCCATAGAGTCTATCAAGTGCTATTACTGTGCTTCGCTTATATGGTAAATCAGGACTGGTGCCTTTGCATCTTATCTGATTTTGTGGTCTTTGGGGAGTTCCCTGGGAGTCTGCTGTTACAGCTGTCTGGGCAGAGCCAGTGCAACATACACTGGGGGAGCACATGAATACAGCCGAATAGTTATCATTGAGTAGAGTAGAATATCCGTTAGGACACCTCACTGGTAACTTCTGACATACAAGGTCCATTTCGTTTCATTTTTAATGTTACAAAAATAAGGTAAAAGTTTCTATTTGGTTACTGTACAATAGTTAGAATGTCCCAATGGCACGCGCACACACACACACACACACACACACACACACACACACACACACACACACACACAGCCAAACTAAAGAGATTCAGAAATGATATGGTCCATAACATAGGGTACGTCTAAACTACATGCCTCCGTCGACGGAGGCATGTAGATTAGCCAGATCGGCAGAGGGAAATGAAGCCGCGATTAAAATAATCGCGGCTTCATTTAAATTTAAATGGCTGCCCCGCTCTGCTGATCAGCTGTTTGTCGGCAGATCGGGGCAGTCTGGACGCGCCGCGCCGACAAAGAAGCCTTTCTTGATCGGCACAGGTATGCCTCGTGAAACCAGGTTTACCTGTGCCGATCAAGAAAGGCTTCTTTGTCGGCGCGGCGCGTCCAGACTGCCCTGATCTGCCGACAAACAGCTGATCAGCAGAGCGGGGCAGCCATTTAAATTTAAATGAAGCCGCGATTATTTTAATCGCGGCTTCATTTCCCTCTGCCGATCTGGCTAATCTACATGCCTCCGTCGATGGAGGCATGTAGTCTAGACACACCCATAAAGGAAAAAGGAAGGCAGAACTCGGGGGTTGAAGATGGGCTGTGTGTTATGCTATTAATCCTGTAGTTTTGTTGTCAGACTCTTTCCTGTGTTTGTTTTGATAGGGACAGCAGAATAATTCCAGAAGTATGCTGGTCTCACAAACAAAGCATAAGGGCAAGAGAAAGGAATTCCTGATTTTATTATTATTATTATTATTATTATTATTATTACTTTATTTTGGCCTCAGTTCTGCCCCTCACTCTTTGTATAGCCTTAGACAGACATTAACTTCTCTATCATAGCTCCCCTTCTGAAGATTCAGATGATACTTATTCCCTAGAGAGAAATACTACCATGTACTCCCTAGAGAGTAGAGTTTGTAAAGATTCATTGTTGAATGAACCCAGTGATAATGTTCTGGCTCTAGTAAAGCTCCTTTGGGTGTACCTGGTCACTATAAAATTATTATTATTATTATTATTATTAATTTTATATTTCATGTATTATTTCAGTGAGGGTTTTACCTGAAAAAAAAATCCCTTTTTACAAATGCAATTTTGCAGCTGCAATGAATTTCATGTGCAGATATACATATTCAGATATGTGGGTACAAAGGAGCACAGGTATCTAAGGGTATGTCTACACTACAGCGCTAATTCAAACTAACTTAGTTCGAATTAGTTAATTCGAACTAAACTAATTCGAACTAACGGATCCAGACTAAAAAACTAGTTCGAATTAGCGTTTTGCTAATTCGAACTAGCATGTCCACATTAAGTGGACCCTGAACCAGGGTTAAGGATGGCCGGAAGCAGTGCTGGCAAGGCATCAGATGAGGACTTAGAGCGTGGAGCTGCTGCCTCAGGCTAGCCGAGGGCTGTGCTTAAAAGGACCCGACCCCCACCCCGGACAGACAGTTCTCAGGGGTGCCCCGCTTGCAAAGCAGTCCTGGCTTGGATTGCCCAGACTACCCACACTGGGCACATCACAGCACTCGGCCATCAGACCGGCTGCACTTGCCGCAGCCTGCCATCTGGGGAGAGGAGGCAACTGGGGGGCTGCAGGAGAGCTTCCACCCCCAGAAGCCCGCAGAGCCAGCCCAGTCCTCCCCATCGGGGACTCGTACCCTATTCCTCCCTCACCTCCTTCCACTTACCCTTCCCTAGCCCCCCTTCCTGATGTACTAAATAAAGGACAATTGTGTTCAAAAATAGAATCTCTCTTTATTGAACAAAACTGGGGGAGACTGGGAAAAGGAGGTGGGAGAGGGGAAGAGAGAGTGTGGGAGAGGGGAGGGCAACTACAATGATCAGGGGCTTGGAACAGGTCCCATATGAAGAGAGGCTAAAGAGACTGGGACTTTTCAGCTTAGAAAAGAGGAGATGGAGGGGGGATATGATAGAGGTCTATAAAAGCACGAGTGGGGTGGAGAGGGTGCATAAAGAAAAGTTCTTCATTAGTTCCCATAATAGAAGGACTAGAGGACACCAAAGGAAAGGAATGGGTAGCAGGCTTCAAACTAATAACAGAAAGTTGTTCTTCACAAAGCAAAGAGTCAACCTGTGGAACTCCTTGCTGCAGGAGGCTGTGAAGGCTACAACTAGAACAGAGTTTAAATAGAAGTGAGATAAAGTGATGGAGGTTGGGTCCATGGAGTGGTATTAGCCAAGGGGTAGGAGTGGTGTCCCTGCCCAAAGTTTGTGGCAAGCTGGAGAGGGATGGAACGAAACAAATTGCTTGGTCACTGTCTTTGGTCCATCCCCTCCAGGATCCCTAGGGTTGGCCACTGTCGGCAGACAGGCTACTGGGCTAGATGGACCTTTGGTCTGACCCAGTACGGCCATTGTAAGCTCAGGGCTCAGGGTCAGTGGACCACCTTTATTTTCATGCACACCTGCTCCTGGGTGGCCAGGCTGGCAGCTCTCCTGCCCTAGACGGCCACTTTCCTGTACCTAGTGCGGAGGTCGTGGATGAGGTCTACGATGTCCGCACTAGACCAGGCGGGTGCCCGCCTCTTGCGGTCCCGGGCAAGCTCCCGGGAGCCGCCAGCCTGGTCCCGGGAAGAGGTGGAGGGATGGGGGGCATTGGGTGGCTGGCTCGAGCCGTGCCAGGTACAGGGTCTGCTGGCTGGGTGCTGGCAGGCTTGCACCTGGCACGGGCACCGTAGCCAGCCCATGACCCTTTAAGTGGTCCAGGGCCAGGAGAGGGGCAATAGAGTTTCCCTGGTGTTGGCCAGAGTGGCCACCAGGGAAAGCTGGGGAGGGCTAGCCTCCAACTCGTTCGAATTAAGGGGCTAAACACCCCTTAATTCGAACTAGTAAATTTGAACTAGGCTTAGTCCTCGTAGAATGAGGTTTACCTAGTTCGATCTAAGCGCTCTGCTAGTTCGAATTAAGTTCGAACTAGCGGAGCGCTTGTGTAGCGTCTATCAAAGTTAATTCGAACTAACATTCGTTAGTTTGAATTAACTTTGTAGTGTAGACATACCCTAACTGCTTGGTTTACTCAGATATACTTAGGACTCTGCTATCTTTTGTGCCAACTCTTATTCTCACAGCCCATTGTTCTCCCTTCTTTTGCCCCACCATGCCCCTATAAAGGCCAGGAAATAACTGACCCTTAATGCTTACTATAATTGTACATCTAATGCATGTACAAAGAGACAATAACATAGACAGGAAATTATGCTTTGTGCACGTTATAACCCCATTGCTTAATTTGATTCCTTTTGCTTTCTTGTCTGTATAATGTATTGGTATTAGTTAGCAAGCAAAATGTATTTAGTGTGAGCAAAACTTTGCAAACGTTCTTTCAAAGAATTGGTTACAGTCAATTGGGACAGGTAGAACACTTGATGTCTGTTTTGGTATGCCATCTCATTTGATTGTTCCTGCCTGACATAAACCCTATTGGAATGTCTAGGGAAATAATGTGAAGGAGTTCAAGAAAGCATAAGAAATCACAGACATGCATTATTTCACCCTGCCTTGGATACTTTAGACATGCAAATCACTCCTGACTGATCACCCAGACTAGTCTGTTTCAATGCAGAAGTTATTCTAATTCCATAATAAGACCAGAGCTGGTCTAGTTATACAATTGATCTTTGTGCTACACCAGGTAATCTGAACAGTCATAAAGCAAGCAACAGTTCCCTTCTCCTAGTCCTTCAGGAATAAACTATGAAATATATTTGAAAATATAGTTTAATTTCAACTGAAAATCTTAATTTAAGTTTGTCAGTAACCATACTATTTAAAGGGGACAGTTTGTGTTATTGATACAATATCAGCATTTAGAAATGAAATTCACTGTCACTTTTAATTAATCTCTATTTTCTTTTATTAAATTGCACATTTTATAGTTTACATAAAATAAAAGGAATTAGATGTGAAAAGTAATATTGTAACAGAATATTAAATGCCAAATTTATTTTTATTCATTTTTTACAACTTTTTTATTCAAATAATATTTTGTCATTCTAACCAGGGGAGTTCAATTGGCATGTCTGACCAATTATTTATTTTCTAATTTGATTAGACAGAAGACTCTCTGACAAGGATGGAAGGCTTATAACATATCACAAGTTACTTAGAAATGTAAGAGCACTATAAAATCAAGCAGTGCATGTAGCCTTGGTAGTTTTAGTCTTATTGTATACACTGTTGCAATATCTGCATTTTATCTTGTCTGCAGTTCAGTATTACAATTAACTAAAGTCTAATTGCTCGAGAAGCTCTGTGGTCAGATTAGCTGCATTGGCAGCAAATGGAAGATTAAAGAATTACATATTGCATTTTGTTGTCAACACAATTACCATAAGAAAATCATTGAAACAGAATAAGGAGTATGTGACAATTAATACAGATGGAGGATTTAAAAAGACTTCCAGGGAATGCTGAAATATCCAGGTTCTTCTAAACTGAAGTTAACAACATGTTTATTCATAGACCTAAATATATTTTCCTATGCATGTTGTCAATGAAAACAGTTTCTTACACCATCAGGAAGCTGACATTTTGAGAAAAGCTCTAGCTAGCTCATCACTGTTAATGAAGGGACAGAGTTAAAATCTCTACTGTCAAAGCTTGTCGCTGGCAGCATGACCTACTCTACCTAGTTCCAAAAAAAGTCTGGGTCAAGTGTTTACCACCAACCAGTGTGTAAGTATCTTTCAATAGCACTATCTCCTAACTTAAATAACCCTACAAATACATGCATAATAAAGCTTATTGCATACAGCGCACATGAATGAGCAGTAGCACACAGATTTGTATATAGTATGGTACATTTGTAATTAGTGACTAAAAAGGAACCCTGTATCTGATGTCTTAGCTATCAAACTAAATAACCCTTCCAGTCATTTGTAATGTGTATTATCATTTAATACATTCCCTCTGAGTAAATTTTGGGGGATTTAGGGCCAGATTTACAAAGTATTACAAACCAGAAATTGCAGTTGAGTACCTAATTTCTATTGAAATCAGTAAGAGTTCTGTACTAATCTTCTTAGGAATGTTTCAGAGTTCTACTTTCACGGCTCATCATCTTTAAGATACTTTTAAAAATCTGGTCTACAAGCCCATTGGAAAATTTACCCTTCACCTTTACAAACACCACTGATCACCTATAATAGAAATGTAAAGACACCTCAACAATTATGTACTGAACATCTTTCACATCTTCCATATTTGCTTTAAGTTTTGACTTTTTATTCCACATCCAGGAATCCCTCACAATTTGCAGAATTGCTATTTGCGGTTCCATGTATTCATGAAGGTCTCTGGTCCCAGCCAGAGGTGGAGAGGTGGTAGGGCCCGAGGTGGGGGAGAAGTGGTAGGGTCCGAGAGCCGCAGGATACTCTCCGTGGCTTTCAGCCCCCATGATGAGTGTCCTGTGGCTGCCCTGAACCACCGTGAGCTTCCCACAACTCCCAGTCCCCGTGGTGAGTTCAGGAGCTATGGGGAGCTCACTGCAGAACCCAGGAGTCACAACTTCTAGTATTCACAAATTTTTCCATTCATGATACCAGGAACACATTCATTATGAATGGCAAGGGATTCCTGAACTTGAGTAACCCAGAGACACTGAGACCACTACGAAGAGAGAGCGATGTGCCTTAGCTAATAAGTAATTAGCTTTTAGCTCCTGGGATAGAGGCTCATGACTTTAGCCCCTAAGGGCAAAGGTTCCATCCCCACTGCTGATGACCAGGGTCTGTCAGCTTTACACTTAAAGGAACAAATTACCCAGTGTAACCCATATTTAATTCCTGTCTCATAATTTAAAGGGGAGAATTAAATGATTAAGCTCCAAAGTAATTACATATGCAATGAGGAAAAGCATGCCATTAATCCTTTCACTAATTCCAATTGTGGGAGTTGTAAAATTTAAGGACCTTTAATTTGACAAACTACTTAGTAAAAAAGTCACACTTTTGCCCTTTAAAAAAATTGAACTTAAATCAAATTAAACTCTTTGGTGTTACCAGTAAGCAATGGGTAGTTCATTATAATCAACTCGCCAGATCCTCTGGCTGGATAAAGCACTGTAGTTCTATTGACTTCATAGAATATATCAGGTTATAACTGCTGATTTCATCTTCTTTTTAAAGCATTTGCTTGGTTTCATCTGTTACTCTTTTTTAATTCTTATAAAACTATTTACTTATCAAAACATATATTCTATGGGTAAACTGGCATAGTTTATTTGTGTCTGGTTTGTGCCTTGCTAGTTAATATCCTTATATGCAATTCAGAAACTTCTTGTTCAGTTAGTATGATCACTGAAGAATCTTTGGGAATGGTAGCAATGCTGCAATCAGAGAAACTCAAACTTGGCTCTCCCAGATATTTTTTCCACTTATAAGATAAGTACAATTGAGTCAGATATATACAGTAAATATGATGGCACAGGCCACTATTTGCAGACTTTTTTCAGAGCCTACTTTGGGGGTTAACCTTCCCTTACAGTAGGGCTTTTCATGGTGGAGGGGAGGGCTCCCTGGATATGGATATTCCGAAACATTGTGTATGGTGTGCTAATTATGAGCTTTTCCCATTCCAATTAAATAAACGCAAAGGCCGTGTCTAGACTGGCAAGTTTTTCCGGAAAATCAACAGCTTTTTTGGAAAAACTTGCCAGCTGTCTACACTGGCTGCTTGAATTTCCGGAAAAGCACTGACGATCTCATGTAAAATCATCAGTGCTTTTCCGGAAATACTACGCTGCTTCCGTTCGGGCAAAAGTCTTTTTCCGAAAAACTTTTGCGCAAAAGGGCTAGTGTAGACAGCACAGTACTGTTTTCCGCAAAAAAGCCCCGATCGTGAAAATGGCGATCGGGGCTTTTTTGCGGAAAAGCGTGTCTAGACTGGCCACGGACGCTTTTCCGCAAAAAGTGCTTTTGCGGAAAAGCATCCTGCCAATCTAGACGTGCTTTTCTGAAAATGCTTTTAACGGAAAAGTTTTCTGTTAAAAGCATTTTCGGAAAATCATGCCAGTATAGACGTAGCCAAAGAGATATGTAGGAGCATAAGCTTTCGTGGGCAAAGACCCACTTCGTCAGATGCATGTAGTGGAAATTTCTGGAGGCAGGTATAAATATGCAGGCCAGAATCAGGCTGGAGATGATGAGGTGAATCAAATCAGGGAGGATGAGGCCCACTTCTAGTAGCTGATCTGGAGGTGTGAATTCCAAGAGAGGAAAAGCTGATCTGGTAGCTGATCTGGAGGTGTGAATTCCAAGAGAGGAATTCACACCTCCAGATCAGCTATTAGAAGTGGGCCTCATCCTCCCTGATTGGATCCACCTCATCATCTCCAGCCTGATTCTGGCCTGCATATTTGTACCTGCCTCTGGAAATTTCCACTACATGCATCTGACGAAATGGGTCTTTGTCCACGAAAGCTTATGCTCCAACACTTCAGTTAGTCTATAAGGTGCCACAGGACTCCTCGCCACTTTTGCAGATTCAGACTAGCACAGCTACCCCTCTGATACAAAGAGAAATAAAGTTTATATTCAAATTCTGGATGGTGTGATACTACTGAAAGAACCAGTATTTATTTAAAAAAAAACCCATTGTGTTGAAACTGTTCGTGGTATTATTAATCACACTGAGTAACAAAAGTTGAGCATGGTATAAGCACAAGGCAACACATGTACCATTTTGTTTTGTACTGTTTTATTTTGTTGATTTTTTTTAATAAGGTGTAACTATGTAGCAGAGTGCTGGTGCAAAAGCATCTAATTAGCTCCTGCCATGTCAGCTCCAATCAAGGGGAACAGATTGGGGCTGATGAAAAGGCCTGATGCTGCCCTGAGCCTTGACAACCCCTGCCAACCTGATGAGCCAAGGGCTATATAAGCTAGGAAGGAGCCAGAATAGGGGAAGGCAGTCAGGGGGAAAGATGGAGGTTTCCTAGCTGATGATGGACTCTGCCTGCAAGTGGAAAAAAATCCTGTAAAGAGTGTACGTTGTTTGGCATTGGTGATGGGACAAACTAAGGCGAATAAAGATATAGGTGTTGCACAACCCTGAGATCCCTCTGAGACTGATTTGGAGGGGCAACCAGTGCCTGAGAAGGGGGAGGGGGACGGGGACTGGTTGTGCACCCTGGCACAAACCACTGCTGCTGAATTGTTCAATAGAAATAATGTAATTATTCCCATGAATGAATGAACCTTCAATCCAATCTGTGCTAACTATTGTAATGTTAATGGCACTTCACAATGAAAAGTTCCACCAATTGCTTCTCTCCTCCTGTTCATGGTGAGCATTTAGGAGTATGTTTTTGTGTGCTTAATGGTATGTCTCAAAATTGTCACCTTGTTTGCTTCTGGAAGCAAATCAAGGATTTGGGGCCCAGTGAAATCAATCAGAGGACTCTTATAAATGGCTTCGGAATGGGGGCAGAGTGAGGGTCTCTAAATACATCCACAGTACATCTTTTGACCTCAGGAATTCTTACCCTGAATGACTTGCCTGCAGATAATCTCTGATGGGAAACATTTGGTTTCAATACAAGAAGTGGGGTCAGACTTTCCTTTGAAATTCTGTTTTTTGGGGTGAATGGCTAGAGAGTGACTGTAGCAACCTTTGAAATATGATATAAAACATGTATATTGGAGTTTACGTTTGTCTGAATTGTTAGTTTTATTCCTTACAAAATGACCACGTAGTTACTAAGATTTGCAGAGACAGCAGGCACCAGTGATTATTTAAACTTCCCTATTTCACTTTGTTTCCGTTTATTTGTGTGTCTATATTTGTAGCCAATATAGAATCTGATTCAAAGGCCACTAAATCAGTTGATTTTCTGTTCACATCAACAGTCTATGGATCAGGCCCAGACACTCTCTAGTTTTACGTGATAAATAATATACTTTTCCCCTCCATTCCCACTCTGCATCT
Organism: Pelodiscus sinensis; assembly: GCF_052426305.1. Classification (NCBI taxonomy): domain Eukaryota; kingdom Metazoa; phylum Chordata; order Testudines; family Trionychidae; genus Pelodiscus; species Pelodiscus sinensis. Next base: position 16,146,113 of record NC_143058.1, on the reverse strand, counting down.
AATCTTCAGACTTAAAATTGCAGCTGCCCTACAAGCAGGAATGGCCTATTTTAATGATAAAACAAATACAGAGATCACTAGTTTAGAATATTTAGGTCATGATTTCCCCCACAGGACAGAAGATGTTTTAAATCTTTCCTGGTGGTAGAATTTGTATGCATAGTCACTAATTTGACTGAGAAACAACTGAAGCACTTTGTATACAGTACATGCAAATAGTATCCAAGGGCTCCATAAATATATCTGCTTTTGATTTTGGATATGTAAGTAAACAGGGATTTTTTTTAAAAAAAACCTCTACTAAGGGAAAAGGGGGAGGAGGGAAGCTTAAACCTTTGCAGATGCATGGTTAGACAGTTCACTCTGGTTTACTGTAGTGATAAATGCTATCACTAAAATGTGCTTACCCTTGAAAGTGCTGCTAAAATATTTCAGTGAAAGTATCCTGTAAAGTATCTTACATACAGTCCCCAAAGATAATGAAATAGATGAGGCCAAAAACTATTGACCACAGTGTTTATCAACCATGTGCTAACTGTTTGATTCTGCCTTAACTTAAATCACTGACTTTCTCACAAATAATTATGGGCTTATAACAGAAGATCACAACATGTGCAGTAAGTTGTCAGAAAGTTTTGAGAGTCAACTTATAGTCCATGCAGTATTCCAGAATGAGTGACTCAAATCGACTTATACCAAAGTTCATGACTTTGTGTAGCATCACTTGTCGATGGAAGTGCTTACCCCACACAAGGGAAAGGTTGTGCTTATTAAACTGGTAAATGTCCAGGATTGTGGCATATCTCCAATGTAGGTTTTACACACAGATGATTAAAAATTAATCCTCAAAATAGACTTATTCTCCCATAAATACAAGTAAATCCACTCAGCAGAGCAAGTTTGGCATACAGCTTTGGGGAAGAGGCCTAATGCAACACTGATTTGGTAGCTTAAACCCCATACTGTATTTTCCAGTATGAAGTGACAGGCCTAACAGCCTCCAACAGATTCAAGCCAGTATACTGGCATCCATGTCACCGTCAGTTTAGATGCACCTAAAAAGGCTGCAGCATAGCACATGGAGACAATACCACTTGATGAGGAATTCTATAAATAGATCAACAAAATGATAAAATTTCAGAGGACAAGGGGAAAAGGTCTAATAATTACAAAATAAAACTAATTCTCTGACAAGCAATATTAATCGAGGAAACCCCAACTTCACTATCAGTTGTGCTGAAATGTCAGTGACCTACACATTTCATATAATACTCTGCACCAACTAATGCAGATTTATAAAAAAATAAAGATAGTTCTGTTTTGCGGAAAATCATACTCTGGAAACTGAAGTCACCTTTTCTACTTTGACAAGGCAATAGATGGAGAAGATGAATGGAAGTGTTGCTGATGCCCTTTAAAAATGTCTTAGAAAAAGAACAGTCCCTGAAAAAAACAAACTATATTGGATTTTATTTCTTCTGTTTGGGCTACAGAAGCCAGGGCTAAATTTTTTGGGGATATGTGGAGAGAAGAGATTGCACCACTACAATATCAGTAGATAAAAGAATTAGGCTTCAGAGGCACCCCCCCCCCCCAAGAGACATGCTCACCCTCACCCCTCGCTATGCTGATATTAGTGCACCTACTTGCTATTAGGCAGCACTGTCTGTCAAATAATGCCTGCCTCTTGTATGATAGCACTAAAGAGACAAAAGCTGGTCCACCATTATTTAATGAGTATTGGGACATGGCTCAATTTAACAAGTGCTGTTTGATATTCAGTGGCTGCATTACCAGAGGATCCATAGAAAACAGCTCTCCTGGACATGTTCTATTTAGTGTTTTTTTAAAAGTGAAAGTAATTTTCTTTTTAAAAGTAACAAAAGACAGAGTAGGAACACTCTACAAAGGCAAGGCAACAGAAACAGCTGCAAAAATCTCTACCCATTACCACCTGCTAACACAAAAATTGCTTCAAAGCAGAAAAATAAGAGAAAGTTGCTCCCGACAAAATCTAATATCTGTCACTCCGCCCCACCAACCTCATGAAGCAGGGAAGAGAACCCTTCATTGAAGGGCTAATTCCCCTCCCCCTTCTTAAGTCATATCCTTCTCAGGCAGCTATTAAAAAAATCCTTCATATGGAACCATCCCACTGCTTCAATGGTGCCAGGTTTGACTGTTAAAGAAAGGAGAGCTGTCAGATGGTAATATGGTATAACCTAAAACTCACAGTCCGCCCTGCAATCTGACACCAGTTAGGATGGTTGGCACCACTTATAGTTTAAGTATTATAGAATGATACAATTGAAGCCTAAAGGAAAGACTGAGGAATCCACCCGTCTCACTGTTCTTAAAAAGGGGCCTTCGCCACTTTTACTGGCCCTGTTTGCCCATAAAAATGACTGACTCCCTTTTCCCTGAGCAGTAGACTAAAAGGTTGTTCACAAAAAGGGGAAATCTGCTGGCTGCCTTCCACATGCAAGTCTGAACAGCACACACCTGCTCATACAAAGGAGAAGTGTTGAAAGAGGGAGTGTTGAATATGGGAATCCCTGGAGAACAGTGGTTAGCAGCTGCTGTGCGACAGATAGACTGGAAAATCTTTTTAGAAACTTATATACAAAGGGTTGAAATGCCTTGAAGTAGATTGCTGAGTTGAGGCCTCCGTATTACAGTGCCCTAGAGAAATGTTTTAAGCACTGCTTGGTGAGTTGCCCTTGTTGCTCATTATGCTTTAAGCCGAGCTTCATTCTCATGTTCCAAGGGCCATCTACAATGTAACGCACCTAAGAACTCGGCATTTTATATGGAATTGAAAAAGATCAAATGTGTAGATGTTTGAGGTCACTTTGTTGAAGAAATTTGAAAACACGCACCTTTGTGTCCAGTTACTGTGTTCTTTTAAAGTAGGAACATATCTATACATTAAAGGTTGTTAGCTGGGGTACTGGGCAATAAATGAGTACTTCAATGAAGGCGCTCAACCACCAACAGGAATCTAATCTTTTTAATTCTATGTAATGTCTGCAAATATAGCACCAGATTAGATGTTTCCTAGAGAGTTGAGTTTGGTGTGAAGTATTCATTACTTTGTTACAACTCTTTTGAGGTCAACGTGAAGTAGTCCCTTGTACTCAGTGAAAAAATCTTTTATCGTGACCTTTTAATCACTTCATCATGAAGAAGTCTTTTCTTTTGTACAAAATGCTACTTTGTGTTGCCCTCACCAAAGGAGCTATAATAACAAAAAGCAGACACAACAGTGGCTGCTACAATAATATGTTTCAATAGAAAAAAAATATAGGTTGATCGGATGGGCTAGGACAAGCAACAAGGACTATTATTGGGAAGTGGTCATATGAAGAACTGTCTATTAGCTCAGTTCTTGTAGTCTACATAGCCAAGGAAGTATTTTAGCTCCATTTTATAGTAGAGTAGAAGAAAAACAATTTGATTCAGTTAACTCAAGCAGTGACACCAGTGAATCAAGTCCTAATGGAAAAGGGTAGAGGACTCCTAACTCACAAAGCTAAAGGTGCTGGATGGGGCATGAGCAAGAAGAAAGTTTTACACTAAGATCTAAATCTGTCTCCAGTTATACTGGTGTACCTAATTGTAAGGGCCCGTCTCCTCTCAGACTGGAGTAAAGCAGATATGATTCCAGTGAAAACAATAGAATTTGCACTGATATACAAAAAGCATTATGAGTCGAAATGGAATCTGACTGTAAAAGTAGAAAGTCATTTGACAATATAAATCAAAGTTGGAATGATAGAGAGCACAGCAAGACACATGTACATGCTAGGTCAGTAGGTAGTCAGGTGATAACAGTATGACTGGTGGGCTAGAAAAGAAGAACCCCTTGGCTTTCAGAAGTCATATGGAGAGCTGTACACAGAGCTTGAGCTTCACACCAGAAAGAGCTCAAGTCACAGGTAAACAATGAAACACACAAAAATCAAGGCAGAAGAAGAGATTCTGAGAAAAAAGTAATATCACAGAGGTTCACACAGGTTATTCAAGACTATTGGAAAGTCCTAGAGTGGAATAAACATATGTATGCACAGTGCTCACCAACATAAATGCTTCCTGCTTCACCCATGAGGAAACTCTGGGCATCCTAGTATCCTTGAAGGGCACAACAGAGATTCCATTTGTGCCTGGGTGGGACATAGAAAGTGCAAGGTAAGGAGAATATTTTTGTGTCGCACCCCTAATATTGCATGGTAGCTATGCAAAATCTACTCCGTACATCTATAAATCACTCACCTTTGGGATTTGTATTAATAATAATGATTTCTTGGTCATAAAGAAAGTTTTCTAGCTCTTTAATGATTTGATTCAGTGTTCATTTTTATATGTATGTAAATAACTTACCAAAAGCGAAGGGATGGGTAGCTTTGTGAGGAGTGGAGAAAAATACAGGACTAAAATAGTGATACACCATACTTCCATTGATGGCACGCCATGGGTCCAGCATCATTAAGAGGTGCCCTCAGCAAGTTAAGGGTTTGCCAGAAAACTTTGCCCTTCCCTTCTGGTAACAAAAGAAGAAAAAAAATTACCCTAAAGAACCAAATACGGACCATTCCCCCCATACACGAACACCCCCATCCAAATAGAACTCTACGCAGAGCAATTAGCAGCATAAGTTTCTGCAATAAGTCACTGGATGTATGTTGTACATTATTTGACATTGGTATAGCTAATTGCTCTGCTTGGCATAGCCCTATTCTAGTCCTGTATTTATCTCCACTCCTCACAAATCTACCCAACCTCTTCAAGTCACACTCAGGTTCCTGGGGCAGATTGTTCTGCTGTTCTTCTTGCTCCTTTTATTCTCCACGAAGGCAGGGACTGGACCTGTGTGATTTATGCAGCTTTCCTTCATAGGTAACAGCAGCTCTTACTGTGCATGTGTTTTTCAATCACCACACCCACATGTCTCAAATTTCTTATTCCTCTCCCTCCTCTGCTACTGCTTTCTTCATCCCCTTTGAGGTTATTTCCTTTACTCACCGGTGTCCTATTCTTTGATCCTATTGATTTTTCTCCTCTTTCATTCACAGCCTTTATTAAATTCTATTCAGCTGCTTTCTATATTTGCTTTTTTCTTCTGTACTCGTGTCTGGCTTTCCCTTCTTCGCCCATGTGGCTCTGGCTCCTTTCCCTTCCTCTGCCTTGCTTACTACTACATGCTTTCTCATTCAGATCTTTTCTTACACTGGCTTTATTTCCTTTCTTCCTTTGTGCATCATATTTTTCAGTCCCCCATGGCACATGCGTCTTGCTGCTACTCCATTCTTCCACTCCCTTGGGTCTCTTCCTCTCCTCCCCATATAATTTATAAATAGATATGAAAGGAGCAGCTGATATTTCCTAACTTACTTTTCTGACTGATTCCCATTTGAGGCCCATCAACTGAAAGGAAAGACGTAAAATTGAGAATAGTGCCTTTCCCCCCCACAAATTGTCTCATCACATACCCTGATTTCCTTTTGTATATAATCATTTCAGAGCAGCTGCAGCTCAGTTTCATGCTGTGAAAACCAGATGTTTTATTCCAAATAGCGTATGTAGCATGGAAGAAAAAAGCATTTCTATTTTAATCGGAGTCTCTCATTCTTTGCACACTCGGGAAACATGTTTTGCCTTGCAGTGTTTCTCAGTCAGTGGTACGAGTACCTTTAGGGGTACTGGAGAGAAGTCTGGGGGGTACTTCAACACAACTGAAATTTGGAGAAAACTGAATTTTTGTTTTAAGTTTTACAGCACCTTATTATTTTTGTACTTTTTACACCCAAAAATTTCATCATCCACCCAGCTACAATTAAGTTGTTTAAACAAATGTGTTGCAATGGTAGAAAAAAATGTGTGTGTCTGAAAACTGTAGGCATTGGGGGTACTTATAATTTTTTTAAAGAGTACTTTATAAAAAAAGGTTGAGAAACACTGGGCTAGTGGACACGTCTGAAAGTAATATGATGTAAAGCAGTGTGTTCTCTCAGACCAGTGCAACATTCTCTGTGCCCTTCTTTATGGCATCCTGTCTGAAAGAATATAACTAGAGCCCTGCAGGAATATAAAGCGGATAGCCATGAATTTGCAGAGCTCTATATGTAACTTGCAACCCTGGGAACTACATTGTTGCAGTTGAAGGAGACTGGGCCTTGGCTCCAATCTCTATCTTCACTTACACAGAGAGCATCCTGCATGTTCCTCAGAAAAAGACAAAAACGTCATAAAAAGCTTTAGGGGAGAATCATGGCTTGGACACGCCAATCCTTCCTTGAGCGCCTTCGAAGCCATGTGGCTGTGCCTTGCAACCATTGTGGGCCAGTCGCTTCAAAGCTGAGGTTCGACTCAAGTCATGTACATCTCAAGAATTCAAAGACATGCCCAAATGACATCTTCCCTAAAGGATGCTTCCATGGAGTGGAACCCAAGTAAAGAATTTGGAGTACAGAAAGGAGAAGGAATAGCATTCAAAGTATCGGCATCAAGCATCTCCTGAGCCACAGCCTGGAGATACAGCTGTAGCTACAGTGAGTGTTGCTTTGTAAATTGGAGGTTTCCATCCAAAATGAAAACAAAATAATGGCTTTGTCATGGAAGCTGACTTCCCAGTTTTTCTCATTTTCCTATTAGTCTCTTCCAAATTCAAGTCTGACCCATTGTAAGTACATGAGAAATTGAGGCGCCAGATGCTTTATTAGAGAAGAAACAGTCTATACAATAAAAACATAATTTAATCATGTCAATTTTAAGCTATATTTAAAATGTATAGGTAGAACATAATGCTACAGTATAAAGTATTATATTTCATAGACAGGAAGGTGTTATGTAGAGTTAGGTGAGGCCTAATTTTGATCTTGTACCAGTTTCACACCTTTGCAATATTGATTTCAGTGGAGTCATCTTGAATTTATAACGGTATAAAGTGAGATCAGAATCAGTCCCTTTTTATATTATGCCATCTCATATAAGATAAAAAAAGAAATATTTTTACACAAGAGTGTAACTAATAGAATTTCAAATGACAGCCATGTCAAAAATAGTAATGTGAAAATTCTGCTTTGAATAATTCACTCATCTTAAATTGTTATACATTCAGACATGATTGAGCTACACTTCCAACTATAGAATGGTCTATCTTAGTTTTAAAATTAGCAGTAAACATCAAGTTTCCACTGTTGTTCTCAGCTGTAGCTTGTATTACATTATACTGCTGGTTAGAAGAGTTCAGTTTAATTGATTGTGAATTAATTAACTCTCTACAGTAGATGTCTTTTTCTTGGGGTAATTAATCTTAGTGAAAAATGATATGTAGAGCAGTTACGGCTGCAGCAGATTTTCTAGATGTGCTTTTTTGTTTAGGCTTATTTGACAGCCTTTTTTCTTGTAGATGAATTAGGTGTCTAGAAATGACTCTCCCTTATATTTATTTTGGCTTGGCAGCATATAGTTTTATGTCTGGCAATATTTCATACCCAAAAGTGTTAATACTATACATAAATTATGACCAATGATATACAGTGGCTGTTATCAATCATGACAAGTAATTGATGTTGATTGAATCAAATAAATATGATGCTTTGCAAAGTTATGACCTTGTCATTTAACTTCAGTGCTGGAAACAGATCAAACCAGTTTCGATTAATGCTTTAAAAGTGCATCTAGACTAGAGTTTTAAGTAACAAGATACTGCACTAGTAAAGGACAAAATGGATAGATTGGATAGACATCTGTTGACAATATAGGTTTTGTATACTGTGCTCATCACTGTATGTCACCTTCTGGTGCATTAAGTCATGTGATTACACATCTATCACATGATCTTTGCTCTCTTATTCTCTCCTCAAGGGAGAAGCTTCTACAGTGGAATGCCTTGTTTGAAAATGGTTTGTTGACACCAGTGTTCATCCCCAAGATGTAGATGGTCCTTTTAGGTCTTCTGGGCCCAAATCACAGAAGTTAAATATAGGAACTGAGATCTTGAACTTGGTTCAAAATTCTGGGGAAAGCCAGTAGAAAAAGCAAAGGAAAAAGAGCTCTTTGCTAGGTTCATAGTAGCCTGTAATGATGAGATGTGAATGTGCAGCAGCATTTTGTAATAGTGTAATGTTACTAAGTGCTGGATGTTTCATGCCAAGGTATATTGTATTTTCTGTAATCCAGCTCAGAAGTGATGAAGGCATGAATAAATAAGGGTAGATCATTATCTGCCAGGATGGAACAGAGTCTCCTAACTGATGATTGTAGAAAATGTTATTCACAGATGCTGCTATATGAGAATTTAGTATCAATGGGGAATCCAAGTGTACTCCTAAACCAGGCCTGGGCTAAATACAGCCCACGGGCTGGATCTGGCACGCCAAGCCACCAGATCCAGCCAGCAAGGCAGCGGAGAGCCCCTGGTAAGCGCGCCTGCTTGCCCCAAAGCCCTATTCACTGTTCAGAAACATGGCTGCTAGGCTCCGTTTCTGTTGAAAACTGGTGGGGAGGAGGGAAGCTTCAGGAGCCAACCCCACCCCCAGCACAATCCCATTGGACAGTTTCTGGCCAGAAACCGGCCAATGGGAGCTGCCTGTTTGAATAACAGGCAGCCAAGAAGAACCACTCCCCATCTCCTTGGCTCAGTTATTCACTGAAGCACATGGCCTGGCAAGTAGGCAGGATGGCTGCCTGGGAAACTTAAGCTCTGCAAGCCTTAGCTCTGCAGGCAGGCAGGCTGGTTTGCGTGCTAACTGGTAAGTCTCCTGGCCACACCCTGACTCTGGCACCCCAGCCCCTCCCTATCCCAACCCTTTTCCCACCACTTCTGCCTCCCTACTCCACATACCAAAATCCTCTGCCCCCTTCCTTCACCCATATCCCCTCCCAGATCTGGCGCCCCAAACCCCTGCACACCAGTCCCCTGTCCTAGGTCACAATCGCCTCCTTTACCCAAATTCCATCTCAGTCTCCAGTCTCCGTCCTGCACCCCAGTCCCTTACCTCAAGCTCCCCTCTACACCCAACCTCCATGCCAGACCCTGCATCTCCTCCATTAATATCCTGGAAGAGTGCAGCCCTCGACCACTTTTCAAAATCTTGGAGAGCCCCTTGTCAAAAATTATTGCCCACCCTTTCCCTAAACTGTGGACCAAACCGGCCAAGTGTGGATGTGTACTTTTGACCCAAGAAGACTTCACTGTGTCTGCAGACTGCTCAACATATTTTCTCTGACAATCTGCATCATCTGTGTATTGCTCAGATATAGTTGTAGCCAGCTGTTCTCCATCCATGAGCGGAACTAATCCAGGCACTGCACCATCTTAATGGAAGTGTGGGGTCATATGGGATTAAGGAGAGGCATACTATTGGCACCTGAGTCTATGTCATAATACCCATTCACTAATGTATGTTCACATTGGAAAGGACTGAAAAGATAACTAAAACTTGTGGGACTTCACAAATAAAAAGTGCCATGATAGGGGTGCACTTTCTCACTACTACTCATTGACTGTGTTCCCCCAGGAAGGATTCAAAGCATTTTAATGCATTACTCTGAATTCTTGTTGTCCCTCTCAGGTGAACAAGCTGTTTCTCATGGTCTACAATGTTAAACACTCCAGAGATGTCTAAGAATCATTCAACTGTGCCAAGTTCATGTCCTGGTCAGAATCTAGGTTTTATCATGTCTAGAAAGCTTTAATTAGAGAACAAGGCAAACTTCTGTATGAGCTTCCTAGGGAATGGGAGGTTTGAAAGTGGGTGGTAGTTTGCCTACAATAATGTATCCATGGGCAGGTCTCCTTGATGCTGGCTAGACTAGCATTTAAATGAGAAAGGGAAGATTCTTTCTCTGAATGATGTGTTAGGTGTTTCACAGAAGAATGGCACCAGTTGTTCATCTCTCTAATCATCTGCCCAGAAAGTCAAGAGTCAAGAGTCACAAATCTCTGGTCAAAACTCCTTTAGTTTGTCAAGAACTTCTCAAGTGAATGCACTGAATCCTGGCAATGCAGGTAGGCTATTGGTTGGTGAGCATAGATATAATTCACCCAAACTATCCTGAAGATTTGTGACATTTTTGAATGAAGGAAGATGGTAATTTTATGGCAACAGCTAAGAGGTTTTCTTGTCAGTTTCATGAGATCAGAATAGATGTGGTGAGCCTCAGCACCGAACAAGAATAATGGTGTTCAGAGTGAAAAATGTCAAACCCCTCTTTTAAAAGAATGATGTTGTGGAGTCTTTGATTCTTTGTTCCCTGAAGGGCCAATCCAGCACCTACTGCCATTATTGGAAAGATTCCCATTGGTTTCCATGGGCCTTTGAGCATGCCATGATCAACAGAACCTGATTATGTGTCACTAACTGTGGCAGCTGTATTAATTAGGGAAGTTCCGTTGTCCTCAAAGTGACAATTCATTAAAGCAAGGGCTACTCATATGAGTAAGGGTTACAAACCTGCATCCAACTTCCTACAGAATAACACTTAGATTTGTCACAGTTAGCAAAACACAGTCATGTTCTGCCAATCCTAGTTTTCATTCTGCAAAACATTTGTTATTAATATTGAAGCCCGGAGATGCTTGAATTTAAGACCATGCTTAAGTGCTTTTGTGGATTGGGGTCCAAGTCCTCGGTTCAACAAGGTAGTTAAGCATGCTCCTCTCTTTGAATACTTAGTAGAGCCGAACAGATCAGCAGGACTACTCAGGTGGTTAAAGTTAGGCATGTGCTTAAGCACCTAGCTGAATCAGGCTCCATAATTTTTGAAGATATACAAAAATAAGTCAATGCTGTGTCTTAAAGCTCTTCATTCATATTCAAAAAGCATATCCCTTTTGTTTTAATATGCCTGCAACCTGAAGTTAAAATGGCAAAGTTCACTTGTCACTTGAAATTGTATTCTGTACACGCAAGTAACCCAATATGGGATAATACTAAAATCCACTGACTGGCACTGATGAATTCAGATTTTTTAAAAACCTTCTTTTAATATTGGCATCTGTGCTAACAGTGCTGTAGAGGTAGATGGGGCAAGCACATGGTGTATGTTTAAAAAGAAGTAGGAATTATAATGTAGCCTCAAGAAAAAGGTGAATTTTAACGTCAGTGCAGATATTGATGCCATTACTTATTTATTTAGTAGATAGATTACAAAATGGAATAAAGATTCATATATGAGCTGAATCTTTGCCTTGGGCAATAGACATGCTGTTACTAATTTCAGCTTATTAACTATATTACAAGTTTTACTAACAGAGAAGCTACACATCTTTTAACACAAAGGAAAAAATTGAATGTGTCATTTTTATTGCCTTCTAGAAATTCTGTCTCAGTGCATTGGGTATGGATTCCATTTTCTTTGCACTGTAATCTTAGCAGAGTCACATATCCTTAAGTTAACACAAAATAAATAAGAAGTGGATGTTTGTTATGTGAATATTGATTTTTTAAAAATTTTATTTTGTACTTTTGCACAAAAAGGTTTGCTGTTTGGAATCTTGACTCTGTAAAAAAAGGACCAGGTTCACCCCTGGTGTAATTCAGCTTCCTATAGTAGAGAGAGGCAAGGATTGATTCTGTGCTAAAATGGGTTTGGTATCGCCAGTTCATCTCTCAAGTGAATGACTGAACAAAGTGAATGGGTAGGTGTCGAGAAATATCTATTTACTGGACCTCAGCATGTTGCACAAACTCTGCTTTCATTTGTATTGGTGCAAACCTGGAGTAATTTACACTGGAATCCCGCTTGCCTAAATATAACAAAAGTGAGAGCAGAATATGGCCTTCTAGTATAAAATACCTAGATTAAAATGTGCTTACTTTAGAGGAGTGGTAAATCTATTTTTATAATAATAATTATTATTATAAAATATAATTATAAGGTAACAAAGTTATTTGTCACAATCAGAGTCTACTGTGTCACTTGGTCATAAGCCAATTGCATCATAAATGTACTATTACAGTACACTTAAAAATTCCAGAATATCTTTGATGGTATTTCTTTCATGTCAGTCCCAGGCCTCTATCTTTTATTTTGACCTTTTTCCATTCTCTCCAATCTGTTACGCTGTGCTTTGGTATTATTTGTAGTTTACTGCACATGCTGGAGACTCCCATTTTATTTCAATTGCCTTCTCTCTGTTGTCAAAACATGAAACAGTGAAGTAAAAGAATATTGTCAAGTTTTATTCTGGTCTCGATGCTACAACTATTAGGTGAGGCTCCACAACCTGTGGTATGCTTGCAGAAACTTGGACTAAATTATTATAATCAACACTTTCTCCTTAAAATGCTTGAAATTACACATAAGTCAGTTATCAAAAAATCTTTGAAATTTTAATTGTAACAAAAAAATGAAAACAAAGTCACTATGCCACAGCTACTTCAAGCCACATCAAAATCTACAACCATTTCCTGTACTGTATATGAAAATAACCAAATCAATATGATAACCACATAGTCTTCTTTCTTTCATATTGGATAGATTTTCAATGGTCAAGTGTTCACAGATGAATGAAGAAATGAATAAGAACATAAGAACGGCCATACTAGGTCAGACCAAAGGTCCATGTAGCCCAGTAGCCTGTCTGCCGACAGTCGCCAACACCAGGTGCCCCAGAGAGGGTGGACCAAAGACAATGATCAAGCGATTTGTCTCCTGCCATCCTTCTCCAGCCTCTGACAAACAGAGGACAGGGACATCATTTCTATCCCCTGGCTAATAGCCTTTTATGGACCTCACCTCCATGAAATTATCTAGCTTCTCTTTAAACTCTGTTGTAGTCCTAGCCTTCACAGCCTCCTCCGGCAAGGAGTTCCACAGGTTGACTACACGCTGTGTGAAGAACTTTCTTTTATTAGTTTTAAACCTGCTACCCATTAATTTCATTTGGTGTCCTCTAGTTCTTCTATTATGGGAACTAATAAATAACTTTTCTTTATCTGCCCTCTCCACACCACTCATGATTTTATATACCTCTGTCATATTCCCACTCAGTCTCCTCTTTTCTAAACTGAAAAGTCCCAGTTGCTTTAACCTCTCTTCATATGGGACCTGTTCCAAATCCCTAATCATTTTAGTTGCCCTTTTCTGAACCCTTTCCAAAGCCAAAATATCTTTTTTGAGGTGAGGAGACCACATCTGTACACAGTATTCAAGATGTGGGTGTACCATAGTTTTATACAGAGGCAGTAAGATATTCTGGGTCTTATTTTCTATCCTTTCCTTAATAATTCCTAGTATCCTATTTGCCTTTTTGACCGCCGCTGAACACTGTGTAGAAGTTTTCAGAGAATTATCCATGATAACTCCAAGATCTCTTTCCTGATTTGTCGTAGCCAAATTAGCCCCCATCATACTGTACGTATAGTTGGGGTTATTTTTCCCGATGTGCATTACTTTACACTTATCCACATTAAATTTCATTTGCCATTTTGTTGCCCAATCACTCAGTTTGGTGAGATCTTGTTGGAGTCCCTTACAGTCTGTTTCTGTCTTGACTATCCTAAACAGTTTGGTATCATCCACAAACTTTACCACCTCACAGCTTACCCCTTTCTCCAGATCATTTATGAATAAGTTGAAAAGGATTGGTCCCAGGACTGGACCCTTGGGGTCACCACTAGTTACCCCTCTCCATTCTGAAAATTTACCATTTATTCCTACCCTTTGTTTCCTGTCTTTTAACCAGTTCTCGATCCAAGAAAGGACCTTCCCTCTTATCCCATGGCAATGTAATTTACACAAGAGTCTTTGGTGAGGGACCTTGTCAAAGGCTTTCTGCAAATCTAAGTATACTATATCTACTGGATCCCCCTTGTCCTCATGTTTGTTAACCCCTTCAAAGAACTCTAAGGGTATGTCTACACTACCACCCTAGTTCAACCGGAGTTGCAAATGATTTGAATTTCCCAGGCTTCATTTGCATCTCACCAGGAGCCGCCGTTTCGGACTAGGCTTCCTATTCTGAACTACCGTTACTCCTCGTGAAACATGAAATGTCCTATATAGGCTCCTCCTCTCCCCAAAGTGTCCCCAGTCCCTAAAAATCCAAACCCCTCTTCCCTACACCATTGTCTCATCCACGCATTGAGACTCTGAAGCTCTGCCTGCCTACCTGGCCCTGCGTGTGGAACTGGAAGCATTTCCGAGAATGCCACCATAGAGGTTCTGGATTTCAGTCTCTTTCCTAGCAACTTAAATTTGGCTTCCAGGACATCTATCCTACCCTTCCCTATGTCATTGGTACCTACTTGTACCACGACCACTGGCTCCTCCCCAGCACTACACATAAGTCTATCCAGATGCCTTGAGAGATCCGCAATCTTCACACCAGGCAGGCAAGTGACCATACAGTTCTCCTGGTCATCACAAACCCAACTATCTATGTTTCTAACGTTTGAATCACCCACTACTAACATCTGCCTCTTCCTAACAACTGGCATTCCCTCTCCCTCAGAGGTATCCTCAGTGCGAGAGGATACCGCAATATCCTCTGGAAGGAGGGTCCCAACTACGGGAAGGTTTCACTGTGTTCCCATTGAATGCTCTGTTCCCTTGAGACTTTCATCCTCTTTAAGAGCACTGGGGCTCTCAGACTGGAGATGGGACAGTACTACAGTGTCCCGGAAAGTCTCCTCAACATATCTCTCTCCCTTCCTTAGCTCTTCCAGTTCAGCTCCCCTGGCCTCCAAAGTCCGAACTCAGTCTCTGAGGCTCAGGAGCTCCTTGCAATGGGTGCACACATATGCCACCCACCCACAGGGCAGGTAATCATACATGTGACACTCAATGCAATAAACAGGACGGCCCCCACTCTGCTGCTGGGCTTCTGTCTCCATTTTTCTTATGAATAAGTTTAAGTCTAAACTTATTAAATGTCTAGAATATAGATTATAAAAGTTATGTTTAAAGAAGGTCAGAAGTCACTAGTGCCCTTTAAACTCCCTCTCCAAACTCCCTGTTAGCTGCTGCTGTTTGCAAGCTCCCTGGTTGCTGACTCACAGGCTTATAAAGCTCTGATAGCCCTCCCCCTGACTGAGGCATAGCCAATTAACAGAGGCTTTTAGATTTCAAAACTTTTAGAAGCTCATTCAAACAAACAAACAAACCAAACAGACAAACACAAGCTCAGCACACAGCAAATAACCCACCCACCCCCTCACAAACAGACGACATATAGCCACTTACCACAAGGGTCCCGTATTTACTCCTCTTTTACCTAGAGAACCTCTCCAAACTCCCTGTTAGCTGCTCCTGTTTGCAAGCATGATGTATGTATTATAAGGTAGCTTGGTTTTTTTCCTTTTACAGTGATTTCATACCTTCCATTTCTTAATTTTTATCCATTTTGTAATGCATACTGTAGTAAGAGACTTGACTGTGTAAGAGAGAACCCTCTTTTCATTTTAGATTACTTTTCTTATGTGAGCTGAGCTCAGGAAAATTTAGTGCTCTGAGCTAAACAAATCTAACAACCACAACTCTGTAACAATAGCATCAGTCATTTGGCCATGCACTCTGTGGGGGAGAATGTTATTTTCAGACCTGTGTTTTTATTATTGAGAGACATACAGTTGCAATGACAATAAATATAACTGAACAAAATTAACTGTTCTCTTTAAGGCAGAAATTATCTGGCTAGCTTCCTAGAATTTACCTTAATGTAATAAGAAGTGTAAATATTACCTATAAAAGATCTAATAACCCACTGACCTATAATGAAGATCTTCATAACGTGGTACTCTTTCATGTGAGAAACTGCTTTTCTCTCTCTGCCATAGTGTCCCCATGGAGATAAGTGGCAGTGATCATGCTAGAATATACTGCTGGTTTAATTGTGCAATCATATTTGCATTGCAATTTTAATTAATGGGAAGAGCACTTAGTGCCCAGGACAGGCATTCTTCTTTTTGTTTGGTTAAATCCACATAAAATAAACAAACAAAAAATCAATAGTGGGAATACTGTTTTCAGACACCTGTCTTATTCAGTTGGATGGGGAAGCTACACTTGGATGTGACTGGAAGAAATAATTGAAAGCCCATGAGGTAATGCTTATTTTAACATATTTATTAGTATTAAGCCAGATTCTGACAGTCTTACAGCCCTACAAGTCAATTAAATCAAATGGGAGAACTCACTGTGTGTGGTAGAACTCAGAGTGAGGAAGAGTAGGAGAATCTAGCTCAAAGTACATATGCACACTTTGTGCAAATGTGTTGTAGGGAAACAATTAAAAGAGAGCACAGTCCATTTAAACCACTGAAAAAATCCCAGCTAACAAAGTGATGTCATTATGCTTCTTGAAGTAAATAAGGCCTTACATAATTTAATCAAGGCATACTGTGGAGAATTAAACATTACTTAGATTCCCTCCCCCTCCCCCACATATCTAGAGGACTTAGCCTTCTGATATACTGAGTTTTGTCAGTTTCCATGGAAGCTGAGGATACCCATAACCTCACAGATGAGTTATTTTGGCAGTATTTTGCCTGAAAACGGCACTAGCAAGAAATGAGTTCTAAATCACTCCTTTCCACTGAATATTACCTGGAGTACATTACAGAATTAGTGAAGCCACACAACTGAAACATTTGGCAGATGGACATATATTGTACTTTGTTTTCTTGCATTCTGCTAGGCCATGCATTGATCTCCATGACAATATTTCACTTTGAGGAACCTTGGGAAGACTAAGATGTACCTTGACAGACAGTAAAGGACATTGCTAAAACCTAGGACAATATGTTGAAGTTTCAGATCATAGTTGATAAGGATTTTTTATTGTTGATTCTTTGCCGAATAATAGATTGTTATTCCAATGTGTTTTGACTGGGGCTATTTGTCTTAAAGTTACTTTTTCACTTGGATTCTTTGTAATGTTAGTTTTTCAGGTATATACAAAAAGCAGAGGAATTCCTCCCCCGTGCCACTGTTGAACACCTTCAGACGAAAGACTATGTTCAGTTTACAAATTGATGGTAGACTGAAGGGCTGTTTTTGAGATGAAATTTGTAATATTCAGTAGCTGTTACATGTAGAATCCACAAGCTGTTACTCAGTGCACAGTGGTGGGAGAAAAAAATAAACACAGTATTCAGAGGAGGCATATGCTATCTATCTTATCTAGAAGTTCATTTTCACAGTTCCTAAATCAACATTGCCAGATGATATGGGGAACATTTTCTGACTTATTTCAGCAGATATGTCCAATGTTATTTATTT
Organism: Pelodiscus sinensis; assembly: GCF_052426305.1. Lineage (NCBI taxonomy): Eukaryota > Metazoa > Chordata > Testudines > Trionychidae > Pelodiscus > Pelodiscus sinensis. The sequence continues at coordinate 16,128,884 of NC_143058.1, read as the reverse complement.
GCCATAGACCAGTGAGCCTTCACAAGCATGCATACCATACTGGGACATCTACATTTTCCGTTTCCACTGCAATGTCCTCATAATGGTTTTTCCAAAAAATGTAGTAATATTGCTGACTAATGCCAGGCCACCATCCTTTATTAATTTTCCAGTAGTGAATAAGAGATAATACTTTAACTTTTAAAACATAGTGAGGATGATTACATTGCTTGTTCCTCTCTGATACATCTTCAAGAGGCTTTATCTGCTTTCCCATACATTCATTGCCCTCATTCCTTCTTGTTCTCACTATGCTCCTCCTCCTTTTCTTTAGTATACTTTACAACTTTCATCAGATACTAATGAACTTCACTTCTGTTCAATCAGTTAGAATTATAGCCTGCGTTAGCTGAGGTGACATGTTTGAAAGGTTAACCAAGATGTAATCTTTGAGCATGTTTTTATAGTCCCCACCATATTTCCTAGAAGGCAGGGAAGGAATTATGGGATGCAGGTTTGGGGATGCAGAAGTGAAAAGGAAAATCAGATATTTTAGAATTAAATCTTACAAAGGAAATGAAACACAATTTTCACAAAGAAAACTATGACTATACAGGATCTGATTCTATGTTCTGCCTGTGCTGAACTTAATGCAAGACTAGTAGGAGGGGACAGACAGAGCTAAGCTATCACTTAACCTATAAATCCGTCTCTGTGCCAATCAATCTTCAGAATAAATAAGCTCAACCTCAGAGTATAATGCTATCTCACTTTGACTCCAAGAAGGGAGAAATGTCTCACCTATGCCGACTTTTCCCCGACCACTCCCCATAACAAAGGAAGGGTAGGCCAGAGCCACTGCATCATCTGTAGACAATCAGAAGATTTCCCAATATCAATGAAATATTAAAGAGGCTGGTTAAACCTAGGCCTCCACAGCAGTACAAACAGTTGGAGCATGTGTCATAACCATGATGGCTGACCAGCAGAGTGGTGGGTAAGGGGTTAACCTAGCCAGGTATTTGGTCAGACAATAACAATGCAGGTAGGGATTTCAAACTGGGACAAAGGAATTTTTAACTTTTCTCTCCTTTGTCTGAGTCAGAGAGTTTCTCCAGGTACTAAGGGAGGCGAAAGACACTTCTCTCCTCAAGAACAAACTTCTTATATGTGTAAGTAGTGCAAAGTCTAGATAACCCATCAGGTTTTATTGTTTTCTGGTTTGGGAATGTGGAGGTGTTTGAGCTATTCAAAGTGTATTTTTTCTTTTCTCTTTAAAAGTGTTTTCCTTTTGTACTTAAAGTCCTGAGCCCAGGGGGTCCCCCTGAGTATCTAGATTAATACCACTCCCTAGAGAAAGCCCACTGACTGCTACACTTACCTACATGCCTCTAGCTTCCATCCAGGACACACGATACGATCCATCATCTATAGTCAAGCCCTTAGATACAACTGCATCTGCTCTAATCCCACTGACAGAGACCAGAAACTTCAAGATCTCTACCAAGCATTTGTAAATCTCAATTACCCACCGGGGGAATAAAAAAACAAATTGAAAGAGCCAATTGAATACCCAGAAACCATCTACTTCAAGATAAGCCCAAGAAAACCAAAAATAGAACACCACTTGTCATCACCTATAGCCCCCAACTTAAACTCCTCCAACGCAACTTAAACTCCTCCAACGCATTATCAGTAACCTACAATCTATACTGGAACAGGATACTACACTCTGAGAGGCTCTGGGGGACAGACCCATAGTCTCGTAGGGTATGTCTACACTACCACCCTAGTTCGAACTAGGGTGGTTAATGTAGGCGACCGGAGTTGCAAATGAAGCCCGGGATTTGAATTTCCCGGGCTTCATTTGCATATTGCCGGGCGCCGCCATTTTTAAATGTCTGCTAGTTCAGACTCCGTGCCCGCGGCTACACACGGCACGAACTAGGTAGTTCGGATTAGGCTTCCTGTTCCGAACTACCGTTACTCCTCGTGGACCAAGCATGTCCACGTATTTACTCTGGTGACACCATCACTGGATATATGATCAAGAACACACATTCCTGTTCATCCAGAAATATAATTTATGCCATCAAGTACCAACAGTGTCCTTCTGCTATGTATATTAGACAGAATTCTCAGACACTTCACCAAAGAATTAATGCCCACTAATCAGACATCAGACATCTTCACAAGGAAAAAACAGTTGGTTTTCATTTCAACCTACCTGGACATAGTTTTAACAACCTTACTACGTGCATCTTACTTCAAAGAGACTTTAACACCAGATTACAGAGGGAAACTTCAGAACTTTCATTCATACATAAATTTGACACTTTACAAATGGGCCTTAACAAAGATGATAATTACCTTAACCATTATAAAGATAGCTTCCCCACTTATCATCCCTGATTAGCCATTCATTGACTCATAAATAGCTATTCCCTCCCTCTCCCTCACCCCACCTTCTGTACTAAATCTGATTTATCAGTTTAATAATGCGTTCACTTTTTTCATTGTATTCCTTTAGTATATACAGTCATGCCAATTCTGTTCCAGCATATGATCTGAGGAAGTGGGTCTGGCCCACGAAAGCTCATCACTTTTTAAACCATCTTGTTAGTCTTTAAAGTGCTACATAGTTCTTCCTTTTGTTTTAGATTAATTGGTGGCTCTTTTCCATCTAGTCACTATGCTTGCAATGGTAGTATTGTTTCGCTTCTGTTTTTTTATGAACCTGGTATTGGTTCATTTCTGTGTCCTGGAAAATCTGTCTGTTGGTATCTGCATGCCTCTGACTATCACAAACTGCAGCTTAGTTTCTCTTTTCTTTTTCAAGCTCTTTGGGGAAAAAGAGCTTGTGGTAACCCTGAGGTTTTAGGGAGGAGGTTTTCCAAATGATTGCTTCCCTGGGTTTTTTGGAATACTCGGGGGGTGGCAGCAGTTTTTATTCTCCAAAGTCCGGGTATTAGGATTTTGGGGGAGTTTTTGTACTAAAGCCTGGAGACATAAGATTTCAGGTGCTTTTTGTGGGTACCCACTTCTGCATTTATTGTGCCAGAGTGGGGAACAGCCTTGACAGCATGTCTACCAATATAACTCATATTATAGCAATGAGATTTAGAAAGTGAAATCACCTGCACCTCCAAATAATTTAAGTGTAGTTAGTGATTTTTTGAGTGTGTATGGCTCCTGCAACTAGTGCGAACAACCAGTCATCTTATTTGTTATTTATCAATAGTGGTTGATGAAAGATTCAAGCAAAATGACAAGATTTTACTTGAATAACATAAGAACTAGGCGGTCACCAAATGAAATTAACAGGCAGCAGGTTTAAAACAAACAAAGGGAAGTCTTTCTGTACTCAGCACACAGTCAACCTGTGGAACTCCTTACCAGAGGTGGTTGTGAAGTCCTGGACCTTAACAGGGTTTAATTATGCTGAAGGGGAATAACAAGTTGTGTTCTTCAGGAGTCCGTTTAGGACCGGTTCTGTTTAATGTCTTCATCAATTATTTAGATATTGGCATAGAGAGTATGATTATTAAGCTTGCAGATAATACCAAGCTGGGAGGGGTAGCAACTGCTTTAGAGGATAGGGTCATAATTCAAAATGATCTGGAAAAACTGGAGAAATAGTCTGAGGTAAATAGGATGATGTTTATTTAATATGGACAAATGCAAAGTGCTCCACTTAGGAAGGAATAATCAGTTTCACACATACAGAATGAGAAGCGACTGTCTAGGAAGGAGTACTGCAGAAAGGGATTTAGGGGTCATAGTGGACCACAGGCTAAATATGAATCAACACTGTGACACTGTTGCAAAAAAAGCAAACATGATTCTGGGATGCATTAACAGGAGTGTTGTGGGCAAGACACAAGAAATCATAAGCCTAAATTGAAGTATTGTGTCCAGTTCTGGGCACCACATTTCAGGAAAGATGTGGCAAAATTGGAGAAGGTCCAGAGAAGAGCCACAAGAATGAAAAAGTTCTAGAGAACATGAGCTATGCGGGAAGACTGAAAGAATTGGGCTTGTTTAGTTTGGAAAGGAAAAGACTGAGAGGGGACATTATAGCGGTTTTCAAGTATCTAAAAGGGTGTCAAAAAAGGAGAGAGAAAAATTGTTCTCCTTGGTCTCTGATAATAGGACAAGAAGCAATGGGCTTAAACTGCAGCAAGGGAAGTTTAGGTTAGACATTAGGAAAAACTACCTAACTGTCAGATTGTTTAAACACCGGAATAAATTGCCTAGGGAGGTTGCAGAATCTCCATGTCTGGAGATATTCAAGAACAGGTTAGACAGACATCTATCAGGGATAGTCTAGACCATGCTTGGTCCTGCCATGAGGGCAGGGAACTGGATTCGATGACCTCTCAAGGTCCATTCAAATTCTAGTGTTCTATGATTCTGGGGTTCAAGAAACAACTAGATAAATTCATGGAGGTTAGGCCCATCAATACTTATTAGCCAATACGGATAGAAATGGTGTCTCTAGCCTCTGTTTGTCAGGGGCTGGAAATGGATGACAGTAGAGGGATAACTTGATGATTACCTGTTTCTGTTTACTCTCTCTGGGGTCTCTGACATTGGCCACTATAAGACAGGATATTGGGCTAGATGGACCTTTCTTCTGACCCAGTATGACCGTTCTTATGTTCTTACGTAAAATTGATTTGTAGATAACGTAATGTCAGTGTCATAACATTGTAAGAATCATTCTGGAGACATGGATACTTTCAACAGAAGACTAATAATTATTTAGATTGATATTTTTAAGTATTAAAAAGGGGAGGGAATTAAATGGAAAATAAAATATAATTCACTTTGTGTGTAATAATAGTTTGATAAACTGAAAAATGACATGACATTCAAATTTCTTCCTCAAACATACAGTACTATACTTAACAGTTTGTTACTTATTGAGAAAATATACATTGCTGTTGTAAATTAAATAAAATATGCTTAACATAAAGGTTACATAATTAAAATCTGTAAATTCCTTTCATGTATTCTAAAGTGTTACTCATGCCTATTTATATAACTAATGTTTTTCAATGCTCTCTTTCCTTTCTTTTGTTTAGTTTTCATAAAAACAGTGCTTGTTTGTTAAAAATTCCTCAGCTCTTATTCCATATTATCCTACTGGTGTTACAGACCCTCCAGACATTAAAACTGGTAGATTGCTTATTTTCTGTGGGATTATTCATAGAGTCTGGATGTTTGTCCTAAGGTTGGCAACTCCGCAGGGTTGCCAACTCTCTAGGATTGCCCTGATGTTTAATTAAATATTATGTTATGTGAGAAAACCTCTAGGAATATTTTAAACCAAAATTGATAACCCTCATTTGTCCAGGTCAAGAAAGATGACAGAACTAGGCCCGAAATGGCAACAGTTCCATTTCTATACAGTTATCCTTAATAATGAAGAATATGGTGAAAATATGGAACAGTTTGTACATTTGCTTCCAAATAGAATGTCTTTAAAGCTTTCCATGAAGTACCAGTTTATATTATTTACTCATAATGTAGCTGCATCCAGAATCCCAAGAAAGTAAGAAGGAAAGGCTGAAATTGTTAAGGGTTTGAACAATTTTTCTGGGTTTTAATTTTTCACTAATGCTTGATAAATAGCCTTAACTGTCGTATGTTGATGTCAGGGAAAGAGATTTTTGTAGTTTTCTTGGGGAAAGAGAAGGGCCCTAATATTTAATTGCTTAATTATTTGAGTGGAGATAGGAACCTGTTTCCATAAGAGGAACAGTGACTCTTTTGGATTCTTTAATAAATTCTCTGTTGGATTTGAAGATGCCCAGGAAAAACAAAGTTTGAAAGTATTGTACTCGCAATGAGAGCAATCTCTCTGTTAATTCATTTGGGGTAATACCTGTTAGGGATTTGAGTACTTCCTAAGACAAATCATTTTTAATAATATTCCTCTTTTATTTTTAAAATTCAGTATGCTGAGAGGCATAACAATATCCCAGTTGTGTTAGCACATTACGTTTTGAGGGCGATGTCTCCCTTAATGATACTCACATTTTCAGGTGGACCTTTCTCTCATGTTCCCTTTGGATCAGCATCATTTTATTATGATTAGATTTAGTGATTATACAACACTTTCCATCTGCAGATCTCAAAGCACTTCACAAGCGTGGGTAGATCTCATTATTTCTATTTCACAGTATGGGAAAGAGTTACTAAAAAGTTAAGTCACTCTCTACAGTTTATGAATTGAAATCCACCAACTCCCCACAGGAGTTTTAAATCGGGTGGCCCTGATTTAGCCTTGCAGAGAGCACAGTTGACATCTACTTCAGTTCCTAAAATTGTAAACTAGTATTGTTATTTCACACCTGTCAAATGTTAATTGTGAAGCAGGAGGAGTTCATGGCTGAGTTTCCTACTAACATGTTTTCCTGTTAATTTTCATTGCAATATAAACCCAAGTTGTTCATTCATTGTCAACTGCATGCAAGTATCTTAGGGTATGTCTACACTACAGCGCTAATTCGAACTAAGCTAATTTGAATTAGCGCAGCTAAACTTAAAAACTAGTTCTAATTAGCGTTTTGCTAATTCAAACTAGCATGTCCACACAGAGTGGACCCTGAACAGAGGTTAAGGATGGCCGGAAGCAGTGCAGGCAAGGCAGCAGATGAGGACTTAGAGCGTGGAGCTGCTGTCTCAGGCTAGCCAAGGGCTGTGCTTAAAGGGACCCGACCCCCACCCCGGACAGACAGTTCTCACGGTTCCCCACTTGCAAAGCAATCCTGGCTTGGAGTGCCCTGAGGGCCCACACGCGGAACATCACAGCACTCGGCCATCACCCCGGCTGCACTTGGCACAGGCTGCCATCCGGGGGGAGGGGGCAATCGGGGGGCTACAGGAGAGCTTCCACTCCGAGAAGCCCGCAGAGCCAGCCCAGTCCTCCCCATCGGGGCCGCATATCCCATTTCTCCCTCACCTCCTTCCACTTACCCTTCCCTAGCCCCCCTTCCTGATGTACAAAATAAAGAAAACGTGTGTTCAAAAATAGAATCTCTCTTTATTGGACAAAACTGGGGGAGACTGGGAAAAAGAGGTGGGTGAGGGGAAGAGAGAGGCTGGGAGAGGGGAGGGCAACTAGAATGATCAGGGATTTGGAACAGGTCCCATATGAAGAGAGGCTAAAGAGACTGGGACTTTTCAGCTTAGAGAAGAGGAAACGGAGGGGGGATATGATAGAGGTCTATAAAAGCACGAGTGGGGTGGAGAGGGTGCATAAAGAAAAGTTCTCCATTAGTTCCCATAATAGAAGGACTAGAGGACACCAAAGGAAAGGAATGGGTAACAGGCTTCAAACTAGTAACAGAAAGTTGTTCTTCACAAAGCAAAGAGTCAACCTGTGGAACTCCTTGCTGCAGGAGGCTGTGAAGGCTAGAACTAGAACAGAGTTTAAAGAGAAGTTGGATCAAGTCATAGAGGTTGGGTCCATGGAGTGGTATTAGTCAGGGAGTAGAAATGGTGTCCCTGCCCAAAGTTTGTGGAAGGCTGGAGATGGATGGCACGAGACAAACGGCTTGGTCACTGTCTTTGGTCCATCCCCTCCAGGGTACCTAGGGTTGGCTGCTGTTGGCAGACAGGCTACTGGACTAGATGGACCTTTGGTCTGACCCAGTACGGCCATTCTAAGCTCAGGGCTCAGGGTCGGGGGTCTCAGTGGACCACCCTGATTTTCATGCAAACCTGCTCCTGGGTGGCCAGGCTGGCAGCTATCCTGCCTGAGACGGCCACTTTCCTGTGCCTAGTGCGGAGTTCGTGGACGAGGTCCACGTTGTCTGCACTAGACCAGGCGGGTGCCCGCCTCTTGCGGTCCTGGGCAGGCTCCCGGGAGCCGCCAGCCTGGTCCCGGGAAGAGGCGGAGGGCTGGGGGGCATCGAGTGGCTGGCTCATGGCGTGCCAGGTGCAGGGTCTGCTGGCTGGGTGCTGGCAGGCTTGCACCTGGCACGGGCACCGTAGCCAGCCCGTGCCCCTTTAAGGGCTCCAGGGCCAGGAGGGGGGCATACGAGTTTCCCTGGTGGTGCCCAGAGTGGCCACCAGGGAAAGCTGGGGAGGGTTAGCCTCCCACTAGTTCGAATTAAGGAGCTACACAGCCCTTAATTCGAACTAGGCTTAGTCCTCGTGCAATGAGGTTTACGTAGTTCGAACTAAGCGCTCCGCTAGTTCGAATTAAGTTCGAACTAGCGGAGCGCTAGTGTAGCGCCTATGAAAGTTAATTCGAACTAACATCCAACTTTGTAGTGTAGACATACCCTTAGTGGTATAGACTATATACACGTTATTAGTGTTTCAACCATCTTCTTGGGCTTGGTTTCATTTGTTTATCTAGTTACTTAAGTGTAGTGTGTCTTTTTTCAGGTAGGCAAAACCCTTTGTGTTTCTTTCTCACTGTCTAGCTGAGGATTTTTTTTTCTTATGAGGTTTAACAGATTGTAGTTAACCAATGCATAGTAACATGATATAATCCTCAGATATATCAGTGTAGCTACGTAGAGGTTTACCAACCAGTTTTCTTATTTTGCAGTAGGTCCTTTTTTTTTAATAGTATGTTTGCAGTCTGGGTATGCAGTTAAAAAACTTTTGTTGAATCTCATTATGTAATGCTATTCCTCTCTAATCCCGTAATCTTCCTGTAAACCTTCTTAATTTTCAACCCTCCAGTATTCTTTGTTGCAAAACACAAAATTTCTCTCTTTAGGAATTAGTTAATTTAGCCTAAATTAATACTTTTGTAGGAGTATTATTCAGTAGTTGTTTGTTCTCCATGCTTTTATTTCATTCCCAACTAAATAAGCTGTGTGTGACCATCTATGATGCGCTACTCTGTGGCTGTCCTTTGATACATATATATAGCCCACTAAAAGTTAAAGAATTCATAGAGAAGGTCCAGAAATAAGCCTTGTATTGACTATAAATTGATGTAAATTTGCAAGAAAATCATGTTTTTCTTCTTGGTACCTATTGTTTCATAGAGAAGGGAAATATTTTGCAGTTGGGAAAGGTTTGCCCAATTTTTTTACAGATTCAATGGCTGATAAAATTAACTAACCATACCATACATTTAGAATAGTGGAGCATACCCTGAACACTTGTCCTTCATACTGCATTCAAAACATATATCGAACATATTAATTTTGATTAATACTGACACAAATTTTAAAGTAGGTAAAAAGAAAACAAATGTATGGACATATCAGAAGACCATAAATATTGGAAATACAATATATTCTTCATACATAGGCCCACTACTTATAGCTCTCTTTCTCTACCATCTTTCTTGTTACAGGTTTTTCATTATTCTTATACAGCTTCATATGTGATTTATAACATACATACAAGGTAAGATTTTTTTTCAATGCAATATGATTAAGTTTCAATATATAAAAAAATGCAGTGATGTTAATGTGTGCAAGTAAAAATGTTTACATTTTTTTCAAGGGAAGTTTGGGAGTTAAACCCTCCAGAAGTAGAGGATTCAGTTTTACAGTATGCGGCATGGGGCGTACAAGGAGAGCAACTGGTAAGAACAGTCATTTAAAATGCTATGTTTAAAATAGCATTGTAATATATTGTGTTAACACTCTCGTCCAGACAGACTATTGACCAAAAAAAAAGAAAAAAGAAAAAAGAAAGAAACCAAAACCCCATACCATAAAGAGAAGTTTCTGTTATTAGAGATTTATTCAGTTTTAGGATTTCAAAGTCTGCAAGGTCTTGTCTTATTATTGGTTTCTTGTCTTATTATTGGTTTTGGCCCTGATTCATATATATATGTTTCCTATTCAGCCAATCTCTTAAATATGTGCATATGGGTGAACTTAAGTATGTTTTTAAAGGTAAAGTAACTTACTTAAATAATTTGTTTAATCACAGTCTTTTTGCCAGGCACTATGAGAGAACTGGAGTTGCAGATGGAAACAAAAATTTCAGGTGCAAAATTTGTGAAAATCTTGGGTAAATATAACACGTTTGGCATCCAGAATGGATCTCACAAACAAGATGAAAAATGTGTTGGTTTCAGTTTCTGTGTGAAAATTATTGTAAATGTCAGTTGAAATCCGTAATAACAACAAAACTTTGCACTTCTGTATTTCCTTTCATCGAAGAATCTTAATGAGTTTTATAAATAAGTATTAAATTTACAAAATCCCATGAAGTAAGCAAAGAAATAAAACCCCGATTCAAAAAATAGCATTGATGTTTATATTTTTGGGTCTCTTATGTGACTGGCTGCATAAAGGTGGAAAGTTTAAGGGGATTACGGAAAACTTAATTCTCAGAATGGAGAAATCACACAGTCCTAGTCTCTCAATTATCCAAAAGTCTTGAGCCTGCAGCCCTTCAGTGAGAATTCTACATGCAGGGTCGTTATAAGTTGCCCACTTGGTGAGAATAACCTGTTGTTTGTGTCATTAATCAATATGGTGGGAATGGAGACTGTGCCTCTGGTTGGGATCCATTGCATTAAGCACAGCGGGGTGCGACGCCAACAGTAATTACATTCATCTGGAACATGCTTGGCATTCTTTAATAATTAACCACACTAATTCATCATTAACCATTGCATAGTGACAAGACTGACGATAACAAATACATAAATTATTTACTAAGCACGGCACTATGCACATGCTTGGCAGGGAGGTAATGTGTGTCTAAAACTTGCAAGGAATTAAGATTGTGGGGCTTTTTTAAGTGCAATGCAAAGGAGATTTCCAGAGCTGCACTGTACAGAAGGTTAATGTGTTAAAGCACAACCAAAAAACCTGTAGATGACAACAACTATAAATCAATGTTGTGTGTTATTAAAATATATCAAAAAGAGAGTGGCACATTTAAAAATTGAGAGTTGAAAAGAAACAACACAAAATATATTTTGCTTAGCTTGTCGCTGAAAAAAGGACCAACATTTTCAAACATGGCTCCCAAATAGGCTTCTTTGGGAGCCATATGAGTTTCTGCACCTCTGAGAATTAGGCCACTTATGTAAGTGCCTAAACATAGTTTTAGATGCCTAACTTTAATCACCCAAGTTTGAAAATATTGGCCATATTTTATAATGCAATAAAGATTACATTAACCACCTCAGATAATGTCCATTACAAAGTGAATGTGCTTTCTAAATGTCTTCAGTACTGTGGCCTTTATGCTACCATATGGTCTGCAGAATTAGAAGAGAAGAAAAACATCCTGTATGCTGCCCAAATTGCACCAAGTATTATTTCCCAGCTGCAAAGCCACATTAGCAAAACATTTCAATGCTTTTCAACAAGAAAGAAATTAGTTTTGCAGCTAGGCATGCTGGGAGAAGGCACAAAAATGGTGCATACCCAAAAAAGAAAAGGCGATGCCATAACTGTCCCATACCTACCTGCTCCCCAGGCATCCCTAGACAATATAAAAAGGAGGAGGAGCATGTGTGCATAAACTGTTGTTGCTGCTGTGAGCAGTAAGAGCTTCCTCTTTAGTGGAGGAAGGTGGACCCAGATAATTTAGTAGAGCAAATTATAGGGGAGTCTGTCCTATTAAAGCCATGTGGTACATGGTGATTCCAGTTATTAGCATTTTTCTTTGTGCCAGCATCAGGGGCACTGTATCAGTGGGCTGCCAGACCAAAGATGTCATGAAAAGCAGGTACCAGAAATAACAGATAAACAGAGTACAGCCAAATATCTGCTTGTGATGCAGAGCTGCTGCTATTAGTAGTAGCCACACAAAATGTGTTTGTATTCACATAACCAATTAATGCAAATGGTGGAGACTCGGGTTGCCAAATATGCCATTGATAAGGCATCCCAGTGTCTCTCTATATATTAAAAGATCCACCTGCTCTACATACTAATTCATACTGAATAAAAGAATGCATATGAAAAACCCCACATCATGATGACTCATTGCCCCCCCATAGCCATGCAGAATCACTATAGCTGCAAATTACCCACTATCAACAGGGATACACACTGAAAAATGGTGAGGAACAATGTTACAAACATATGTAGACCAAAAATCACACACAAGACCCAGCAGTCTACACAAACCTGCATCCATTGAACAGGAGCTAGACTAGTAGGGAGGTGTTTATGGCCTTCAATTCTAAGAGGTTCATCATCCATCCAGATGCAATACACAACATGCATTAATGCATGTCCATGATCAGCCAGGTAGCATGCAAGAACAACAATAGGCGTGTGCTTACCACAAACCTGTGCTTGACTGTGAGTAAGCCAAAGAATCAGGGTTAAATCAAAGTGAAATGTGGGAGTTAGATGATCCAAGAGTATCTGTTCTGTATGAACTGGCCATGAGGTATGTTAACATGTTGCTGTTCTTTTTGTTATTTAACTACCAGCAATGCACTTGGTTCTGTACAAGATAAAAATAACATAAGCCGTGTAAGAATCTAAAGTTTCAGTCAGCAAGGGAATGGAAGTCAGTAGAGGCTTCAAATAGGGAAGAAACATTGTCCAACCGAGGAATTGTATACTAGGCTAGGAATAGCTTATTGTACTAAAGAATGTGGCCACAGTGAATTCATACTTTCAGTACCACCCCACGACCTTGTGAAAATAATACAGGGAGGCTCAGATAGTGATGTTTACTATTTCTAGGATTGCTTAAGGGATTAGCATGCCACATGCTGCTAGTGCAGAATGCCAAGGTTAGGTTTTTATCAGCAGTGAGATAATTGGATCAACTTGCCATTGTTTTGAAGTTGCTGCAGTGGCTGCTTCTTTAGTTGTGAGTTATTTCAGTTTCTTGTTATTTACCTAGAGTACATTATTTTATACAGACAAGGGTAAGAGCTCAGAGGAACAGCTCTTGTTTAAGTTGTGACAGTTTTGTGGTAAACTTGAAAAAGTTTGCAAACAATTAGGGGGAAGTAAACTTTTATCTGATAAATTAATGTGCATTAATATCATATAGCCATTCACTTGGTCTAGCTGCTTTATTTAAGACAGAAGGCAGCACAGGAAATAGTCTATGCAACTGGGTGAATTCAGGACTGGTTGCTTTGCTGGATTCTGCCTTCTCACATGACTCCTGAGTCTTGCTCTCTTGTCTTATTTCTGCTTTCCTGACCCATTCTTGGTTCTTGCCAAGGATCCCTGCTCCTGGTCTTCAACATCAATCTCTTATTCTGGCTCTGACACTTGCTTCAACACCTGACACATGCTCCAAGCCTCAGTCATGACATAGGGTCTACGCATACCAGTTACTGAGCAACATCTTAATGTGCTTTAGAAATAACACTGTAGTGCACATTACTGATCCATGTAGACAAGCCTACATCCCTTTCACAATTCAGCCTATGGCTTCTAGAGTATTATCAGTTCTATCTGAATGGTATAACCTTTTTTCTGCCATGCCTCTGTAGATTTGGACTGTTCTTCCAATTAGTTATTACATTGGTTTCCTCTTAGCTCCCTCTTGGATGCATTTGGAAATTGTTTAATTTAACAGCTATTTGATAGAGTCTAATATATTTTATCTATATACAAATATGTAGATATCTAACACATTTTATCCAAAGCACACAAAAGCATCTTTTTGCGTTGGATTCCGGAGTCAGCTTATTTTTTGTGACTTTTTTTTTCTGTATTGGTAAATATATGCTAGATTTTTCTTTGGGCTTATTATAGATATTTATGCTATTGATTACATTGATAAGGTCATTATTCTCATGATAGTAAGTGGTTTTGAAGAGATCTTGAGTTATATATTCAGAAAAGATCATAAAAATAAAGGTACATTTAACTATGAACACATAAACAAATATATACATTAAAATACCAGAAATAAAGAAAATAGTTTGGTATTCAGAAAGTAAAAGTGACTGTTTTGAAGAAACTTAATAATTTTCTATCAGAAAGGATGCTCTTAGCAAAATCCAGATTATCAAATGCTATGATTGGAGAGGAGCTGTTGTTTTGCTTAAAGGTAATTCAAGTCATCAGTAATAAAAAATCCATTATCTTGTGTGAAGAGAGAACAATTTCTTGCCTGTATAGTAATTCTGTATTCAGCTTTGTCTCTTTGAATATTTAGAAAATATTCTAAATATTAGAAAACTGAAAAAAATTGCCCTCTCAATCATCAAGATGTAAGAGGGTTCCCAATGTGAATAGGCCCAATATGCCTGAGATTTTACTTTAAAAACAAAACCCAAACAGCTCATTCTATTTTCATGGACCTTTCTAGCACTTTCAAAGCCAACTGCCTCTCTGCTCTGTTCACCTGGGTTTGTCCTTGATGTAATGCATGCAAGTTTATTTTTTCTTCCTGCCTGACAGTGATTTGCATCTATCTGCTGCCATGGTACAAAACTCGTAGGTCTGTCAATTATTCTTTGTGTCATTGTATTAATGTGAGAGATTCTTTATAATTTCCTTTCTCCACAGGATTTGAGCTCTCACTGTGACTGCTAAAAGCATTTTTTCTACACAATACAAAGCACCATTTCAGTCAAGTCTACTGAAATTGTATCTATTTTCAGTTATGATCCTGAAGCCTGTTCCTGACTTTACCAATGAGAAGTCAGGGGGACTGTTCATATACTTACAGTTAACTATGTTCTTACTTGTTGCTGATTTGGTGTTCTGATTGTTGAAATCTTAAATTACTCTAACAAATAATCCAAGGTTCAAAGTACACTTAACATACAATTTGGAAAACTCATCTTTTGGTAAAGATTTGCTTAAGAATTTTATTTAATCATAATTAGTATTTATAGAGTCTTAACAAACCCTATTGGCAAAAATGCTTCAGGTGTGGGAAGGAAGAGAGACCCTTTCAAAGTTAATGATTCAAGTGGGGGCTTATTCATTCATACGCCAACTTATTTTGGAAAAAAATCCTGCTGTGAAGAGTAGGAGTTGGTTTTTAAATGGGTTCTAAAAAGGCAGAACGGCAGCAGGGGACCTGCCGCGAGCCAGGACTCAGCAGTCCCATCTCCCCCTTCTGCCCACTGCCACTCAGCCTTTTGAATGTAGGAGGAGCCTGGTAGTTCTTACTGCATTTAAAAAGCAGAGACTCAGCAGTCTGGGACCTGACCCCAAACATACAGAGAAAAAATTGTAAAAAGTCACTGGCCAAAGCTCCCAGACATCATCTTATGAAAAGGTCAGTGACTTTTTGCCATTTTTTCTCTGTAAGTTTGGGTAGTCGATTTCTAAACAGGCTTATGTTCGAGTATATATGGCAATTAATGGTAATGAAGTAAGCTGCTAAATAAATGTGCTATTTTAATTCTTATTTTTCAGAGTCTTTTGCTTTTCATGCAAATAATAACTTAGAATCACATGCTGAAATATTAAAGCTCTTTTTCATCCTCCCTTTGAAATCGTGATCCTAATGAAGCAAGTGACAGTAAGAGTGAGAGGAGGACAAAGTGTGTTTTTGAATTTATGCTAAAAACCAAACATTTAATATTTTTAATTTAATGTTTTAATATGATGCCAGCATCTTTGTAAATTAAATTATATGGAGAGCACTCAGCGGTATAGCCCCTGACTCACATTGCTGTGAACTTTGGCTACGTCTAGACTACAAAGAAAAGTTGGAAAAAGATGCATAAATTATTAACCTCAATTTGTGTATCTTTTTCCACTTGTTTTTCAGAAGAGGTTTTTCCAAAATTTGGCCCATCTATATGGGGCCATATTTCAGAAAAACCTCCTCTTTGAGAACATCCCTTATTCCTCATAAAATGAGGAATACAGGGATGACAAAAGAATGCATCCGCCTTTTCAGAAACTGTTTCAAAAAAGCAGACACGTTTCTTGGACATGGCAGAGCTTTTCCGGAATACCTCTGACTTCAGTAGGAAACTCATATGAGTAGAGAAATACTTTCATGATAGAGGTTGCCCAAATGAACCGTTAATGAATTTGGCGCATGTTCTAGCAGGTGGTGAGCCAGCTACCACTGAGACCAATGAGAAATGAGTTGAAAATGTTTTTTTCTCTGACATGAAAAAATTCAATTCTTCATTGAAAAACAAACATTTTCAGCAAAACATCGAAAGCTTTTGGTTCTCAACAAAAACGTTTTCAGTGTTCTACAAAAAAATAAACATTTTCAGTTTTTGGCTAGAAAATATAGGAAGTTGAGGATTTCAGTATTTCTACAAAGTCAGAATTTTCTGTAGAAAGCAAACCCTTACTTTCAAGACAATCCATTTAATCAAAAACCCAATTTTGCATCAAATAAAATGTTTCATCAGAAATTTTTTGACCGGGTAAAGAAATGAAGTTGTCCATCATTTAGGTTATGTGTGCACAGCAGCATTATTTTGGAATAACATCAGTAATTCCGAAATAACATAGTTCGTGTCTACACTACAAGCATGGTATTGAAATAATGTTAAGCTGGAGGACTTGTTACTCCGACTCCTGTAACCCTCAATGTACGAGGAGTAAAGAAAGTCGGAGGAAGAGTGCTCTTCGAGAAATTTCCTTCTGTGTGCCAAAAGCCGAAATAAACTATTTCAACTTAAACTATGCAATTGAAGTAGCTCACGTTTTGTAGCTTATTTCAGCTTTAGCCTTGCTGTGTAGACGTGCCCTTAGTCTGCTAGAACATGATTTTGCCAAATAACTTGCTGCAGTATCAGCTGTAGCTTTGCTGCTTGTCAGAGGCCCAGCCTATCTCTGAAACCCTCCACAAGGAAGAGTGATACAGTTTAAGATAGTTAATTCACAGAGTAACTAGGAGTCAGTTAATTAGGCAGGAGGGCACCTAGGCATGATGAAAGTATACAAGTTAGAGGATACTCCTGAGAAAAAGCAGGTCTAGAGCAGGGAAGTGCCCAGGGACCTTGAGTCAAACAGAAACTGTGCTCCTAGTATAAGAATTCTTGGTGACGTAGAAGGCAAGCTTATAGGTAAGCAGCCTGGAAGAAGTGCTTCAGGAAGGGAAGGAGATTCTAACAGGAGAGGAAAAGTCATGGTGAACAGACAATCCAGAAGAGCTAGTATTTGGAGCTACTTTTAAAAGATCTCTATGATGAATAGCCACAAAGAGGTAGTTGTGTTAGTCTGATCTTGGTCAAACAAAGAAGCAGTCATGTAGCAATTCAAAGACTAACAAAATAGTTTAGTAGGTGATGAGCTTTCATGGGGCAGATCCACAAAAGCTCATCACCTAATAAACTGTTTTGTTAGTCTTTAAAGTGCTACGTGACTGCTTTTTTGTTTTTCCGTGATGAAGTGAGAGTGAGCAGATAAAGCACCTGGACAGAATTATATCTTGCACTCAAGACAGGTAAATTTCCTCAACTGGGAAGTTTAGATAGGAAGGTGCTCTGTATGTCTGTGTAACATTTTTCTTATAAATATGAGACCTTTGGGGAGGGTGACTTTTAACACTCAAAACTGCTGTGCTGTTTATACTCTGAGTGGAGGGCATAGTGGTGAGACTTAACTGCAGTGCTATCCCTGACCAGAGGAGTGTGGTAGGGTAAACTCCCTTAACTTCACACTGTTGAATTTAGTTTCCACAGCAGCACTGGTTTTGTGTGGCAAGAGTAAACATCGGTACTACAGTATTTTCTTTGATACAGCACAGATATAAAGGCCTTCCATAAAGACTAGCAATCTTCCTACACTGCTGATGAGAACACTTCAGTTTTATATTACAATACAGTCATGGTATAAATAAAATGTTGGTTGCTTTCCGAACAAAACTATTGACTTTGCACTGTTCCTCAAAAGGAAAATTCAAAGGATAAATTTTACTTCTGATGTTCTGCTGAGTTCATTTCCATTGACAGTGATTAATTTCTTCTGTCTGCTTAGCTTAAAAATAGAGGAAGAGGAGGAAAGAGATGTGTTCTAGATGTATTTGCTGTAATGTAAATGGTATTCCATATTAAAGGAAGCTTTCTGCATTTGGGAAACAGGGCTGGAGAGACTGACACTAGAAAGGCAGAAGGTTGTAAGTTGGATGAGAGGCCTTTAATTCCCTTACAACAAAGGGAATTTGTTGTAGACAGTCAAGACAGGTAGACAGTTTGATACACAGTGACCTGTTATATCAGTAAACTGCTTAATGATCTCACATTCAAACTAGTGTATCTGGGCAGTAAATATGCCTGGGTATGTTTAGGTATTTCAGATTTTACACTCAGGGGGTATGTCTACACTACCCCGCTAGTTCGAACTAGCGGGGTAATGTATGCATACCGAACTTGCTAATGAAGCCCGGGATTTGAATTTCCCGGGCTTCATTAGCATAAAGCCGGTGCCGCCATTTTTAAAAGCCGGCTAGTGCGAACCCAGTGCCGCGCGGCTACACGCGGCACGGGCTAGATAGTTCGAACTACGTAGCCATTCCGAACTATCTGTACTCCTCGTTCCAGTTCGTAGTGTAGCCGCGCGGCACGGGGTTCGCACTAGCCAGCTTTTAAAAATGGCGGCGCCGGCTTTATGCTAATGAAGCCCGGGAAAATCAAATCCCGGGCTTCATTAGCAAGTTCGGTATGCATACATTACCCCGCTAGTTCGAACTAGCGGGGTAGTGTAGACATACCCCCTGAGTGTAAAATCTGAAATACAATACATGAGCTGGGATTTGGAAAGTTACTCATAGCCAGTTCTCTGAGTAACAACCATGCTCCTGAGCTGCATCAGAAAGGCAGTGTTAATACTGAGAACATTGTGTACTGTACATGCAGCAAGACATTATTTTTTCATGCATTGTTTTCCAGATGTTATTAGAAAAGGCCTGGAAGATGTATCATGATAAAGTCGAGAATGAAAAGGGGATGATAAAAAAAAATCTCTTTTCTTTCCCTATTTCCTTACTCTATTATCTCTTTGGTTTAGTGTTTGACTTGCATGTTAACTCAATACTGTATATACATACACAAATGTTGCAATCTAAGCCAAATAGTTATATCTGCCTATATATTTGAAAACTAATTCCAAATGATATGGCCTTCTAAATCATGTGAAATAGTGATAGAAATGTAGCCGTGTTAGTATGGGGTAGCTGAAGCAAAATGCAGGACAATGTAGCACTTCCACTATTTGATCTGAGGAAGTGGGTCTGGCCCACGAAAGCTCATCATCTAATAAACCATCTTGTTAGTCTTTAAAGTGCTACATTGTCCTGCATTTTAAATCATGTGAGATACTTTTGTAATTAGAAAAACTAATCTGTAGATGCCATGGGATTACTGTTTATGACTTTGTGTCTTGCAGCCAACATGGGACAAAGAATGGAAATGTCCATCTTAATCAACCTGCACATAAAATTGAACACATATTGTATTACTCAGTATATCTGAATATTTAGGGGGTTCCTCCCTATTAACCATATTAAATGCAAGTTCAGTAGTTTGACAGTTTGTAGGATGTATTATAGACATGTAAGAACTAAATCAGAAAAGCTGAAGTACAAAATGAAGTTACCACTAGCAAGAGATGTAAAAGGCAATCAGAAGAGGTTTTCCAAGTACATTAGAATTAAGACAAAGGAAAGTATAGGTCCTCTATTTAGCTGGGAAAGAGATCTAATAATGGATGACATCAGGAAGACTCTGTTTAATACCTATTTTGTTTCAGTCTTCACGAAAAGTTAATTTCTGTACAGGTAATTAAAATAATATTAATAACAGGGAAGGAACACAAGACAGAATAGGGCAAAAAGAGATTAAAGAATATTTAATGTGTTCAAGTCAGTAGGGTCTGATGGAATTAATCCTGGGGTTCTTAAGGAATTAGCTGAAGTGATCTCAGACCCCTTAGCAATTATTTTCAAGAACTCATGAAAGATATGTGAGAGCCCAGAGGACTGGAAGAAGCAAACAGGATACCTATTTGAACAAAGGTGAATTGAGAGTACCATGGTAATTACAGACCAGTCAGCGTAACCTTTGTACCTAGAAAGATAATAGAAGAAAAGATTAATCAGTTGTAAGTTTTAAGTACCAATAGGAAAGTAAGATTATAAGGAATGGCCATCATGAATTTGTCAAGCACAAATCAGACCAAATCGACCTCACTTCCTTCCTTGATAGGGTCACTGGCCAGTAGGGGTGACCCACAAGATGTGATAGCTTGATTTTAATAAAGCTTTTGATGCACTTACATGTTGCAAACTAGGGAAGTGTGGTCTTGCTGAAATTGTTTTGTGCATAACTGCTTAAAAGACCACAGAGTGTAATTATCAATGGTTTGTCAAAGTGGGAGGACATATTCTAGTAGGATTGGCAGAGGTCAGTCTTGGGTCCAGTACCATTTTCAATAATGACTTGAATAAAGGAGTGGAGCACCTGACTATAAATTTTTCAGTTGACTCCTAGCTCAGGGGACAAGCAGCTGCTAGAGTCTTGCAGGACAGGATTAGAATTCAAAATTAATCTGACTGACTGGAGAATTGGTCTCAAATCACATTTACTGAATATCTAATCTTAAGTGAAAAGTACTACACTTAAGAAGGAAAAGTCACAGGACAAATACAAAACTGGGAATAACTGGTTAGTTAGTAATATTGCTGAAAAGGCTCTGGGGGTTGTAGTGGATCACAAATTGAATAGGAATCAACAATGTAAAGTAGTTGTAAAGAAGTCTAACATCTTTCTGGGGTGTGCTAACAAGAATGTCCTATGTAATACAGGAGAGGAAACTGTTCCACTCTACTAAGCAGTGGTGTGGCCTCAGTTAAAGTACTGTGTCCAGTTCTGGGCACCACACTTTTGGATAGATGTGGACAAATTGGAGAAAGTCCAGAGGAGAATAACAAAAAAAGATAAAATAAGAAAACCTGGCCTATGGGTAAAGATTTTTTTTTAAACTGTGTGTTTTGTGTTGAGAAAAGAAGATTGTGAGGTTATAACTTTTCAAATATGTGAATGGCTGTTATAAAAATATAGAAGACACAGTAATTCGATCTGAAAGGGCGCTCCCATCGATGCTGGTACTCTTGCTCCTCTTGAGGAGCAGGGGAAGTCAAGGGGAGCCTGTGTTCCTATCAACCTCCCACTGTGTGGACTGTGGCAAAACTCAATTTAAGATCCCTTGACCACAGCTTCATTATTGACGTCGTTGGAATTGCGTCTCTTAACTCGACTTTCTCCTTTAGTGTAGACCAGGCCAAGGGCAGTGGTTAAATCTCCATCACTGGAGATTTTTAAAAGCAGATTAGGCACACAGGTATCTGGTATGGTCTAGGTTTATTTAAACCTGTCTCATCTCAGGAGACTGGACCCTTAGAGCTCCCTACCAGCCTTATATTTCCATGATTTCAGAAGGAAGCAACTATGAAGAGGGTAATGCTTCAGAAATTGAACACTGAGTAATAATTTCCACTCATGAAACAATAATGTACAGTGAGAGAGATCAAAATCCAATTCAACCTTTTGCTGCAAAGTTGGAAAATGCCTTCCCTTTTCCCCATCTCCATATACCTTTTAACCTTAGAAGGTGTGTTATATTGGGGACTGTGCTTTCAAATAAGCCTCTACAATACTGTCAATTTTGCGTATCTGTGTGCACAACTGTTCAATCCATGCACCTGATGTACCCAAGCAAATGGGAAAAAACAAAAGCTTCATGTGCCAAGTGTTTTGTGTAGGTTTTCAGAGGCTTATTTGAACAGATGTCTCTTTGATTCCTAGGCTTTAGAACTCATTCAAATTTCAGTTGTATCTGTGGCTAAACAATAAGACCTGGGTATTCTCCACCCAGAAAAAATTCAAGGTGGTATTGCTCTAAAAATCAGTCAAAGCAGATATTTTAAAGCTTGACAGGTGTAGTGCTTTGGCAGTTCAGGCTCTAAAACCAGATATGCCTTCTAACAAAACCAATCAAGTGTAATGACTGAAGTCTCCTTCAGAGAGTGAGTCCTTTCAATAGTATTGGTCTATATATAGCTCAGTAAGAGGCAAACTAGGGAAGTAAAACCACAAATTCTGCAGAAGGAAGCAAGCCACACGTATGTGCTATGGTCCTCAAAGATGCTGGTCATGCCATCAATACATTCAAGAACTGTATCACTGTAATGCCAATTTGAAGAGCAAACACTGGATGCTGGATTCTGCTGATAGATGCATCAGGATCTTTCCTCTCCATACTGCAAAAGGGCAGCTCTAAAGCCCTGTTAATTCACCAAACTGTATCTTCAGCTAGACAGATCCCCGACACAGAATCCTAGCTTCCATCTTGTCTGCATTCATGTTGTCTTAGGGTGTGTCTAGACTACCTAGTTTTGTCAACAAAAGTGGACTTTTGTCGACAAAACTATACCAGCGTCTACACTACCACTGAGTTCTGTTGACATAACGTTGACAGAACTCAGCAGTTTTGTCGACGCTGGTATACTTCATTTTTCGAGGCGTGACACCTTCTGTCAACAGAACTCTGTCGACAGAAGGTGTTATTGCCTGTAACATTGCGTCCAGACTACGGAGTTCTGTCGACAAAGCAGCTTGCTTTGTCGACAGAACTCAATGTGTCTGGACGCTCTTTGTCGACGGAAGTTTTGTCGACAGTATCTGTCGACAAAACTTCCGTCGACAAAATGCGGTAGTCTAGACGTACCCTAAGTGTCTGATATTTGGTTACATTCTGTCAAAGAAGATGGAGAATCTTCTCCTCCACTAATCCTGTGACAGTTTGTCCCTGATATCTCACCAGATTTTCTGTTTGGCATAGATGAGTGTTTTACAGAAAAGCCTTATAAGGGCTACAGATATTCTATTTTATGGCAGAGAAAAAGAACTAATTATTTTTCCACAAACCAGATGTGTAAAGATTCTCTGATGCATTCATATCTAACAGTCTAACTTCTTCCCTGCTGCTTCACCGCTCACAAGCCATCTGTTAACCATTGCAACCAGTCAGGAGGAGGGGTGTGGGTGTTGTGTATATGGCAGAGCATTCAGTGTTGTGAATAAATTTGTTAGCAACTCAACACCAGAGTGGCCCAGTGGCTGAGTGTTACAATCCCTCAAAGAAATCTGTCACTGTGTGAGGTCCATCAGACTTCAAGTAAATTTCTGCAAAAGAGGCCTGCCACACCTCTATGTGAAAAAATAGACCCAGGCATCAAACTGATATTCTAGCTATGAGAATAGTTTATTTTTGTTATGCTCTGTGTGATTTCAAAGACTGAAGGAACCTGTGTTTGTATGTGTCTGAAACCACATGAGATAATCCCAGATGTTGTATACTACCTATTTATGGTAGCATCGATACAGACCTATAATGGGTATTGAGCAGCTGTGGTGTGATTAATGTTCATTATTTCATACAGGAGATTGTAAACTAATTAAATATCTATTGAGATTTAATATCATGTAGATAATTTGCAGTTCTTTAAAAAATTACAATGCTTGCACATGACTTGTTCTAATATATCAGCATGTTATCTGAGCCCCTGTACTTTAAGTGACAGAAAAAAACACAATGCTTTGTAACACTTGAAAAATAAGTGTTTTCAGACCCACATTTCAAACTAAGCAGTAGCTTTTTCAATTAATTCCCCGTGCCCTTCAAAAACAAAAAACAAAAAAACAAAAAACGTGTCATTTGTCTTCCCTTGTGAAAATTCCTTTGGTTAATCACAATGTTTAGCAAATTAGTTCCATTGAAGAAAGAATATACTAACTGCTGGTTGCCAGTATTAGCAGTATTACAATTTGTTTTCTGTATCATTCAGCATATGTCAGGTGCTTTCCGTACATATAAGAACATGAGAGTAGATTCTCACCTGCAGCCTAACTCAATGTAGGGAGCTGGCCATGGCCTTCAAATTCAGCACTGCCGAACCCATCATAAGTTAAGGTGACTCTATACAGCACCATTATTTCACGATAACAAGCGTGATTTCAAAATAAGTTAGTCCGCTTCTACACAACAGACAGTTATTTCTCGTAACCCTCATTGTATGAGAAGTAAGGGAAGTTGGAGGAAGAGTGCTCTATTTTGAATTAAGTGCTGTGTAGACAGCACCAAAACTTGAAATAAGCTATTTCAAAATAAACTAAGCAATTGACGTAGCTCACTTTGCGTAGCTTTTTTTGAGTTAAGCCCTGCTGTATAGACACGCCCTTAGAGATGCTGGCAAACTGTATTAGTTCAGGTAAAATGGTAAGCTAAGCTCCACTTCTGCAAAAGCCCAGCCCACACACTCCCACCATGCTTTTTACCTTCCCTGATATGCCTCTTATGCCAGAGCCGGGGGTAAGTGGAGGATGGGTCAATGCCACTGCATTAGGTTTGCCTTCACAAAGAGAATTCGCCACCAGCAGCTGCCAACATGGCCATGTTACACTGCCTGAGAGGTGCAGAGCAGCCATATCAGACCAGAGAATGCAGCTTATGAAGTGAGCTCACTTTACTCTGGGAAGAGCCCAACCATTTCAAAGGGGCTTCTTTCAGTATACAAGTCAGTCTGAGCACATATAGCCTCTACTGGTCATTTGCCTTGCCATTAGAAAAGCAGATTTCCAAAACTGTACAAGACATGACCAAATGTGGTTCCTTAACAGTGGCACGGAAGCATTCTTAAGAGTAAGGATACTGAAATCCAGCCCCCTTACCTCTGTCCATACCTTGCCTGCTGAGGCCAGGAGCAGAGCCCTCTGGTGTGTGGGGCTGCAGCCTGGACAAGCCCCAGCTGGGAGCCTGGGGATGCTGCAACACTCCCTGTACCCACGGTTCCCGTGCCTGTGTTCTTCGGTGTGACTGTACGCATACCATGAGAGGGCTTGTTTTCTTTAGAATTGAATGTCTTTGGAATTGAAGCAAATTCTAAAACCTTGGAAGTTGCTATAAAATACAATTGTCATCCTCCAGACCCCAATCTAGTAAAGCAATTAAGCACATTCTTAAGTGCTTTACTGGATTAGGGCCTGGGAGCCAAAAATTTATTTAAATCAAAGATTTTAGTCACTGGAAAAATTCCAATTAACTTTGCTAGACTAGGAGGCCCTAAGCAATCAGGGACTGTATGCTTAGTAATGTAGAATACTGTTTAGGTTGCATATTTTAATTACTACCGTTCAGAATTAAAATTGAGAAATCCAAAGTATATGTTTTGACATTAATGTTGCCATGCAGGTTAGGAGAACAAGCTCTATTGGATAGATTGGATCCCCAGATTTTGCTAGGTGCACTAGAAGGAGATTTGATTGTAAATACATCATCAAGCATGCACCTGGCCTGGTTTAATAGCTGTCAGATTAAGCAGCTATTTAGCGGGGCTATCTTGGCATAACTCAAGGGAATTAAGAAGGAGAAGCATACTTATTAGAATCCATAGGCTAGTGGTAAGTGAAGAAAGCTAGGTAGAGACATTCTGCTATTCTAAATGAATTCTCCTAACAGAATATTGGGGCTAAATCCCACGTTGCAAAAGGACAATTGACAAGGACAGCAGACTGTAAGCATATGTCATAATTCAAGGCAATATAAGCAGTGGATCCACTGTTTAGAAACAAACATGTGTCCGTTAGTAGAACCGTGGATATCCGCGTCACAGCAGCAAATAATTGCATCTGCAGATGTGGATATCCGTAGGCCATTTTCATGGATAGCGGTGCAGATGTGGATACCTGTGCAGGGCTCTCTTTCTGCCTTTCCCTAGCCACTGGGCTGTGGGGGTGCAGTTATGCCAAACAGGTGCCCTACTACAGACACAGTAGGGACACAACAGGTTCCCATCCCTCCCTGCACAAAGGGCTCAATGCCAGCCATGCCCAGGTCCCCCCACCTGGTGAGCACTGGCCTGCAGAAGCCGCGGCCCCAGGTCCGGCTTGGAGAGATGCTGCTTGCCATGCACAGCTGTTCCTGCACTGCCAGCTAGTGCAGCTGGAACCGTGCACGTGGGAGGCAGCAGATATTCAGGATAGTATAAGCTGCTCTACTCTAAGGGGAAAGGGCCCAGCTCTGCGGGGCTGTTGCTCTGGGCATGGGCACTTGCCCTGGGCTTTCCCAGGGTCGGTGGGCACCAAGCCCATTCCTGGGGTTCAGCAGAGTGAGTAGTTTGGCACCAGCACCGGTGGCCAGCAACCAGTAGCAAGGACTTGGTGGGAGGTCAGAATCAGGGCTGTCCAGCACCCGCTTGCTTCACCGCTTCCTACCTAGCAGCTTGGGCCTCTTGTGTCCCTACCATGGCGCAGCTTGGCTGCACTTCTGGCTTACTGGTTCCTGTGAATCAGGGCCCACCCCCTGGCATGATGCAACATTCAATCCCTTCTCCCTCCCCCTTCTCCAGACCCTACTGCCCTTCACCCCCAGTCCCCTACTCCCATGCTGCCTCTTCCCTGCAAGACCCTGACCTCCCCCTCTCCCGTGCTCATCCTGTGCTCCCTCCCTCACCCCTCCTTATGTGATGATTAAGATCTTCAGTGTCCTCATCACATTTCACTTGGGTTTCCAGGTAGTGGCTTAATACTGGATTACATTAGGAAGACTGTGTTGTAGCTTCTGGGTAGCCAGTAAGTTATCATAGAGGCTGTTTTGTTCTGGCTTGGTAAATTTAAGTATTGGAATTACCACAAGCTTTGGGAATTGGCTCTCCCTTTGTTTGCAGTTCACCATAATTAAGTGACCTCAGCTGGCTCCTCTGGGACCTGGACACAGATGGTTTTCATTAAAGGCAAAGATTTAATTAAACTCTAGATGATATTGGCCCGTTAAATTTGAAAATGAATAGGTTTGTCAAATAGCACACTAATGAAATAATAGGTCATACAACTTTGAGGCTAGAGTTTGATATTTATACACTTTGAAGTTTTATTTACTAAGTGGTCTATGCCCCAAAATACTAACAGATACAGTGAAAAGCAGTTAAAAAATAGTAATGCAATTTTCATGTGAGATAGCGTAGCCTCGTTCCACCTTGTGCCTTTTTCAATTTATTTTCTTATCATCATGCCTAAAAGCTGGGAAAGCATTTTAGGCACAAAGCCATTGATGAATTTATGAGAATATTTCTCTGATATACTTTTAGCAATTTCTCTTCTAATAATTTTGAAAGATGCAGTCGTTGCGGTCAGCAAATTTTACTGTTCCGTGTATGCCTGTAAAACCATAATATTAATAATTGGACAGGAGCTTGTATTAAGAAAAACCCTGCAACATTTACCTAGTGATCTGTACGTCAGCAATACCCACAAACCCTTCTGAAGGATAATATCTTCTTGTGGAGTGCTACAATACATGACATCACCCTTTTGAGTAAGTAAACATGTATGCATCACAACACTGCTCCTGTAAGTAGTTACACAAATGCTTAATTTTACTACTTTGAAAAATGTCCACTATTCACATTAGTAAAATTAACCGTGTGTGTGTGTTCACAATTGGCAGACAAGTGGCTTGCTATTTGTTTGTTTGTTTGTTTGTTAACACACTTAGGTGTGTTAGCATAGATAAATTTAGCTTGGGTACATCTATCTGTGCTGGAATCACACCTTAGGGTGCAGCATAGTCTACTCTAGTGTTGCCAATTCAGTCTTGTGATATTTTGTTTTTTCTTGAAGCCCTACCTCCTGAAGGCATGTGATGAAATGAGAATCTGAGTTCTCATTTTTTGAAATGGAGCACCACCTGACAAAAGAGTGTCATGACTGGGTCTGCTAGATGGTACAGTCATACCACTGCTAATAATTAACTAGAGGATTTACTCAGCATTGCCTGCATCCTTGTGGAGGCTCAGGTTAGGGGGTGGGAAGTGCAGTGGTCAGGGCAGAGGGCTGGGAAATGTGGAGGGGGCTTAGGCCAGGGGATTCAGGGCAAGGGGTAGGAGGTGTAGGGGATTTTGGGACAGGCAACGGGGGTATAGGAGGTGTAGGGGGGCGAGCCATGGTTCTCAGCCTCCCTGTCATTTCCTGGTGGGGGAGCAGGTCATGGTTCCCAGCACCCCCCACTCCACGCACCACGTGTCCTCCCTAGTTATCTATTGTTTGTCTGTATGATCTGTAACTTTGGGTATGTCTACACTACCCTCCTAGTTCGAACTAGGAGGGTAATGTAGGCATACCGCACTTGCAAATGAAGCCCGGGATTTGAATTTCCCGGGCTTCATTTGCATAAGCGGGGAGCCGCCATTTTTAAATCCCCGCTGGTTCGAACCCCGTGTAGCGCGGCTACACGGGGCTCGAACTAGGTAGTTCGGACTAGGATTCCACCCACAAGGTGTACCGGTAGTTCGGAATAGGAAACCTAGTCCGAACTACCTAGTTTGAGCCCCGTGTAGCCGCGCTACACGGGGTTCGAACCAGCGGGGATTTAAAAATGGCGGCTCCCCGCTTATGCAAATGAAGCCCGGGAAATTCAAATCCCGGGCTTCATTTGCAAGTGCGGTACGCCTACATTACCCCGCTAGTTCGAACTAGCGGGGTAGTGTAGACATAACCTTTGTTGGGTGTAAACTAATTAAGGTGGTAGGATGTAATTGGTCAGATCAGTGTTTGAGAAAGCTGCTAACAGGCTACTCCATTTTTTGTCTAGTTTCCCAAAGCTCCCCTTGCCTGGCAACAGTAAACCAGAGCCAGTGAGAGTTGCGAGGCTCTGTGGCAATAAAGCCCTAGATAAACAAACTAGCCCACTTAGCGAAACATTGGGTTAGATAATCAGATTACAGTATATTAGGATTGCTTAATTACATTTCAGTAAAATGATTACTTAAGGTCTGGCTGAGAATATTACTTTTTAAATTGGGGACAAACAGAAAGTAAGTTGGGAAAAGAGGAAACTGGATTCTACCACCAATACTTCATTGTTTGCATCTCCAGACTTTGGGTATGGCTGTTCTCTGTTCATGGGAGAAGGACCAGGGAAGTGGGAGGGTGAAGGGATAAGTCCCGTAACAAAAAAGAATAGTTTTGACAAATACTTCAACCAATAACACTTTGAAAAAATTAAAAATTGTTGCAATGTGTGTGTTTCAGGACTTCAAAAAAAATTTGGAGCTTTCTGTTCTAAGAGACTTTTAATTTTGAAATGTATCCTAATTATGACATTTTAAAAAAGTAGTCAAAATCTAAACAACATATTTGGATGTTATTAAATGAAATATTTTGACTGACCCAGGTTTTTTTGATTTGCACAAATGTTTGAGATATCACCTTTTTGTCTCTGTTTGGGACAGGAGAATGCTTTGAAATTTCAGAAATTTTGTGAAGCAGGAAAACCATTTCTTGCACAGTTCCAAAAGAAAGTCCCAAATCCAAAGAGAAAATGTCTTGGTTGTCAGCCAGTCTCGTGTTTTTCTGGGGCATGGTTCATGATTTTTGAATGCTTGGGATTTGTAATATTTCTGCCCATCATCTATTCTTTGCTGGGGCATTCATACCATCCAAACTAATCCCCAGTGCTCTTGGCCTCCAAATGGCAGTTCACACTTGTGTTATTGTACATTCAGGAAACAACTTAATATGTTCCTTCCATTGCAGTTAGAACTCAGTTTTGACTTGAAAATTCTAAGGAAGAGGATTCCATTTCATTACATTCCTGCTTTCAATTGATAGAATCAGAAAGGATCAGATTCTCAAGGCACTTAGCTGATCAGTGTCAGCTACATGACAGGTGGTTTTATGTATCGTTGCTGTGTATTAGGGACATTTACTTTATAATACTATGCAGCTCATCAATGCACAAAAAATAATCTGTCATAAATTCATTTTCCAGGAGCAGTTATCCTAGGAAAATATATTATTGTTCCTACCATAATTATATCTGATGGCTAGCCTATGGCCTGGCTTCTGTGACTAAATAAAGGGGAGGAAAGCACCAACTTAATTAATTGTGCCAGCTACTTAGGTTTACAAATAGGCCTGCAGGGCATATCAGGAGAATTGTGTTGCAATAAGCAAGGACATTAGACCTGACACAATGCACTTCCACCAGAAGTAGCAAAAACCAGGGAAGCAGATCCTGACTTCTAGAGTCATGGGCTGTACCTGGGATATTGTATCAACGCACTGACCATTGTTCAGGGCTTGTAGCAAAGACGTGATTAAGGCCAATGTTCGCAATTTTCATGTTAAGGTTACTGATAATTGACTTTAATGCTAATGCTGTTATAATTATGCTGTCTACTGCACTAGACTAGCAAAAATGAAAAATGTTTTCAAGGCGTGGGATGTGGTCAATTGATGTGTAAAAATAGATGCTCTCAGATGAACCATAGCATGAAAAGTCTTAAACCCAATGGCCCTGGGGTTTTAGTCTTTTCCATATTCTCAAGAAATCTGCATGGAATAGTATCTTTGACTTTAAACACTTTTGATGAACCCCTATAATTCAAAAATGACACTAGATGAATTATAGCAAGTGCTCAAAATTACAGTCTGGGGCTGAATGACTGAACTTGATGGTGATTTATTCTGAGGTGTTTCTACAACATCAAGCATGAACACATTCTTTCGGGACTAAATCCTGCACAGCATTGTACAGCCCCAATCGTGGAGGGGATGATTTAGAGCAACATGTTTAGTCTAGATGATTGATTTAGTTGTGCAAGGTTGTTGGTCTAAATCCTGTTTAATTTGTTAATATCTATATTGCACTTGATGTCGGGGTAACGGTCTCATAATTTTCAGCTAACAAATAAAGTCATCCCTATGGTGTGGACTCTAGCAGCAAGTAAATGGGTAGAGGGTGGACAAAGATCCCCAGTGACTCCAATCATGTGCAATGGGGAGAAGGAGTTTCCTGGAGGAGAAAGATAGACACAGATTTCACAGCTGTGAGAGTCTAACATCAGGAGTAATGAAGAGAAATAGGGAATTTGTGATAAGAGATTACAGTTTGCACTAAGGGGGTTGTGGGAGTATTTGAAGGATGCAAAATAAACTGGTTGGGTGGTGAGCAATGATGGGGATGGAATACTTTACTTTATAAAATAATTAATAATGATTAAGAATTAATAACCATGTGATCAGTGGAACCAACCACTGGATGTTCCTTTTGAGATATCTTCTTATGTGCAATGTGTCAAATTCAATTAGTGACACGTGCTAAATAATAATAACAAGATTAAAGACTATTTTCATGGTTCAGTTATAAAAGTATTTCTTAATCCTGCATTCTGACTCACAGTGCAGTGTTTAAATGAAAGCTTTTCACTTCAGCACCTAGACATTAAAGATGTTGTCACAGCTTGAGACAGAAACAACCTGAAAGGTAAGAAACACCAGTAATGTTTTGTCCCTGTCATTGTTCTGCAGTAATGGACAAGATTGAGCTAGCTGTTCAAAGAAATGAAATAAGTTTTTCCCAATTGTTGTTCTTTTAGCCAGTTAAAAACATTTGTTTACACAGCGGTAGCTCCACTGCAGGCACTTCTAGACAGTGGAACCACACCCATTTACATTGTCTGTGCATCTATCTTAGCATAAATAAATTATTTTAATTGGTTAAAATAGAAAACACTTGGCAAAATGATCTTATTCCACCTTCCTTAAACAATTAAGTAGGCCACTTTCCTGACATTGCTTATCTTTGCTTCTTTTCCCAGCAAAAACAATATAAGTTCTCACTCCTTTTCTCCCCTAGAAATATACTACAGGGTCTGTCATTGCCTTCTTTACAAAGTTGGCATCATTAAAATTCTTACTCCAATCTTTTCCAATCTTAAGGTTGGGTGATATGTATAAGATTCATAGAGATTCTGAACTGCACGCAATTTCAGTTCTTCAAATATAAATGTAATTACTGGTCAGTGCTTTTGGGTAATTTATATATCTGTTGAAACCATAAAACACTTCATCAGTTATTTTTTGTTCCTTCAAGTTTGAATTCACATAGGATTTTGAATTTGTAACTATGAAGTAACTTTGTCCCAAGTCACCCTCTGTTCCCGATAATAGCTAAATCATGCTTCAGTGCTCATGGTATGAAACTCTTCATATTTATTGCTTTATAAAGTAGAAATCCTGGTATTGATACTATTAAATATCAGTAAATGTCTGTAGTTTAAGTATGCTTAGGGAAACCTGTTCCAACTGATAACTGGTTAAGGGAGAGGAAAGCAGGGATAAGGTCAACAATACTTATTAGATTGATATTATTCCCACAAGCAGATATATGAGAAATACATGAGCCCTTTAGATGATCTATGGAACTGCATTTACTGCAATTAAGCAACTACTGATATAGCATGAGTGCATATCAAAGAAATGATAGCACTAAAACATCTATCCTATATTGTTTTTTCTATTGCTATGTTATCTGCATTTTCCTGCCTGCAAAAGTATTCTAGTGTATTCATGTTGAATAGTAATAGAGAGGTAGCCGTGTTAGTCTGATCTTCCTAAAACAAAAGGAAAAACTATATAGCACTTTAAAGACTAACAAGATGCTTTAATAAGTGATGAGCTTCTGTGGGCCAGACCCACTTCCTCAGATCATATTCTGGAAAAGAATTGGCATGATCATATATACCAAAGGAATACAATGAAAAAAGTGAACACATTATTAAACTGATAAATCAGATTTAGTACAGAAGGTACAGATTTAGTACAGAAGGTGGGGTGAGGGAGAGAGAGGGAGGGAATAGCTATTTATGAGTCAATGAATAGCTAATCAGGGGTAATAAGTGGGGAAGCTATCTTTGTAATGGGTAAGGTAATTAGCATCTTTGTTAAGGCCGATTCATAAAGTGTCAAATTTAAGCATGAATAAAAGTTCTGAAGTTTCCCTCTCTAATCTGGTGTTAAAGTCTCTTTGAAGTAAGATGCACATAGTAAGGTCGTTAAGATTATGTCCAGGTAGGTTGAAATGAAAGCCAATTGGTTTTATCTTGTGAAGATGTCTGGTGTCTTATTTGTGGGCATTAATTCTTTGGCGAAGTGTCTGAGAAGTCTGTCCAATATACATAGCAGAAGGACACTGTTGGTGCATGATGGCATAAATTATATTTCTGGATGAACAGGAATATGTGTTCTTGATCATATAACTGACATGGTTAGGTCCAGTGATGGTGTCACCAGAGTAAATATGTGGACAAAGTTGGCAACGGAGTTTGTTGCAAGGTAAAATTCCAGGGTTGGTATTAATGTGGTATGTCCTGTGGTTGTTGGTAAGAATCTTCCTGAGGTTAGTTGGTTGTCTATAGGAGACTATGGGTCTGTCCCCCATAGCCTCTTGGAGTGTAGTATCCTGTTCCAGTATAGGTTGTAGGTTATTGATAATGAGCTGGAGAGGTTTAAATTGGGGGCCATAGGTGATGACAAGTTGTGTTCTATTGTTGGTTTTCTTGGGCCTATCTTGAAGTAGATGGTTTCTGGGTATTCATCTGGCTCTTTCAATTTATTTTTTTATTTCCCCTGGTGGGTAATTTAGATTTACAAATGCTTGGTAGAGATCTTGAAGTTTCCAGTCTCTGTCAGTTGGAATAGAGCAGATGTGGTTGTACCTAAGCGCTTGACTATAGACAATGGATCGTATCGTGTGTCCTAGATGGAAGCTGGAGGCTTGTAGGTAAGTGTAGCAGTCAGTGGGTTTTCTGTAGTAAGTGGTATTTAATTTCCATTAGTGATTTGTACCGTGGTGTCCAGGAAATGGATCTCCCGTGTTGAATGGTCCAGGCTGAGATTGAAGGTGGGGTGTAGGTTGTTAAAGTCTCTGTGGAATGCGTCCAGTGTTTCTTGGCCATGGGTCCAGATCGTAAAGATGTCATCGATGTAGCGTAAGTAAAGGAGTGGTAAAAGGTGGCAGGATCTGAGGAAACGTTCTAAGTCAGCCATAAAGATGTTAGCGTACTGTGAGGCTTTGTGGATACCCTTGGCTGTGCCGCTGCTCTGGAGGTATAAGTTGTCGCCAAATTGGAAATAATTGTGGGTGAGAACAAAGTTACATAGGTCTGTTACCAGATTGGCTGTGGTACCCTCTGGGATAGTGTTTCTAATTACTTGTAATCCATCTTCATGTGGAATATTGGAGTAGAGAGCTTCTACATCCATAGTGGCAAGGATGGTATAGTCATGTTCTTCTGAATTGTGTTGTTGTTTTTGTGTGCTTGGCAAATGCATACATGGCTATGGCACTTTAAAGATGAACAAGACAATAAGCACTGAGGAATTTACAATTAGGACAAGTCATGAATATTAACATCAAGCAAGAGGGAGAGATGAGGAAAAAACAATAAAAAAGGATTGGGAAAATCCCCTTTTCAGAAGTAGTATTACAGGAATTCACACCAGTTGTGGTTCCCTATTTTCCTTTCCTTTTTGTTATTAATATCAGGAGGGAAAGAGAGGGAGGAGATAGTGCCAAATAGTGATCAGGGATGGCATATTCCAAAAAAGTATTTGACTGCCTTCCAATAGCATGTTAAGTAATGTGGCTAACATCTGTTCTCTCATACTCTTTCCAGGTGGAGAATCATATGCAGTAGAGTGCCTTGTTTATTTTTGTAATGAATATACACATTCTCAGAGAGTTCATTCCACAATCTTAGACCCACCTCTGAAAAAGTACCATTTCCCACACCAAAGAGCATTTTTATTATTGTACAGAGTTCTATTGTGTCAAATACATTGAGTTGTCAATGTTGGTCTTCATCTCAGAGCTTTAGGCAGATTTTTAGATATCTAGGGCTAGGTGCAGGCTATGGAGCCCTTTGAAGTAAATGACTGAGATCTGTCATCCAAATTGATTAAAAAAATTACAGGAAGCTAGTACAGAGTAGAGGACGGGTTTGATGATCCAAAAAGAGCTATACTGTTCTGCATTACCTTGATAGTACTGTAATTCGAGTTGTGTCATTAATTCCAATATAAACCTTCACCTTACTACCACATGCACTACCTCTCCTTCTTCTCTCGTGGTCTTTCTTTTTCTCTCTCCCCTCTTCCTTGTCCTTCTTAGTGCCCTAACATTCTGAACTTCAAAATTAGCCTCTGAGTACATAAAGAATGAGGTGACTCTTCTGCCCCTCTCACAATTTCACACACTGGTTCCTTCCACTAGTTCAAAGGTGCATAAATACCAACCAGTGGTCCAAATCCAGTCCACCAGGGTTAGCTCCTGGTGTGCTGCTGCCACGATATTTACCTGTGCCTCCCCAGGTGTTGGCAATCGTAGCTCCCCTTGGCCATGGATTGTTGTTCCTGGCCAATGGGAGCTGCAGAAAGCGGTGTCCCAATCTGAACAGCTTCCCACCACTACCATTGGCCAGACATGATAATCCGCAGTAAACAGAAGCTGCGATCACCAATACCTGCAGAGGCACAGGTAAATGTAATGGTAGCAGCCCACCAGGGACAAATCATGGTGAACCAACACTGTTTACCAGGTATACTACTGTAAATATCATAGCAATGGAATGACAATGAATGAGGTAAAAACAGCCTCAAAACTCACTATTCTCAGAGAAAGAGTGTGATACTCACTTCTGTCATGTAGGTTTCTCTGAATGCCACTACAACAAAGGAAATAAGGAGCAAGAAGAGGGATATGAATAGAGAGAAAGGCCTGGCTGTTTTAGCAGGCTTCAAAAATGTGGACTAGTCTCTTCAGGTGGTGCATGGCTCCTGCCAACCAACAGCAGCTCTTTGATCTCCTCAGAAGAATCTCAGCTCTAAGAAAAAGTGCTGGGATTGGTTGGGAGATAGCAAAGGAAGATACTATGAAAGGATAGATATAGGCCTCTTCCTGCTCCTTTTCCCTCCTTTCATTGCTCACAGGACAGAAAATTCTGGTAGAAAATCTCTTATTTGAAGTTAAAGTTGTAGCCACTTACCAAAAGATTCTAATACCTATGTCTACACTAGCCCCCTAGATCGATCTAGGGAGGCTAATTAGGGCAACCAAAATTGCAAATGAAGCACAGGATTTAAATATCCAGCGCTTGATTTGCATGTTTCTGGACGGTCGCCATTTTAGAAATTGACTATCCCGAAGTAACTGCCCGTGTCTACAAGCAGCAGTGAAACGGGATTCCGAAATAAAGCCCTAACTCGGATTAGCTGGTATTCCTCCTGCAACGAGGTTTACCAGCTAATTCAAGTTAGGGCTTTATTTCGGAATCCTGTTTCACTGCCGTGTGTAGACACGGGCAGTTACTTTGGGCTAGTCAATTTCTAAAATGGCGACTGGCCGGGAACATGCTAATGAAGCATGGGATATTTAAATCCAGCGCTTCATTTGCAATTTTGGTCACCCTCATTAGCCTCTCCTGATCGATCTAGGGGGCTAGTGTAGACATACCCAGAGAGAAGAAAAGAGGTAAAGAAAAATAAGTAAAGAGAAAGAAAAGCTTTTCTGAACCCCAACAGGGAAAAACATATGGAAACCAACCTTTACAACAGGACAGTCTTTGTTATGATGTGCTTATGTAAAATGTTTATAATACCTGTGAGGTAAATGGTATATGAAAATAGAAAAAATCACACAGTACTTAATTCCTTTGTCTCATTCTTGTTTCACTTAATTTCCGCATTTAATATTAAAGCAGTGTAATTTATATTTATCTATATCTAGATAGTAATTTATATTTGTATTATGTATCAAAGATGGAAATAAAGATATTTATGATGAATAAAATGGGATTGACAAGATATTTCACAATCTATTTAATAGTAATAAAAGTTGGCATGTTTGCCTCTTTGCAACCTGGGTGGTTTTGGAGATTGTGAGAAAATTTGCTAAAAGGAGTAGAAATATTCAAGTTAGTATAATAGTTAAAAAAAATTCAGGGCCACGTGAATATTAAAAAAAGTCTTAGAAATCGATAATACCAGAAATTCTAAAAACATCTTCAATTAAAATTATGATAAATTATTCTTTAAACTGTTCTGAAACTGTGGAAATTCTATTTCTATCACTAGAATGAAAAGATTCATTTATGTCTACCAACATTTTATATTCCCCCTGCTTTATCTCTTTTACCTAATATAGATTTATATTTTTGAAAATAACATCTACTATCAACCTGATGTAAAGAGTAGCTCATTGCGACTGACATCTTCAGGAAAAGAAGGAATCATTTTTAATGGAATTGCAGACTGGCTATATGAAGGTAAGGTGGATAAATATAGATGTTTATTAATACAGGGAAGAGGTTCTTATACAAAACCTATAGGAGAAAACTATTGATTCTAGGGCAATGGTGACTGAAGCTGTTTTGCCTTTTCTCTTCTTATTTTCTTACAAAATTGCCTTCGGACCTTTGCATTAGCTTATATTTTATATTGACTCACAACTTGGTTTACATATAATTATATTTTTG
This sequence comes from Pelodiscus sinensis, assembly GCF_052426305.1. Classification (NCBI taxonomy): domain Eukaryota; kingdom Metazoa; phylum Chordata; order Testudines; family Trionychidae; genus Pelodiscus; species Pelodiscus sinensis. Next base: position 16,091,678 of record NC_143058.1, on the reverse strand, counting down.
AGTGCATGGAAGGGTACCAGAGTGTGATCTAAACCAGTGTTTCTCAACTTTATATATATATATATATATATATATATATATATTATTCTTTTAATTATAAGTACCCCCTGTACCTACAGTTTTCATCTTTTACATCTGCACTTGAAAGGGAATCCTCTGAACTGTCATTCATGTTAAAATTCGACACTTACCAACAAGGACTTAACAAGTCTTTGAACTTTCTCACCCATTACCAAGACAGTTTCCCCAATTATCACCTGTAATACCATTAACTCACAAACATCCCACTCTCCCTACCTTTAATATCAGCAATTCACAGACACTTACCTTCCTTCCTCCCCCTTCCCACCCCCCCGCATCCCCCTTCTGTTCTGCAATGTGATTTGTCCTTTTCATATTTGTTCATTTTTTTAAATTGTATCCTTTGGTATATATGGTTGTGACTACTTTCTTCCACTATTTGATCTGAGGAAGTGGGTCTGGCCCACGAAAGCTCATCATCTAATAAACCATCTTGTTAGTCTTTAAAGTGCTACATTGTCCTGCATTTTGCTTCAACTACAGTTTTCAGACATACAATTTTTTTTTTCTACCATTGCAACACATTTGTTTAAACAACTTAATCATTGCCTGGTGGGCGATGAAATTTTTGTATAAAAAGTACAAAAATAATAAAGCGCTGTAAAACTTAAAACAAAAATTCAGTTTTCTCCAAATTTCAGTTGTGTTGACATACCCCCAGACTTCTCTTGAGTACCCCTGAGGGTACTCGTACCACTAGAAACACTAATCTAGACAAAAATGAAAAAGTCTCCTCCTCCCCGCCAACTCGAGTCAGCTAGCGTGGCCCACATGCTGTTGTCCAGTTGCTGTGCAGACATACTTTTAAGATTCTTTGAAAACCCCAGCTCAAATGGACTCTAAAATAAGAATAGTAATTTACATTCTATGGAGATTTAAAGGCCTCTGTTCAAAAGATTACCCACCTCAAGTTTAAATGGATTCCATTAATGTTTTGTAAGTATTTTAATAGGTCAGTGAAGTTCAAAGCCAGGGAGAAGGGACATCTTTAGCATGGAAGATCATTTTAAATGCATTTCAGATTCAGCAAATCTAATATGATTGCATATAAATTGGTGTATTTAAGCATATGCAGTTAATTAAATCTGACACAGAAGATCACCTTTTTTGCTAAGACAAAGTATTGCTGGAATTGCAGTTGTGATTATTCAACAATCTGCTAGGCAATTTGGGGCTAAATTCTGCCAACCTGGGGGTGACTAGCATGTACTCAGAAGATGGTAGCCTCTGTGATATACTCTGAATTGGAGGCAGTGAGGAGTTGTATTGTTAAAAGATTATTCTGCATGACTCCTGGAAATCTCCAGATGCTCACCGTCCCCCTTTACAGAGTATAGTACAGAACTTCTGACCGTCCAACCAGGCAGCTTTCCAGCTCTGCTGTTCAGCACATTGGGCAAAGTTACAGCTCTGCCAGATATTTCTGGGCCTCATACATCCCATGGGATTAATTAGGGGTCAGATACTGCCTGCTGTTCTACCTGACTTTTAGTTAGCTTATATGGGAGATAGAGGGAGCTTCTGCCTAATGAGTAGGCAAAGTCTAGCATAAGAGAAGTCCTGGTAAAGGTAATATACTTGCCTGTAAGTAGTGTAGGAGTGAGCAAAAGAATTCATAAGAATATAAGTACAGCCATTCTGAGCCAGATCAAAAGTCCATCTAGCACAGTTTCCTGTTTTTTGACTATGGCCAATGCCAGATGCCTCAGAAGGACTGAACAAAAATAGGTAATCATCAAGTGATCTCTCTCCTGTCATCAATTTCCAGCCCTTGACAAACAGAGGCTAGGGACACCATTCCTACCCATTTTGGCTAATAAGTATTGATGGACCTAACCTCCATGAATTTATGTAGTTCTTTCTTGAACCCTGTGAATGTCCTGGTCTTCATAACCTCCCTTGACAAACAGAGGCTAGGGACACCATTCCTACCCATTTTGGCTAATAAGTATTGATGGACCTAACCTCCATGAATTTATGTAGTTCTTTCTTGAACCCTGTGAATGTCCTGGTCTTCATAACCTCCCTTGGAAAGGAGTTCCACAGGTTGACTGTGTGCTGCATGAAGAAAAACTTCCTTTTGTTTGTTACCTGCTACCTACTACCTACATACTAATTTAATCTGGTGACCCCTATTTCTTATGTTATGGGAACAAGTAAATAACTTTTCCTTCTTCACTTTCTCCATACCTGTCATGATTTTGTAAACTTCCATCATATCCCCCCCTTAGTCTCCTCTTTTTGAATCGGAAAAGTCTAAGTATTTTTAATCTTTCTTCATATAGCATCCATTCCAAACCCCTAATCATTTTTGTTGTCCTTTTCTGAACCTTTTGCAATGCCAATATATCATTTTTGAGATGAGGTGACCACATCTGTATGCAGTATTCAAGATGTGGGCGTACCATGGTTTTATATAGAAGCAATACGATATTCTCTGTTATATTCTCTATCCTTTTTAAAATGATTCCTAACATTCTGCTTGCTTTTTTGACTGCTGCTGCACATTGAGTGGATGTTTTCAGAGAACTATCCACAATGACTCCAAGATCTCTTTCTTGAGTAGTTATAGCTAAATTAGTCCCATCATTTTATATGTGTAGTTGGGATTATTTTTTCCAATATGAATTACTTTTATTTATCAACATTAAAATTCATTTGCCAGTTTGTTGCCCAATCACCTACTCCTTTTGAAAATCTTCATAGTCTGTGTTTTTTTTTAAACTATCTTGGGCGGTTTAATATCATCTGCAAATTTTGCCACCTCACTGTTTATTCCTTTCTCCGGATCATTTAGAAATAGGTTAAATTAGATTGGTTCCAGGACAGACGCTTGGGAGACACCACTAATCACCTCTCTCCAGTCTAAAAACTGAAAATTCACAAATTAAGTGATAGTGCTATGTGATGAGTAAAACTGGAGAAAAGAATGAGTTGGGTTTCAGAACAGAGTGGGGTGAAATTGCTAACAAATAAACTTTGGGGGCTCTGGTATGTCACATTCGTCTATATTTAATCATGATCTCTTTCCAAAGACTGGGCCTGCCTGCCACATCACCAATGGCTAATACCGCACTCCATGTAAATAAGAATTACAAATCTGGGCTTTTAGGTAATAGAGGATGAATGAGGAGTTTCTAATGCTACTTAGAGCATGTCTACTTTTGTGAGAATATCGACCCTCTGGAGGTCAATCTTCTAGCCCTTGATTTAGTGGGTCTAATATAGACCTGTAAATCAAACTCTGAGGGAAGCCCTCACTAGCATCCAGTACTTCTCATTCTGCAAGGAGTAAGAGAAGCCAACAACCCATCAGCCTTCCAGTGTGTGGATGCTGCCATAGCTCAGCTTACGGTAAGGTGCCTCCAGCTACGCATTTTGCATGGCTCAAGTTGCATAGCTAAAGCTGACCTGACTGGTCTGGTGTAGATCAGGCCTTAGATCCTTATGGTACAACTGCACCTCTTGTTAAGGCCAGATACTGTAAAATAAATAAACACATTAAAATTACCTGAGCACAAGTGTACCGACTACAAAGGGCCTTGTTACCTGTCATATTTTTGTACAGTAACTAAAGTGTAACAAGACCAATCTCTAGCATTTATGCTATGCTAATGTGGCATTTTTCAATTTCAATTTGATTGTGCATATCAGAAAATTATCTTTTATAATAGAAGGTTAGTGCACATTTTTAAAAACTAATTTTTTATTAAAGATAAATAGAATTTTTGACAGTACAGAATACTTTCTTATGTACGCCTTAAAAGACTGAGAAATATAACTGATAAGAAAGAGAAGCAACTAGTTGGTTACATTTCTCACTAATACTCTACCTGAACTTTACACATGTGTATGTAAAACAGTGCATTCCCATATATGTGGCCACACTTTGAATGTGAACTGTATAATTCCAGTACCTATGCTCTCAGAGGGGTTAGAATTTCTATTCACAAAATTCACTGGGACATACTGTTCAGTGACTGTTTGCACCAGCAAATACATGTTTGTAACTACATGTGCGGCTTAATACGAAGGAAACCAGACACACTGATGCAGGGGTCCTGTATTTCTAGTTTACTGCTTCAGTTGCCCCTTGTTAGCCCCTTTCAGGACAGCCACTGGAAGCTACTTTACAAGGGTCTCCCCTACCCTGCTAGTACACAGGGGTCCTGTGCTTGAGGTAATACCCAGCAAAGGATAGGATGAGGAAGAGTCTGGGAATATGAGCTCTGAGTGGCCTCTCTCAAGCAATTCCGCCTACTCTCAGGCTGTTTGGTCTTTGCCCCATGGATCTGATGTAAGTCCTGCTCCCAGAGAGAGGTCTCCATGTATTCTTAGGAATTGTGTATGGTTGCAAGGAAGAAGGTGTATCCCTCAGCATTTCTTTAAAAGTGGTGAGCAAGTGCACATAGGGGTCTTTCCAGACACAAATCCCCAGAACACAATGTGGCTCTATTATGGCATGCTGACTCTTCTTTTCTATTTTGTGATAGTACCAGGCATACAGCTGAGTGAATACCGCACAATTAAATTAATAGACATTCAGATGAATTCCAATAGCTGCTCATTTTGACCTTATGTATGTGGCTTTTTCATTTGCAATTCGCAAATACTCATGTTCCTGTGCTTTGGTTTACAGAATTGTTTAGGAGTGCTTTTTCGTGGTGTGAATATCCTTATTTAAATGCAAACAGAATTCAGTTTGTGCTTTGTGGTCATTGCTGTTCACCATTCTGTTATTTTCCTTGTAAAAAGGTTACAGTTGTCCAGTCAGGGAGCAGAAATAATATTATGTAACTCAGGTAATCAGTCAAACATGACCAGCAATTAGTGAATATTCTAAGCAAACAGCTTGTAAATACTCCAAATTTGGGTTTCCAAACACACAGGTGAAATTTGTGTGGAACACACTGTTTACTGAAAAAAATACAAATGTTAAGTTAGATAGTTAAAAAACAAAGTCTGATCACAGACTAGTGAGAGTTAGCATCGGGAGAAAACTAGAATTTTCTTTTGGCTAGGAAAGGAAGAAAGAAAGGAAGAAAGAAAGAAATTACAAATCAGAATCATCCCACCCCAAAAATCAAAATGTCATACAAAATTAGATTCACCAAAACTGAAGGTTTTCCCCAAATGAAACACTAAAACATAAATAACTGGATGGAATAATACTAGTGCTGACAATACCTTTACATTCTATTATACAAATTATTAACATAAAAACCAGCTAGAATGATATTAAGGCTAAATATAAGGCAATAATAATCATTTCACTTATGCAAGTAATTCCATTGATATAGTTGGGAACACTCATCTGAATAAAAACTCATAATTTGTCTTATAATAGACCTTAATATTCAAGCAATTCAATCCAGAAAAAAATTCAATATATCTTTTTTATAATTACAACAGCTGTGTAGCAAGAAAGCATAGAAACTATGTAAAATGCAAATGAACTACTTGGTAATTTGAATCACACAATAGTTAATAGGTATTCTAAGGATATGCATCTGTTTCAGAGGAGCTGCTTCACTCTCATATTGCCCACTGGTGGTCCCCGGATGGAGAAAGGCTGGCATTCTTGATGATAAATGACACTTTGGTACCAAACATGGTTATTCCTCGGTTTACTGGAGGCCTGTATCCCAAAGGAAAGCAATATCCATATCCTAAGGTAAGTAAAGTCTAAGTGCAATCTCTCGCCCTTGTGCACGGTTCAGTGAACCAACTGATAGCTTTCTGCATTACTGAAAGACTGCTTCTACATAGTAAAAGAAGCTGCTTGCGTTGATGTGGCAGGATAGGGAACAGCATTCAGTTATTCTATTTCAAATAGGGTTATAAAGCTTTTTGCTGGACAGAACCCATTAGGACAGGATGGAACATAGAGTCGATTTCATTCTAATTTATTATTGGTATACACTGCAACTTTTGAATGAATAATGAAATGATCAGAAAGACTCAAGAAAAAATGCTGTCAGAATTGCCTTTGAACCACAGACTAGCTGCAGGCTTCAGTGAGTGTTTAGCTGCATTTATATGGATGGATGAAGCGTAGCAGTTTTCTGATAACACAGAGTATCCTAGTATCTCACGGTTACTTTTCATCAAGCAACGGCATTATTAGCAGGGGCAACAGATCTTGGTTGGGTAAAATAAGAAGTGATACGAACCTTCCCCAACTCTTCAAATTGAACCAAACCTAACAGTGAGGTTAAAAAATGTGAATAAGGAGCACCCATCTTTTGTGTTGTGGAGAAAGCTACAGGTCTAAACATGAGACTCTCTGATACCAGAGTTAGAATCCCCCCTAATTTCCTATATACTCCCCATAAACCTTCCCCAGTCTCTCCTCCAAGTTTCCCCTGCTCAAAGACCCTACATTAACTTACCTTTGCTAACTCATATATTGAGTTCTTATACCTGGGACTTCCTCTTTGCTAGGCTCCAGCTACCATACTACTTTACTTGTATTACCTCAAATGTATTACCTCTGTTTCATATACAGATAAGTTGAAGAATAAAATGCTAGGATATTATATATACAAAAGACATTATTGTCCTGATTCCGCACTCCTATAAGCAGGACTGTTGAAACATATTGACTTCAGTGGCATTATACCATATATATATATATATATATATATATATATATATATATATATATATATATATATATAAAACTGTTTTTGTTTTTGTTTTTTTTACTCTGTGAGCGGTAACAAAATGGAAATAATTGTGGAAGGATCTATCGACTCTTTAAGGGACAATCTCCTACTTATAATCAAGAGGTCCTGGGCACAATCAAGAACAGGGTTGGGCCATTTCCAGCTAACAGGAGCTGTAATCACCAGCACCTGCAGATGTGCAAGTAAATATATAGGCAGTGACCTGCTAACATCAGCTTATGGGAAAGAGCAGGGCAATGCCCAGTACAGCAAGAGATTTTGAGAAGAAGATGGTGATGGATTGGCTGAGGAAGCCACCAACAATCCCTATCCTGGAACCTACAGGGAAAAAGGGGAAGAGGAAGGCCAAAGAATAGTTGTAGAAAAGTCCTGGATGTGAATGTGAGGAAAATGGGCAAAAGCCGGGGAGAGTTAGAAAAGGTGGCACAAGACAGAGAGGCTTGGAAAGAAATTGTTGATGGCCTATGCTCCCATAGGAGCTAAGGGCAAAGAAGACCTGCCAGAGGCTAACCCTGGTGAACTGCTACCGTGTTATTGCCCACCCTGATCAAGAAGCACCCTATCTTGCCCTGGGGGCAAGACTGCATATAAAGAGGAAGGGGAAGCCGAGAAGGGGGAAAAAGAGACTGAAAGCCATGTCGGTTGCTGTAGGCTGCAGGCCCACTCACACTTCTGAACACTAGCTTGACGTAGGCCTTAGTGATTTAGTTTTCTGACTATGAGTCTGGTTGCACTTAGAAACTTGTTTAAGCTGCTGCTTCCTCAGTCTCAAGGAGACTCAAGGAGCTTGGCTTGTTTACTTTAACCAAAAGAAGGCTGAGGGGGGACATGATTGCACTCTTTAAATATATTAGAGGGATAAATACCAGGGAGGGAGAGGAATTATTTAAGCTTAATACCAATGTGGACACAAGAACAAATGGATATAAGCTGGCTAGTAGGAAGTTTAGACTTGAGATTAGACGAAGGTTTCTAACCATTAGAGGAGTGAGGTTCTGGAACGGCCTTCCAAGGGAAGTAGTGGGGGCAAAAGATCTATCTGGTTTCAAGATTAAACTAGATGAGTTTATGAAGGGGCTGGTTTGATGAGATAACATGATCTTGGTAAATAATTGACCATTCATTATCAGTGGGAAATAGGTCAATGAAGGGATGATAGGAGATACTATAGAGAACTTTCTGGGTGTCTGGCTGATGGGTCTTGCCCACATGCTCAGGGTTTAGCTGATCGCCATATTTGGGGTCGGGAAGGTAGATTGGCAGAGGCCCTGGAGGTTTTTTGCCTTCCTCTGTAGCATGGGGTACAGATCACAGCTGGAGGATTCTCTGCATCTTGGGGTCTTCAAAGTATTTGAAGGCTTCAATATCTGAGATATAGGTGAGAGGATTATTCTAGGAGGGGTGGGTGAGATTCTGTGGTCTGCACTGTGCAGGTGGTCATACTAGATGATCATAATGGTCCCTTCTGACAAAGTCTATGAGTCTATGAGTCTGATGCCCAAGGGAAATGGAGAAAACCTACCTGCCTCCTAGAAAAATAAGAAAACCAAGGACATTGAGGGTACGTCTAGACTACATGCCTCTGTCGCCAGAGGCATGTAGATTAGACTACCCGGCACAGGAAAATGAAGCAGCGATTTAAATAATCGCCGCTTCATTTAAATTTACATGGCTGCCGCGCTGAGCCGATCAGCTGTTTGTCAGCTCAGCACGGTAGTCTGGACGTTCCGCGGTCGACATCAAAGGCATTTGTCGACCTCCCAGGTAGCGGCTCAGTACGGTAGTCTGGACGTTGCGCGGTCGACATCAAAGGCATTTGTCGACCTCCCAGGTAGTATACCTGGGAGGTCGACAAATGCCTTTGATGTCGACCGCGCAACGTCCAGACTACCGCGCTGAGACGACAAACAGCTGATCAGCTTAGCGCGGCAGCCATGTAAATTTAAATGAAGCGGCATTTTCCTATGCCAGGTAGTCTAATCTACATGCCTCTGTCGCCAGAGGCATGTAGTCTAGACGTACCCTGAGCTGGAGGCCTTCTGAAAGGGGATGCTCTTCTTTGTTAGTTTGGTTTTGGCCTTTCTTTGTTGGTTTCGGTACAGTAAAATGCAAATACATAGAATGGAAGCTGGCTTCTTTGAAGGACATACAATGATTGCTGAAACACCAAACCCATGTAGTGTGCAGTAGGTAGGATTCTGATAAAAATGTTAAATGTTAAAACCTTGAAGAAGGTAGCAATAATTCAGTGTATAGATTAGAGATTTGGGTATGATTTTTAAAAGCATTTAAGACCCATTTCCATAAATCACTTGCGTACTCAGAAGTCAAAGTCCCTTTGATTTGGTCACTTAACTAGACTTGAAAATTTTAACCTTGATTCTTCTCCAGTTGAAATCAATTGGAATTGACCCATTATCTTTAAAGGAAATAAGATCATACCTTAAAACTATCTAGTTTTCTTAAGAAGCATCATTCTAGGATGGCGATGATGATTATTTAGTAGTTGTAGCACCTAGGAGCACCAGTCACACAGTTCTGTCAGCTTTGCTGGCTAAAAGCAATTAATAAAGAACAAAAATATACAAGGAACTCTTTTTGAACAAATCAGCTCTACAAAGCAGTGAAATATTTCAAAGTATTAGCAGCTCAGCACAAAGGAGATGTGCTATATTATTCCAGTAATCCCATTAATGGAAAACATTATCTTCTTTTTAATTTGTCTAGTTCATGACAACTTAGCTTCTAGTTAAGCAGCATTCATTATTAATGAAGCTAGTGGGTAGGCACCACGGATAGAGAAAAGTTGTTGTTCCACACAGGATTTCACTCTCCGTCATGGAGACCCCATGGCCTGCTCACTTAGAATCTCAGTCTGCAATCCTTATTCTCACACGGTAATATATATTCAAGGCAATGATCCTGTGGAGTGAAAAGGAGTAAGTGTTAGTAAGGGTAGCAGAATAAGGACATCTGTACAGTTGACACACAAGGAATTAAATGTGAATTATATTTTCCACGTAGGAACACATAATGGATGAAATAATCCACTGACAGATGTAGAGAGAGCCATTTTTGCATTTAAAAAAACCAGTGTAAAGTTTTTGCATAGATTTTTCATTATCACTGCTGTTTCAATTCCCAGTTCTTGCCAGAAGTAGAAATGTGGGAAGGCCACTTTGGTGTCATTTCTGGCCTTACTGAAAGCTGGAAGAACTTAAAATCTCACACAAAGTATTCCTCCACAAAACCTTCAGTCCCATGCCTATGCACCATAATTCACACAAGACATTATTCTGCAGTTAATGGAGCCTATTCACATGAGCAAACTTACTCATATCCTTTTGTGTAACAAAGGTTACTCTCTGATTTTGCAGACACAATCTAAGCGATTCTCTAAACTTCATGAGTTCAGAAATACAACTGTCTCCAGTCCCGCATCATTCAGATATGGGTGATGAGATCAGTTCAATTTACAAAGAAATTGTGTGTTGGTATTTCAGTGAGGACCCTTTTGAGTACCATACTGGATATGTAAATATCCCTATAATGAGTCAAATGCACACAAGCAAGTTTTTAACTACTAGTAGTAAAAATGTGTGCGTTAGATGTTTTTTAAATTTTCTTGGCGCACAGTTTTGCCCATTCTGTATGAACAGGAAGTCTGCCTTCTCTGCCGGTTGTGGAAACTTGGAAACTCTCTGTGGGTTGTGGAAACTGCACAGTAGAGAGGGGTTGGGAAAGAAAGGATTAAGGGGGGTTAGAGCATCTTTTCACTGAGCCTGCAGAACCCAACATTAACATAACTTGTCTGAATTCCTTGCCTCACATACAACCCACCTGAAGGGAGTGAGAAAATCCAGTAGCAGTAACCACCTGAAGAAGCTCTATGGGGGACGGGGGGATGGGGAAGTTGCCAGAGAATGGAGATGGGAGGAGCGTAAAATTCTGGAGCAGTAGTGGATTCAAGTAGAGTACAACACTGGCTTATGACATGTTCTTTGGGGGTAGGAGGAGGAGCTGGACCCTTCCCCACACCCTGCAGAAAAAAATTAGAGGCAATTTTGAGAAGTACTAACTATACTTGTATTGCTGTGTGAAACACAGACTCAATAGTAAGCCATGAATGATTCCAATAAGATATAGTATTTAACCATTTGATGAGCTATGGAGTCAATCCACATAGATACCTATTAGGCTGAGCTCAGAATAGTGAATCTTACCCAGAACTAAAAAAAAAAAAACACATTTAATTTTGTAAAAATAAAAAAAGAACATGATTTTAAATATGTGGAAAGTGCAAGAAGGAGACCACTTACCACTCCACATCAACGGAGTATTTTCGAGCTACTCAGAAGCAGGCAAGCTGCAAATAGATATTTTTTATAGTTTTATTATATTTTATAAAATCTTATAACATTTTACAATCTGGCATTGACTGTGGTAGTGCTTCTGAGACCCAGTCAAGAATCAGGACACCACTGTGCTAGGAGCTGTACTGATACAGAGTAAAAAGATGTTCCCTGCCCCCCGCAGAGTTCACAATCTAAATATAAGACAAAGGACATGAGACTACAACAATACAACAGGCGGAGCACAAGGAAAGAATGAGATGGCATTTGTCACCAGGACAGGCAGTGATCTGAGTAATAGCTATATTATTGATGTGAACCTAAAATATTTGAAAGTGCAGGATGCCATCTGACCTGCCTTCCTTTCCTTCCCCAGATATTTCATCCACCCCCTCCAATCCTATTTATTACTCTTTCTTTGGTTACTCTCCTTCTGGCAGCAACAGTCTTTTGAGGCATGAGAGATCCTAGTGATTTTCCCTTGGCTGTCTCCTAGAATGAATCTCCACATTTGAATATTAGATCCATCACTGGAACATTACTACAAAGATCATTCAGACTGATCTTGTGGCTACCTTGTTGTACGGAATGCCAGCTCTCCTTTTTTGCACTGCATGCTAAAGATTGACATGGTCTTACAGTTTGGAAGCATAGAACTAGTCTATATGGTACTGCAGAGGGGTGTGGTTTGTAAAGCACTCTCAAGTGTAGCACTCCAGGGCTACATCTACGCTGCAATTCTATTTCGGGATACCAGAGTATCCTGAAATAACTATCCCACATCTTCACAGCAAGCCTTATTGCAAAATATAATGGGCTCGCTATTCCGATGTCCCTGTAAACATCATTCCACGAGGAGTAAGGGATGTTTTGGAATAGCAGCTTATTTCAAAATTTACGAAATAAGCTATTTTGAAATAAGATCAAAATATGATACGCAATTTGCATAGCTCAAACTGCATATCTTATTTTGAGCTACAGAGCAGTGTAGATGCACCCTAACTGCCCCATGTGGATGCTACTGGCATGCTCATAACAGGACTACATGAATGCAAACTTAGCACGGGGTGACCTAAGTCTGACATCTCTGCTGAAAGCTGGAGGCCTTGCTGCACCCTGCAGGGAGAAGAGCAGAAAAGAGGTCTCCAAGTAGACTAGAGTGGCTCTTCTCACGCAGCCAATCAGAGCCCAGCAAGCAGATATAAAAAAAGTTTCTGGACCTGAACACAGGCAGACCTAAGGGATGACTGGGAAGATATCAGCACTTTGAACAGCTCCAAGCAGGAGCTGGGCTTCAGACCTGTTCAGAACCCAGGTCCAGTGGCTGAAGACTAGCCATTAACAAATAGCAACAACTTTCAGAACCCTGGTCAGGGTCCAGGGAGAACTTGACCACAAAGCTGGAGAGAGAGCTAGACAGAGCAGCTTCCCAGGGAAATGACCCAGGGAATGGGACAGCAACAGACTCTATTGATATGTACCAGGCAACTGGTACTTATAGGGACCTGGATCCCCAAAGCTGTGTGCTTGGGGGATGAGGTCCGGTTAGGAGTGTGAGGATGGGGTGATGGCAGGAAGGGGTGGGACTTGGAGGCTGGAAATTGATAGCTCTCCCCCACCCACCAGGGGTCCCAGAGTGTATTGCACAGTCATTCTGGTTCGGACCGGCTCAGCAGTTTGAGTCCCCTGTATTACAATATCTGTGTTTAGTGAATGGCAGCATGATAACGAGTATGTGATTAGCACTTTGGGTTTGCAACCACATTTTCAAAATGTAGCTGATGTGACTGAGCAACTCATGGGTGTTAGCGGGACAGAATGTTATTGTCTTCAATTGAAGATCACTATAAGTTTTTTCAGATTATAAAAAACATATTCACATTGGTGTATTCCTATATTTAGTTGTCATTATTTCTAGTGTCTCTACATTACATGCTAAAATTTCTACTTTCTTTTTTTTTTTTCAAAGGCAGGTCAAACAAACCCAACGATAAAGCTCTTTGTAGTCAATCTGTATGGCCCAACGCATACACTGGAACTCATGCCACCTGATAGCTTTAAGACAAGGTATGTAGTTTAATTGTTTTGTGAAACTCTCCATTACCCTCAAGTCCATCTCTTCCTTTATTCACCAGTGTGAAAGCTCAGTTTAACTAGAAAACCAGGACCAACCATGGTGATAGGCACAGTATAAGAACTTGCGTAGACTTGAACTCCTCTAAGAATGCCCATCTCATGGAAGTCTCAAAGACCCAGAATGTGCACCTCTCCTCCGAGAGGCCTCAGGGCCCAAACTGATTTTGAATTAAATTTTTTATTTCACTAGATATTTACCTCATCAGAGAACTAATATTCTAGGCAAAGGGTAGAAGGCAGAAGGCTGTGAACAAGAGATTTTGTTTGAGGACAGCGTAGTACTAAATTGTACCATTTCTTTGCCCTGTGCCCTCTTGCTGGCAACAATTGGTTTCCGTTTTTGTTATGCACCGAGAAAATGGGGTGCACTATCAATAACTAAATTTCAGTAAACCTTTTAAAAATTTAAAGTGATGTATTAAGAACTTTTCAAATTATTGGACATAACGGATTTAGTTTATTCCTGCAGCCATATCATCTGTCACATAAAATAATCTGTGACCCTGTCAGATTGCATAGGCTAGGCTGTATAGGCTGTGTCAATGCTTAGTAGAGTGATCTTTGGTCATCAGTAGGTGCTTCTGGAAATAGCGATATGATTTAGTAGTGGATCTAAGATTTTTTATTCTGAAATGAACTAGTGGCACATGGTGCTGCCAGGAATTGTCCTGCTGACGTTACTGTCTTTTGCATGAGGCATAAACCTGAGCTGACCACCTGTGAGCATTAAAAATTGTTTGGAACTTTCTCTAAGGATCGGAGAGTTTTAATTAAATTCTTCTTGCCAGATTCCAATTTGTGTAATTATATTCTGCCAGCTCAAATTCCCATCGCAGCTTCAGCTGGCTATGATATTCCACTTCACTTCCCACCCTAAGTTGTTAGGCTGCATTATTTAGTACGATTGGAAAGAGATGACTGTGTTTTAGAGGTAAGGTAGGTACTCAATGCGTGTCTCACCTTGCCCTTCATCATAGAACAATTTGAGTCTTATTTAAATATCATTAAAATAATTTGAGATCTTCCACTAAAAGGTGGTAAATAAATGAAATAATTGTTAGCACGAGTCAAACAAACAAAAACCAGAGAATACACTTTGTTGTTTGTGCAGTTCCTGCAAAGCCTTAACAGTTTTTTAAAGTACATCAAAATGGCCATGACATTAACAGTATGAGCCTGAATTATCCTTGGATAACTCCAGTTTCATACTGGTATAACTTCACTGACATCAACAGAGCTACACCAGAGTCCTATGGTAACAGTTCAGTGGTGGATCAGGTCCTGTCTGTTGTGCATGCTGGCATGAATACTTACTGTTCGGATGGAAGGAATGATTTTGAATGGACTGTGCTTGCAGAAAATATATTCTTCTCTGGAAATTGAGCCTTTTATGAAAGACATGAATACATACTAAGTGATTGCTAACTGCTCATTGGTGGAAGCAACATATGCTCTTTTAAAAGAGCTAAAAAACACACAGACTGGAGAACAAACTGAAAGAAATGGTTTAAAATAATTCTTTAAATATTACAAGGCCAGTGAAAGTATCAATTATAAACAATGGAAAAATAATCAAAAAAGAAAAAAGTATCACGTACATTTGCCAGTTTGCTCTCGGTTTTGCAAATTCCTTCTTGCTTTTAAGAGATCTTTCTCTTTAAGAGTTAAACAAAATTCAATTCCATTGAATGAATATTGACACTGTTCATTCTTTCTTATACTCTGAGCTGTAAGGCAGGGCAAAAAGTTAATTCACAGATTATCTTGTGTGGTCTTACAGTGACTTGTTCCTCAGAGTTTGAGTCTTAGGTATAAAGCTCACTATAGTTGTACTAAGTCTAATTTTAACATTCTCTGTACTCGGGATATATCCAGTTAAAAAGAAATCCATTTTGCTTTTGCACCATGGAAACTAGAGCAAGCCTGGAAAAAAATCAATTTTAATTTATGTTTACCTATTAAAGTATAATGACTTTAGTTATCAATAATAGAAAGTTTATGTAGGTATAAGTCAAGCATCATTTGAAAGTTGTGATCTGCAATTCTGCATTCAAGTAATCTGAATGTTTGTCAGTCTGAGGTTAATGGTGGGGTGTAGAACAACGTTTCCTCAACTCCCGTCCCCTTTTACCCCTTCTCTACTTACACTACATCGATGACATCTTTATGATCTGGACGCATGGCCAAGAAACACTGGAGACATTCCTCAGAGATTTCAACAACCTACACCCCACCATTAACCTCAGCCTGGACCATTCCACATGAGAGATCCATTTCCTGGACACCACAGTACAAATCAACAATGGAAAATTAAACACCACCCTCTACAGAAAACCCACTGACTCATACAGTTACCTACATGCTTCTAGCTCCCATCCAGCACACACCATACGATCCATCATCTATAGCCAAGCCCTTCGATACAACCGCATCTGCTCTAATTCCACTGAAACTTCAGGATCTCTACCAAGCATTTATAAACCTCAACTACCCACCCAGAGAAATAAAAAAGCAAATTGAAAGAGCCCAACGATTACCTAGAAACCATCTACTACAAGACAGACCCAAGAAAACCAACAATAGAACACCACTTGTCATCACCTACAACTCCCAACTTAAACCTGTCCAACACATTATCAATAAATTACAGCCTATACTGGAACAGGACACTAAACTCCAAGAAGCTCTGGGAGACAGACCCATAGTCTCCTATAGACAACCACCTAACCTCAAGATGATTCTTACCAACAACCACAGGACATAGCACACTAATACCAACCCTGGTACTTTCCCTTGCAACAAACCCCGATGCCAGCTTTGTCCACATATTCACTCTGCTGACACCATTATTGGGCCTAACCAAGTGAGTTATAAGATCAAGAATACATATTCCTGCGCCTCTAGAAATATAATCTATGCTATCATGTGCCGAAAGTGTCCGTCTGCTATGTACATTGGACAAACGTCTCAGACACTTCGCCAAAGAATCAATGCCCACAAAACAGACATTAGACAGGATCACAAAGAAAAAACAGTTGCTTGCCATTTCAACCAGAAAGGACACTGTCTCAATGACCTACTCACCTGCATCCTACTTCAGAAGACATTCAAATCTGCACTTGAAAGAGAATCCTCTGAACTGGCATTCATGCTAAAATTCGACACTCTCCGCGGGGGGCTGAACAAAGACTCAGGCTATCTTACCCATTACAAAGATAGCTTCCCCAATTATCACCTCTAATACTATTAACTCACAGACATCTACCCTTCTCCACCTCTAATATCATTAACTCACAGGCATTCACCTTCCTTCGCCCCCCCCCCCCTCGCATCCTCCTTCTGTTCTGAAATGTGATTTGTCCTTTTCATATGTGTTCATTTTTTTAATTGTATCCTTTGGTATATATGGTTGTGACTATTTTCTTCCACTATTTGATCTGAGGAAGTGGGTCTGGCCCACGAAAGCTCATCATCTAATAAACCATCTTGTTAGTCTTTAAAGTGCTACATCGTCCTGTATTTTGTTTCAGCTAAATGATACTGATATTTTTTTATTAAATTGCTTCAGCAATCAGTCCCATTTGCAATAAGATCAGCATGGTCCTTCTGAAAACAAGGAATGGGAGCCTTTAAAATTGTCTAGAGTTTGGTTCACCTTTACCAATTTTTTAAGGGTAAAAGTATTTCTAAAAATAGATATTGTTCCTGTCTTCATCAGTATAGGTGAAATATACTTCTCTGTGCTCCTTTAAAGCCTCATTTAGGGTTAGGAATTTAGGCCCAGATCCATGAGTCCAGTTGAAGTATTCTCAGTGAAGGGTTTGTGATGGTGGCAAAGCATGTCTCTGATTCAGTTAGATCCCTAACATAAGTGAAAGCAGCTTCAGGGCTATTCTAACTTATGCTGGCTACAAAAGTCCCATTGGAGTTTTCTGCCAGCCCAGAACTGTTAAGATGCTTTAGAAGTAACCGTGTCCTAGATGAACATCTTGGGTAATTTATGGACTACTTTGACAAAGTGGTACAAATGGGCTGGAGACCCAAAGTCAAAATCACATCCTTCAAATCTTCATACCTTCAAATGTGTCTGTATTCTGAAAATTAACCACAAAAATTGTATGGCTCTATGTTTCTATGCACTGTGTAATAGATCTGTTCTTCAATGGCATAATTTTTAATGACATATATGGTTCCCCACTTCTTGGGACAATACAAGGAAGAAAGTCTGAGTAAAACAGATAATTATTGACTAAGAACCCAATTCCATCCATGGAATGGGAATTTTGCCCTGGATTTTAATGTGCAAATTAAAGATCAGGTTCTCTGTTCCAACTGTAAAGCCAAATTTCAGTTACCAAATCTGAAGTCTTTGAAAACAGATGTCAGTAGTATAGTCGGGTAGAAAAAACAAAACTGAGGGAAGTTGGAGAATCTTTATAATTATGTAGCTTCATAAGGTCTTGGATTTGAGCTGGATCTGTTCACTAGTCTCAAAATATCTCAGCTATTTAGTTTGTTGGGGTTTTTTGTTGTTGTTGATCACCCCACTCTTTTTCTCTTAACCTTCTTGGGCTGAAAAGTCTGTCTTTATGGTACTGTCATTCCTTTCTGGTCTGGGGAATACATGGTCATACTGTGGATAATTGAACTATTAAAAATATTTTAAGACATTAAATCAGGTTGTTCTTTTTAAAAAAATACCCCCAATATAATTTTAAATGCCTGACAGAATGCTAAAAGTCTGAATTTGGGTTTTATATTTACCTGCTATAGCATATAAAAAATATTCCCAGATTGAGACTTTATATAATAAATTTCAACAGTTATTTTTTCTAATCAAATTATAAAAACTTGAAAAATTGAATTTATATAAATACAAATAAAATGTAATAACTGTGCTACCAGATTCCACTACTGCCTTCATTGTTTGCAGTATTTCTACATAATCCAAGTAATTATAAGTGTTATCAGAGGGGGCTGAGATTTTTTGGGGGAACAAGGTTTTTTGTATTATTATGGGTGTGTTTACCTAATCCTTGTTTCGGAATGGAAATATTACTTAAAGGTAACCAGTGATAGGAAGGATGATTTTGTGGTGAAAGCACAGGACCGTGGTGAAACTCGAGTTCTGTTTATAACTGGGCAAAATTTTTTGACTGAAACATTTTGGAAATTTGCATTAAATTTGCCAAATTATATCCTTCATCTTGTTGCCCCCAAATCAAAATGCTTCCTTTTAACATTTTCAAAATGAAAGATTTCATTTTTTCTATACAAAATGACCTTTTATTTAGAAAAATCCTTCAAGTTTATGGAAGAATAAGTAAATACATTTCAAAATCAGTATAAAACTTTTTGTTTGGTCTGAAATATTTCATTATTTTTTATTTTTCAATGTTTTGATTTCTCCTCCCTCAATTTTCTAGAAATACCAGAAAAACAACAAATCAATGATTTCCATAGTTCTAACTCTAATCATAGCTCTCCTTATGGACTTGTTAGGTGATAGGAAAATTCATTCCATACTCTGTCCCCTCATCTATAAAATGGTAATACTAATACCTACTTCCGAGGATTGTTATAAAGGAATAATCCATTAATATCAGCATAGCAGATGGCGGGAACATATTCTATAAATTCAAAGATCTGAAGTACTGTAATTTAATCATAGACACAGTGGTCATCTGGTCCTATCCCTTTATTACTTTGAAGTCCTTAAGCCATTATCTACCATCAATTTCCTATTTATGTTATTTAATTTATTTGTTTGTGTTAGGCTGTCATGCAGGGGCTCAAACCAAGTGAGAGAATGCATTGTTTTGGGTGCAGTACAAATACACCTCCTCTCCTGCCCTTTTCCTCATTGTCTCCACTTGGCCCCCTGGCATTTGTCTCTCCTCCACCCTGTCCCTTGGTGCCTTCCCCTTTCTTCTCCTGACCTGCCCCCCTCCCCTCAGCACAAGCCCCTTCCTCTCCCACCCTTTCCCCTATTTTTCCCCCTTCCCCTCTTCTCCCCTCCCCTCCCCCACCTTCTGCCTTCCAGGTTGCAGGGCTGGAGTCTGTGGAGCCACTCTGGCTGCTGGCCCAGGGCCAGGCGGAAGGTCTCCAAGAGACACATGAGACCATAGTAACCACAGAGCTCGAATCCCCAATGCTCTGCATGGGACCCGCACTCAGGGCACCAGAAGCCACCTTTATCCACTGGGCTCTACATCCTACCTGCCTGGGAAATGTAGTTCCCCAGAGCCAGCTACACAGGGCCGAATTGGTGATTCCTGCGTGTCAGGGGCCATTGATCCCCAAGAAACACACAGATCTGGGCTGCCCGTAGGTGAGAAATTAGAGGACAGAGAGAGAGGGGGCAATAATATCCTTGAGGTGTTAAGCAAAAGAGATAGGGGCAGTGTTGGCTCCGTGAAACACTGATTAGGTGGAGAGAGGCAGTGGATTCTGGTGAGGGTTCAGTATTCGAATTCTAATGATCATTGGGACCAGCACCCAACAGAGGACAGAGAGGAGATTGAGGGAGGGTTAGAAATGAAGGAAACATTTGGTTCTGGGCAGTGTAAGGGTCTGATGAAAAGTAAGAGGATGGCTTGGACAGCAGATATGGGAAGATCCTTTATCTTGATAGGAAGGAAATCGAGGCTCTCAAAATAAAGTAAGTGCAACTGCGATGCCTTTAGGACAGGGGTGGGCAAATACTGGCCAGCGGGTCAGATCTGGTCCACCAGGATTAGCCCCAGCAAGGCCCCCAGACTACCATATTTACTTGTACCTCTGCAGGTATGGGCAGGGGTCCCCGGCCAATGGAAGCTGCAGTCACTTGTACCTGCAGACTTTCAGCTGGTGTCACGGGGCGGAGCCAGGGATCCAGCCCATAATATGGGGCGCTTCTTGTCCCCGTTCATCTGGAGCCCTGGCTCCCTCCGGCTCTCCGTGTCCTCTGCCAGCCTCATGGTGACATGCTCCACCCCCTTTCTCAGCTGTGCAGTCCTGGCTTTTGAAGTGCTCGCAGGGCCACCGGAGCATGCACAGCAGCACCAAGGTGCACTGGGCAGAGCAGCTTCTGACACCACGGCCGTCGGTGTCTTCTTGCAGGGTCAGAGGAACAGGCTTGCCCAGTCACACCCCTCCTCCACCAGCAGCTGCCAGCCGGTCCTTCTGATGATGGCCCACTGAGAAATTCCCGGTATCTCACGGGGCCAGTCCGCCCCTAGTTTGGGCCCGCTCCAGGCAGGGCCGGGGGGAGAGACCTAGCTCCAAATATTGGTGGAGCAGGGGCTCCGGCTCTGAATATTCCTGGAGCATGGGCACCACAAGCCCATATAACTCGCTGCCTATGTCCAGGGTGTCACCTGACATGCTGACTGGAACTAGTCACCTTCAGGGATATTCATGAGGTTAAAATTTGCATTTTTAATATTTCATATCGAACCACATCAAACCAGTGGTTCAAATCAAACCACACTCTTCCAACAAACATCATGTGAACTCATGGTCATTTGCACTTCTACTTCACTATAGGTAAAAAATTACAGACCATTACAATTCTTTCAGTTTTCTTATCAACTGACAAAAAAGTCTGCTTTCAAATTTCACAATTCTGTGACCTGTTTATAAAGGCTCCTTCCTACATGCAACTTTCCTGGAATTATAAATTGCTGCTGCTCTGTATTTTGACAAGCTGCAAGTAATGATTGTAGTTCTGTACTACGTTGACTATTTGTATCTATTTATTTGTCACTTACACAAAAAGTACATTATGAAAGCTTTTAAGTCAATCACTCAATTTTTTTTAAAATATGTCAGAAATAAGATTGCTTATGTGATCTTAAGATGACCCCCGGGGCTAGATTCACAAGAGGTGCTTAGCTATTGCAATGTCTCATTGTTAGGCACCCTATCTAATGTTACAAATGACATGCCCAAAGTTCCCATTCAGTGTATGGGAAGAGTTAGGGATTCACAGAGCCAACATGATGAGTGGGGTAGCCAGCCAGAAGGAAATGCTGAGGAAAGGGGTGTGGCCTAAGCTCTGCCCCTCAAAGAGAAGTAGGCATTTAAGCCTGGGCCAGAGCAAGGTACCTCCTTCCACTTGGAATTTACAGCTGTGAGCCCACTCATGGAGTCAGATACCTAGGTCAGGTCAGTCCCTTCTCAAGAGAAACCAAGGAGGGGAAGCATGCAGTGGTTATGTCTCTCTTCTACCTAATCACATGGGCTACATCTACACTGGCATGATTTCCCAGAAATTCTTTTAACGGAAAAGTTTTCCGTTAAAAGCATTTTCGGAAAAGCACGTCTAGATTGGCAGGACGCTTTTCCGCAAAATCACTTTTTGCCGAAAAGTGTCCGTGGCCAATCTAGACATGCTTTTCCGCAAAAAAGCCCCGATTGCTATTTTCACGATCAGGGCTTTTTTGTGGAAAACAAATATCTGCTGTCTACACTGGCCCTTTTGCGCAAAAGTTTTTCGGAAAAAGACTTTTGCCTGAAGGGGAGCAGCACAGTATTTCCGCAAAAGCACTGACAATCTTACATGAGATCGTCAGTGCTTTTGCAGAAATTCAAGCGGCCAGTGGCCAGTCTAGACACAGCCACGGTGGTTTGAGCACTCACCCAGGCCAAATGGTCCCTAGGGACACTTCTGGGACCAATCCATTACTTCCCACAGTGGTCACCCTGATTCACTATCTCCCAGGGACAGCTCTGCACCCAGTATGCAGGAGACAGATTTAAATTCTCCTTCACTTGATGTACAGTGGGGACCTGAACCCAGGTTTTCCACCTTCTAGGAGTGTTCCATCCACATGAGATTATGAGGGACTCAGATGTGCATCTCTCTTAATAGCTCCTGTTGAAGCTGCTCAATGCGGTATAAATAATAAATATTCATTGGCAAAGGATGAGGGTGAGTGTGTGGGAGGAGGAGCGAGAGAAAGGCTGACTCTATAGCCTGGTGGTGAGAGCACTCAGACCCGGGTAACATTCTCAGCTGCACTAAATAAGTATTTATTTCCACAATGTGGCACAGGTTTCCACCCCAGTCTCCTACTCCAACCAGCCCTAATTTCCTTTGATGATTCTTTGTCCAACTGCTCCCCCCTCCACTGTCTGCAATTATAGTCTCTCCAGGTTTCATATCCCATCTCAGTACACTTTTCCCATCTCTTGGCCTCCGTTTTCTTCTTCCCTGGCTCCTTGTGTCAGCTCATTCCCTGCACTCCAATTCCTTGTCATATTAGTCTTCCCTATCACCCATTCCTGTCCCCTGCCTCCTTTTGCTGCTTACTCATCCCAGTCTCCTTCCCTCCCACAGCTCCTCATCTCATCTAAGAGTTTTCCTGACAGCCAAGTAGGTCCTAGTTCCTCTTGCCATTTCCCTCATTGGCTCCTAGTCCCAGGCACCTTGTTCCACCAGTTTCACCAGAACTTTCTTCCAGCTCCCACTCACAGCCTCTCTCCCCATAGCTCTTGGTTCCCAGTCAATCCCTCCACTTCAGTTCACAGACTTCTTGTCCAGGCTACTGCTTTCCCCCATACTTTTGTCCCCTCTGTATTTGTATCAGACTCTATCATATTCCACTTTACCTGGGTGCTGAGGAGCAGGGCGATGCAGGGAGGTCATTGAGAGCACATTAGAAACAGGTTCCCTTCTCTTTCTTCCAGTGGTTGGCTCTAGCCTGTCTCATAGCAGCTGGAAGCAGCCATTAGAGAGAAAGTCTGTCTTTGCCCCTATGGCTCCAGGCTAGAGCATGCTCAAGTGTTCTGCAGAGATGGTGTGTTTAGACTCTGGTCACATGTAGCAGGTGTGGGGGATAGACATATTAAATCACTCTCTGGGGACGATGCCTAAACAGCCTGGTTAATACCAGGAGCTGATAGAGGCTTGAGCATACTCAGTAAATATGAACTCTTCAAAACTGAAAAAAAAAATCTCCATCGGGTATGTGCAACATGCAATTTTCAGAGGTTTATAAACTGGTGAAATTTGCAGGGGACACTGCAAGGCACATGTCTGACAAAAAAGCCACCCTCCTAGCACATGTGAAGTCCCTGCTCCACTAGAAGATAATAAAAGAAAAGGTCACTAGAATTTTTTAACATGAGGGAAACACTGTATTTTCCCCAGACTGGTTCTCTAAAAAGTTTCAGCATTTTGTCTGAAAAGTAATATACCAGCTTAGGGCAAACAACTGCCATGTAAACTTGGCAGACTGAATGGTTAAAGACTGACAAAGTTATTAGCAACTAAAAACAAATTCTTCTAACTGGTAGTATTGGACAACACAGACAGGACTAGCCATAGTTATAGTCTCACACACACACACACACACACACACACACACACACACACACACACTATCTATACTTCTTTGAGATACACTCAGTTGAAAGAGCAAATACATTTTCTTACAATTTTCCCTTTAATTAGCTGATCTAAATTGAGACACTACTTTATGCTCATAGCATAATAATTTGCTAACACATTAATTATCATTTAAGGATGTATGATCCTCCTATCTCACTTGTGCATTTGGGGAACCTAGTGAATGAGAAGATATGTGCATTATCTTATTGCCTGCCATGCTAAGTGCTTAGCAAAGTCAACAGAGACAGTAATCAGAACAAAGAAAAGGGATTTGCATTGAATTACACTGAAAGCATAGTTAGATTTACAATCTAAATTTGCCTGAAAAGTAAATACTTAGATTTGAATTAAAATAGTCTGAAAAGAATGTTTTCAGCTTTAAAATAGGAATCTGTCCAAGAAAAAAATCTAATTTTGCAAATTCAGACAACTTGTTATAAAGAAGTCATTGTAGTCTAATTCAGGACCAATGGATAAGTTATGAAACATAGGCAGATAACTATTAGAATAGCAGAAAATTTATGTTAACACTTGACTTGTGGCAATGAAATGTTGGTGTACGCTAGTGTTGGATACTGTATGAATAGTTGTGGATTTGATTAAATACAATGTGTGTGAGCATGAACAAGTCATGCATGCTGCTATGTTAGTTTGCTGACATATTGTTTGCTAAGAAAGGCAAACTCTGGATTCTTGCCCTATGAATGACTTCCTAAAATATTTATCGTGTTTTTAAATTATTCATACTGTTGTGTATTAGAAAAGGCACTATATGAATTTATGAGTACAACTGGGACATGTTTGCACTTATGGAGTTTGGGGCAAATGTTAATACTGTGCAACTAGAAATGAATCCCGTAAGGTAACCTGCAGGGCCAACAGCCACTGTGGGCCTCGGTGCAAGGTGTGTATGTGTGTGTGTGTGTGTGTGTGTGTGTGTGTGTGTGTGTGTGTGTGGAGGGGGGGCCAGGACACAGGCGGAAGGGGTAGGGCCAAGGTAGCCAACCCTCAGAACTACCAGGGCTGCGGTGATGGGCTCCCCCTCAGAGCCATGTGGAGCAGAGCTCCAATGGCAATTTAAAGGGGCCTCGGGCAGTTGTGGTGGCTAGGAGCTCTGGGCTCCCATTAACTGTAGCTGGAGTTGTGGGTATTAAGTACACAAGTACTCAGTGGGAGGGGAGACAGGATGATGCTGAGAGAGGAGAGGGTAAGGGCATTGGGGGCTAGAGGGAGGAGGGGAAGGGGAGGTGCTTGGAGAAGGCTTGAAAGAAGGGGAGGGCTCGAGGAAGGTGGGTGGGCAGGAGGGGATGTGGGGGTGGGGGGGAGCAGGAGGACTAGACCCATTCTGGGCACCACCGAAAATTATACAAACCTGCTGCCCCTGACCTTGGAAGAACATTCATATCACCTGGAGTCAGGTGGAAAAACAGGGAAGGGTACTAGACATACGCAGGTCTCGTTATTCTACCACATGCCATAAACATGGGGTAAGATTGAGACCTGGTCCAACTGCATTGCTTTCCTGAGTTCATCATCTTTCATGTGCAGCATCAGACTCCCACAAAACTTTCCCACAGGCCACGATTTGGCCATCCATGATGTGGTAAGATGTCTTCTCACTCTGTAATTAAACATCTGCTCTTAACAAATAATTAAATGTCCATCAAAACTACATAAAAAACCTAAAGCTAACAGCCTTTACTTAAAGTGAGACTAAATTTCTAGATGCACTGTTTAATTCCAGGGTTGAGCATTTCTCGCTGGACTGTGCAAGCTGCTAGCTGTCACAAGCAGTGCATAGAAGCAAGCATACCAAGTTTCTTTGTGATGACAAGCTGCAACAGGCCTTCTTGGTAACATCTTTAGTCTGACAGCATAACAGGGTTTCTGGAGGAGATAGGTAGATATTCTTTGTCGTTAAAATCTCTGTGTTGGACTCCTTTGCCGAGCCAAACATGTCTGGGGATGGACAGTTTGTCTGGTATTACAAGTTATTTGCTATAGTGGAAGTCGACTAACAGTGATACAGTGTCTGACTTCTTTTTATTCGGTGTCTTCATAGAATGCTTAGTGTTTCAGTCACATTTTAAAATGATTCTGGAAACCTTGCAAAGCAATGAGTTTTTTGTTGTTGTCGCTGCTGTTTGAGAGTTTGTGCAACATTTTGTTTCTCTTAGTTTCATGTTTGCTATATGTCCAGGAGAGAGAAGCATCTGACATAGCAAACAAATACTGCAGTCTTACAGACTGTTTAAAAAACAAAGACATTCATGAACACACATAGTCCACAAAAGTTCAGATGCAACTTCTCTTTTCTGAGTAGGTTCTCTTTTTACTTACTTGCTTCTAACACTAAACAGACAAATGAGAATGCAAAGAAATTTACTCTCATTTTATTCAGACCATGAGTCAATGGTATAGTCCTGATTCATTTCCAACACAAAACTTTCAGTTATTTTCTCTAATCATGAATCTCTTCCCTTTCATAAAAGATCTTACATCCGTACAGTGAAACACATGTTTATGTGCTTTGCTGGATCAGCATCAAAATAGACAGCATATATTTTGGGGAAACTATTTTAAATATGGTAGGAATTTGACATATTTATAATCTGTATTTTATAGAATTTAAATCTTCATTGAATAGTTTATTGCATATGATCATGTGGGGAAAAAAGCTGTTGAAAGTGCATATGGTTCACAACTTACTTTAAATTGTACAATCACTCATAAAAGAATAGAGACTTCCCAGAAGATCAGCGCACCACATCCATTGTTCCTAATTGAAGCATCCATGACCATATATGTCATTTGAATATCCAGTTCCATCCCTCAATACTGATATTTTCACACGGAGCTACTCAGTCCAGGCCTTGCTTCCCAGATTCGGTCTACTTACAACTATAACTTAAAATGCTATACAACACTATATAATTTATATGAACACTATATTTTAAAAATTATGTTTACCTCAGAGAATACTACATCACTATGGTGAAGTGGGTAAACAACACCAAGACTGTGGTGAGATGGTTGAACAGACCACAGAACATTTCCATTCTTACTGTTTGTGAGACCACAACTGGGGCTTGTAGCAAGGTAAGTCAGATTTCCTTGTTTCTTTCTTTTCTATATTATATTCCTGATATTTATCCTAGGACCAAAAAAAAGGTTGCTCAGAATTCAGTCTTTGGAATGTCTTTTGATGCAGTAATTATTAACTGAATACAATTAGATAACATGGAGATAAGGGAAATGATAGAATTCCAATCTTTATGTTGAAATGATTTAATGCAATCAAGAGACCTAATTTTCAGAGTTCCTATGCTGTGTTCATTATTTAACTTTAGTTGATCAGCACCTCTGAAAATCAGGAGTTTTACAAGTAGCTAATACCGAGACGAAAGTTATCCTTTCAGGTATTCTCAGCTCTCCAGTCCCTGTTCTTTTTCTTCACTTAATTCCACTCCAGACCTTAGTATTTTAAAGGTTTGAATGGATTTAAAGAAACAATGCAGAATAGACCCTGGAGACACATCTTACATAACCAATATATTTTACAGTTAAGGTAACACTGTTTCTTATTGTAACAAACTTCAGAGGAGTAACAGTGTTAGTCCGTTTCAGCAAAAACAAGGTGTCTGTGTGTAAAGCATCTTAAAGACGAACAAATTAATTTGGGTATAGGCTTTCATGGGCTGAAATCCATTTCATGCATCTCACAAGGTGGGTTCCATCGATGAAAGTGTATGCCAAAAACAATTTGTTAGTCTTAAAAATGACACAGGACACCACCTTTTTATTGAAATTATATTTCTATGGAGCTGGAGAAGCTTCCTTGCACTTCAAAGGGGATTGCATCCGATGAATGTCAAGGAGCCATAAAGGTGTGTGAAAGGCAGTTAAAGTTCATAACATTTAGTTAGTGGAGAAGATAATTTTTGTTTCCAAATTTCCTCCAGGTACAAGCAGCCATTCCTAAAATGTGATGTTTCCGCAGGAGCCCAGTTTTGAAATTATATTTCACCATTTATTTTCACCTACAATTTAGCCATAATAACACAGCTCTGAAAAGAAAAAGAAAAGAATATTGTGTGTTGCACTAACTGCTCTGTAGCACCTCTCAGAAACATTTATTTCATTTATATTGATTGCTGTCATAACTGTGCATCTCAAACATATAAAAGATTCAGTCTGCACCTATCATGTCCCTGGGTACCTATTTCAGTCCCACACGTGCAATCCTTTCAGTATCCACACCTTCTCTTTTCCTTTGGGTGAAACCCCACAATTCAGTCGCTCACTGAATGGTTACCAGTCCAGAGCCTGTGGGCAATAATAAAATATAGTGACACACAAGCAGCTTCTTCTTAAAAGTAGGATTTATTTGGCAAAAGATTCACAGCACTGAGAGAAGTGGATTTAAAACAACAAAAAGACTCATGCACTTAATGTATTAGGCTTTGTCTACATGGCAATTGAGCAACAAAGCTTTTGTCATTCACAGATGCTTAAAAACTGAATGAAAAAAGCTTTGCCATAGCAAGGGCTAGTGTAAACAGTGCTTTGTTGGCAGGAGTGCTCTCCTGGCAACAAAGCAAATGTCACTTATGGGGGTGGACCTTTTTTGTCTGCAAAAGTGCCAACAAACAGCTTTTACACTGCCTAACTTTTAATATCATGGCCATATTGCTAAAACCTACGTAGTGTAAACCGCTGGTTTTCAAAATTGGGTCATGGGTCCGCAATACTTTGTTCATCTAAGAAAATGTCTGTTGCCATAGAGCCTCGCAGCTCCCATTGGCTGGAAACAGCAAACCATGGCCAATGGCAGCTGTGAGACTTCACGGCTATGGACACTTAGATAAACAAAGCGTAGCAGGTCCACCAGCAGCTGATCCAGGCAGGCCCGAGGCCCAACTTTGGAAACCAATGGAGTAGACTAAACCTTTCTTACACTTAGCAGTTTAGGACAGAGCAATGTTTCTCAAAGTGATGTGCAAAACCACTTAAGAGAAACCTGCTAACTGGCTGCTCCAGTGTGTTTGTTTATCAGCTCCGCAGCCACAGAGACTTGCAACTCCCATTGACTCCAGTTCGCCATTTGCAGCCAATGGAGCCGTGGCCATAGAGTTGGTAAATAAACACACTGGAACGGCCATGCAGGTTTCTCTAAGTGGTTTCACAGGCCACTTTGAGAAACACTGAGATAGGGGCTTAGGCAACCATGATACCATTTTATCTTTGTCATTGTTTTGTTCCTCTTGGTTTCCCCTCTCATAATCTCCTTTTGCTCTACCTCCTTTTCAAGTAACCCACATAACCAATCACAGAGCTGTGCACAATATTCATAAACAATAACACAGATATTTCTTATTTTGTCACAGCTCCCATTAGGTGGAGGAAAAGTTCAGTCATTGACTTCATGTCTTTATATTTTAAATGAAAAATTGTGAGCGCAAGAATATTTTACAGCATATAGTTTAATGCTAATGGCTGCACAACATTTGTAAACATCTCAAGAGTTTATCAATATTTGTTTGCAATTCCAAAATGATGTATGCAAAAACAAATTATTAAGCCATGATAGCCACTTGAATTCCAGTTGATTGGACCATATTTCTAAGAGTTGGCCCTCACTTGGTGTCATTTGTCATAACTTCAATAGAACTATGACATTCATATCAGCAGCAAATCTGTTCTGTATTATTTTACCAGTAGATATATAGAGTGTGTGATTATGTGGTATGGTGGAGAGGTAATGGCCCTATATGAAGCATGATATTGTAGATACTAAGATTTTGATGTATTCATTAAACTATAACCTATGAAACTAAACTATGACCTATGAAAACCATGTTCACATGAAATAAATGACAGAAATTTAGTGATAGCTGCATAGGTCATATACATTTCCAGTTTTCAGTTGATGCCTAGGGTAAAAAAGAAATACTACTGTCTGTTCAAAGCTTCATGATGATATCTAATAAGAAGTGTTTTAAAAGATCTTTTGTTCCTAGTTACCCTGGAAATTCAGAAAGGTAGCTGCATTTATGATTAAATGATCATCTGTTAACTTTAAACATTCGTACGTATTTAGGGATGATGTCAATGGAAAGACTAAAGCTCTGTAACATAGACACAAACATTAAATATAACGAGTCTTTTTGATTAATGTAAGATTTTTTTGGTCTCTAAATATTTTATAAACAATTCTTCTCTTTTAGAAATATGAGATTACATCAGAAGTGTGGCTTTCTAAACAGGTATTGTATGAATGATGTCTGAAATGCATAATGGATAGCTGTTTGCATTGTTACTTTTAGCTTGATTATTTTCTTTAACAAAATAGAAAATGTAAAATTAAATTTTGTTAAAATACACCCCCATATTAATTTAACATCCGAAAAATGACTGTAAAAATTCGATGTAGCATACGTGTTCTTCCAAAGTAGATCTGACCTCTGAGCTCATTGAGTAAGATCTGCTGACTTTTCAGATAAAAATGTTTTTAGTTATTCTTTTCTCCTGTTTGAAATTGATGCAAAGGAGTAGAAGGGAGCAAGACTGTGCAGAGCTCCAGAGGAATGCTTGAGAATAATATAACAAAGTTCAAGCACATGAACTATAGATAGAACAAAAATATCAGAAAATGTTTCAACTCTCACAGAATCAAATAAAAATATCCAACAGATTGCAAAAGTGGATGAAACATATTTATTTAAAACACATTTCAGGTTCCATTTTGTAAGCTGTGTGTAAAAAATCATTACAAATTATGATTTTATGGTAGACAGTGTCCCTTTAACAGTTCCATATGGTGTTGGATTAGGAGACGCATAACAAGCAAAGTATCAGAGGGGTAGCCGGGTTAGTCTGGATCTGCAAAAGTGACAAGGAGTCATGTGGCACCTTATGGGCTAACAGAAGTATTGGAGCATAAACTTTCATGGGCAAAGACCCACTTACTACTTGCTTCTGACGAAGTGGGTCTTTGCACTCAAAAGCTTATGCTCCAATAATTCTGTTAGTCTATAAGGTGCCACAGGACTCCTTGTCGCTATAACAAGCAAAGTTACTTACACAGTTCAATAGTAATGACAGTGCATGGATTCATCAAGGCAATTACATAGAATCATAGAATACTAGAACTGGAAGGGATCTCGAGGGAGCATCAAAATCCATTCACAGCAGGACCAAGCACTGTCTAGATCATGCCTGACAGATGTCTATCCAACCTTCTTTTAAATATCTCCAGTGATGGAGATTCTACAACCTCCATAGACAATTTATTCCATTATTAAACCACTCCGACAGTTAGGAAGTTTTTCCTAATGACCAATCTAAACCTGACTTGCTGCAGTTTAAGCCCATTGCTTCTTATCCTATCCTCAGAGGCCAAGGAGAACAATTCCCCCCCCCCCCCGCCTCCTTCTTTTAATACCCTTTTAGACACTTGAAAGCTGCTATCATGTCCCCTCACTCTTCTCTTTTCTAAACTAAACAAAGCCCAATTCTTTCAGTCTTCCCATAGATCATGTTTTCTAGACCTTTAATCATTTTTGTTGCTCTCTTCTGGATGCTCTCCAATTTCTCCACATCTCTCTTGAAATGTGGTGACCAGAACTGAACACAATACCTCAACTGAGGCCTAATCAGTGCAGAGTAGAAAGGAAGAATGACTTCTCGTCTCTTGCTCCCAACAGTCCTGTTAATGCAGCCCAGAATCATGTTTGCTTTTTTTGCCACAGTGCCACATTGCTGATTCATATTTAGCTTGTGGTCCATTGTGAAACGTTGATCCCTTTCTGCAGTATTCTTTCTTAGATCATCGCTTCCCATTTTGTACGTATGAAACTGATTGTTCCTTGCTAAATGGAGCACTTCGCATTTTTTCTTATTAAACATCATCTATTTACTTCAGACCGTTTCTTTAGTTTGTCCAGATCATTTTGAATTATGACCCTATCCTCCAAAGCACTTGCATCCCCTCCCAGCTTGGTATCATCTGCAGACTTAACAAGAGTACTGTCTAAGCCAGGGATTGGCAACCTATGGCTCGCAAGCCAAATATGGCTCTCTAGGGAGCCAGATGTGGCTCTTCTGGAGCCTCAGCTCAGCCCCTGCTTTCTAACCCCACAGCAGGGAGCCCACGCTGGTACTACAGCCTTATGGCTCCCGCTAGACTCGAACACTAGTGCAGATTCTTGCAGGGAGGGGTGGGGAGAGAAAGCCCTGAGGCTCTTCACAGGATCTGGCATGCAGGGAATAAACAGAGCTAAACATGGCTCAGTGTGACAGCATTTTCCTCCCCTCTCCCCCCGACAAGGGGGAAACCAGGAACCAAAGATGACTCCCTGTGTATTGACATTTCTTTCCCTCGGGACACACTTCCTTCAGCCTCTCCTGCCAACTCTTCCCAGAGGCTTCTGGGAAATGAGAGCAGGGGGAAGTGTGTTACACAATGCCTACCACACAGCATGAAAACAAGTAAGTACCTCCAACGCCATGCCCATATCTTCACACACACACACGGCCAGACAACCTGCCCTCAGCCCCCTGGCCAGACACCCCCTGCTCCTAGCTAGATACCCTTGCCCCCAGCCTGCTGGCCAGAATCTTCTGCCTCCGGCCAGACACCCCCTGCCCTCTGATCCACATCCCCTCCAACCCCAGCTAAAATCCCCCCATCCACTAGCCAGTCAGTGTCCCACTGCCCCAAATCCCCGATGCCCCCAGCTCCCTGGCCAAGATTCCCCCAGTCCCCTGGCCAAAATCCCCCCAGCCCTCTGCTCCTTGGCCAGACAACCCTGTCCCCAGGCCAGACTCCCCTTGCCTCCAGCTCTCTGGCCAACATTCCCCCTGCCCAAAATCCCCTCTGCCCCCTGGCCAGACACCACCTAGCCAGGCATCCAGCTCCTAGTCCTCTCCTGCCCCCTGTCCAAGCAGCTTTCCCCCTGGCCAGACATTGCACCCTTACCCCCTCTTACAGCCCACATCCTGCTCAGATCCTGCACTCTGTCCCACAGACTAAATGCCTCATTTTTGGCCCCAACCTGGAGGGTAGCGGGGTCCACACAACCTTAGAACCACAGAAGAGTAAATCTGGACTGAGGCCCTTTAATTTTTGTTTGTTTGTTTGTTTGTTGCTTCTCACTTGTATGGTCCCTGACTGATTTTTCTGTGGGTCAGTGGCCCCTGATCCAAAAAAGGTTCCCCACTCCTGCCATAAATCAAGACATGTTGAAACCTTTTAGGTTGGACATAATATTTTACTTTATTTAAAAATGAAGCCCCCAATTTTGGGCCCAGCCTCCATCTGGTTACAGCATCGTAACACTCCTGTGTGCCCTCACACATCAACCTTGATTCCATCATACACCTGAACTCCCTGTCCTGAGCTCCTCATACCCTCACATCCCCAGACTCGTTTTGTGCCTTTGCCTTTCTAATCATGTGTTTATGTCCACGCAATCTCAAAAGCTATGGCTTAAGTCCTGTTAAAGCCAAGTTTGCATTGCTGAATTGAGGAAATAGACAATATTTGTCATCATTATTAATAAAACTTGTTTCATTATGCATGAGCCTGAAAAGGAAACTCGCTAGTATATCCAACATTAGCAAACTAGGACAATACCAGAAATTATACGAAAGAGTCAGTTTTCTGAGGTTTCCAGACCAAATAGTCAGGCAAAAGAGTTTTGAAAAAGTGTCTGACCATATTAGCTGCTAATTGAACCATATCTCAGAACCCTTTGAGGTTTAGCCTTTTTAGTTCCACTATTTTTAACATAGAATATTGACGTAGTTATTCTCAAAATTGAAGGACATCTCTTTAATTTCTGTGTAAGCAAATATCCTAGCTTATTATTTGATGGAGAGTGTAGTGCACACTTTGAGACAACTGACACAATTTTGTATTTATAGAACGAGGAGCCAGTTTTCTCCAAAGATGGAAGTAAGATCTTTATGATAGTCCCAGTGAAACAAGGTGGTCGGGGAGAATTCCACCATATAGCCATGCTTATTGTTCCGGTAAGCTTTTTTCCCCTTCAATTCATATTTTTGGGGAGTGATTGTATAGTCCTCCAGGCATATTGGTATGGGATATTCCTTGAGATGTTTTACGCAAACAAAAGCTTGCCCTAAGCAGAACTTGAGAATGTCCATGTGTATATAATGGGGATGGGCCTTTCTCTGTCATGACCATAATTCTTCTGTAGGACATTTGCAGCATCATATAGTCTGGAATAAGTATGGCATCTCCATAGGCTGATGACAAAGATGCTCAGTAGATCAATCAGCACCAAGCACTCACACAGCACTTGGCAATCATTCTCTTTTCTTTTATGAGATTCTTTACACACAATTTCAATTGGATTCCAGTGGAGTGAGGCCCCCCAAACCCTTTGAGATTCAGAACCTAAGTTCTAGGGCTGAGAAGTCTTCCAGTTCCAAAACAAATCTGGGGGCTGTTATTTCAGGTACCTCAGTTGATCTCAATAAGACACCAGGAGACAAGTGATCATATCCCAGACATACTTCTTTATGATAATGTTCATGTTGATCTCAGCATGAAGCATGTTCACAATGCTGTGTGAAAAAAGAAGAGAGAAGTTACACCTTAATCTGCCTCTAAGATTTTAAAATGGGAAACATAAGTATATGTGTAAACCTCCATTTCCAGTAAACCAGTGATGTGCATGAAAATCATAGAATATCACACTAATATAACAATCGAGAAAGTTCTAGTTACGTGTCTTTCCCATTATATGATGCTGTGTAGCATCAAAAATATTTGCAATAACAAAATGTAGGGAAAAGGTCTTGTAATATCACATGACACGTTAGAGATGATAAAAGGTTTGACATGAACTTGTAGGCTATTTCATTAGACATGACCAAAGTTTTGAGTAAACATAGGCCTTAGTTCAATAAAGCATAAAAGCATATGCTTAAATCCATTTTTGTTTGAGAAAGAATTTAAGAATTTATGCTTAACTTTAAGGACTGACTTCAATAGGACTTAAACATATCCTTAAAGATAAGCATGTGTTTAAATGCTTAATGTTCCATCCCCATTCAGCAGAATATGGTACAGGAATATATACAACTGCAAAGTGGCAAAGACATCTGAGTGTTTGAGCCAAATTCACCACTAATATGAATACGTCTAACTCCAACTCCAGTGGAATTATACTACTTTACTCCAGTGATGAATCTGGTTTTTTTAGTGTAGAGCTGCTCCCTAGAGTTCGTTTGCTTTTTATCTACATATGTACGAGGAAACTTACTGACCATTATTCATCAGTAAGCAACACTCTGTATGGTAATGGGGCTCGTATGGGGCAATAAAGGATAGGAAATGTGTTTATATGGCTTGCATTGCACACTGCATTAATCTGAGTGTCCATTATTTCTAAAGCAAACATGGAAACATAAAAAGTATATTAAGCATTTTGCATAGACTTTTGTCACTTCAAGTATTTGTCACAGTTTGTGAGACCCACAGAAGCATAACAGTTACTTAGGTAGAATTTGGATACCTAGGTTGTTGGTATCCAGTATTGTGAAACCCAAAATCCACTATGAACACTTGGAGTAAACAATGACATTTTATGTATAATTGCCCACTTAAGACCTTTTACTGAATGTGTTAAGCAGAAATAAACATGGTAGACCCAGGAGAGGTAAAGGCATTTTACTACCTTCAACATAAAAGTCTAATAACATAGAATTAAACTTTAATGATCAATTCACTTCTGTTTCAATTAATCATTGGGGTTTCATTATCCAAATGAAGCACAACTAGTGAGATATGATGGTTTTGCTTAGTACATTTTAAATGAATCTTATTAATGCTAAATTTTAGAGCTGATATTACATAACCAAATCAGATTATCAAAGGAATCTGATTTAATCTCTCTTGGGTACTGTTTTAAAAAAATATGTAATCCTCTCACAATGTATTTACTCTTTGAATGTAAAGTGCTCAATCTGTATTATGTTTATATCAGGCTTAAAATAAATTAATTAAAAAATTAACTAAACCAGAAGTGTTATATCTATTGGAGAGTCTTAATTAGTTTTTTCCCCAAATAAAGATACATGGGGTCTTACTTTTTCCACAGTGTGAGAACTTAAATGGTTTGGAGCAAAAATTGCCAGGAAGCATAATAAATTATGCATTACAGCTAAAATCTTGAAAAATAGCTATTTTGTTTAAAACTTATCAGCCACATAAACCACAGCCTATTTGGTATCTGTAATTTTCAGTATTTAAAAATTCCCTTCCTTGCTGCCACAGATGAAACTTCATTATAAATTGCTACCATCTAAGCAAGATACTTACCATCTAAGATATTTTTTCATCTCTAATACCAATGCCCCATTGAAATGGAACATTTCTTAATATAGATAAGTGCACTACTTAATGCAATGTGGCCCTAACCTCAATTGAGCTTCTATGAACTACTGTAATACCTTACATTTGCCATACAGTTCTTTCCTGAGCAGTCTTTTCTGCTTTGTCAATGGCCAAGACGCTATTTGTAATGGCTAGAAATTTAGGATCTGTTAGTTTAAATGGCAAATAACATAGGTGGATTCTAGGAACCATGTTCAGCTCTACCTTGACTCATATCATAGTAACAAAGGCTACGTCTAGACTGCAAGCCTCTTTCGAAAGAGGCTTTTTCGAAATATACTTTTGAAAAAGCCTCTTTCGAAAAAGAACGTCTAGACTGCAATCAGTACTTTCGAAAAAGCCCTGTTTGCATTCAAGAACGCCTTTTTTCGAAAGAGCACTTTCGAAAAAAGGCGTTCTTCCTCGTGAAATGAGGAGTACCGCCGTTGAAAGAAAAGCTGTGTTCTTTCAATTTAATTTCAAAAGATCGCGGCTGTAGTCTAGACGCAGGTGAAATTTTTTCGAAAAAAGGCTACTTTTTTCGAAAAAACCCTGCAGTCTAGACACAGCCTAAGGGGATAAAACCATTTAATTACCGTCATACCTCACAGGATGGTGTGGTATTGTTGGTGTTGTGTATTTGTATTGTATTAATGCCTAGAGGCCTAGACCGTGTCAGGGTCCATTATGCACTGTACAAGCATACCACTAGTCAGCTATTGCTCACAATGTACGGTAATGTTCATAGAGCATTTTGAATGCATAGGGTCAAGATAAACCTCTTTGTGCCAATCCAGCAAGTAAAGGAAAAATAAATCTTCAAGAAGTATGAATGATATTTATTTATTTAGCTCACTGCAGCTTTGGGTCAAAACCTCAGCTTGTGTAAATTGCTGCACTTTTGTCTGTCTAAGGATCTGGCCCTTGGTCTTCAGCTCTCCTTTGACCTTTTGCACCTTTATTCTCATTTCAAGAAGAAAAACAATGAGTTTAGACTTGAAGTCTATTTCGAATTCACTAAGGTCAACAAATATGAAACTCCGTGTTGTCACTACAGGGAAGAATCGAATGTAGTCCAAGGCAGGATCCATTAATGTGGACAAAATACCTTGAACTCAGAGCCCCAGGAAGCACTCTGAGGAGCTGCAGGAGGCCTGCTAGAGGCCAATTAGTTCAAATTAGTGGCACTGGAACGTCCACACTAATGTTATTTCAGACGTACAAGTTTGAGAATAGTGTTATTCCCTGTAAAGTTTGAGAATAGTGTTATTCCCTGTGCTTTCTAATTCCATTACCCTGTATACCGGGCTTAGTAAAGCGGATGTATCGCTTACAAGATTGATCTTGCTGGGCTAATTTCGGGCTACGGCCCTAGTGTAGACCAGGACTTACATGTTAATTTAAAGATTTTTTTTTTAATATAGTGAAAATTTCAGCATTTATTTTGATAGCCTCTAACAGATATAAAACGTGCACCAAAATTAAAGATATGCCAAATTAGATAAAATATAGAATCTCTATTGTTGTGTATAGGTAATTGCAAAAATATTGCAATGGAAACCGACATAATTTTACTACCTTTTGAAAAATTAATACATTGCTTGAGATAAGGGTCAATCAGCGCTGTTCAGTGCATGTTGGTTTTGTGATTTAAGTAAGTTTTGTTGTACCTTAAAAAATTAAAAAGCTGTAAATCAGTAATGATATGTGCTAACAGTCCTGTTAGGTGAAGAAAAACAGAAGGGCTAAGATGAAAGTCAGTACTTACCATTTCTCTGCAGGCTAAAACTGAGCAAATCAATGTGAGACACCTGACATCAGGAAATTGGGAAGTTATCAAAATCCTGGCGTATGATGAAGATACTCAAAAGATGTGAGTATTATTTTCTTTGTTGAGGTAAAACATCTGTGAAATATTGAGATAGAATCCATTTTCCTAAAGCAGTGTGTATACAAATTAAGTAACAATCTTTTTTTCATTTGTGAGCAGTGCCATAAATTATAACCATAGTACAAAGAGCAGTTTCATACATTTGATCTGTCATAGTCAAACAAAGCAAAGTATCTTTCTTGAATAACTAATAGAGATATTCTGGGCCAACTACTGACTCGCTCTGTTGATTAAATAAAAGGAATTAAACTACAGGATGGAGACAATTATCTTTACATTTCTCCTTCCTCTCCCCTGGAATCTGAGGGAGAGGGTGGAAAGCCTGGCAAAATTATTAGAGTTGGTAAAACTCAGAGGTCTGAGTTCACATGGGTTTTACAAACCTTTCCTTTGGTTTCAATGGGTGGGCATTGCAACCTTGCAAACTTCACTTTGATAGTCTTTGTTCAAATAGATACAAAAGCTCATGTTAGGAAATAGAGGAGAACTCAGCCAAAATCACAGAGTTTCAACCAATTTATTATTGAAACCTGATTACAATGTTCTCTGGTTTGGTTTTAAGGTTCCTAAACAAGGATTGAAGAACACTCACTGAATATCAGTGACTGGAAACAGAATGGGCTTGTTACCAAACACATCAGTCAATGGAACCAGTCTATCTGACTACAGTGTGCTTTAGATCAGGCCTTATTTATATCTATTAAGGCAGCAATAGGATTATGAGACGTCCCATTTTTAAAGGGACAGTTCCATATTCAAGTCGTCCTGCAAGAGTCCTGACTTTTTCTTGAAAACAAGCAAATTATCCCATATTTTCTGTCTTTCCCATTCTCCTCAAAAGTATTGGTAGGTCCCGCTGCTGGTCGGATTGCCAGCTGCTCACCCAGCAGCAGTGAATGGGGGATCCATTGGTCAATGATGTGGAATAGTGTGCATGGATGGTAGCAGGGCAAAGATGCAGCACATGCTGCTGCTCCCACTTCCCCTGCTGGTCTGTCAGCACAGCTACTACTGCATGAGGGCTCTCAGCAGCAGGGCTCTGCCCCAATCCTATTTCTGACCAGTACTGGCTACATGTTGTGCACTGCAGTGGCTGGTGAGTGCAGGCAGGCACCTGGCGGAGACCAGCTGTGTGTCTTCTCTGTCTCCCACCCATTAGCCTTTTACATGCTACCTCTTTTGCTGTCATCTCTCTGCTTTGCCCCTTCATCCCCTCCAGCCTTGCTGCTCTTCCATATCCCCTCCAGTGAGGTGCGTCCACCTGGTGCTGTGCAGAGAACCTGGCTCTGGTCAGAATATTAAGTTGACCAACAGCCTACTCAGTAGGCTCCTTCCTTCCCCCCACTGCCTCTGTGGCCCGAGAAAGCCCAAGATCCTCTGCCCCAGGGCACAAGCCAGGGAGAGCTGAGCCCTGCCTGTGCCAATGCCCTGCACAGCAATGGCGTGGAGAAGCCTCTCTGCCCCTTAGCTAAGTTCGGGAGCGGCCGGAGGGAATGAGTTTCTAGACTGTTCCTGCCCCAACCCTGCAGGCTCCACAGTAGTTTCCAGGGCAGGAGGTTAACAACCTCTTCACCATCCACCCTAGGTCCTACTCCCAGGGAATGTGGGACTGCTCCATCCTCTAGGCAACTTCCCCTGCTGAGCCACCTGTTTGGCTAGGTTTGCTAAAGCCCCTGTCCTTGGGATCCCTGGGCCCTGTTGCACACTCCATCCTTATGGCTTAACCCCTTCCTGTCTGCGCTGTAAAGGGGAGTGCAGAGATGACTAAGTCATGTTCATGGCCAGCGGTAGTCGGGAGTGGGGTATTACTTGACTTGCAACATTGTGTGGTCAGCCAGCTGCTTCCAGCCATGGGGCAGGGGACAGGAGGAGAGAAAAAAGAAGAGATGAGCTCTGCAAAGACATGGGCTAGGTTATCCCTCCCCTTCCCTTCCTACAGCTGGAAGCAGCTCCCATCTCTGACCTGCCACACAGAGCCAACAGGTTGCTAGTGGCCACTTTATGGTGTGAACCTTGACAGAAATCTGGGAGGAAGGAATGCGACCTTGCATGTTCTCCACTCATGTGTTGCATCAGGAAGACGTTGCACCAGGTACCAGGTGATGGGGAGGGTCTATCCCAGGGGCCCAGCTAGGCATGAAAAGTGGAGAGAGCCAGGCTGGGAGGGCTAGGTCAGTTGGTTTATGGGAATGTGTGTGCATGTCATGCCTCCCTGTGTGAGTCCTAAAGCCTTAAAGATAAAAAATTAAATAATAATAATCCAACTATGCCGTATTTCTTTTTTTAATGGGGTATCAGTCAACTAGATGTTAATTTGAACATTTGTACTGATCACTGCTAAACTCACCTGAATATGAGTAATTTTAGCTGGTGTCCCATAGGGAAACAACATAGGGAAATATGGACACCCTAGGCAGAAATACATCTAACATGGCTGAGGCTATGTCTACACTATGGGGCTTTATTGGAAAAAGGTACGCAAATTGCACTCCACAATTTGCGTACCTTTTTCTGATTTTTTTTTCAGAAGAGGCTTTTCCAAAATTTGGCCTGTCTACACTGAGCCAAAAAAGCAGAAGAGCAGATGCATTCCCTGGACATGGCAGAGTATTTCCAGGATACCTCTGCTATCCAGGAAAAACCGCGTAGTCTAGACATAGCCTGATTCTGATCTCCACTGAAGTCAATGGAGTTTGAGTAGTGGTGGAGCTGGCATAAGAATTAGAATCAGTTTCCTTGTCTCCACCAGGGTTATTGAGGGATGCAGTTTCAGACAGACCTTGCTATGGATTTTAAAAAGAAAAGAAGCTATCTCCAGTTGTTTTTCGGAGCATACATGATACACAAAAGCAGCTGTAATGTGCCCCCATGCTTTCAGCATTGTTTTGATATGAAAACATATATCAGTGTAGTTGTTTAAAGCTTTCTGCACATGTGTAATCTGAGCTGGTGAATAATGGAATATTTGAGTTCACTGAAAATTCAGAAAAATGGAACATTTGAAACAAAAAGTAATTTTGAACTAAAAAACTGAAATATTTTGACTTTTTCTTTTTTTTTTTTTTACTAAAATAATTCGGTAGAAACAACATGTGCTTTCAAAACATTTCACAAAAAATGTCCAAGAAATTTCACCCAACTGTTGCATATTGGCTTTGCATGGGTCTTGGCGCCATATTGAAAATTTCAATTTCAGATGTGAGTTTACTTTTATGATGTGAGTTTAATTTTATGTGCTTTTCTTGGACAGTTATTTTTTAAGCACTG
Organism: Pelodiscus sinensis; assembly: GCF_052426305.1. Lineage (NCBI taxonomy): Eukaryota > Metazoa > Chordata > Testudines > Trionychidae > Pelodiscus > Pelodiscus sinensis. The sequence goes on along the minus strand of NC_143058.1, from coordinate 16,050,481 downwards.
AAGATTCCCCAAGAGGAAGACAGCTGCATAGGTAAGTAATACTCCAAGGAAAATTTACAATAGCCCTAAAACATGTACTATAAACTAGAAAAATTCTATGTGCCTGACCTGGTGCTTTTGCAGCTTTAGTCATCTGCATTTGAGTGAAATGAGTGCAGAGTAGGTATAGACTGCTGCCAAGCAAAATTATAATTGTTTAAAGTGCATTTTATGTAATATGAAATATAAACAATACACAGAAAAATTAACAATATTTTAAAATATTTCACCTTTTTTCTATTTAACCAGAGAACTGGTTGAAATTTTTGCCATTTGAAGCATGCAGTGAAATGTCAGTACTTTAGATACTGAGATCAAACTGAGAAGTGCGAGGTTTAAAAAAAAATCCCCAAAAGGTTTCCCTTTCTTTTTCATGATCATTATTACCAAATCTGAGTGACAGGATTTTATACACACTTTTGCATGGAGATAAATGACAGCAGAAATTGCAAGGAGCAGAGAATCAGCCTGCTTATTACTAAAGAGAATTTATTTTATGCTCAACAATTGCCAATCATATTTATGTAAATATAATATACAATTAAAAATTAGGCAAACTCCAAATGCAGTGTTGTAATACACATGTATTTTTTAGACTGGTGTATTGTACAAAAAGCTTTCTTAATGTGGCTAAAATGATATTTACAACTTTCATCCTAAACTTTGTGATCAAACTGCCTCACCTGTGCAGGCACCCCAGTTCTAAAACCTACAATTCTGTCTGTACCTAATTCTCATTAATTTCTGACATTTATTCTTATTACCTTTAATAATTAAGATCCCAGTCCTGTAAGATGCTTCATGCAGGTTTAGAAGATCTCATTGACAGAAAAGCTTGCAGGGTTATAGCTTAATAGAGCAACTAAAAACATGTCATATCCAGCAGAAGAATGGAGATCAGAAAGATATTTAATGATTGTTTGGTGGGCCTATGACATCACTTAATGAATTTGCTATATTACAAAATAAAACTCTTCTGACGTTTGCAACTAATTTTGTTCTCAGTGTATCAACAGTTGGACTACTGAACCGCCAGTGTCTTTCATGCAACTTCATGAAAGATCAATGCACATACTTCAGTGCAAAGTTTAGTCCTATGAACAAGTATTTTTTACTACATTGCAAAGGTAAGTAAAATGTATTGTTCAAAATACTGTTTACAATAGTGCCTTATTTGTGAAAATAATATAATCCTATCTTCATCTAAGTAGAGGTTTGCTAGATACATGCAGACACAGGTTTCCTCTGCTAGAACTGGAGTTAGCTGGTACCCTGACAGAATTTCCTTGCTTTCGTTTATAAACTTTTCTGTGGAGTTCATTGCTGTAGTATCTGAGTGATGCAAAAACAGATGTATTTAGTTCACTTGCAGAACCAGGAAACTTAGGTTAATCCAAATGGATTTTTTTCTAATTTTTTAAAAAACTGAAAAGTTTTAAAAAACCATTTCAGCTCCAAAAAATATTTTGATTGTGTTTTTTTAAAGAATTAGTAATTCTTAAATAAAATTGAAATAAAGTAATTTCAAATGGAAAAAATCAAAATCTTGATTTTTAATAACATGAAAACTAAACCGAGACTTTTTCAGAACATTTGGGGGTTTGTTATGACCATTCAGCAATTAAAAATATTACATGTAATTAAAAATATTAATTGTGATTAATCACACTGTTAAACAATAATAGAATACCATTTATTTAAATAGTTTTGGATGTTTCCTACTTTTTCAAATATAGTAATTGCAGTTACAACACAGAACACTCAGGGTATATCTACACTTGCACCCTAGTTCAAACTAGGGATGCAAATGCAGGCATTTGAAATAGTCAATGAAGCGGGGATTTAAATATCCCACACTTCATTAGCAAGATCTCGCTGGCACGCTAGTTCAAATCACAGCTGATTCGAACCAGGAAGTGTACTCCTCAAAAAATGAATAGTAACATTAGTTCGAACCAAGGGGTTTGGTTCAAACTAACGCGTCCCGGTGCTCACTTCCTGGTTCAAATCAGCTGTGATTCAAACTAGCGCACCGGCGAGATCTTGCTAATGAAGTGCGGGATATTTAAATCCCCGCTTCATTGACTATTTCGAATGCCTGCATTTGCATCCCTAGGTTCGAACTAGGATGCAAGTGTAACCATACCCTATGTGCACAATGCTCACTTTATATTCATTTTAGACCAGAAGCTTTACCTGAAATTTCTTAACTCAACTGATTTTTGTTTTCCTTCATTTAAATCATAGCTCTGGGGTGGGACTGGGGATGAGGGGTTCAGTATGCAGGCTGCTCCAGGAAGAGAGGACTTCCCCAACCCTGTCTCAGCACAGCAGGTTGGTGCCAGGTGAGAAGCACCTCTCCATGGTTGTTGTGGCTACAGCAGGCAAAGCCAGGGGAGGGATGCATGTCCATTGGCTGGGACAGGTCTGGGTTTGTCTGTCCACAACACTCCTCAGCCAGGTTGCAGACTGTATACTTTCCCCTCACTCCTTTATGAAAGTGAACAGCCAACACAGTTTCCATATTAATGGGATGGGGAAGGTGCAGCCCTCCCCTGCTTTAGGGATTGAAGGCCTATGGCTGAGGTAGTCCTAGATGTGGGATGCATGCCCCCAGATAGTCCCTTTCATCTGTCTGTTGATTCTGGGTTTTTTTTCTGTATTGTTTTATACATCCCCAAATGTACTATGTATATCAGCCCCCCTCCAACCAAACCTTTTCCCTGCTTTAAGTTATGATAAGAGGTAGCCACATACCAAATTTGGTGGTCATAAATCATACCCTTTTAGGAGGAGTTCTTGGACAGACAGACTTGCTCGCTTGTTTGCTCACAAAAAACAACAAAATAAATAGTATGTTTCACTTCACCCCATTAAGTACTGTAATGGAATCATGAAAGTTGAACTTACAACTGTAGATTTAAGTACACATTCAATTGCACTTGGAACATAAATAAATTGCACTACCATCTACAAAAGTGCCCTGCAAATAAACACCTGTTCTCACTGTCAGGTGACATTGTAAGTAAGAAGCTAGCCGCATTATGTTCTATAAATTTAAACAAACTTGTTTATTATTGTGACTGACTAAACAAGAAGTAGGACTGGGTGGACTTGTAGGCTCGAAAGTTGTATATTATTTTGGTTTTGAGTGCAGTTCCGTAACAAAAAAATCTGCATTTGTAGGTTGCAACTTCATGATAAAGTGATCATTATGTTGTTACTTGTATGAGGTGAATTGAAAAATACTATTTCTTTTGTTTATCATTTTTACAGTGCAAGTATTTGTAATAAAATATAAAGTGAACACTTTACACTTGCTTTCTGTGTTGCAATTTAAATAAATATATTTGAAAATGTAGGGAAAACATCCAAAATATTAAATACATTTTATTGGTTTTCTATAATTTAATATTGTGATAAAACTTCAATTAATCATAATTACTTTTTTAAAAAAGTATTATTTATTTAGTTAATCACACGAGTTATCTGTGATTAATCAATAGCACCAGTTTGTTTTGTTTTTTCTCTTTGCTTTTACATAAATTGCCCAAAGTCCCACAGGAAGTCATAGGCAAAACTAAGAACACAGATCTACTGAATTCCATTCCTTACCACAAGGCCGCCTCGCATTTTTTTTTTTTTACTCTTTCCTGTTTCAAAATGTATCTTTCAGACAAAAATGCTATGTGCAGTGGTTAAAAGCATTTCCCCTTCCCACCACTAGTCCTCTCTCTGTTTTCTTAGTCTGCAAACTCTTCAGAGAAAGGACTGTAGATCAGATTCTGCTGAGAGTTATACCACTCAAGATTATGAGTAATTTAAGTATTTAAAGCTTCTTGAGTTCCACATTAGGCTAACAGACAACAGTATTTGGTTTCACGTCTTCCTATGTGTTTATACAACATTTATTAAAATGGGTTACAGACCCTGCTGTTTTCTGTCCATGGGCACCACCTCAATATAGTAAACAGCACTTTAATCAGTGAATCTGACATTTAACTATAATACCTTTTCTGTGAGAAAAATAGGATACCAAAGGTGTTTCTTAATCATGGAACTATTTCATATATTGTGATATTTGTAATACACTTTTGTATGTCTGGATCACAAAGTGATTATTGTCATCTCCATGTTCACCTTCCTTCAAATACTGAGGTCTCTTCTATTTGTTGAAGTTTGGAACAACTCATAAACAGTTTCTACTTTAATTATTTTTTGTACTTTTCTCCCACTACAAAAATAGGGCCAGGCGTTCCAGTTGTTAGCGTGCACAGTACAAGTAACCCTGGAAGTGAGTAAGCACCATTCCACAAGAATCCCTTATTGTAATCTTTGTTTTAGCATAAGTAAAAAAAAAATACGCAATTCATTTCCATAAACCTGTCTTAATTACATTCTAGCAATAAACATGGCTGGGAGTGATAAGAGAAAAAATTAGTCAAGTAACTGGAACATTCCCAGGATTTCTCAGATACATGTTATGCTAGATGCATATCTTTCATCTACTATTTACACTTGAATTAATTAGGTGCCAGGATGTTCTTCATCCCTTTCTCTCACTATGTAAATTATGTTTCTATTATGTCATATTTTCTGGAGTCTTAAAATGTTTTTAAAGTTATAATCCAATTATTTTTGATTAAAGTACAGACCTCCCTGGTCTGATCATCAATTTTTACTTACAATAAGCCAAGTACTGCTCTAATATGCTGGTGCAAATCCAGCATGCATTCACTGACATTTTAAATAGGAATTCCAAGAGTAGATTCCTTGTGAGAGAGGCTCCGTTACTGCTATGTTTCACGGTTTGCTAATTATGCCCTATATTATGGACTGGTTTGCTGCCCTGACAATACAAAGAAGCCACAGATATCAGACAGTGTAAAACTACGATAGCAGTTTGGCTAACTCTCCAGTCCTACACAGCATCCCTTCACTTTGGGAATCTACAGCACTGGCACCCAGCACTAATTAGACCAGCCTCAGAATGCTCTAACTGCTGCTGGTACAGGCCAGTGCAAGCCAGCGAAAATTATTCTCAAATTCCCAGAGCTACAAAGGTGGCTTAAAGCCCCTCTCCTAGTCTGGGCCAAGAAAATCTCACCCACAGCAGAGGATCTGGCTATACATCTTCAAAGTGTCATACTGATGAGACTTTTCAAATACATAATAGATTTACAGCATGTTGATAACTATACTAATCTATTTTAAGGGCATGTCTCCACTTCCGTGAAGATTGATGCTGCAGAGTTTGATTTAGTGGGACTAGTAAAGACCCAGTAAATCAAATGTTGTGGGTTCCCCCATCGACTCCAGTATTCCTCACAGTTGTTAGGGGTAAGGGAAGTTAACAAGAGAAGTTTCTCCTGTTGACTTCCCACTGGGGATGCCGGAGAAATTCAGCTTAAAGTCAACTCCAGCTATATTATTTATATAGCTGGAGTTGCATATCTTAAGCCAATCTTCTTCATGAGTGTAGGTCTGGCCTTAGTTAAGGAAAAACTAAATACTGACCTTTCTCCTTCATATTTTCAATATTACTGGTTATTATAGTTGTTAAACTGTATACTGCAGAAACCCTAAAAATGGCCAGGGGGCTAAGTATATCACTTAAGGTAAATTCATTAACTTCATCAGTGGAACTTCTAGATATTTATGGGAGTAGAATTTACCTCTTTGTGATTTGTTTCCAAAATTCCCATTTGTGAAGAATTAAAGCATAAATATGAGTAGGATTTATGTGGAATATTATGGAAAAAAGACAAGGCAGTAGGTCTAGATTGTTTACCATTAACAACAACAATAAAAAAAACAATAATGAGATGCAATTTATTTGTAATGTTTCAGTGCAAGATTAGATAAACCCCTTCTATTAATAAAAGTGTAAGAGTGTGATTAAAGATTACTTCCAATTATTATAGCCTAACACTATAATTATAACATTTTGGTTGACTGCCCAGAATTAACATTCAGTTAGATTATCCCTTGTTGCCCTAAATTAGATGTATGATTTCAAAAATTCACATGAAGGGAACGAGATTGGAGAGTAAAAAAGAGCAATAGAATCTTTCATCCAAATGCAAAAGAGTTGTTTCAAATCTGGCTTCAGCTTTGAATCCAAATTGTGCCATGACTCCGCACTAAAATGTAGGAGAGGAAGGCATACACAGAGGTAGTGACCAAGTAAGGGTGTTCTGGGTAATTTTCTTGCACTGGATAGACAGATACTAAGGAGGCCATGCTCCTTAATCCTGCTGGTGACAGGAACATTATATAATCTCTAAGTCTTCTCTCACTGCCTACTGTCAGACATCCATTTTGACAGGAATTGTATACCTGCCTTCTTGGATACACAGCATTTCTCATCATCGTACATCCACCCAAACTCCCTGGGTGTATCAGATATGCTAATATCTGCATTAAACCTGGGTCTGAAATGGAGTGGATAGTGAAGGTATGAGGCTGGGTATTGCTCTTCCTTCCTAGCCACAAACCACAAGGAAAATTTTAACCTTGATGTTTAATGAAGGCAAAACTTGTTGAATCCAGAAAGAGACTGGAAAATCATAATACCCCATAATACCTTGTGAATTAAGCTGGTAGTCTGGCATTTGAATTGCAAAGTAGGTGTTTAAAGAAAGAAACTATAAAAATGTTTAACATTGCATTCTGGTCTCTTTCCCTTTAAGTATTGGTACCTTGATTTCTTTCTTTTATGGTGATTCATTGTATCTTCCACCCTGATTCATCCTGGTTTTTTTTCCTACAGAATTTTACATATTGGAAAACAATGCTGTGTTGAAAGAAGCTATTTTAAAGAAAAAGATTTTCCAAACAGAAATTAAAATGCTTCACATTGAGGACTATGGTAATTTTAGTAAAATGTTCCTTTAACACAGAAAATAACCACTTTCTTCATATCTACTATTTTCAATCTGTGTAAATACCAGCCTTTAATGGTTTGCTTTTTTCTTAAAGAACTTCCTCTGCAGTTGTCATTTCCAAAGGATTTCACAGATCGAAACCAGTATGCTGTTCTGTTAATAATGTAAGTATCTATTTAGGGTCAATAAAATAATAAAAGTAGGTAAATGGGCATATAAAGAGAAGATGTGTTTCTCTGTTTTCAGTTGTAAAATATACATTGGGGGTAAGTGGAGGGAAAATATCACTTTCCTTATGACATAACTTTTGAGTTGATAATCCCAAAAGCTTTGTTATCAGGAAGATGCTGTTTTCTGTCTTGTCTGATAAAAAAACAGTGCTTTATAAATTGTCAATATAAGCATGGTTCAAGATATCCATAGCTATACCTGAGAGCCCATATCTTTATGTGGTGTAATCTAAAGTAGCTTCACTAGCTTCAGTGGAGCTGTGCCTGTTTCCACCAGCAGAGACTCTAAAGCTTTTGGGGAGTTTTGTACACTTTTTTTTTCTGCTAAACATAGAAATTTGTACTGCCTAGGAGTCAGGTTAAGACTTCTACAGACCATCTGTTTTGGGAATAGCAGAGAGAAGATAAAATACTGAATAACCAATGTTGGCGCCTTTATGGGATTTGACCCACCGTCCAATGAGTCAGTGGAAAGACTAGAAGTAGACAGATGGACTCCCTGGCAGCCTGTGCTTTTCCTGTGGAAGAGATAAAGTAGCTGTGTTTCTTTCAGACACAGCCTCCTTCTGGTCACTCATGCACACGTTGTGCATGTATCTGGAGGGAAGCAGGTCCATCACACCCCCAATCCATCATGATATGTCAGTGGTGATCAATACCTCTATTTTCATTAGATACCCTCCATTTTTGCCCAAGGAGAGAGAGCTACAGTCTTGTGCCTGCTGCATGTGCGGAAGTCATAAAATAGGGGTTCCTGGTACATATAATCTCCTCTCTCCATATACCCAAACTGGAGCAGCGGTAATTTGTCCCTGGATTTCTAATTAGCCATATTTGTCTTTCTTCAAATATCAGTAGTTACTAACTGATTTATCATTGGTAAAAAAGGGTCCTATTAGAATACTCAGATTCATTTTCTTCAGTATTCCCTCTATATATTCCCCGTGGGAGCCCCACAGACTATGTTTCAAAGTGGTTACCAAACAAGAAAACCATGTGTCTAAAACCTGATTTAAAACCTTGTATCACTTACAGTCTTGGGATAGATTTTCCATCAATATTTTATATAAGGAATTAACAATGTGACTCCGATTAAAATGTATGGAGTTAAATCCCTGTGCAATGTATTGGAAATATAATCCCTGCTGAGCAGTAGAATAATATACATTAAACTACTGTCTTCTGTTTAATGAAAATCTCCAAAGATACTTATAGTTATATATACAAGGCTTAATTTGCAAGCATGAGCCTCTAAATAAATTGTTCGGAATTCCTGCATTTGAGCTTTCAGTCCCATTCTTATGCATTAGTAAGTAAACTGGCAGTAAGTGCTGATTTCAGTGCCCAATATGTCATTTGGACATGTCATTTAAGTGCCTACATTTGAAAACTGGACTCCTGAGCTGTCTTTCAGGTGGACTAGTGGATGGATCTCTTCTTTTAATGCCTGATGTAAAATGTGGCTTCTTCAGAGAGCAGAAGATAGGAATTTTATATATACAATAATTGTTATTGCATATGACTGAGCTTATTTATATTATAGTTGTTCTTGGAGGTCAAGGGGTAAACACATTTAACACAAGCACAATTGATATTGTATGCAATTGGTATTGGTATTATATTGTATGCTCTTGGGAAAATTTGATTTTTTGGTAAATAGGGGAACTCAGGGACTTTCAGGTAACTTGCTTAAAAAGTGACTTAAAAAGCTGAGAAAATAAATATTCTTAAACATATATTTAATTAATGTGCAACAAGTTAATACAAATTTGAGGACAGCAAAAGGGAAAGTGCTATTATAACTAAGCATTATTCACATATTTAAATACATATGTCTGGACAGAGAGAGTTTTCAAATGTTTTCTTTTGAAGTTCAGCATGTAAGAGTGGTATTGAGGCAGGGTTTGCATGCTAGATAGGCATGGTGTCAGGGTTAGAGATCTGTAGGACTCCAATGATACCTTAAATGTGATGGGGCAGTTACGTCTATGAAGTGATTATTTTGTGGTGTTTGCAAATGGGAGGAAAAGGACCTTAGCAACAAATACACATTTTTTGTCTTTCCGTCTCTGGGATATTGAATTTCCACTTCTCTTCATTGAAACCCCTTCTTTGGCAGTGCTGAGAGTTAGTGGTAACACAAGTTATTTTTAGAAGTCCCTTTACATGGCAATGAAAAATCAATATTGAAGATCTGACAGGGAAGACCTTCTGTATTGCATTTAATGTGACTCATCTCTCCGACAACTTGAAGAGAAAGAGGTGATATTTCTCAGTCCAGCTTGTTAAAACTTCACACTTTACCAAATTCACCTCTTTTTTAGAATTAGAGAAGGCCCAAAATGAGATCTTTGAATGCAGAAGACAATGTAGATTCTGTTCGTGAGATAATTGCAGCACTGAGGCCGGGTTTTTATATAGACTTTGGATAGTTCCAGTCCCTGAGGCCAAGAGTGTTTGGAAGCCTGTAAGCAAGCTAGGTATTTTGTCCATCCAAACAACTTCAAAATTGACATCTTGCTTCTTTTCATTGCCAGAAGTACCACCTCCAAAAAGCAGTACTGTACTTCCAGGAAGGACATCAGGCTGTTTCAGGTAACACTGACTGGCTGATTGTATGATGTCATTTCCCAGACATTCTACCTTCTGAAAGTGGTACTTCTGTGACTGACTTAGGGTCACTTTGTGCCTTCTGCACACATATTAGACGTGTCCATACAATGGTTATTTTAGTGGTAGGTCATCAGAAGAACCATTAATACTACTGAACAGACACATTTATTCCTTTGTCTGTGATCTCAAAGAGGAAATCTAACCACCAAGCTATCTAGGAATTCAAAAGGGAAAAAGGAATGTTCACTCTAATCCCCAGTAATGATGTTTAGTGTTATCTGTCTTTGTTTCTTTGCAAAGCAAATGGCCTTTCTGGTCCTGATCCAGTTGAACGACTAAGATGTCATTAGAATTATATTTTTGCTGTAGATATGAATTGGTTTAGAGTATTTATACCAATAGCATTGCAGAATAAAGGTGAATTTAAGAAAAGTGAGAGAAAGAAAGAGAATGAGGAAAGGAGCATGTGAGAGGGAATGCAAGAGTTATCTTCTTTATTGTGTCTCTAGGGACAGGATTTCAAAAAGTTTAGATGCATGATTAAGGTCATGTCTTCACAACATGGAAGATAGATGTTGCCCTGGTTGATCTTCCAGAGTTTGATTTAGCGGGTCTAATAAAGACCCGCTAAATCAAACTCAGAGAGCTCACTTGTTGGCACCAGTAATCTTGCTTCTCACAAGGAGCAAGAGAAGTTGACAGCAGCATTTGCTTCCATCGACCTCCTGCTGTGGAGGTAGCTGGAGTTGCATATCTTAATTTGACCTACTCATGTAGTATAGACCTATGCACATAGGATACTAATGATTCACAGCCTTATTACTTGGGCAGGGGGCATGTGGCATGTTTGCCATGCCATGAAGTCTACTTCAGCTATTGTGCTGTAGCAGTCTCTACAGAGCTGCTCCATTATTTCTGCAGGGGATTAGAATCCAGCAAGTCAAACATATGACTAGTACCTGGTCCAGCTCTTCTTGGTACTGATGACTGTCATTACTGGCTCAAAAAAAAGTATGTTGCACTGGACTCCAAATTAGATTGTAAACCTTTGTTAATGCAGACCATCTTTTATGCTGTGTTTGTATTGTGCATGGCTTAGTAAAATTCCTATTCCAAAGTCATCTAATAAACTGGAAATCATAAGACTTTAGATATTATTATTGCTGTCACAAACATCCCATCCAACTTTGGTCATATCACCTAATTTCTCTGGACAAACTTTAGTGCCTAACACAAGTATTTCTAAACTTAAGCACCCAGGTTTGAAAAGTTTGGCCATAAATATTTAAGGCCCTGCTCCTGCAACTGACTCTGTGCTGCTAAACTCCTCAATCTGAGCAGAATTCCACTAAATTCAGTAAAGTTCCACACATTACAGAGCCCAGCCTCAGAGAGTCTATTCCAGGATCAGGACCTAAATTTCCTTAGATGTGAAATTACAGTAAGGGTCACTGTCATCCTAAGGGTGGGGAAACTTAACTAATCAATGTCTGTAAAGCACATTGAGACCATCAGACAGAAGTGCAAAGCACTGTTGTTCAAATTAATATTGGATCGGAACACCAGGCTATCTAGCAGTTGCATAGGCCTCTCACAGTTGCAAGTTGTCACTCTAACTAGTCCTATTTCTCTCTCTTGAATTGTGATGCATATGGCATAAGTGACTAAATAGATAACACTGTCCACTCTTCCACTTGCACCTCCTAAATTACTAATACATTTCACACTCCATTTCCTTCAAATACACATACACCATAGCCTATGGATTAGAGAGGGGTACAATAATTGCCTTCAAGTGTGGTTATTACCTCTTTCCTATATAATTAGGATCAAAGTTTAAATTTCAGATTCTTGATTTTTTCATTATGGTTCATCTTACTCGTTAAAAAAGTTGGATGATACAGTCCTTCTTAATACACAGGAAATGATTAAGTGGAGTACAGACTAAGACATTTAATGTGGGTAATAAAATGAGAGGTGATCATCATTCTTTATTTCTTCTTGAACATAATTAACCTCATTCTTTCAAAATCTGTAGATAATGCATCTCAAATGTCAGCATTCATTATGTAATGTAATTTAAAACTACAAACTGTAAGTGGAATTAGTAGAACCAAAAGAAAGATTCTTCTAAATTCAGGAAAAAAATTATCAGGCAATGTATTCCTAAGTAAACATGGAATGTTTTGACCCTTCTAGAAGTATTGCATAGTTTTTATGTATTTGCTTATACTTCTGTAATTGAGGCCAGGTCTACAATAGAGCCGGAATGTAGACTTACACTATGCAACTACAGCTACATAGAAAATGTAGCTGGAGTCAGCTTACCTTAAGATGAGCTTGGCATTGTCCCCACTGCGGGAGACTGACAGGAGCAAATGCTCCCATCTTCTTCTTTCCTCACTCTTCATTACTGCAAGAAGTAGAGGTACCAGCCGGAGCTGCCCTCAGCGTTCAATTTATGGGTCTATTCTAGAACTGCTAAATTGAATGCCAGAACATTGATTACCAGTGCAGCAAGTGGAGACGTGCCCGTAGAAGAAACTCTGTCTCCAATATTAAAATGGTGCCAGACCAGGCCTCACTCAAGCCAACTGAGTACATCTATACATCACAAGGATCTGACACATGCATCCCAGACCAATGGATGGAAAGTGGCAATTTTTCAAACAGAGCAGGTACAGTGGTGGAGAAGAATGACTCAACAAATGTAAATAGTAGCAGAAATTTAGGGAGATATAGCTTAACTAATGGTATTTGTCTAAGACCTTCAGCATCGTAGCACTTTTGCATTAATAGTTCTCTTGTAAAATGTTCATTTATTGCAAAGGATGTTATTAGATTAATCAGTGTCTGCTGCAAATGATGAAACAGTGCATTGCCACAGGGTGCAGTATAAAATTTCAGGGTAGAGTCCACCTTTTTTATTACAACCTGTTTAGAACAGGACATCCCAGAAGTCCTTTTCATCTGGCTACATTTGAAGTTATTTTGAGGGTCAGTTTTGTGAAAATCATTCTAAATGAACTGTCTATATAACTCTTGTGTGTTTTTCATGCTTTCCTGCCAGCTAGTTCTTTCATTCCTTCCCCCCTTGGAATGAAAACGATCCTCTGTTCTTTTATTTGTAGTGTTGTATTGTGGAAGACTTATGAAAATCTTGCTCTTTTTAGTCTTCTGGGAGTTTCTTCTTTTTCTAAATGTCTTGTTAGTTACAGTAGCCTGGCACAGGCCACATAGGAGCTGAGATACAAGTAAGAAGCTTTCCTCAGCTTGTTTCACTGACAACAGCAGCTCTATGCTATGGGGAATGCAAGGGCTCCTCTTCAGGAACCTGGACTCCAAAAATGGGATGGGGAGAAGAACCACAACCTTTCCTCCAATGAGGCAGGGCAGTGCTGCATCTTCAATACTCAGAGGTGTGGCTTAAAAGCTGCAATCTGGTCTTCAGTATTTTTTCCTTTCTGAAGGACTATCTGTATTTCATTTCCATTTCTCCCATGATTCCATTTTGATAATGTCCATTTTTCTGATGGTGCCCCCTTCCTCCACCTCCCCACCCGGTGTTAAATGCATTCGTTTTCACAGTTGCAAATGCATTGTCTCCTTTTTAGCTAGTAACCGTTCCTAGCAAGGAAAATGAGGGATAGGATGGAGTGAGTGCTTGACATTCCGTGACATCGATGCTTGGGAATGCTAGGGGTATCTGCTCTCTCAGTATCAGTGAAGGGTCTGATTGGCAGCAGGGCCACATGAGATATTGCTGACACAAAATGAATATGTGGTGAATTTTACCTTCATGTCATTTCTGCAAAATATTTGTTTTTCTTTCAATATGTTTTCACCATTTTCAACAAAGATGGTTTTATCACTGATGTAATTTTCCACCCCATAGAGGGAATTTATCTTCCGAGCTATAGTTTCCCTCACTAATTCATATTTGCTGTTCTAAGACTTTTCCACATTCTGCACCAGATTCATGAGCCTGTATTGGGAGAGAGTTTCTATTGTGTTGCAGAAGTCCATGGCTAGGCACTATGATAACATTAATAAATAATAATAATAGCCACTGTGATAAGCACTACATATTCCCCTCCAAACTCTAATGAGAGCCAAAGCTTTAGCTCCCAGATGAAAAGATTCTTCTCCTTTCAGTAATATACCAAAGAGATGATGAGCTGCCTCTTTCTCCAGACAGTCTGAAGTGTATGTGACTGAATTGCAAGAGGCATACAAATTACCCACTAAGGTCAATGATATTGGTATATTATTGATAGCTTCTGTCTATTTAAATGGCATCTCAATGGTGAACTTCAGCCGTGTTTCTGAATCATTCTCAGCCTTGCTATCACTGCAGACTCATAAGATGCATGTTGTCAGTACTGAAGACACAGATGTGGTGGATTTGAACTTCATAAAAAATGAGCAGATTCAGGTGCTGTTCTGGTATAAGTAGAAAAAATAAAATTAAGAATTATTAGATGATTCCTTCACTTGAATGCCACCGCTCCTGATGCATTGCTGAAAATACAGTAACAGTTGCAAGATGAAGTTCCTAGAAGACATAGGCATGTAATTGGATATTGCCCTTATGAGTGTGTGTTTTGATTTCGCTGATGTGAAATATATGTAATGCTGTGCCTGTTACCAAGTTGACTTGTATCTCTGTATGCTGTGATGAGATAGGGTGCAAAGAAGCTTATGTTCATGGCCCTGGGTCTTAGTCCCTATTGCCTACCAACCAAGGGGTGGGGGAGATCGTGAAGGGAGCCTCTGTATCCTGTAAATGGGCACAGCAGTGGAAGATACTGAGTGCAGCTGCAGAGCTCCGTTCCTGCAGTGCTCTTGGCATGCTGCATTTGAGCAGGTTAATAACAACAAGAAGTTGATTGTATGAAGAGATGGGCATAAATCAAGATCTTGGATCCAAATACTGCTGCGCTTTGGGAAAAACTGGATTGCAATACAAATTGTGCAGCTCCAGCCTGCCTCTAATTGTGAAGTGTGCAGTATTGGATCTGATCCCACCTACATTATGGCTAGGTGCAGTTTCTATCTGCCTCAGTCCTTTTATGTATCCCTCCAAATGTGAGTAGCGACAATGGATAGAAAAGTCTATGCATCAGGAAAAGGTGTGGCACAAAGTGAATTCTCCATTTTATTGAAGTGGATTGTGTGTTCATGCTGGCAGATGGCTTCTTTTTCATACCATAGCCCTGTCTGGGTTTGGATACAGTCCACCCATGTCAAATCCAGAGACATTTGATAGAAAAATATTTGAAAAGGGACACACAAACATGATCCATTCTTGTGCCCCAAGTCACATTTACCCCTATGTAGAGGTCTGGCACAGCACGTAGGCCTTGTCTATACTTACCCGGAAATCGAAGCTCTGGAGATTGATTTTCCAGGGTTCAGTGTAGTGGGTCTAGGAAGAACCTGCTAAATTGACGCTGATGGTGCCCTGTGAACCCTGGTACTCCATGGGCTCATGAGGCCTAAGGGAAGTTGAAATGGGGATGCCACAAAAATTTGACTTAAAGTACACTGACTCCAGCTATGCTCTTGTCTTAGCTGGAGTTGTATATCTTAAGTAAGCTTAGACCTGGCCTTAACCTCACTTTAGTCCTATTCTAAAGCTATAAGTGGGACTTAAATGATTCAGAGGATATGTCCTACTCCTCTTCAAAGGGGTGAATTACAGCCCAAGTTATTAATATAATTTATGTTAGTAGCCGTTGGAAACTCCAAAGCCCTTGCCTGACTCATTGAGATTTTTGCCACATGCCTCAGGGGGGGTATGTCTACACTACAGTGCTAATTCGAACTAACTTAGTTCGAATTAGTTAATTCGAACTAAGCTAATTCGAACTAACGCGTCTAGAACTAAAAACTAGTTCGAATTAGCGTTTTGCTAATTCGAACTAGCATGTCCACATTAAGTGGACCCTGAACCGGGGTTAAGGATGGCCGGAAGCAGTGCCGGCAGAGCATCAGAGGAGGACTTAGAGCGTGGAGATGCTGTCTCAGGCTAGCCGAGGGCTGCGCTTAAAGGGTCCCAACCCCCACCCCGGACAGTCAGTTCTCAGGGTGCCCTGCTTGCAAAGCAGTCCTGGCTTGGATTTCCCGGAGTACCCACACTGGGCACATCACACCACTCGGCCATCAGCCCGGCTGCACTTGCCGAAGGCTGCCATCTGGGGAGAGGGGGCAATTGGGGGGCTGCAGGAGAGCTTCCACCCCCAGAAGCCCACAGAGCCAGCCCAGTCCTCCCCATCGGGGGCTCGTGCCCCATTCCTCCCTCACCTCCTTCCACTTACCCTTCCCTAGCCCCTTTTCTTGATGTACAAAATAAAGGACAATTGTGTTCAAAAATAGAATCTGTCTTTATTGAACAAAACTGGGGGAGAGACTGGGAAAAGGAGGTGGGAGAGGAGAAGAGAGAGGCAGGAAGAGGCAGGGAGAGGGGAGGGCAACTAAAATGATCAGGGGTTGGGAACAGGTCCATATGAAGAGAGGCTAAAGAGACTGGGACTTTTCAGCTTAGAAAAGAGGAGACGGAGGGGGGACAGGATAGAGGTCTCTAAAAGCAGGAGTTGGGTGGAGAGGGTGCATACAGAAAAGTTCTTCATTAGTTCCCATAATAGAAGGACTAGAGGACACCAAAGGAAAGGAATGGGTAGCACGCTTCAAACTAGCAAAGCAAAGAGTCAACCTGTGGAACTCCTTGCTGCAGGAGGCTGTGAAGGCTACAACTAGAACAGAGTTTAAAGGGAAGTGAGATCAAGTCATGGAGGCTGGGTCCATGGAGTGGTATTAGCCAGGGGGTAGGAGTGGTGTCCCTGCCCAAGGTTTGTGGAAGGCTGGAGAGGGATGGCACGAGACAAATGGCTTGGTCACTGTCTTTGTTCCATCCCCTCCAGGATTCCTAGGGTTGGCCGCTGTTGGCAGACAGGCTACTGGGCTAGATGGACCTTTGGTCTGACCCAAGACGGCCATTGTAAGCTCAGGGCTCAGGGTCGGGGGTCTCAGTGGACCATGCTGATTTTCATGCAAACCTGCTCCTGGGTGGCCACTCTCCTGGCAGCTCTCCTGCCCTAGCTGGCCACTTTCCTGTGCCTAGTGCAGAGATCGTGGATGAGGTCCACGATGTCTGCACTAGCCCAGGCGGGTGCCCGCCTCTTGCGGTCCCGGGCAAGTTCCCGGGAGCCGCCAGCCTGGTCCCAGGAAGAGGAGGAGGGCTGGGGGGCATCGGGTGGGTGGCTCGATCCGTGCCAGGTGCAGGGTCTGCTGGCTGGGTGCTGGCAGGCTTGCACCTGGCACGGGCACCGTAGCCAGCCCGTGCCCCTTTAAGGGGTCCGGGGCCGGGAGGGCGGCAGAAGAGTTTCCCTGGTGGTGCCCAGAGTGGCCACCAGGGAAATCTGGGGAGGGCTAGCCTCCCACTAGTTCGAATTAAGGGGCTACACAGCCCTTAATTCGAACTAGTAAGTTCGAACTAGGCTTAATCCTCGAGGAATGAGGATTAACTAGTTCGAACTAAGCGCTCCGTTAGTTCGAATTAAATTCGAACTAACGGAGCGCTAGTGTAGCGCCTATGAAAGTTAGTTCGAACTAACGTCTGTTAGTTCGAACTAACTTTGTAGTGTAGACATACCCTGGGAGTGATGCTAAGTGTCCATTAAAAACCACTTGTATAGGTTTCCTTGAAATGCAGTAATACATGTCAAAGCAACCCATTAAAAATACACTGCAAGACATCTGGGATTTTAAGTCTGATGCTAAGAAAACTCTGCCATTTCCTACAAAAAAACAAGCTTCAGGGGAAAAGAGCAGTTTTACCAACTCATAGTTTTATCATCAATCTCACTTTTTTTTTAAGCTTCTGAAAAACGTGATTATATTTGAACCTCGGGCCTTTTGGTTTCAGAGTCAAGCTTTAAAATGTGGCCCACATGAATCAAAGAACTCAAAAAACAAGAATCTTATTTTTTTTTTAATCTCATGATTTTTATGTAATCATTTTTGGGGGCCTGACTCTTGATTTTTGAAAATATGGGTGGGAAATTATGAAATAGTTAAAAATAATCAAGAACAGATGAGAGAGTCATACTTAGCTAAGTGAAGGCTTCTACAGAAAACTTTCTGACTAAGAACATTTGGGGTAAGACTTCAAAAACTCACCATTGTTCTAAATCTGATTCTATTAAAGTCAACAGTAAAAATTTCATGGGAACAGTTAGGCCAACTGCAAATGCTTTTGAAAAATCCTTTCTAAATGTTAAATATAGATAGGAAGAGCTGCTCAGTGCCTGTTACTTTTGTACTTCAATTAATGGAAAAAGTGAAATACTGCCAAGATAGTGGTATTTTGTTACCTAGCTTATATGACATTAGGCAGAGTTTCATGTTTACTGTTTCATGGTTAGTGGTACCATATGGTAAAACCTCTTTTCAAAATATGCAATAGTTTTAAGAATTCAGTTGTTTTCTCAAGACACAAAAGAACAAAAAACCTAAGGTGATTTATTGACATGTCAGTTAAAAATAGTTTATCCAGAGCTTTGTTTCTAAAATTACAGTTACATAAATATGGTAGGTCCTATGTAAATTTGAAAACAGATTTATTTATTATGTACATACTAATTAACATGCTGTTTGAAAGAGTACTTTGCAGCTGAACTGTCAGCAAAAATAAAACCAATTAATCAGCCAGAGGTACACATGACACAACAGTGATTGAAATTGCTGTAGGTTGTTTTTTCCCTATTTCTATAACTCTTTCAAGTTTAGAAAAAAAACAGCAAAATAATTTCTACTTCCATCCTTCTTTCACCCTAGAATATTCCCAGAGACATTGTCCAATCTAATTTCCATACTGCCTATACAGACACTTTTACATTTTAATTTGCATTCAACTGGCAGATGCAGTCTGCACAGAAGCATTTTGAATTTTATACAACTTCATGGTAGCCTGCTTTCTTATTCTGTGTTTCTCTTTGGGAAAAAAATGACAAGGCTCTTTAAAAAAAAACAAAAAAACCTGACATTTTGTTTTCATTGGAATGAAAAAAAGTAAACTTACCTTCAATGGAAAATGCTAGTCAGCACCCTGGAAACTTCTTTCCTCCTATTCTTTTCCATCTTTTCTACTGTAAAACCTTTATTTTATAACGGAAAAACAACATCAACAAAAACAGCTTAGCACTCATGCCTGCATTCTTTTGTTGCTAGAAACATTGACAGTGAAAAATAATTTCCCTCAAAACATACTTAATTTTCCTCTTCAATCTTCTTCACAAAAATCTATTCTAGGATGTGATAACACAGATATTTTTGTTATTGTCAGGCTGCTATGATGAGTTTTTCCTTCTGTCACTCTATAGGATCTTAAAAAGTTCTAGAATGAAATTTCCAGAATTCAAATAACCAGAAGGCATAATGTTAATTTCAGGATCACTGTATGAAAAGAATGTCGTTCAGTTTCACATCTCTTTTCGGCAAAAATTATCTAAGTATCCCACCTACTGCACCACATTATAGTCATAGTGGGTTTGCTTCGTGTTGTTCAACAAATTATTTTGCTTACTGCTACCATGAGGGATAAAATCACTGGTTAACGTGATGGTATAGATTAACCTGACAATAATTCAACTGGGTTGCGCAAACTGACTGAACTCTGCTGCCTCAGTTAAATAAAATATTGAAGAACTGCAAAGTGTATCATGTTGTCAATAGTCTGTGTTTGTGTCTGGTGTGTTGGTATTTACAGTGATGAAGCTCCAGGCAGCCAGTTGGTTACAGATAAGTTTCACATTGACTGGGATTCGGTGCTTGTCAACTCTGATAATGTCATCGTAGCTCGATTTGATGGCAGAGGGAGTGGATTTCAAGGCCTTAAAATTCTACAGGGAGTACATCGTTCCTTAGGTTCAGTGGAAGTGAAGGACCAAATAGCAGCTATAGAGTACGTATGTGCAAACTTTTCTTCTATTTTAATCCACCTTCACTTGATTAATAGACACACTTAACAGCACATTTCCAGCTATGGCTAGTCTCCATTTGCAGAATGAAATATGTTAAATGCTTATCTTTAGTGCAGTAGCACGTTTCAAAACATTAGGCTTTTCATTGCAAAGTGTGATTCAATGAATAAAAAATCAAAGGGAAAAATGTTTTGGATTGATGTTCCTCTTTAATAAAGTTGTCCTTCCAGGCCTAATCTAAATATGTAATCTAATCTAGTTTACATATTTTCTAGCTTCCTTGGAAAAATTACTCCTGGCATAATATACAGTGCTTCATTTCAAACAAGATAGAATGTCTTAAACATATAGGGTCAGATTCCACTCTCCCTTACATCACTGTAGATCAGCAGTGACTTCATTAGGTCACCAGACTTACAATAATACTAATGCAAGCAGAATTTAACCAAAGTTTTATTACGCTCCTATTTACATCATCGGTTTTAGCATGAGTAACTCCATTACCTACAACAGAATTATTGCAAATTTATACCAATTTAAGCAGAGAATCAGGCTCCACTATATTTTTACATGTAAAAATACTCAATAACACATTTTTTATTAAAGGACCACTCCTAGATAGGTTATTCTCATTGATTGAGCGGTATTTTAGAGATGGATGGATTATCACCTGTAATCATGTAGTAAGTATGGTGATGTATATTTGCACAGTTTTAGAATGGCATACTTTACATTTCTGAAAGTCGTCTGTAATGAAAATGTTATCTGAAAGGTTGGTGGGGTTGCAAACATGTTGAGGCTGAGTGAAGGACCCTCTCCTCCATATGAAAGGAGAAAGAATTGCCTCACAGGCTATTCAAAGGAACAGCATGATTCTCCCTATCTCCCTGCCTTCCCATTCGCTTGCTGCCACACACTGACAGATTTACAGGGCAGGGAGAGGGGCCATGCTCACATCCACAACTGGGACATGGATGGAACTAAGTACTTTAATTGGCTCCACATTGTAAATTGAAGATTTCTTCTTAATCAGAATTCTGTATTCATGAGTTCAGAGTCATTGCCCTGTTTTATTTGGTTTCTCTGTGGGTGCACCACTTGCATGGGCTGTATGCAAGGGGGCCCAGAGTTTTCTTCCTTTCTTGGTACTATTCAAACCCAGTTTTCCCATGGTCTGTAGAGACTCTTCTACATATTATCCTTATGGAAGCATAGCTGATAAATTACCTCTGTGTGAGTATTCATAATTTCTTCCTTCATGGAGAGTTGGGATCTGAAAGCAAACAACAAGACTTCACGAAAATAACACCTTTCATTGTTTTTATTTGAACTCTTAAAAGTCAGTTTTTCACTTAGTGATAGAAATGTAGCCGTGTTAGTTTGGTGTAACTGAAACAAAATACAGGACTATGTAGCACTTTAAAGACTAACAAGATGGTTTATTAGATGATGAGCTTTCGTGGGCCAGACCCACTTCCTCAGATCAAATAGTGGAAGAAAATAGTGGATATCCTTTGGTATATATGGTTGTGACTATTTACTTCCACTATTTGATCTGAGGAAATGGGTCTGGCCCACGAAAGCTCATCATCTAATAAACCATCTTGTTAGTCTTTAAAGTGCTACATAGTCCTGTATTTTGTTTCAGTTTCTCACTTAGTTTATCATAATTCTTTCTACAAATAATCCCATCCACACAACTGACTCTCCAGCATGTAACATTTCCCTTTTTCTTACAGATCATTACTGAAACAGCCATTCATAGATCCTAACCGGCTGAGCATATTTGGAAAGGTAACTGGCAAAAATAGCAGGAGGACATTGTCAGTTATTAAATCATTTGTTGCAAACACATTTTTATGTATGTCTCCAATAACTATTTTAAAATAAAATTAAAACCATATTTACATTATTTAATACTGATTATACTTTTCCTTATAGTGAACAATTAGCATCTAGCAAGTCAGGTTCACTTTCAGGTTCTTACTGTTGCAAAATTTGCCTGCCAGGTACTGCAAGGAAAATATTAACTGTTCAGGGAAAAACCCAGTTTTTCCATTGGAAGTTTAAAATAAATGCGTGGAAACAATGTGTTTACACTGGAGCGGAAAGTTGACCTAAGATACCCAACTCCAGCTATGTGAATTATGTAGCTGGAGTCGATGTATTTTAAAATGCCATCTACACAGCTGTGCTCCCATTGGCTTCCCTTACTCCTTGCAGAATGAGGCATACCGGACACCAGTGGGTCCTGTCCCAGTGTTTGATTTACGGGTCTTCATTATACCTGCAAAATTGAACTCTAGAAGATAGACCTCCAGAGGGTTGATCTTCTCGCTAGTCTTGACATGTGCTAAGGTGCCATAGGACTACTATTTGATTTTGTCATAGTTTCTGCAAATGCTCATTTTTTGCACAATTTAAATTCTAGTCCATATTGAAGTTGACAGTGCCCCTTTAATACACAATTTATATGCAGACATTTTTAGCATTTTTGAGTTATTTGAGATAAGATCCCAGAGCACTGAGTAGCATCCTTTTTTGTGCCAATTGTTAGAAGTCTCCTCTTTGCTGTTTTGTCAGCTGTTTAGCTGAGTTATATCCTTTTGCCTCTGGCATCTTAAAAGCCCAGGCAAAGGTTTAACCTTTAGCAAAAAGTTAAAGAGAATTTTAATTATTTCGCTTGAAACTAGCTTTTAGAAGTGTAACGCAAGACAAGTTGTATCTTTTGGAAAGTGACATTTGTTTCTTTGTGATATTTATTTTTAAAATGTTATCTTGAAAATGTCAATATTTTGTGTCTTTAGAAGTTTAAAATTTCACAGTGGAAACAACAAACAAACCATCACTGCTCACATATACAGGCAAAATGCTTATCAGTTATTGAAGCAGTATGCATTCGATATGAAACTCCAAAATTCTAGTAATCCCCTCTCCTCCTGTCTTGCTATGGGGCCATAGGCAAGGCTTTTAATCTCTGTATCTCACTTTGGCTGTCAGATGGGATAATATTTACATCCTTGGAGCTAGCATTGTGGCAATTAGTTAATGGTTATGCAGCCTAGTGAAAATAAAGTGCTATTTTTACTGTTTCAAGTGCAGCATTATCTTCACCTCCAAACACACAAGCTCCTACTGTATTGAGCTAAAGAAGATATTGCTGTCAAACGTTCACTAGCATTTGAGTTTATACTCAGTCTGTAGGCTAGCCACAGAAAGGAAAACATTTTCAACTTGATCTCTTTGGGAATTTTCCAACAAGATGTTTAGTTAGAAAATTCAGACCCATCCATTGAAATGTTTCACAGCATGAGTCAGGGAAGTCAGCTGCTCCATTTTGTTTCATGAACTGAAATGGTTTAATTTTTTTCCTAATTAGATTAGATTAGATTAGATTAGATTAGATTAGATTAGAGTTCCTGATTTGTTTTAATTTCCTTTCAGGGGTGAATGTCTAGCCTTTGTCTGAAACGGAGAGAAATGCTTTTTAAAAATTTCACAGTTTCCAACAGAATGGGCTTTCTATGTGTCAACTATCTGTATTTCCCTCTAATGAAATATAAGCATAACTGATGTTGTCCATTTGAAGACAGAGTTGCACACCTCTCTTGTCCATTTTCAACGTGCCCTCTCATCGCAGTATCTAATGTATGCACACAAGCATGTAACCCTATATCTTTTACCACATATACATACACTCCCTCACTCAAAGTGTGCCGGAGTCTGTCTTTTAGCATGACATGCAGTCATACAAGCACCCTTCATAGTAGTCAGATAATTCAATTGCATCTGATTTAAGTAATATTTCATTTATATTCTTTAAATTTGTATTTGATATTTCTGAAAAGTGCCCCCAATGGGCCTTTACTACTTCAGTAAGAGGGAAAGTAGAAGACCTAAATATTATCTGTCCAAACCAACAATGTGATGAGGAGAGAACTGCAAAATGGCATAGACTTGAGCAGTCTTCTACAATAGAGTCACGACCATTGTTGGTGCGGTGCGTTTCAATCCACTAGAGAACAAATATGATGTTCTTTCAAAAAACATTGTTACCAGAAGAGTTTATGCACATATTGGCTGATAGTGCTGCAAAGGGAAGATTTTGAAGGTAGAACAGTAAAGAGGAAATATTGGCAAATTAGAAAAACTTCAAATCAGTTTAGAATTTGGAGGTGTTTATTGCCACTCAGTTTAACTTAAACATTTCAAAGCTTTTGAGGTTTATCCATCAGTAATAAAAATAGAGAAAATCCCCACATAGCCAGTTAGAAATAGAAAAACTGCTAAATATTGCTAGGCATATTTGACTCTACTATTGTAAGTTCATTTTGCCCTCAAACATATGAAATATGGACCATACACATTTTTTGTCATTATAAACATGACGGCTGCGTCTAAACTGGCAAGTTTTTCCACAAAAGCACTTGCTTTTGCGGAAAAACTTACCAGCTGTCTACACTGGCCGCTTGAATTTCCGCAAAAGCACTGAGGTTCTATTGTCCAAAATCAGTGCTTCTTGAGCAAATGCTTTGATGTTCCCATTTGAGCAAAAGCCCTTTTTCAGAAATGTTTTTGCGCAAGAGGGCCAGTGTAGACAGCTAAAAACTGTTTTGCGCAAAAAAGCCCCCGATGGCGAAAATGGCGATCGGGGCTTTCTTGCGCAAAACCGCGTCTAGATTGACACGGATGCTTTTCCGCAAAAAGTGCTTTTGTGGAAAAGCGTCCATGCCAATCTAGACACTCTTTTCCACAAATGCTTTTAACAGAAAAACTTTTCCGTTAAAAGCATTTGCGGAAAATCATGCCAGTCTAGACATAGCCTACAAGTTTTATGCTCTGATTAAGGAAATGAATAGAAGATGCCTTTTGCAGGAAGAGTAAGAGGATTTTGTGGATTACCTATGTTGATCGCAGCCCAGCTGGGCACACACATCTTGTCCTGGAGCTCTTCTGCACACTTGAATGTAACATGCTTTTGAGCTACTCCGAACAAAGACTTGACAAATTCTTCAATATAAACTACTAAGAGTAATAATAAAAACAGCTGGAATTTCAAGAGGGCATACCAATGTCTATCAGGCAGGCCACCAAAACTATCTTGCTCACCTGCAGGAAAGTTACAAATCTTACTGATGAAGGGCACCAGAGGAGTCTCTTTGAACTGGTATATACCAAACAATTGTGGTATATAGTTTACAACTTTCCATCATGGAAATTGAAAATAAGTTTGAAAGTCTGACTGTGTAGCTAACAGGGATGTGGAAAAAGTGGTACTGGAGGTGAAACCACAGAAATTTAACTTAAGAACAGGAAGTCCAGATTCTTAAATCATAAAATACCAACTAAATATTGTATAACCATTGAGAGAAACTATACATGTTATATGTATGTCTTGGGAATCCTAACTGGAAGAAAAGGCACAGACCCAGAGAAAAAATATTCCCAGTAGAACTAAACTGGGTTCTTAATGAAGGCATAGTATAAATTGTGAATAAGTTGACAATGCCTATGTAGCATTAAAATTGTTCTGTGAAACTACTGCAAAAGGTACAAGCAGAATATTAAACAAGCAGCCAAGAAAAAGAACCTGGAGGCAGAAAAAGTGTTACTGTTCCGTTCATCTTTTTGAATTATACTAGTTACTGGCACCTACATCAACATTCTGTGTAAGCCAAAATCTTTTACTGTGTGTGGGCAGTTTTGTGTTGTCTTCAGCAATTTAGGCTAGGGTTTCTTTGAGAATTGGGCACCTAATTCTTAGACTCCTTTGAAAATCTCAGTTTTATTCTGTATTTTCTCCTTTGTAACTGGTTTACGTTGATAAGGCTATGAACCCCAGAACACATTTTCTAATTTATCTAATTTATCTCTTTTTCCTTAATTAAGAGTTAATGTTGTTTCACAAATGCTCTGGATATTCCAGAAATATTTTTTTTATTAACCATTTTAGCAATGAAGAAAAGGATACAGAATCTCAGATCAGTAAGGCCTAGAGCCAGGGGTTCTCAAACGTCATTGCACTATGGCCCTCTTCTGACAACAAAAATTACTACATGACCCCAGGAGAAGGGACCAAAACCTGAACCTGTCTGAGCACCACCACCAAGTGTCAGAGCACTACCACCAAGTATCGGGGACCTGCAACCTGAGCCTTGTCACCCAGAACTGAAGCCCTCAGTCTTTAGCTTTGTCCCTGTATGGTACAGCTTAAGCTTTGGCCTCTGGCCCCAGCAAATCTAACACCTGCTCTGGCAACCCCAGTACCAAAGGGTTGTGACTCATTTTGGGGTCCTGACTCCGATTTGGAGAACCACTGGTCTAGATGAACCCTGGCCAACTGACTCCATTCCTGTTTCATTGGTTAGCGCCTTTCTGCTATATATAAATATTTTCCGAAGGGCAATATTCTAATAACAATAGAAAAGAAAGAGAACAGCCCTTCTAAGAGAAACGTGATGAATATGGTAAAAGTATTAATTCTGGACTGCAGGGCTTTGAACTCCATCTTTTCAGACTCTGGAGTAAGTCTACAAGTATTTCATATAGTCAAATTCATCACAAAAAAACCATGATAGACAGTCTTAAATAATTACTAGAGTTCATACGTTTCTTCTGCATCCCACCCCATCCCACCAGTAAAGGACTGATCTTGCTGCCGCTCTGTGTAGGCTCTTCCTGAGAGCTGCTTGATCACATGCTACTAGAGCCACAGAAATGCAGAGCATTGAGCTCACTGACCAAATTTCTTCTAGCCATAAATACTTTGGTCAAGGCCAGTGGGATATATATCACCAGAGAGTCTCCTGTACACAAGGGTGATCTCTGTTCCATTTAAGGCAACACTTGTGCTAGTTTCTGGAGGGCAAAGTGATTGCTGAATTCTAGACAATGCAACCCCTTTTCAGGGGAAACTTGGCAATGCTTCAGGCAGAAACCTCCTCTGAGGAATCCATCTGTAAAGACTGCCATTTCAGAGACAGCACAGGTAACAGCTCCTCCTTTCTTCCTTAGCCTCAATCTAAAGCTGCAGTGTTCACCCAGAGTACACCTCTTTATTGACAGAGAGATGTAGATTAAGCACATTGAAATTGCTAATGAAGCAGGGATTTAAATATCCCGTGCTTCATTAGCATAAACATGGCTGCCACTCTTTTTTTTTTTAATGGAGCTTTTTCAAAAAAACCCAGCAGTTTAGATGCAGATCTGCTGAAAATAAAGCCTTTTTCAACAAATCCCATAAACCTCATTTTTTGAGGAATACAGGATCTGTCGAAAAAGGGTTTATTTTTGACAGATCCACATCTATACTGCCGGGTTTTTTTTTCCAAAAAGCTCCATTTTGGAAAAAAAAGCTGCAGCCATGTTTATGCTAATGAAGCTAATGAGATATTTAAATCCTTGCTTCATTAGCAACTTTGACGTGCTTGATTTGCATCCCTCTGTCGACAGTCTAGACATAGCCCCAGTAATAAGCAAAAATTCACAAAAATTCTCCCATCTATGTACTGTCTCTGAGACACTTATCTTCAATTTTTCTGTTTGTGCAGACTAGCCCACAGTCTGCAGAAGAGCTGGCTGGCGCTACAAAGAGACTATGGTATCTTAAATTAAAATATACCTCATCTTATTCTTACTATTAAACAATTATAAATTATAATATGTTTTAAAGCCTCAGGCTTCATAGCAAGACAGAACTACCACACCCTTTTCACTGTTCAGAGGCTTTTAATTCATGCTAAAGCAATAGTTGTAGGTATAAATATAGTGGAATGGCATGACAAAAGTAGCAAGATACTCGTTAACTTAATCTGAGTTAAGGAACAATGAACAAGAACAAACAGCAATCATGTTATCTGGTTTAATAGGGGTATGGTGGATACATCGCATCAATGATTTTGAAATCCAATGAAAGACTCTTTAAATGTGGAGCTGTTATTGCACCAATTACAGACATGAAGTTGTATGGTGAGTATGCCCCATCCTTCCCATTTTATGCAGTTATTTGTTTAAAAATATCTATACAGCAGATCTGTAAGTCAGGTTAACTAAGATTAGATAGCATAATTGTGCTGTATTAATGCTAGGCAAACTGGATATACGTAGGACAAGAAGCAGTGGGCTTCCCTTGTAGCAAGGGAGGTTTAGATTGGACATTAGGAAAAACTTCCTATCTGTCGGGGTCGTTAAAAACTGGAATACATTGCCTAGGGAAGTTGTGGAATCTCCATCACTAGAGATATTTAAGAGCAGTTTGGATAGACATCTGTCAAGGATAATCTTGACAGTGCTTCGTTCTGCCAGTTCTAGGATTCTCTGATTCCAGTGTTAAAATGAAGGTAATCATTGACTGGAGCAGTTAAGCAAAGGATGTGGTGTATTTTCCATCACTAAAGGTCTTTAATATTTTTCAAAAGAAATTAAGTGGTTTATGTGTCAAATTCTTAATATCAGCTGAGGTTGGGTAAGTAAATCTCTTATACCCCTTTAAATAGCCCATCCTAAATCAAGATTGGATGTCTTTCTAGCAGCACATATGAGGTGAAATCCTGGCCCTGTTTAAGTCAATGTGACTTCAATTGGTCCAGGATTCTACCATGTTTTATTTTAATCACGAGATATTGGGCTCAGTGCAAAAACTGTTGGATAAAGTTATGTGACTTGAATTATGCAAAGGTCAGACTAGATGATTATAATGCTCCCTCTTGGCCCTAAAGTGTATTAATTTCTTCTCATGATGAAGATGCTTGCCATCTTTATGGCTTAACAACCTTCTCCTGGCTTCTAACCAGAAATGAAGATTTAAAAAAAATTGAATTTGTCTTGTTTAACTCTGAATTCCCTGTTTTCTTTTGTAGCATCGGCTTTTTCAGAAAGATATCTCGGCATTCCATCTAAAGACGAAAATACGTATCAAGTAAGTTAGTTTAATAAGTAATTTTAAAATTTTTTTTGATTTTTAAAATAAACTGCAATTATGTTGTATGTGCTCATTTTTAATAGACATCCAGTGTCCTGCACAATATTCATGGTTTAAAAGAGGAGAATTTGCTAATAATTCATGGGACAGCTGATAGTAAGTATTTAAAAATTCAATTAAATTTGCAATTATACGTAATACAGAGGCACTCAAAGAATGTAACAAGCATGCAAAATTTTACATTGATAATCTTTTTTCTCCCTTTTAGTAGAATTGACCAGTCAAAGAGATCAGATTGTCCATTTCAGCCACCTAATGTAAATCTAAATGGATGACATTTTCCTTTGCTACATATTTGTAACTCTTAGCTGCTTTATGTTCTAATTTGTTTAAATCTCTTGAAGCATGATGTTGCTAGTGAAAAGCACTGAATCAATTATTAATAAGATGACATACATTTTTAATGGTCTTTTAAATTAATCCCGATTTTGCAATGGAAAGTATAATATATGTCAGTGTAATCAATGATAAACAATATCTTTCAGTAAATTAACCCCTTTGGCTGCTTAATTCAAATGTAATAATGGGGAATCCTTAAATTATTTAGGGCTAGATTGTAATTTGTTCATGAGTGGAGTTTAGTAAACACTGTTGTAACACATGCCCAAGTGAAACCAGAACCAGGCCCACCACCTGCAATTAAAATTTGTGGGTGTCAGGCAGCCGAGATTTTCACCTGTATTGGTTGACAAGAAACTTTCTTTTAGTATATTTTTCTGATCATGGAAAGAGATAAACAGTGACTTGGATTCCTGGTCCATTTAGGGGACTAAAATAAATGTTATGCCTGGCACAACCTACCTACATCCCATACATGTTTGTCCTGCTCCTCTCAGAGCAGGTGGATGTGAACAAGTAGTATGGATAGAGCCAATGTGCAGGTCAGCCCAGCAGAACTGGGATGGGAGACTTGGAATTTGCTGCTGATATAGGCCAGCAGCAAAGTATTACCCCTCTATCTCCGAGACCAAGGGGGAATTAGGGAGGGAATGAGAAGTGTCTGAGCAGCACAGTGCCTTTCAGAGACGACTCCTGGGTTTGAGCAGATAATGGACCTTCTTGCTCTGGACTGTGCCTAATAATATCGTCCAGCCCATCAGTTTCATGTTTGCTCTGAAAGAAGCAAATACAAGCCTGGTCACAGAGCTGCAAATCTGTACCCCATGAAGTTTAGGTTATTGAAATAACATTATAAAAGGCCCATTACCTAAATGAACCCAGTCTCTTCCAATCCTGCACAAACAATAGAAAATCTGACATACCTTAATTTAATCCACTGACAAACATTAATTGCATTTGAACACACCAGTGCTTTTCACCTTTCAACTGTATCCGTCCTTGCTAAAGAACAGATGAAAAACAAAAATCTCTGCTTAGTGTCCAGAAGGTATTTTGTATTGCAATGCTATCCGTCGCTATAGCACTATTGTTATTTGCTACATTATGCATCTCAGGTACAGTCGGAAAAGATATGTCTACACTGCTGTCAATGGTGGGACTGGGGCATTACTCAAGCTAATTTTCGTCTAGCTAGCTCAGATAACAAGTGTCATAAATCCACAACAATACAGGCTGTAAACAGTGTGGGCTGTATAAACGGATCCTGGATGGGACCCTGAGTATATACTCAAGCAGCCAGCCCATGCTGCTACAGCTTCATTGCTATTTTTATTTTGGCTGGTGAGCTAAAATTAAATTGGGAGTGTATAAATGTTCTGCAGTCAAGCTTCTGATTGCAGTGTAGATAGAGCTTAATCAACTGCAAATCTGGTAGCAGTTTGCCACATAACTCCAACCAAAAAGTTTCTTTATCTAAGAGGAAAATAAATAAATACAAATAATATATAAGTACTATAATCATGTTGTTCACTAATATTTAGATGTCATTGTTTTGTAGCTAAAGTCCACTTCCAACACTCAGCAGAACTAATTAAACATCTGATAAAAGCTGGAGTTAATTACACTATGCAGGTATGTAATGCTTAGGTGTCTCACCAGTGTATTATTCAGTGTTTAATTGCATTTTGCTTTTTCTCACCTGTGGGGCTCTTTGGATGACTTGTGCCCCCCGCAGCCTCCAGTATGCAGTAGGCCCATCAGTGATTGCACTTAGAATGCCATCTAACCCCTTGTCCTGATAGTTTGTAAAGAAGCCAAGGAAGGATCTTTGTGATGCTTCCATAGGACTCCCAAGTCTCAAGTTAATGCATGACGACTTACCTGTGGTCTCTGTCCTGTGATTGGATCACAGTTCATAAAAGAATGGGTCAAAACCACTATCTCACATTTAAAATGCTTTAGTAAAGTCCAAATATATTTCACCCAAGGCAGGGGTTCCCATACTGTGGGCTGTGGTGGTCACAGATGATGCATGAGGCACCGGCTGGTCACTCCGTACTGATTTTTCCTCCTTAATTTCAACTGCTAACTTCTGTGACAAGCAATTAAAAATATTTCAGTGGGGTTGCTCTCCCTCAGTGTCTGGGTTGCAGGCGGATGTAGTTTAAGGGAGTAGCTTGAGGAACGGCAGTAGAACAGAGTGTAATTTAGGGAATACAGCTGCTGGTCACCTGCTCCAGAGGAGGCCTATGCTGCTATGTAATGGCTCTGCCTGCAGTGGGTTGGATTTTTAGTGAGTACTTGGCCCATTCATTCAAATACCCCTATCACAATGATACAGCACATACACTAGTGTGACTTGTCCACATAAGAAAATGCTGTGGTTGCCACGGGGATGTACCGAGAATCATAAATGGGAAGGATGAGGAGAGGAGAGACTCATAGTAGTGAATGGCGAAGGGAAGAGACACGGTGTGTGAGAATACAAATGGTACAGGAGGCAGTCTTCTGGATTGTAACTGAGGAGGTGATGGTCACCGAGACTACAAATAGAAGGCATAGGAAGCAGCCACAAAACACTGTCTATTTAGATGTGGTTCATTCAGTGGGAGTATTTCAGAACCTCAGATCTAGAGCATTCACTTTCTTTACCAAGATGCAATCCCCTCCTCCCTGGCTGCAGAAGGCCCCATAAAAGGACAGCTGCGCTAAGAGTAAAAGTGTTTGTTAGCAGACCCCCTGCACAAAGAGAAGGGAAAGGGAAGTGGGCAAGGTATTTTGGGGGCATAGATTGTGCTTTATTTTTATACAATAACTAGCACATTGTGGCATCTAATGGAGACAAGAATTATATGATTATATGCCACCCACAGGTAAAGACTCTGCATTCTGTACTCCAAGCACTGGGATGGAGAATTCTGTGGAGAATTCTGTGGAATTCTGTGGAACATTCGTTCTGAATCCAAATCAAATGAATTTTGATTTAAATTATATTACTTTTCTTGAGACCATAAAACTCAAGTCATGTGTTCATCCTGTTGTTCACTAAAAAGCTTTGAAAGTCAGATGGAAGAAAATTAGATCCTGAAATATCTGAACTGATTTTTAAGACTATTTACTTTTTCCTTTTCCTTTGCTAGATCTACCCAGATGAAGGTCATAACATTGCATCGGAGAAAAGCAAATATCACCTTTACAGCACAATCCTTGGGTTTTTTAGTGCTTGTTTAAAGGAGGAAGCACCAATTTTACCACAGGAACCTGAAGAGGATGAGTGAGGAAGCCTGTTTGTACAGTACTGAAGGAGACTTACTTGGAGGCTCGATAAAACTTTAAATAAAAGTGACTGTAAGATTGCAGATTCTGCAGAAGCTCAAGGGCAGCTAAAGGATATAACAGTGGAACAGCACATTTAGAGACACTGAGCTAACAAACTGGAATTTAAGTCCAAACATATTACTGAGGGACAAAGCCTATATCTTTGTGGAAGGACAACGGTTGATTACAGCTTCCTGGACAAACTTAGTTTTGCATAAGTGTAGAGTTAGTGCATGTTTATTATGTTAAGCCTCACTGTTTGTTCTGTAAGTAGTTGCTCTGTTTTTAAGTTAAATGCACATCTTTATCCATCTTTGCATTACGCACTACCAATCATAAATATTCAGGCCACTTATATTTTAAAGGGTGAGTTGCAATCTAACACTTTACTATAACATTACAATAAGTGCAATTCTTTCCCTCTCTATTAAACATAGGAAAACACTGAGTTGATAAAGGATGGTGATATTTTCTATATTTTTTGTTTAAAGGGAAGATATTGTCCAGTGGGTCATATAACATAAGTATAGAAACAGTTTTGATTTTTTGTTTGCCTTGTTTTAATTTCAGACATTTATTATTGTTATTGCACCTATTGATAAGCAGTAAGGGCATTTGGGGGAGTGCACTCTTGGTCTTTATGTATATACACAAGACTTCCTAACCAGAAAAACATTGTATGCTTGAACAATTTTTCAAGCCATAATTAACAGCTATGTTTTAACAATGTCTGCAATTGAAATACTTCCCCAGTCCAAAATGTATCCTTTCCATAAGAAATGTTTGGGTTGTGTTTTGGTATTGTTTATAGTAGTTAATAGTTTGCTGGTTACACTCTAATTTTAGAATATGCTACTTTGTCAGATGTAAATTAGATACATAAATATTAAATTATAGTTTCAGATAAAGAAATTTTATTAACAATATAATGCCACTGAGTAATACTTTACCCTAAGAAAGATATCTTTGCTTAGATTCCATTCCAATTTTCATAGAGGTAGCAGGTAACTAGAACAGTCTGTCTGTTTTTATTTGGTATTCCACAACTGTTCATTGTCTGTTATAAGAAGGATTTACATTCAACAGAGTTACAAAGAAATGAAGTATTTTTCATTCCCAGCCAAGAAAGCTCCTGATAAATGAAGTTTTGTTATTTTATTCAGATGAAGATGCCAAAATGCATCCATTTATTTGTCACGGTGAATTACAACACTAGAAATTGATACTATGAAATGAACAAACCAGTCAACATCGGTCATCAGAACATTAACATCAACAACTGAAGTCATACATGATGTTCATTTAATATTAGGTATCTTCCAAAAGGTATCTGAAGGCTCTTGACAAATGCTGTGCAACTCACATAAATACATATGTATTTTTTTCTCTGAATAATATTTATTAATGATTTTCTACATGATTAGGGTTTCATTTCTTGCAAGATTTACATTAAAGTAATCAACATAATTTTTGGAAAGTAACTTATGCTATTTGAAATGCAAAGTTTTACATATTTTATGAAGAATTAAATTTTTTAAGGTACATTGAAATTCATTTGAAGCTTTTAAAGCAGTATTTTCCTCTGAAATACTTTCTTGCTTGAGTTTTTTTATGATGCAAATAATTAAGTTGTCTGAAAGATATGGTTTTATGGGGCACTTCAAAGTAATTGTCTATTAATGTTTAGTGTTTACCTTGTTTTACTAGCAATTTTTATCTATTTTCAGTTACTTTAATACACTTTTAATGTGTAACGACAGCTTGTCTGGGTCCCAGTGTTACTGCAAAGTCTGTCTGCAAGTGGAGGATATGGCGACACTGTTCTGCATTAAGATAAGATGTTATAAAAAATCTGAGTGCATCAATTTCATCAGCAGCAACAAGCAAGAAATCAACAACAAACCTACCAAGTCTGCTACAACAGGAGCAGCACTTTGACTTATTAAACAATTGAGATTTGTTCTTGTAAATTTACCAGACTAATTCCTTTGTCATTTTCCTCTGATATGCTTCCAGGAACCAAATTTTCTTGATCAAACATAACGGGTGAAATCCTGGCTCCACTGAAGTCAATGGAAATTTTGCCACTGATTTCAGTAGGGCCAGGTTTCCACACAATAAGTACACACAGAAGGTCTGCTTCTAGATGTACAAACAAGTACACTGTTGACCTCATCTGTATGGCATCAGTCTGCATCTGCCATCTGCATATGGTCATGCACTCTCAACACATGCCTGCTTTTTCTTTATGAGCTAGCAGGCCTGCATTCTGATACCCACCAATACATTCAATATTTTTCTTATTAAGCCACAAATACAAACATTTCCACCGACTTTTCCTTATAATAGTCTAACAATCAGACATAGGGTGAGAGTCAGACCCTGGAGAACATTTTCTGGCTTAAAAATGAAATGATTATCTACTAGTTCAATTTGGGTATTGCATTCCACATTATTTTATTTCTGGTTGTTTGTTTGTTTGTTTGTTTGTTTGTTTGTTGTTGAATCAAATGTTTCTTTGTGGTTAGCTTTGATCATGCTAATGAGATTCAGATGTAGTTTAATCTTCTGAACATGGTCAGAACTATGCTGGGCCCTATAGTTTTCTATAGGCAAAAACAGGTATCGTTATTTAAAAAGAAGTGTGATGGTAAGTAAATGCATTATTATTACTCATTTGTATTTCAGTAGCAGCTAATGGTGACAGTCAGGCACTATAACCCAACTGTAGTAAGTACTGCATACATGACTGGCCCAGAGAGCTTGCAGTCTAAATATTCCATCCATTTCTAACCTCTAAGGAACTATTGTTAAGTCCCCAAAAAACAACTACTAAATTCATCTTCCTTTGATAATGTGACCTGTTTTTAGGCCATACCTGCTCTTTTGGGAAGGCTAGAAAATCAAAAGCTAAATATTTACTCTCCAACAGTTTATAATTCTGAACCTTCAAAATTCATTCCTAATCTTCTCTCTTCTACCTATAATATTGGGACTTGCAAGACTCATAAGAATAATGGATCAGATTGTGATATCAATTATACATTGAGAAATACCATTTATACCCGTGGAATTTTTCCTGATTACACTGCCTAATAGAGATCAGAATCTGGCCAGTTTAATTTAATTCTATATATTTATTGAAATATATGCTTTAATTTTAACACAGTCAGGGAAAGGGATTGTTTAGGAGAAACCTAATCAGTATATGCTACATGTAGCCTGCTGTTATCGTAATTTGCTATTTTTCTTTTAGACTCGGGCACCCACTACTTATTCTATTGCAGGCATCTTTCAATCTCCTCATAGGTGTGAGAGTTGAGTGTGACTCTGATCAGAGATTCAGCTTGCAAATATAATCTCATAGACTCATGTAATGAGTCTGTGCCTTGCCAGAGAGAAGGGCTGTCATTTGATTCAAAGACTTCCCAAAAGGGGATTTGGTAGTGTTGGTTTTGATTTGGTAGAATTAATTAAATGTGCAAAGCTCTTGCTCTGTAATTGAATATCCTTTACTGCAGTTTATTAGGCATGTTGAAAGTTCCTGAAACCTAGAATAATGATTGAAAGAGAAGATGAAGCAGGAGCAAACTTGTATTTCCTCTGCCAGTCCCTTTTTGGACAGCTAGAAGCACCAATTCATTTTATGTCTGCTTTGTGTAACTCCTGCTGGCTGCCATTCATTTCCAGGGAAGAGAGAACTTTACTAGCATTGTTAATTGGAGATATTCCCACAGAAAACCCTTTTAGGCACATAGGGAACACTCCTCTTTTCTTTAATTAAGTCCAAGTTGGTTAAGTAGTATGTATCAGACCTGACTCCATCATGTATTATACCTTGGATTCTACCAACAAGCTATCAGAATCCTTCATCAATTCTGCTTTGGTGATCGAGGTAAGTGCCTATATTATTGAAGAAGACTTAGATATGTTGATTTCTGTGGCACTACACTGATTTACATCACCTGAGAATCTGGCCTAGCAAATATAATAGTACTGTAGTCTTCAGATATATGCTGCTATTTTACCACTAGAATATCTAACCCACTGTCTATATTTGCAGAACGTTCAAGACTTTTTCTATGGAAATACTTTAGAAAGACAAATTTCTGCCTTTATATAAGTTTGAATCAACCAAAATTGATTCAATTATTGTAGTCTTTGAGGACATAAATGGAATATGTAGTTCCTGTTTTGTGACACTTCCAGTGCTGAAAGCCCAGAGTAACATGTAATGATAAAACAACAAGCAAAAGAAACCCCTCTTTCATAAGATGAAACAGAAAGGATCACAAGAAGAAGGCTTAGAAACCTAAAAAATGCAATAGTGTAATGGTTTTCAATCTTTTCTCATTTGCAGACCCCTAAGCAATTCTGAATGGAGATATGGAACCTTCTGAAAATAGACATAGTGTGCAGAGCCCAGGGAGTCTGCAAAACTACAGATTTAAAACCATTTTTTTATTACTCAAACTGGAGTCTTGTTTACAAGAAGCAAGAAAACTCTGCTGTTAAAACTTATGTATTTCCCTGCTTTCAAGGAACATATGCTTCAGGATATGATCTTCTCTAAGCAGAGTCTATATCTCTTCCAAAACACTTAAGATATAATCCCCAATGGAATCAGTGGAGCCATGTAAATTGAGAGTAGACGAGGAGCTTTCCTGTTGTTTTCTGTGTACTGTTGTTTTTGACAATTTTAATCTTTACCATTGTAACTCTATAGTCTTGTTGTCTACGTAGGCAGTATTGAAAACACTTCTAATCTCCTCTACTCAAAGCATCTTGTGCTAATGCGTTTTATGGATTAATTGTGCATAATTTGCTGTCTTTCAATTTTATTTAATGCTTCCTTGCCATTATTTATTATTTGTATTACATTAGTGCCTAGAGGCCTTAACTAAGATCAAGGTCTATTTTGCTCAGAGCTTTGCTTACAGTGCGTACGAACATACAATTCACTTTTCAAATAGCTTACCTATTAAACAGGAGTGATAGAAAGTGGGAGAAAAGAAGTATTATCCCCATTTTACAGTATGGGAACAATTTCAAAGAGATATTAAATGACTTGTTTGAAATTGCCCAGGGAGTCTGTTGGAGAAAACAAATGAACAATTTAGCTACTGTATATTATTGGTCCTGTATTCATCAGCAAGTGCCCAGAGCACCAGCATAAAGTGATTCTGAGCATTAGCCTAAGCCTTCAGAGACCTAGGTTTAACCCTTGGTCTGCTACAGACTTCCTGTGTGTAGCCCAGTAGTGCTCTGGGAGAGGTTCCTCCTCCTTTGAGTCAGAGGGTAGCCACTCCAACCCACTATGTGACTACTCAATTTTTGGGGGAAATGAGCCATGCTGGCCATTTACCTTAAGTCAGTCCACAGGCCCTGATTCTTGGTGAGGTAACAATTCGCAGGCCCAGGCCCTCGTTCAGGGCGGGGCAGCAAACACAAACAGTCACAAGTCCAATTGGAAACACAGTCAGATATCCTTGCTCAGGTGGGGCTCTGGCAAATGCAGGCTATCATTATAGAACAGCCAAGGGGGGAGACTGCCACCCAGAATGGGGTAGCAGGGGGAATGCAGTCCTGCCCACTCCATTGTGTCCCAGCTCAGGGCCCTACAGCAGCAGAGCAGTCTGCTACCAGGTCAGCGAGGATCCTCACCATAACACGCTGACCCTGAATCAGGCCAACTACAGGTGGCTATCCCCGGGCTGCTTCCATCTCTCCCTCTCAGCGCATGCTGGCTCCCACGCAGGTCTATTGTTCTCTCTAGGGCTGGAATGTCTGGCCAGGTAAGCACCTCCTACAGGTCATAGTCCAACTGGGAGCCTAGCAGTCCAGGCCAGTCCTCAGCTTCCCTCAGGTCCAGATCCCCACTTGGGTGTGCTGGGGGGGGGGGGGGGGGGCGGGGGGCGGCTTCTGGTTCCTCTGGCAGCTGGGAGCTGACTGGCCTTTTAAGCTGGCCTTTTATAGTCCTAGCCCCTCCTCCTGGCTTCTGGTCAGGTGGTGCGCTGGGGCCAGGCACAGCCCACCAGGGCTCTGCGAGAGGTTCCTCCCCCTCTGGGTCAGTGGGCAGCCACTCCGACCCACTATACTGTGCAACATGTGGCAAGTCACCTAGGCCTAGATGCCAAATACTTTTGAAGATCACAGATTTTTTCATCTGTAAGATGGAGACAACAGCACTTCCCTATGTTTCAGGGAGTCGTGAGGCATATGCACTGACTCTGTGGGTACTCTGAGGCTGCAGCACCCACAGGGAAAAAATTGGTGGGTGCTGAGCATGCACCAGTAAGCCCTGTGTATCAATGCTAGCCCCTGCCTCTCCTCACCTCCAGCCCACCATAGTCAGCTGTTCTGCAGCATTTTGGAGGCTCAGGCAGAAGGGAGTAGGAAGGAAAGTGGATGCAGTGTGCTCAGGGGAGGGGACAGACCTGAGTGTGAAGAGGCAGGGGAAGGGTTGAGCAGGGGCAGAAAAGGCAGAGCAGAGTGGGACCTTCAGGGAAGGGTTAGAGTAGGGACAGAGCTAGGGGCAGTCACCCCTCAGCACTTTTGAAAGTCAGCACCTGTGTTATAAAGATTAATACATTAAAGAAGCATAAAAAGCCACCACATACTAAATCACTTACTACAACTGTCCTATTGAGTAATTGAAGAAGGTTACACCTGAAAAGAAGACTAATATTGCATTCAGAGTTATGCAATACTTACATCAGGAGCTGTGTATGAGAAGTCTAAAAATAACACCCCTCACACACAGAGATAGCCCTACAGAAATCCCTTTTCTTTTAGCCTAAGAAAAAATCTAAGGTGTTTAATCAAACCATTGTAGTGAGTGGCTAGCTATGTATTTCAGATGAAAGATGAACTGGCAGAAACAAAATAATTGGCCCACTAACTGCAAAATGGACCAGAGAAATTGGAAAGTGAAATATAACCCCAAAGAGAATTTACACAGTGGCTATATGTTTTGCTCCTGTTAACACGTAAGGTTTTGATAAAATGGCAGAGCCCTTCCAAATTCTTAAGGAAGACAAGTGTGGTAGCTGTGCCCACTAGTAAACTCAGCAGTCAGACCTGGAATGTAATATGTTTCACAAATGGATCTAGGGTAGAATCCTAGAGGAAGCTGATGGCACTGGAAATTCTGGAAGATGTGGTGATACAGAAATGGACGAGTGTAGTTCAGAGATGGAGTAGTGCAGCTTTTTTCCCCTGGAAATTATAGAATCAAAGGGAAAAAGTCAAATCCTATCACGGTGTGTACCTTCGTTTGTGGTGAGAGAAGGGAAAACCATGTTATTTGCCATGAACTGTCACTTCCAAAAAACCTCCCTTCGAATTAATAAGCAATGTAATTGTTTACTATAGCATGGGACAGCAGCCTTCAAAGAAGAAGTGTAGGCAATGCTTGATATGAGAGACAATAATGCTTCAAAATGGTCTAAACTATCCCAATAGCTTTGGAACCAGAGAAAGATAGAGCAATATAGTACTATGTAGATTTCCATGTTTTAAAAGGATACAGTGATTAAAAAATAGCAACTGTTACATAAGCTCAACCCTTGACATAAGTGACTTAGGCCAAGGCAAGTGCCATTGTTGCAGCAGTAAAAGGAATACACTGCATTTAAAATTACAGATGATTTCCACCAGTTGACTTTCCTTCCTTTTTTGACTCCATGGATCACTGGCTACCTTCCAGGGGTTAATGGATATTTTTGATGGACTGCAAATGGTAGGCAAGAGCCCATGTGAACACCACAGTCATTAATTGTACCACCCTGTGAGATGAGCCTCTTGAGCAAATAGAGAAAGTAGTCCATGGTTCCAAAAAGTGAGGTTAACAGTACGCCCAAAGGAATGCTTCAGGATGCACAAAGAGGAACATACTGAAGAGACATACCAGCAGGAGATCGATGACACCTCAAATAGAAAATGTACAAGTTATCTGAAAAAGTCCAGTGCCACATATGAAGAAACAAATAAGCTCCTCTGTGGGTGTTACAAGTTGACAGGGGAGGTTTATTCTACGTGGTTGAACACTGGCAGCACCCTTTGAATTAATCAAAGCAGAATACATGAAAAAAGTGGACTGCACAAAGGCATTTGACCCTGCTTTCCAGCCATTAAAAATGAACATTTGTGCCCATGCAGCACTGCATACTCTTGATTTAGCAGCTAGATTTTCATGGTTCAAGCACATGGCTCTGGATTGAGCTGAGAGGAGGATTATTAAAGGAAAGAGTAAAACAGCCACCAGGGCTATCAGATCAGAAAGCTTTTCCAAAAGGAATCCAGCTGTGTCCCTACAGAGAGAAAATCCTTAGCTGTTCTTACACTTACCTTCCAAAAAGAACTATGAAGCATGGCACATAAATCAAGCATACAGTGACATATGTATATTGCGTAACTGCATATGTATTAGAGTCTGTTACTATTGTTGGGTAGTGCTGCACTTCACACACAGCCTTTGTCACTTTCTGGAATGCCAGTATTTGTAGAGTAAGCTGCTATTCAGTATAAGTAAGGATACTGGAACTTCTTCCTGTATGGTAGAAAAAACATTAGGTGGGAGGGTGTTTTACCTACCTCAATGCATGACAGTGGGGATGAAATGAGAAAGTTGCCTTCTTTATTATATAGTAATACTACGTTTGCTGACCTGAGCAATGCAAGGTAATATTCCCATATGGATTGGGGGAGGAGAGCTTCAGCCCCCCCCCCCGTCCTCCCTTTCCTCCCTAAAGGGTTCCTGGGAATTGAGAGGCTGGGGATGAAGGGTTCAATAAGCAGGCTGCCCAAAGCAGAAAGGACTAACCCAGGGTATGTCTACACTACCCCCCTAGTTTGAACTAGGGGGGGTAATGTAGTCATACGAAGTTGCAAATGAAGCCCGGGATTGGAATTTCCTGGGCTTCATTTGCGTAAAGCCGGCCAGCGCCATTTTTAAATACTGGCTAGTTTGGACCCCGTGCCGCGCGGCTACTCGCGGCACGGACTAGCTAGTTCAGATTAGGCTTCCTATACATTCCATGAGGCGTACATCTAGTTTGGATTAGGAAGCCTAATCCAAACTAGCTAGTCCGTGCCGTGTGTAGCTGCGCGGCACAGGGTCCGAACTAGCCGACATTTAAAATTGGCTCCGGCTGGCTTTACGCAAATGAAGCCCGGGAAATTCAAATCCCGGGCTTCATTTGCAACTCCGTATGAGTACATTACCCCCCCTAGTTCGAACTAGGGGGGTAGTGTAGACATACCCCCAGTCCTTTCTTACTGCAGCAGCTTGGGACCATGTGAGAAGTGCTTCTCCATGGCCGCTGCAGCTCCAGTGGACTCATCTGGGAGAGGGGTGAATGGCCCCTGGCTGGGGCCGGGTCAAGTACATCTGCCTCCAGCACATCCCAATCAGAGTGAAGAATGCAGCAAACTGTGCACTTCCCCTTTGATCCCTGATGAAAAAGACCAACCAGCAATGTCCCCATATGAATTGGGGGGCAGCTTCAGTCCTCTTGCCCCCTCCCTAAAGGGGACTTGGACAAAGGAGGCTCGGGGCTGGGACAATCCCAGATGGGCACCTCTAGCTAGTCCTTTTCACCTGTCTGGTGATCTGTCTCTTTTCTTTATGGTATTATGAAAAACAATCCCATTCCAGGCACATCCCATTTTCCTGACACAACCAAACTCTTATCCTGCTTTACATTATGGTAAGAGGAAGCTGTGTACCAAATTTGGTGGTCCTAGCTCTTACCATTGAGAAGGCCGTGAACAAAAAGACAGATAGATACAAATATATAGTAGATATGTTAATTGAATGGGGCAGGGCTCAAAATGTTGAGACAGACTTCTGCAAGAGTTCTTTACTCTTTAGGCTACATCTACATTGGCAAGATTTTGCGCAAATACTTTTAATGCAAGAGTTTTTGTGTTAAAGTATTTGTACAAGAGAGCGTCTACAAAGGCATGTGCTTTCGCGCAAGAGCCCATTTAGCCATCGGGCTTTCTTGCACAAGGAATTTATGTTGCCTGTCTACACTGGCCTCTTTCGCAAGAACACTTGTGCAAGAGGGCTTATTCCTGAGCAGGAATGTCATAGTTCTTGCACAAGAAGCACTGATTTCTTACATTAGAAAGTCAGTGTTCTTGTGCAAGAACTCGCGGCCAGTATAGACAGGCGCCAATGTAGACATAGCCTCAGAGTAAACAACACAACATTCCACTTCGTTCTAGAAAACAGGTCCCCTTAATTAATTTTTGCATTTGGTATTATTTTTTTATCCACAGAAGGCGTTATTGCAACTACACTGTCCTTTGCATCTACACTCTCATGTCGACAAAGCGGCTTGCTTTGTCGACAGAACTGGATGTAGACTAGATGCTCTTTGTTGACAGAAGCTTTGTTGACAGTATCTGTTGACAAAGCCTCTATCATAAAAAGCCTGTAGTCTAGATGTACCCTCACATATTAAAAATTATCTTCAAAGACTGTTGAGGTTTACAGCGTAATTCATACAAAAAATTAAAAAATTCTAAAAGTGTGCCATGCCTCTACCAGTTTAATTGAGTCAAAATTTAATATAGAATCACAGAATCGTAGGGCTAGAAGAGACCTCAAGAGGACATCAAGTCTAGCTAAAGCAGGACCAACCCCAACTAAATCATCCCAGCCAGCGATTTGTCAAGCCGGGATGTAAAACCTCTAGGTATGGAGATTCCACCACCTCCTTAGGTAACCCATTCCAGTATTTCACCACACAACTCATGAAATAGTTTTTTCCTAATATCCAACCTACACCTCCCTCATTGTAAATTGAGACCATTGCTCCTTGTTCTGCCATCCGTCACTACTGAGAACAGCCTATCTCCATCCTTTTTGGAACTTCCCTTCAGGAAATTGAAGGCTGCTATCAAATCCCCCTCACTCTTCTCTTCTGCAGACTAAATAAGCCCAAATCCCTCAACCTCTCCTCGTAGCTCATGTGCTCCAGCCTCCTAATTATTTTGGTTGCCCTCCGCTGGACCCTTTCCAATGCATCCACATCCTTTCTGTAGTGGGGTGGGGAGCACAACTGGACACAATACTCCAGATGTTGCCTCACCAGAGCCAAATAAAGGGTAATAATCACTTCTCTAGATCTGCTGGAAATGCTCTTCCTAATGCATCCTAATATGCCATTAGCCTTCTTGGCTACAAGGGCACACTGTTGACTCCTATCCAGCTTCTCAGCTACTGTTATCCCCGGGTCCTTTTCTGCTGAATTACTACTTAGCCAGTCTGTTACCAGCCTATAACAAGGCTTGGGATTCTTACATCCAAAGTGCAGAACTCTGCACTTGTCCTTGTTGAACCTCATCAAATTTCTTTTCACCTAATCCTCTATTTGTCTAGGTCACTCTGGACCCAATCCGTGCCCTCCAACATATCTACCTCTCCCTGTAGTTCAGTGTCATCTGCAAACTTGCTGGGGGTGCTCTCCATCCCCTCATCCAGGTCATTAATAAAGATGTTGAACAAAACTGTCCTTAGAACCTATTCTTGGGGTACTCCACTTGACACCAACTGCCAAACCAGACACTGAGACATTGATCACTACCCGACAATCTATCCAGCTTTCTATCCATCTTACAGTCCATTTATCCAATCCATACTTCCTTAATTTTCTGGGAAGAATATTGTGGGAGACTGTATCAAAAGATTTGCTAAAGTCA
The DNA here is from genome assembly GCF_052426305.1 of Pelodiscus sinensis. Classification (NCBI taxonomy): domain Eukaryota; kingdom Metazoa; phylum Chordata; order Testudines; family Trionychidae; genus Pelodiscus; species Pelodiscus sinensis. Next base: position 16,006,380 of record NC_143058.1, on the reverse strand, counting down.
AACCCCCCCCCCCCCCCCGCCCATCACTACCCTTCTCATTTTTGACACAGTATTAATCACCTGCTTTGGTGAAGAAAGGCACCAGGCAATGTGTTATGATGGGCAGCAAATCCAAACCCCAGCAGACTGGTACAGTGTATTTGAGGCAAGCAACTTTCACTGGGAATGCACTAGAGGTACCCGACCAAAAGAAGAGCAGTGTAGGTCTCTGAACAAAGAGGACTGCCACTGTGCTCATCCACCAAGCATGGCTACAGGTTCTTCGGAGTGCTGTAGGTAACTGTTTCAGAAGCTTCTGAAGAGTGCCACCAATGCCCTTTCAAGCCCACTGTAGGATGTCCATGATATTCAACATAAATTTGTGAACAGTCCCCATAACTGCAACTTGAGGCCAGGTTCAGGGAACCCTTGTGATTCATGGAATCGCTATTTGTGGTCCCACATATTTGTGGGTGTCTCCTCTCCCAGCCTGGGGGAAAAGCAGGGGGCCAGAGTGGCGGCAAACTCAGTGCAGCTCTAGGCCCCTGGTTCCCTGCAGTATGAGCCATCATGAGTCCTCCACAGCACCCAACAGCTACAGTGAGTTTACCATGGCTCCCGGCCAAACAGTGAGGTCTCTGTAGCTCCTGGCCCCCGCAGTGAATTCAGAAGCTGCAGCTCCCAGTATTTGAATGTTTTGCCATTCATGGTGATGAGAGGGATGCATTCACTGCGAATGATGAGGATTTCTTGTACTCTTGGCTTTATTTGGACCCCTCCGCCCCAAAACAAGCCAGAAAAATCTATCCACAGACTCCAAAAGGGCAGTGTAAAAAGTACTATGTTCCTGCTAACAGTTCAGAATGTCTGTTTGCTCACCCAGCACCTTGTTCAGCAGTGCTGTGAACTAGCAGAATAAGCAACAGTCTTTGAAATTACCCGCATAGGATAAAGGCCAAAAAAATGCCTGGATCTCTTTGGTCGCACAACCTGCTCATATGGTTCCTTGCAGTTTAGAATAGCAAGGTAGTAAGCCCTGATAACAATATGTAAACACACCTGCTAGGGAAAATGTGTTCTGTGATTGACCATCTACCTCAAGAGTAATTTCAGGCAAGAGTTGTGGCAGGTCAAACTGCATTACAACCACCCTGGATGCAGCTGAGAAGTCAGCTTGCTTTACGGCTACAAGGACTGAAATATGCTCTCTCTCTCGGCAGCAATCATCAAGAAGCACGAGAAATGGCCAAAATACCACTGATGACCTTCCTTGCAATGGGCTTTAGTTCTTTGCATTCTCGGATGTGTCCTCATGCTCTCAAGGATTGAAAGACTTTCTGCTTCCTTGTTATCCACATGCCTGTGAATAAAAGGTGTTTCACTGGATCACAGCAACACAGAGCGCTGACCCAGTCCAGTTTCTAACCTACTGCATCAGGAGGGACCCAAAAACTAGACAAGGAAAACCATCTGCCACCGCAACATGGCTATCTTCAAGAAACACCATTTTTGAGGTACTTTACATGCAGCAGAATAAGCTGCATCTCTGCATCCAACATACAGAAATGAGTATGCTCGCCAATGTGCCTCATACAGCTGCATGAATGGGGACCTGTAACAAAGTACCATGCAAGATGGCCCCTACTGGTGGCCAATAATAGGCATATGGAGAGCAGACGATGAAGGGGAGTCCATTATTGCTATTTATTTGTGTTCTGTTCAACCTCGTTAAAACTGGTGGGTGTAGCACCTGCCCCATATTTGGGCCAAATGTAAGAAACAATTAATCCGTATTATGAAACAATGGAGGTCTCACCCAAAACAAGACCACAGGCTGGAGTAGAAACTGAGACATGTGGACCAATGGGGGGGGGTAACAAACATAGGAGGCGAGAATGTTTTGTGTGAGGTTTCTATAAAGCCGGGAAAACACCAGAGAAACTGAGAGAGCTGCTGCAGAATACAAAAATACAGCCAGCACAAGACTTGGGAACCTGGCCCTGAGGGGGGAAAAAACTAATTCCTAGCAAAAGAGCTTTTGAGCTAAGAGCTGGCTAAAAAGGGTCTTGAAATGATGAACAAGTAAAGGAGCGACGGCTCACAGATTATCAATGTTAGTCTGTAATTTTAAAAACAATTAGAAGTCCTGTGACACATTAGGGTACGTCTATGCCTCCTGGGATGAGGTTTACCTGGGAGGTCGACAAATGCCTTTGATGTCAACCCCCGCGCGTCCAGACTACCGTGCTGTGCTGACAAACAGCTGATCGGCACAGTGCAGCAACCATTTAAATTTAAATGAAGCGGCGATTATTTAAATCACCGCTTCATTTTCCTATGTCTGGTAACCTAATCTACATACCTCTGGCGACAGGTGTTCTGTTATTTTCCTTGTTGGACTATCCTGAAGTACATGACTTCTGGGTATTTGTCTGGTTCTGCAAAGATATAAATATATAAAATAAGTATGTTTCCTCACTTTCCCCGGGGGATATTTAAGCTTTAAGAATGCTTAATAAAGATCTTGTGGGTGTTTATCTCTGTCTGTGGTATTGAGCACATATGGTCATATCTTAAGGCTTGGCTGTACTTTCCTGGTTGGAAACTAGAGGCATGTAGGTAAGACTAGTGGTCAGTTGGTCTCCATATAGGATGGTGTTTATCATTTATTTGTACTGTAGCATCAGGGAAGTGGATCTCTTGTTCAGACTGAGGTTGATAGTGGGGTAGAAGATGTCATATATATGGAGCTATATATCTATCTCATAGAACTGGAAGGGACCTAGAGAGGTTATCAAGTCCAGTCCGCTGCTCTCACAGCAGGACCAAGTACCATCCCAGGCAGATTTGCCCCAGGTCCCTAAATGGCCCCTCAAGGGCTGAACTCATAACCGTGAGTTTAGCAGGCCAATGCTCAAACCACTGCACTATCCTTCTACCTATGTTAGCATATGGACCAATGGGAAGGAAACTTTTTAAGAATTTCACAGGGCTTCAATATATTTGTTAGTGTCTAAGGGGCCACAGGACTGCTCATTGTAAACGAAGGAGAAGTTACACACTTTATACAGTAACCGGAGAGTTTCAAGAGCCTTGTCCTTATGGCTGCATACGACCCAGCTGCAGGGTAAATGTCTGCAAACTGCAGCTACTCCTGGTTCTGGGAGTAGAGTGGAGGGGTAACTTTTCCCCCTAGGACTTGGGGAAACCTGCTGTTTAACCTCTGGTGGATCATTTGAGAGGCTATTGACCATGCCCAGGACTGGAAAAGTTGGTGGTTGGAAGTGGCCCAGGGAGGCAGTCCCAAAAACACTCTGAGGTTTTTAACTGCCACTGCCGTTCATAGAGTCAGATGCCTGTGGCAGACCCCTGTGGAGCAAGAAGACCTGAGCTCCCCATCCACCCACTCTCTTGTGCAGGTGGCACAAACCTATTCTTCCCTGCCCATCACACACTGATAAGAATTTAGAGAGATACTATAAACAAAACATCTCTCAAGTTTGCAAATAGTGCATGTAGCATAAAAACATAAGAGCGGCTGTACTGGGTCAGACCAAAGGCCCATCTAGCCCAGTAGCCTGTCTGCGGACAGTGGCCAGCACCAGGTGCCCCAAAGAGGCTGGACCGAAGACAATGATCAAGCAGTTTGTCTCCTGCCATCCATCTCCAGCCTCTGACAAACAGAGGCCAGGGACACCATTTCTATCCCCTGGCTAATAGCCTTTTATGGACCTAACCTCCATGAAATTATCTAGCTTCTCTTTAAAGCTTCTCTTTAGCCATCATACATAACCTGGTTTTCCTGTCAGTATTGTCCTCCTCATCCTTTTCCACACCAGCTTGGTGCCTTTTGTCATAAGACCATAAACTCTTTGGAGCATGGACTCACTTTTATACCATGGATGTGAGAATCAGATTGGGGTCTCTGAACAGTACTGAAGTGCAAATAATGATATTAATCTAAATCCACAGTACAGGAAGTCCCCGGGTTACGTACAAGATAGGGACTGTAGGTTTGTTCTTAAGTTGAATTTGTATGTAAGTCAGAACTAGTACATATTGTAAGGGAAACTCTAGCCAAACATTTCTCCAGAGCCCAGTTTTATTCTCCCACACCTCACTTCCCTCAGTCCTTTATTCTCAAGCTGAGGTGTCTGCTGAGAAAAGCCGCTCCGCGTCTCCATGGTCTGCTGGGGGGGGCACTAGCTTCGCGTCTCCCTGGTCTGCTGGGGGGAAGCAGGTATTGCGGGGTTGCCTCACCCCGTTTGTAAGTAGGGATCCGATGTAAGTCGGATCCATGTAACCCGGGGACTGCCTGTAGTTCAGCTGATGACAGCTGATGTCAGCTGAGTTGCTTTGGGTATTCACTGGTGTAATTGCAAGCAGGATCTGACTCATAATTCTTTCTAGTCTAACTCTGATTCCTCTGAAGAACCTTATAATGTTCCTCATGCTGTTATTGGATTGAGTACCTTTAGGAGGGCCAACTGAAAATCCATACAAGGATAGCTGTAGTGTTCCAAGCTCCAAGACAGTTAGGAGTTAACTTCTGAACAGGTCATGGTACATAAGAGCTTTTTATGTAAGTGTCACAGAGTAAAGATTCTTAGGATTCCATCAACAAGTGTCTATGTTTGTCAGTCTTCTACTATATAAGAAACATAAAACCCTCTCTGCACCAAGCTTGCTCTACAAAAGAACTGAAGGGTTAAGGATCTACCATGAGAGACCCTTTTAGTCCATGAGCAAGTTAAAAAAAACCTCTCCTGCTATCTCCAGTAAGAGTTGTATTTTTACAAATGAGAAAGTCAGAGTAAGGCCTGGAATATTCCAAACTCAAGAAATGGTGTGATAAATGTGATTTTTAAATGTGAAATATTTTCCTGGACTCTAAACCCTAATGTCTAATCCATCTGAATAGCTAACTTAAACAAAAGCAAAGTAATTGATATCTGTTCAACGTGTCATCCTTAGTTCCCCTGCTGTGATCACAGAGTGAGAATGAAACCCTGGGAAGATAAGAGGGATATATCACAAAATACGGAGGTACAAAACTGCATTATAAAAATATACCTACCAAGCAATTAGGAAGGCAACTCCACATGTAATATAATGGTGAAATTCAAGTGCACATAATAGGATCTTGACTGATACTTTCTACAGCAAATGCCTAAAAGTTATTGGAGCTCACAGAAGTGCTCAATTTTTAGTTAACTCCCATTTTTGGTTTTAGGTTTTGTGCTGAGAAGTCACTTTTGTGAGAGCTTTTGATATTTTCAATCACAATTACCCTTTGTGATTATTAAGAATTGCCTGGCAATAATTAAATAGTAGCATATTTCATGGCTTATTCCACAAAAACATTGATTTTTATCCTTTGAACCATAGTTTCAGCTCACTCTGTTGAAACCGTGCATATGCTGAGTATGAGTTCAGCAATTACAGAATTGTATTTGCTTTGAACTGACTGTGGAGGCAATGCCCTCACTTAGCCCACCCTATTTGTGTCATAACAAAATATATCAAAGACAGGATCTGCAAATGGTCATTCCCCTGAAAGAAAGAGAAAGAGAAAGAATTCATTGCAATAGGAAAATAGGACATTTCTCTGCTAGCTAGAGGTATTTGCTAATCCTGAATATCAGATATTGAGGGCATGTCTACAAAGACTAGGGGAAACCTAAGCATTTAGACCTATTTCTGACTTTCAGGTCTAGAAAAAATGACTTAGGGATGCCCCACTGGGTTCAGGTTTGTTTAACCTCCCACCTTATCTAAATGAAGCCTGTGCAAATGTTACCATGCATGACCACCAAATGTCACTGAAGTTTAGTTCATTCAACTGCAGCATGGTCATGTTTTATATGCCCTTTATTATAGCATAAAACTGATTAACATGCCATTGAACATAGATTTAAATCTTTCAAAACATTAAAAAAACCCAGCATATATCTGGACAGTCTCTGGTTGCTAGAGTGAGAGCCAGGCAGAGAGCAAAAGCTGTAAGCTATTTGTGACATTTAACAGCCGTATTAACATCCCTAATTGTAAATGACAGGGCAATTAAGGCTGAAAAAAATATCCCAACAAAGTGGCTTGAGCAATTACAATTGTTCCATTAAAGCAAAAGAACGCATTCAATTTAATGGGAGTAAAAATTCTTTTGCTGAGGTTGTCCAAGTAAATTGATTGTCCAAATTACCAATGTCCCATTTAAATGGCTAAGACTATATGCTGCAATGTATTAGCTGACACACATGACTATTAAAGAGATGCATATCACATCACCATAACCTCTACTGAGTTTAATGACGATTCTGGTTCCACAAGTGCAGAGTATGATAGATATGCTGCTGATGTTGCTGCAAGATGAAGTGTTGTCTCCATTGGTCTTTCTGCATGAGAGACCTCTTTGGGGCAATGATAGATATTTGAAAAATGAAAATTGGTTTTTAAATTCAAGGAAAGATAACAATAGTCATTTGTGAGATACTCATTTGTAAAGACCAAATAACGGGATAAAGTGTAAGAAGGAAACATGGTCTCAAGGTAACAGGAATAGCTTAAGAATTTAGAGATATAAGAGCAGTTCCCAGCCTTAACACAGACTTACAGTGTGATCATTGGTAAAACACCACAGGACTGCATCAAAGCCCTGTGAAGTGAATGGGATGCCTCTTGTAGACTTACAGCAGTTCCTTAACTGAGGTCTTCATCTGTTAATGAGGCTAATAACAGGGATATTGTGAGGACATACTAATTAATGAAGAAGTGGTGAACATCTAGGCTGTGTCTACACTGGCATGATTTTGCGCAAATACTTTTAACGGAAGTCTATACTGGCATGTGCCTTTGTGCAAAAGATTTGCTTTTGCGCAAAAGCATCTGTGCCAGTGTAGACGCTTTCTTGCCCAAGAAATCTCTGATGGTCATTTTAGCCATCGGGCTTTCTTGCACAAGAAATTAACATTGCTGTCTACACTGGCCCTCTTGCACAAGAATACTTGCACAAGAGGGCTTATCCCTGAGCGGGAGCGTCAGAGTATTTGTGCAAGAACCACTGATTTTGTAAATTACAAAGTCAGTGTTCTTGTGCAAATACTCGCGGCCAGTGTAGACAGGCGGCAAGATTTTGCGCAAAAGCAGCCGCTTTTGTGCAAAATCTTGCCAATGTAGACACAGCCCTACTGTGATATGGGAAGGCATAGCAGGAGACACTTAAAAATATATCACAACCAGAAAGGTGCATTAAACTGTATTTGTCCACTTCTTTTCTTTGTCTTGTTGATGAACAGAAAAGCATGGACAACAGGGAAGTTGGGAAAAATTGTGATACCTTCTACCCTGCAGTACCTCTGCAAAGCCCTCTGTGGAACTTACATTTCCATGGTGTGACAGCCAGCCGAGGAGGAAAAGAGTTTGGGCACAGCTGTTTTACAGAATATGCTTCCAAAGGACTGAGCCCTACCTTACATGTGGCATCCTGCCATGACTTTTCTGTCTGAAAAAGGAAAGAGGCTCCAAGCAGAATGAGCACACAGGGAGTTTGGACTGAGAGAGGGTTTGGCAGTGAAAGAGAGGAAGACAACACAATTAGTTGTTAGTGAATTACACTAAAGTAAATCTGTTTAATTAAAAAAAAATCAACAAAAATCCTGAGCTTACAACTTGATGATAAAGCCAAATGGCCCTGTTTTCAAGTTTCAGCCCACTTCCAGACCTACTCTAGCTCTTCTTCCTGTATGATGTGAATAATGTGCAAGCCCCCTAGTGAAGGAGAAACAGTCCTAACAGAGAGTGAAGTTTCAAATGAACTGGTGCTCCAGTAAACTTATCAGCTGGTTGACATCCAAGAGTTCTGCAAAAACTTGTGTGGGATGCAGCTGATATCCTCTCATCATTATGCAATCTCTTGTTGAAATCAGCTACTTTAGGAGAAGACTGGGTAGTAGCAACTATTATGCCACTCTTTGGAGAGAAAAAGTGCTATGTGTGAGCCTTGGCCATTACAGATTGGGAGTCTGATTCTATTAACACCAACTTCACCCCTATATGACTTCACTGATATTCCTTGTGGTATCAGTGACTGGAAAATCAGACCCTCTATTTCAAGTGACACATTACACTTGGTTTCATAACAAAAATCAAAATAGCAGCCTGAATCACCAATGTGTCAGTCCAGCTTTTTGGCCAGAAGTAATTGAATTAATTGTATTGGTATGAACCCTAGAGCTGCTTCGACATATTCATATCATATGTCCTATTTCATTTTAAAAGTATAATGAAACCCAACCAATACTAGGTTCAGTTCCAAGAGGCTAATAATATCTTTCCAGACTTGTGAGTTGAAACATGGTCTGGTGGTCAGAGGCCCAGAGAGCTGGTTTCAGTTCTACTGCAAATATCCTTTGTGATCTTCACTTACTCTCTCTGGGTATGCTTCTTAAACATCTAACCTTTGAGGCTTTGTGCCTCCTTTTCCTATCTAGAAAACGGGATAATAATCCTACCTTTTGCCCTGTCCGTTGTTGTCTTGTTCATTTAGATTGCAAGTTTGCGTGTCTTCTGCTGCTTGGTGGAACAGTGTTTAGCCCAGCCTGGTTCCAGTCTCAGTTGGAGCTTTTAGCCACTACCCTAATAGAAATAATTATAACAATAATAATCTTTTCTGTTTTCATTGGTTTATGGCTTCATGTTGGTTGTTTCTGCACCAAAACTTCGCGTATTTCTTCCAAAATTATGAAGTGTTGAAAGATATCATCAACATAGCTCAGAAGGTCAACTCTTATCTGCAGAGGTGAAAATGTTATTTCACCAAGTACTGCAAAAGAAGTGGACCATCTAATTTATGTGACTCTCTTCAGGTGAATGAAATGACATTTACAATATGTAATCATTTAAAAATACTTACACCATGAAATTGCAAAGTTCTGTTAGAGACCATAAATAATGAAAACTTCAGTTATAGGATTAAATACGGTGACTAATACGGAAAATACCCATAGAATGAGCATTGAAATAGATGTTTTGAGGGGATAAAACAGAAATTTCCAGTATGACCTGTCACCTAGATCTGAACTCATTATTTTACAAGGCAAAGAAATATATTAGAATCCCTTTGGGTGAATGGCTATGCCTGAAAGGAGGCGATTAATTTTTAGTAAAATGTTAATGTAAAAAATTACGTTGACCTTTATGATTAACTTTTCAATATGTTTACACTTAAAACTCATTGAAGTTAAAAATAAGCCAAACCAATCTGAAAAACTTTGAAAAACTCTAGTTATGTCAGATTTGAGAAAGAGCCCCTAAGTACAAGTTGTCTCGTGCAAGATACCGTACTATACACCGACATTTAAGCAGCCGCTTAGTTCCATTGCTTTAAAGTTCGGCATATGCTTTTGGTTGAGTTGGGGCTTCAGTTTAGTTTCAGGTGCAAGCCCAGACCCATTTTAAGTAATCTTAAAAGGTAGTTTCAGAATAAAAAGTCCCGGTGATTATCAAAGGGTTGGATTCAAAGCCCACTGTAGTCAGTGGGAAGCTTTCCATTCAATTCAACGGGCTTTGAATGAGGCCTAACGTTCTTTGGAGCTGTCACACTAACGCTTATAGGAAAAGTCGAGTAACAACACTTCACCTGTACAGAAGTAATGTGTTGCTCTCTTTTTCAAAGTAACGGAAGAAGACTCTAGTACTTCTCTTTGAAGGATTGGAAGTAACTTCATGATGTTTGCCCAGTGTACTGTCCCAGTCTGAGTATGCTAGAAGAGAGCAGGGAGAGGCTCAGGGCTTTAAGTGAACTGCCTGCTGACAAACACTGTACACACTCTGAAGAGATTTGATGGATACAATGATAGTTTACTCACTGAACTAAAAGGCAAATGATGTTTTATGAGAGACACTAATTTGTCGGGTGACTTATTGTCACTGAAACTCAGAGATATTTCTTTTCCCATCTACTATCACACATGAGTTTTCTGTCCAAACAGAAATTGTGCCGCCTACTCCAAAGTACAATTTACACAGAGTGGATGGAATTAACTTTTCTTAATTTGTGCAGCCCGGTAATGCCATGTGAGCTAGGTGGCCAAGATCTGGCCCAGTACAGCAGATGTGCTGGAGGCTGTTCTGTCTTTGGCTGATGATCTCCCCTGTCTCAGCTGTCCTTGGTTGTACATAACATTGGTTTAAAGCCATTTTTCCCACCCCAGATAGCTACTCTTCTACTTAACATAGCTCAACCAGTCTGGAGAAGCTGAGCCACTATAGCCAATGAAATTACAGAGAGAATTTAGCTAGGCAGAATTTAAGTCCAAAGCATTTGCCTTTATCACATCATAAAGTTCTTAATGTATCACAGTATTTGGTTTTGACATTTTATATTATAACACAATAAAAAGAGCAGCTAACCACTACGACTTCCAGTTGCTTATATTATAATGTATGGAACAAGGCAATCTGCTCACAGCATTGCAAAACAACTATTGAAGAAACTGAGGTGTTTACAAAATGTAATGCCACAAAGTGTTGTGGAATATTATGATTACAGAATTCTCTTGTTATATTAATTACATTCATGCAAGCTGAAGAATAAAAGGCCAGCATCAAAGAGGGCATCTACCAACTTCAGGGCTCCATCATAGTTTTGGATGAGCCAGACGGGGCATGAAGGCACCATGCCTAGTTAGCATGGTGTCATACTGCCCCAGGAGCAGGCTGGGATGTAGACTGTGAGGCAGAGAGTTGGTCTGGTAAACAGTGCTCCCACAAAGCCAATTCTCTCTCATCTTCTCATCCTACCCCCTTCTTGATAACTCCTGACAGATAGTGTGGGGAAAACAGAACCCTTGCTAAGACTGCTCTGCTGTGGTTAGTTTGTGTCAAGGAATAGCGACACCTGGTACACCCATACTTCCCTTAGTGGGCACACACGATAGGCTGTGCTCTGAGACTCAGGGTTTCAATACCAACAAGCTATTTTTGTGCTTTCTACAATTTCATGAAATAGCAGCAGTCCAGATCTCACTGGCAAACATGTGACCAGCTGAATGATCAGGAGAATGACAGCTTAAATGCCTGAAAAAAGAAATTTCTCCTTTGTGCTCTATTCATTGGCAGCAGGTAGCCATTAGTCATGACTGAGGTGTCTGCTGCCTTTGAAGCCTCACATCTCACTAAGGCTGTTTAAATAAGATTTGTTTTAGCTTGAACCTGTGGCAGCACCAATGCAATGTAATGGAGACTTCAAATGCTTCTGCTGTAGCTCTCAGCTGCTTAGCTACCACGAAGGACTCTTTAAAAGAGTTTCTAACTGGGAATATAGATTAAAATTACATATAGGTAACTGTGGTTTTACTTGTCAACATTTCGGGCTACTATAGAAGGCAAGAGGCAGATATAGAGGAAGGAGGTAAGAACAGGTATGAACAGGACTCAGACAGGGCAGTCTTGCATTCACCCCAACTGCAGTGACCTGTGACTCTGTAATCACTATCACTATAGTAGTTACATTTCATAGGGTGCAGGATTTAGCTAGTAGTTTACAAAACCCAAACCAAGATCTTTAGTCACAAATACAGTGCCTCCACCAGAGCCAGTTTCTTCTCAGATGTAAATAAGTGTAACTGCACGAATGTGACAATGAAGCTAAGAGTTATACCCGTTGAGGATCAAGCCCAAAAAATCTAAGGTAAAACTTAGCCATGTTCAATGAAGAACTAGTGAGGGTACGTCAAAAAAACTTTTTTTGAGGAGTAACATTAGTTCGGACTAAGGGCTTTAGTCCGAACTAACGCGTCCCGGCACGCACTTCCTGGTTCGAATCAGCTGTGATTCGAACTAGCGCGCCGGCGAGATCATGTTAATGGAGCGCGGGATATTTAAATCCCCGCTTCATTAACTACTTCGGTTGTCTCCATTTGCATCCCTAGTTCGAACTAGGGATGCAGTGTAGACGTACCCTGAGTCTTGATCTTTGTGCAGAAATATTACATGGTGCCTCAACTGTACTCCTGAAGAGGGAAAGGAAACATTAATGTGTGAACTTAACATCTGAAGGTTACAGCTTTGTGCTTGGTTTTCCTCATATCTCAGCCTGACCTCAGCCATTTGTTCTGGAGAAACTTTATATTTCTTGGCAGTTGTAACCACTCTTAACAAAGACTAAAATTTTTCTGTGCATGTATTTTACAGATAACCACCCTGTTTGTGTTCTTAGTGCATTCCTTTTCCTTTCTCGTTTGACACTTTTATCCCCGGGGCAGTGAGACAAACAGCAAAGGGTTGCTATGAGGTTGGGGCTGCACTGAAAGTTTTCTTCACTCTGCAAGCTTCAACCACCTTCTCCTGTACTTACATATTTTAAATTATCCTTTTAACAAACTATTCCAAGAATGAGGACATCTGGAAAGACGGGGCCCATTGGAGTGAATGGGATTTTTGTCATTGACTTCAGTGGGGTCAGTAGCTTTGTGATTCCAGCTGCTACTTTCATTGAGCCCAATTTGTTACTTTAAGCCACCGCAAACTAGCATCTGTAAAATGCTTCCACATCCCTGCACAGTTCCAGCTAGGTAGAGGAAATACCAGGATCTTAATATATGGTTGAGAAGATGGTGCAAAGAAAAGGGCTGATATTTGGCTTGAAACCCCCTCTTGGAGTTTGCCAGTCCTAGAACACTGGTCTGAGCTGCTAGAGGTTCCTACCTAATGGACTGCAATACTGGCTACCAGAGCCCTCTGCCACCATTTTCCAGCATACATACAAACAGACATGAGGATAGAAATGCACTAGAAATCCCTGCTAGGCCATAGTAATTCAGTTTCCTGTGGGCTGTAATCCTTTAGTCTAATTTTGGTTGTTGAGTTTAGTGTGTGGGTGCCTGGGTGGCACTTATGATATACAAGTGACCAGACAGATGATCTGGTGGTCTTCTCTGGCTATAACAGTGCTGTAGCACTCACCTCCAGACTCATCCTCAGCACACAATCTGCCTGGGAATGTGCCAGGGAGAGAGCAGGAGTTGGGATAAATTGTGAATGGTAGGAGGCGGGGTATTGGGTGATTTGTTAAAGTTTAATATCTATAAGTTAATCATAAGCCCAGTCTCCAGATTCTATTTCCCTAGACCAAATAAAGTCCCCCCTTTGTCATATTATTATTTGGAGGGATTTTATTGTTTCCTGTGCTCTCGGTTTTATAGTCCTTACCAGCAGGGGTAGCATTATTTATTTTTCCTAGGGAGAGCACAGCAAGGCTTGGGTAGAGGTAGCAAGAATCACAAAAAAGAACCTAGAACCATTCAACGGGAGGGAGCAGCCACTCCAAGTAGCAAATACCACAGAGAAGACTTGAATTACCTCTCAACGGGATACAAATATCAGGGAACGTTTTGGGGACAAAGGACCCTAAACAAAGGAAATTGTCTCCATTTCAATCAAAAGGGATCCAGAGTCCTAGCATGTAAATTAAATAAGGGATTGGAGAAGTATTTAAACTAAGAGTTGCAGGAGGAGTGAAGGCGCATGTAAATCTGACACATCTGTTAAGACCTTTGGTAATGCAATGGTACCTGTGTATCCAGTTAAATTCAGGGCGTGTCTTAACAACTGATTTAGAACAGGTGAAGAACACTGAAGTACTTTCCATAATCATAAAGCTTTCTTATCTCCCTTCATGTGGCAATCTGAAAAGCAACATTAAGGTTAATGTTCAAGTTCGTCATCTATGCAGGGCTGGTCGTAAGCAATTGGAGGCCCTGGGCTGCCAGATGGTTTCAAAAATTTGTCAAGCAAAAAAACAGAACAAAAAAATGCCAGGGAAAAAATTTGTCGAGCAAAAAAAAAAAGGCCAAGGAGTAGTAACCAGGGAAACCTGGGGAGAGGATTCAGCTCTGTCGGCAGCCCCTTGAAAATGGTGACCCTAAGACTGGCTCTGGTGACATAGAACAAATCCAGGCAATCCTCCTGGAGAAGGATCTTGGAGGGCAGCAGTTCACTAGCTATTCCATGGGTCGGATGTCTTCTCCACTCAGATAAGGAAGCATCCTTCATGATCAGAGTTATATCACTCATGTGAGGTTCCGATGTGAGCTGCTGCATTCCATATATTACATGGCAGGGTGAAGCCAGGAGGATGGTTGATTATTGATCCTCCTGTCTTCCTGCAGCCTCCACCACTTGTCTTTTAGTGACAATTCTCAGGTGTTTAGAGCTTTGACTGCTAATCAGAAGGGGCTCCTTGATTTGAGGCAGCAATGCGAGTGCATTGGAGTGCTTAATATATGGGTGAATCAGGAGCAGTGACTCTGAAGTCATATTTTGATAATATTGGTGCCCTCTGTATGGGTATGTCTACACTACAAAGTTAATTCGAACTAACAGATGTTAGTTCGAATTAACTTTGATAGGCGCTACACTAGCACTCCGCTAGTTCGAACTTAATTCGAACTAGTGGAGCGCTTAATTCGAACTAGGTAAACCTCATTTTACGAGGACTAACGCCTAGTTCGAATTAGCTAGTTCGAATTAAGGGCTGTGTAGCCACTTAATTCGAACTAGCGGGAGGCTTGCCCTCCCCAGCTTTCCCTGGTGGCCACTTTGGGCTACACCAGGAAAACTCATCTGCCCCCCTCCCGGCCCCGGTGCCCTTAAAGGGGCACGGGCTGGCTACAGTGCCTGTGCCAGGTGCAAGCCTGCCAGCACCCAGCCAGCAGACCCTGCACCTGGCATGACTCGAGCCAGCCACCCTCTGCCACCCAGCCCTCCACCTCTTCTCGGGACCAGGCTGGCGGCTCCCAGGAGCCTGCCCGGGTCCGCAAGAGGTGGGCACCCGCCTGGTCTAGAGCGGAGATTGTGGACCTCATCCACGACGTCTGCACTAGGCACAGGAAAGTGGCCGTCTAGGGCAGGCTAGCTACCAGCCTGGCCAGCCGGGAGCAGGTTGGCATGAAAATCAAAGTGGTCCACTGAGACCCCCAACCCTGAGCCCTGAGCTTAGAATGTCCGTACTGGGTCAGACCAAAGGTCCATCTAGCCTAGTAGCCTGTCTGCCGACAGCGGCCAACACTAGGGACCCTGGAGGGGATGGACCGAAACAATGACCAAGCCATTTGTCTTATACCATCCATCTCCAGCCTTCCACAAACAGAGACCAGGGACACCATTTCTACCCCCTGGCTAATACCACTCCTTGGACCTAGCCTCCATGACTTGATCTCACTTCCCTTTAAACTCTGTTCTAGTTCTAGCCTTCACAGCCTCCTGCAGCAAGGAGTTCCATAGGTTGACTATTTGCTTTGTGAAGAAGAACTTTATTAGTTTGAAGCCTGCTATCCATTCATTTCATTTGGTGTCCTCTAGTCCTTCTATTATAGGAACTAATGAAAAACTTTTCTTTATGTACCCTCTCCACATCACTCATGCTTTTATAGACCTCTATCATATCCCCCCTCAGTCTCCTCTTTTCTAAGCTGAGAAGTCCCAGTCTCTTTAGCCTCTCCTCATATGGGACCTGTTCCAACCCCCTGATCATTTTAGTTGCCCTCCCCTCTCCCACTCTCTCTCTTCCCCTCTCCCACCTCCTTTTCCCAGTTTCCCCGAGTTTTGCTCAATAAAGAGAGTTTCTATTTTTGAACACACGTCCTTTATTTTGTACATCAGGAAGGGGGGCTTGGGAGGGGTAAGTGGAAGGAGGTGAGGGAGGAATGGGGTACGAGCCCCCGATGGGGAGGACTGGGGTGGCTCTGTGGGCTTCTCGGGGTGGAAGCTCTCCTGAAGCCCCTTGATTGACCCCCCCCCCCTCCGGATGGCAGCCTGAGGCAAGTGTAGCCGGGCTGATGGCCGAGTGCTGTGATGTGCCGAGTGTGGGCACTCAGGGCACTCGAAGCCAGGACTGCTTTGCAAGTGGGGAACCGTGAGAACTGTCTGTCCGGGGTGGGGGTTGAGTCCCTTTAAGCACAGCCCTCGGCTAGCCTGAGGCAGCAGCTCCATACTCTAAGTCCTAATCTGATTCCCTGCCGGCACTGCTTCCAGCCATCCTTAACCTCTGTTCAGTGTCCACTCAGTGTGGACATGCTAGTTCGAATTAGCAAAACACTAATTCGAACTAATTTTTTAGTCTAGATGAACTAGTTCGAATTAACTTAGTTCGAATTAACTAATTCGAACAAAGTTAGTTCGAATTAGTGCTGTAGTGTAGACATACCCTATAAGAATAGTGCTAAAAATGCAGGAGGATGGGGAGCCAAAATAGCAGCGGTGACTTTGGCACTCCTGTGACAATGTCCCTAGCAGCATTCAATCGCACATGAACCGCTTACATTTATAGGCTACCTACACATATGTGGCAGTTACAAAGATGTGAACATCTGCTGCCCAAGTGGTCCTGGCTGGTGGATCAAATTGTCCCTCGCCTTTGTCTGGGCAGCAAGATGCTTCCGATAGCTGGGATATGCATGGCTGCAATCCAAAAATTGATAGGATAACAAGCCTTGTGGATAAGGGAGAAGCGGTGGATGTCATATACCTAGACTTTAGTAAGGCATTTGATACGGTCTCACATGATATTCTTATTGATAAACTAGGCAAATATAACTTAGATAGGGCCACAATAAGGTGGGTGCATAATTGGCTGGATAACCGTAGTAAGAGAGTTGTTGTTAACGGTTCTAAATCCTGCTGGAAAGGGATAACAAGTGGAGTTCCTCAAGGGTCTGTTTTGGGACCCGTACTGTTCAATATCTTCATCAATGATGTAGATATTGGGATAGAGAGTACACTTATTAAGTTTGCAGATGATACCAAACAGGGTGGGGTTGCGACTTCTTTGGAGGATAGGGACATAATTCAAAATGACCTTAGCAAGTTAGAGAAATGGTCAGAGGTAAACAGGATGAGGTTTAATAAAGAGAAATGCAAAGTGCTCCACTTAGGAAGGAACAATCAGTTCCATACATACAAGATGGGAAGCGACTGTCTAGGAAGGAGCATGGCGGAAATAGATCTAGGGGTCATAGTGGACCACAAGTTGAATATGAGTCAACAGTGTGATGCTGTTGCAAAAAAAGGAAATATGATTCTAGGTTGTATCAACAGGTGTGTTGTAAGCAAAACTCGTGAAGTCATTCTGCCGCTCTACTCTGCACTAGTTAGGCCTCAGCTGGAGTACTGTGTCCAGTTCTGGGCGCCACATTTCAAGAAAGATGTGGAGAAATTTGAAAGGGTACAGAGAAGAGCGACAAGAATGATTAAAGGTTTAGAGAACATGACCTATGAAGCCAGGCTTCATGAACTGGGCTTGTTTAGTTTGGAAAAAAGAAGATTAAGGGGGGACATGATAGCGGTTTTCAAATATCTAAAAGGGTGTCACAAGGAGGAAGGAGAAAATTTGTTCCTCTTGGTTTCTGAGGACAGGACAAGGAGTAATGGGCTTTAAGTGCAGCAGGGGAGGTTTAGATTGGACATTAGGAAAAAATTCCTAACTGTCAGGGTGGTCAAATATTGGAATAAATTGCCAAGGGAGGTGGTGGAATCTCCCTCTCTGGAGATATTTAAGAAGAGGTTAGATAGACATCTGTCAGGGATGGTGTAGATGGAGCTTGGTACTGCCTTGAGGGCAGGGGGCTGGACCCGATGACCTCTTGAGGTCCCTTCCAGTCCTATTATTCTATGATTCTATGAAAACCACACCAAGCTGTTTTGGAAACTCCTCAGTGTGGCAACTGGAATGTCTGGGTCAGACAGCTGGGAGCTGAGCTATGGAGAGAGAAGGGGCCAAATTTGAGCTGGGGAGCAAGCCAAGCCAGTTAGAAAGAACCAGAGAAGCAGCCCAAAGAGCAGGTCAATGCTGGGAGTAGAGCCGCATGACCAGCCCAGAGAATAAACCGGAGCTGGGAGCAGAGGTGCAACTGCCAGAATCACAGAGGCCAGAGGGGGCTGGAGGCAGAGCAGCAACAGTGATGAAGCAGAGTGGAGCCAAAGCTGAGGCTGGAGCATTCCGGAGCCGGATGCAGTGAGCAGCTGGGGAGAGCAAGAGGGGTCACTGGACAGAAGGCCCAGTTGTAAGGCAGAACTGATATATTCATGTAAAATGTGAACAATGAGATTGAATGTCAAGGTAAAATATCTACTGTGAGATTACCCTGTGAACATCTGTAAAGTGTCTATGTGCATGTTATAGGACTGATGTTATTTATATGTATGAGGTTATTTACCCATTGAAATGTATGTAGATCTAAATATATGCAAAATACTGCCTCATTTCAAAATGGATTCCAAAAACTCCATTTTGAAATAATAGAACTTTCTCTGGTCATCCATTTTAGAAATATAGATCTGTTACATCTACAGGTAGCTGTTAGAGTTTGAAAATAATAACTCACCTGCCTGTTGTAATTTGAATATAACATGAATATTAATAAGCCATGTGTCAACCAATAGTTTTAAACCACGCCTGGAGAGCATTTCCTATGAGCCAATCACCTTTGAGTGGAACACTTATGAATATGTATGAACCTTGAGTATTTAAGCCTCTGCCACGCAGCAGTTGCTGCTGCGTCGGGTCGCATCGGGTTCTTGTTCCGTCGGGATAGGCTCTAGGCTAGATTAGAGAGAGAGAGTGTGTTTATCATTCTTGTCCTAGGTGTATGAAAGAGGTCTTGTAAAGAGATTTTTTTAAGGGAAGCTGGCGCAAGGCCATTCTTCACTCTTTTAAATGTTAATTTAGTTATTTCCAGGGTTAGATCTGACGTAAGGTCAGATCTACTCACTTAGGATAGGTAATTAGGTTAGTTAGCTTAGTATTTTAGTTAGGTTAGTTCTCGTCGTCGAGTCTGTACGGCAGGTTGCGTCGGTCACCGCATGTCAGCCGTCCTTGTGCTTGTTCGTTGGGCTCGTTGCGATTTAGAATAAGGTTTTATTTTTAGGTTAAGCTTAGGGTAGGTTAGGATAGAGTCTAGCTTCTATTGCCTGATCCTGCTGCTCCGAATCGCGGAGAAGAGGTGTCGAGGACCAGAAGCTTCGCGGAAGGCGAACCAACTGTCATCGCTCTCCATCTGCACTTCGAGGGATCTCCTTAGCTGTCCCTCTCCTGCGGCTTCTAATTAGCCAAGGGATCGTAGGTCACTAAGCATAGGGATCATCCGACGAGGGACGCCTGGCAGTTCCTCCTTGAAGGCTTTCAATAAGCCCAAGGGTTGTAGGTCGCCAACACCACCTCAAGCGCCCTTTTCGTCGCTGCAGACTCTGTAAGTAGGTATAGGGACTTGGAGGGACTTCCCTTCCTTGTCCATGTAGTATAAGAGGGGACTGCCCCCTTCCATGTTCATTAGAGGTATATTTGTTAAATATTATGTTAAACAATATAGTCTTGTGGTTTTCAGTAAAATCCCGGTCTTAAGTTTTATTTCACGCGCCCTATTAATCTAAGATCTGATACTCTCTGGTGATCAGATACGGTTGGGGGTCACACACCTGACATACCATCCCTAGCAGATGAGCTCAGTCACTAGGTGACTGTCGGGAGTAGTGTCCATAAGACCTTCTCCATTATGTTCAAAGAGATACAGCTAACACGGTGCAGGAAGAAGCCAACAGCCAAGAGACCTTGCAGGCCACACTTGGAGGGGGGAAACCATAGTCCCCAGGTGGAGGAGGGGGATGACACTGGGAAGAAGGATCCTGGCACCTAGGGTATGTCTACACTACATGGCTCCATCGACAGAGCCATGTACATTACCTTTGTAGACATAGGAAAATGAAGCAGTGATTTAAATAATCGCTGATTCATTTAAATTAAAATGGCTGCCGCGCTGTGCCGATCAGCTGTTTGTCGGCACAGCGCTGTAGTCTGGATGCTCCGCGGTTGACATCAAAAGCATTTGTCAACCTCTCCAGTAAACCTCATCCCACGAGACATACCGGGGAGGTCGACAAATGCCTTTGATGTCGACAGTGGAGCATCCAGACTACAGCATTGTGCCGACAAACAGCTGATCGGCACAGCGCGGCAGCCATTTTAATTTAAATGAAGCGGCGATTATTTAAATTGCTGCTTCATTTTCCTGTTTCTATTAAGGTAATTTACACGGCTCTGTCGATGGAGCCTAGGGCTACGTCTAGACTGCCATGATTTTCCAGAAATGCTTTTAACGGAAAAGTTTTCCGTTAAAAGCATTTTCGGAACAGAGCGTCTAGATTGGCACGGACACTTTTCCGCAAAAGCACTTTTTGCAGAAAAGTGTCCGTGGCCAATCTAGATGCGCTTTTCCGCAAAAAAGCCCCAATCGACATTTTCGTGATCAGGGCTTTATTTCGGAAAACACACCTCAGCTGTCTACACTGGCCCTTTTGCGCAAAAGTTTTGCGCAAAAGGAACTTTTGCCCAAATGGGAGCAGCATAGTATTTCCACAAAAAGCACTGATTTCTTACAATAGGAAGTCACTGCTTTTGCGGAAATTCAAGGAGCCAGTGTAGACAGCTGGCAAGTTTTTCCGGAAAAGCAGCTGATTTTCCGGAAAAACTGGCCAGTCTAGACATAGCCATGTAGTGTAGACATACCCCTAGAGCCCAAAGGTGCATGGACACCATCAGAACAAGTGACTCAAAGAATTCCTGCAGCACAGCCAGGGCCTGGAAAGGAGGCCTTGGACGTGTGAAGAACTTCCCTTCCATACCAGAGACTGCTGTTTGCGATGTCCCCTGCCACAGAGAAAGGTCATATGTTTCCTTTCCTGAAAAAAATGTATTTGTATTTGAAAGGAGAAAGATTGTCTGCTTTCTGGTAAAGAGAAATGACTGAGCAACTAATGTACTACAGATTGCGTGAAATTTAATTCAAGGCCCCATGTGGGCCAAAGCGTTAACTAATTTGTCTAATGAGACCATTTCAGATTGAGTAGAAAAAAAAAACAGAGACTCTAAAAAAGGAGCCTCCTTTTAGTTTTACTGCCAGTGATTCAAATGTGGGCTTCCTACTTAAGGAAGGTAACAGAGGTCCATAAATGTATCATACAGGCACATACTGGCCATGTTTCCAACTTGCGTATATTGTCAGAACTTTACTGACATCAGTGGGTATGTGCCAGTTTACATTATCTAAACATCTGTTCCAGAAACACTAAATGTGGTGCATATTCAACCTCATTGTGCCAGCCTGCAGTTCCTAAAAAACCTTCTTTTTGTACTAAAATGAGAAAGTTCACTTAGTTTTGGGATTAGAAAATTTTGAAGGTCTTTCATATAAGCTACGTCTAAACTGCATCCCTTTGCTGAGAGAGGGATGCAAATCATGCACTTTGGAAGTGCAAATGAGCCCGGGATTTAAATATCCCGGACTACATTTGCATACTCATCTTCCGACCGCTGTACCGATTAGGCTCAGTGTCGAAAATGAAAGTAATGTGTAGCCGTGGCTCTGCCGACAGATGAAATGAGAGAGAGTGTCTATTCAGTGTGGACTCTATCTTTCAAAAAAGCAGATCACTTTTTTGATGTGCTTTGGAAGTGTGGACACTCTCTTTCGGAAGAAGTTTTTTTGGAAGATCTCTTCTGGAAAGGCTTCTTAAGAAAGAAGCCTGCAGTCTAGACATAGCCTCAATATTCTCCTTTCCAAACTAAACAAGCCCAATTCATTCAGTCTTCCTTCACAGGTCATGTTCTTTAGACTTTTAATCGTTCTTGTGCTCTTCTCTGGACCTTCTCCAATTTCTCCACAGCTTTCTTGAAATGTGGTGCTCAGAACTGGACACAGTAGTCCAATCGAGACCTAATCAGAGCAAAGTAGAGCACAAGAATGACTTATGGCATCTTGCTCACAACACTCCTGTCAATGCCTCCCAGAGTCATGTTTGCTATTTTTGCAACAGCATCACACTGTTGGCTCATATTTAGCTTGTGGTCCACTATGACCCCTTGATCCTTTTCTGCCATACTCTTTTCTAGACAGTTGCTTCCCATTGTGTATGTGTGAAACTGATTATTCCTTCCTAAGTGGAGCACTTTGCATTTGTCCTTATTAAACTTCATCCAATTTACCTCAGATCATTTCTTCAATTTGTCCAGATCATTTTGAATTATGACCCTGTCCTCCAAATCAGTTGCCAAGCTCCATCCCAGCTTGGCATCATCTGCAAACTTCATAAGCATATTCTCCATGCCAATATCTAAATTGTTGATGAAAATATTGAACAGAACCAGTCCCAAAACAGACCTCTGCGGAACTCCACTTGTTATGCCCTTCCAGGAGGATTGTGAAACATTAACAACCACTCTCTGAGAATGGTTATTCAGACAGTTATGCTCCCACCTTATAGTAGCTCCATGAAAGTTGTAGTTGCCTATTTTATTGATAAGATGATCACGTGAGATCGCCTTAAATACCTTATTACAGTCTAGGCATACCACGTCCACTGCTTCTCCCTTATCCACCAGACTCGTTATCCTATCAAAAAAAGCTGTCAGATTGGTTTGACATGATTTATTCTTTACAAATCCATGCTGGCTGTTACCTGTCATCTTATTATCTTCCAGGTGTTTGCAGATGAATTCCTTAAATACTTGCTCCATTATCTTTCCTGGCACAGAAGTTAAACTGACTGGTCTGTAGTTTCCTGGGTTGTTCTTATTTCCCTTTTTATAGATGGGCACTATATTTGCCCTTTTCTAGTCTTCTGAAATCCTTCCTGTCTTTTGTGATTTTTCAAAGGAAGGCATCAGGCATTGCTGTTTTTTGGGTCCCTTTACCCCAAATGACTGCTATCTGTTAGCTACACTGCTAAATTGAAAAAAATGTGAGAAGGCATATAATGTAATATTTTGAGTCTCTCATTCTGGTGAAACCTAAAGAGATATGCTAATACATTGCCCTTTGCTTTGCTGGGCATTCTAAGCTTCAAACAACCTACTTAATCATTTATAATCCCTGAAGCAACAGATACAATGAGCCAGATTCCCTGGGCAGCATGGCCACTTTGTACTTTGGCATAATTTCTCCCTTAAATTGTGCCAGACCAAAGGAAATCGTCTGAGTGATTTTATAGTGGTACAGAGCCAACACAGGGGTTTTGACCAAACTACCCCTTACCTTACAGCTGGTGTAACAGGGAAAGGGGTGTCTCGGTGTCACACTGAATGGTTGTCACATTGTCAACCCCTATTGACCTTTGCAGACTGGCACAATTTAGAGCTGTCCAAATACAGAGAAAAGAGACTGGCTTTGCACAGTGTAACAAGAAGAACTGGGAAGCTTTAGCAGACCTCTTTTCCTGCATGCTGACCTTTATTCTCTACAGTTTAGCTAAACCTAGGTTCTCTATAATGTTATTTTAATGACTTTGGCCAATCATTTATTCATATTAGTAAGGATTGCTCATAAGATTATTCCCCTAAGATTCAATAGGTTTGCTTATGTAAGTACGGGGGTCGGGGGAGGAGGGTGGAGGGAGAGGGACACACTAGGTAGGAGGGGTGTCAATCAAATTCCTTCTCATTCATATGTGAGCTCATGATTTTTCAGCCATCCTGCACTCAAAATGCTCTAATCACTTTTTTTTCAAGCACTACAGTTCAACACAAAAGTCTGCATAGAGAGAGACAGAAACAGTGTAAATACAACCCATCCTGCTCCAGGTTGTCTTTTCAGAAATAAAAGGCCCGATTTGCAGGAAAGATTTCTTTCAGGTCCTGATTACATATAGAGTAGACCTGGTTCGTGATAAAACCCTCTTTGATCCAGTATGTGACCCAGTACTGGAACCCAGATGGAGTATTATCAAACAACTTTAATTTATACTTGATGGGAAGCTCGTCCTAACAGAAATCACCCCCACTTCTGCCATTCAAACAAGCCCTCAAACTCTCTGGCTGTGTCTAGATTGGCCAGTTTTTCCGGAAAATCAGCCGCTTTTCCAGAAAAACTTGCCAGCTGTCTACACTGGCCACTTGAATTTCCGCAAAAGCACTGACTTCCTACTGCAAGAAATCAGTGCTTTTTGCAGAAATACTATGCTGCTCCCGTTCGGGCAAAAGTCTCTTTTGCGCAAAGCTTTTGTGCAAAAGGGCCAGTGTAGACAGCTCAGATTTGTTTTCCGCAAAAAAGCCCCGATCGCGAAAATGGCTTTTGCGGAAAATGGCTTTTGCGGAAAAGTGTCTGTGCCAATCTAGACGCTCTGTTCCAAAAATGCTTTCAACGGAAAACTTTTCCGTTAAAAGCATTTCCGGAAAATCATGCCAGTCTAGACACAGCCTCCAAGTTCAGCCCCAGAAGCACACTGCACAGTGACCAGACCACAACACCTCAAAGTAGCACTGGACCCTGCCAAAAGAAAAGTACAAAAAAGATGCCAAAATGCAAGAGAAGCTCCACTGCTGCAGTAACCAACATTCCCCACAACACACTTTTTGAGATCCACGTGTCCTACATGGGAGGCTGTTGTAAGTTGTGATGTACTTCATCCAGTGCACCCTGCGGGGCCGACACCCACCATGGGCCCTAGGGTAAGTGTGTGAGGGACTGTCTCTGTGCCCTGGAAGGGGAGGGACCTCTGGCAGAAGGTTGGGGCAGGGCAGCCAGCCCTCAGCACTGCTCGGACCACAGCGCTGGCCCCTCCCATACCGCAGAGCCCATTGGAGTGTGTGAAGCAGCACTCTGGTACTCTGCCAATTCAAAGGGGCTTGGGGCTCTGGCCGCCGCCGCCGCCGCTGCTGAAATAACAGTGGTGGCAGCTGGGATCTGCCCCCTGTTGGCAGATCTGAGTGCACCCACTGCCCCAATAACATCTCTGAGTCTTTTATGGTTGTCCTGTGCGAGTTCATTCAGGAGTGCAATGTTTGTCTGGTTTGACCCACAAACACCGCATTGCCTGTGGATGAACACATTTCACCAACTGATTGTTCTAAGTCTGACTTCGTCATTCTCATCCTCAAAGAAAAACTGTGCACATTTAGAGACGAGCATGGGAGCTTTCATTCATAACTTTGATCGACACTACAAATCATAGGCTAAATAGAGACACTGGATTTATGGCTTATTACAAAAATGTATGGCCTATTAACAATCCTCCTCCCAGTTGCTCTCGCCCTTTTTTTCACCTTTATGTCCAGGTGTTCATGGGCCATTTCCCCTTGAATGGTCCCTTGAAATATGTGTTAACTGGGTATGCAAAATAATCCATTCCAGGCTGCATTTATGTGTGACACCCTGAATACATTTCCCACACAGGAAGAAGAGTTCTGTGGATAGCTTGTCTCTGTCCTCTCAACAGGAGATGGTCCAATATTACTACACCCACCTTGCCTCTCTATTATCTTCAACCAAATGGCTACAACAACATTGCACAGAATTAGAACAAGGAGACTTGTGGCACTTTAAGGACTAACAAATGTATTTGGACATAAGCTTTTATGGGCTGAAGCTCATGAAAACTTATGCCCAAATACATTTGTTAGTGTTAAAGGTGCCATAAGACTCCTAGTTGTTTCTGGTTATCCCTCTGAAACTGTACATAGAGAACAACATAGTCATAATGGTGTGTCTAGACTACAGGGTTTTTTCGAAAAAAGTGGCTTTTTTAAAAAAAAAAAAAAAAACTTCCCCTGCATCTAGACTGCAACTGCGTTCTTTCAAAAGTAAATTGAAAGAATGCCGCAGTTTTTTCGATTACAGTAAACCTCATTTTACTAGGAATAATGATTTTTTGAAAGTACTCTTTTGAACAAAGTGCTATTGAATGCAAACTGTGCTTTTTCGAAATACAGCATCTAGACGCTCTTTAGAAAAAGCAGCTCGCTTTTTTTGAAAAATCTGCTTGTAGTCTAGATGCTCTCTTTCGAAAGAAGCTTGTAGTCTAGACGTAGCCTATGTCTGTAAATTGGACCCATATCCCATCCTATTTCTTTTTGTCTTCTTCAGCATAGCACCTGTTCCATCATGTCTCAACATTTTAGGGGTGCCTGTAATAATGAATAATCACCTAAATTACCACTTTGATGCAATTTGCAAGCAGTGTCTTGTTACTCACAAATATCAGAAATCTTTCCAGATGTACATGTATTGCATTTGATAATGTGGGTGAATTTAATTTAGGCCTTGCAAAGTTAGTAAATATGTGTGAACAGTACTGAAATGTATTAACAATTCACCTTGGTCAGTAATATTTGTTTTATTGTCCAGTTTGTTTAGCTCTGCAGTTACCCAAAGGCATGTGCAAATCCCCAATAGGGAGAAGCAAAATCAAGTATTGTACCCCAAAGGAGATTTTTGATTGGCACCCATGTCTTTCCTTTTATGTCAATGGGGTTTTATGGGAGTGAAGCCTGTACCCAACTTTTAGATGTGGAAAAGAAAGAGCCTTTGTAAACATGGGCATTGACAACCTCTGTGGGCCCCAGGGCAAGATGGGGAGAGAACCCTGTCTCTGCACTCGACAGCCAGCCCTCCATACCACTCAGAGCACACCACCACCCTCCCACCAGGCCTCAGTACAACCCAGAGCACAGCAACCCCCATCCTTCACAGTTGCCTGGAGCGCATAGTGCAGTACTCTGGCAACAATTTAAAGGGCCTGGCGCTCCAGCCGGCAGTAGGAGTGGTGGTGGCCAGGAGCCCTAAGCCTCTTTTAATTGCCGGGTCCCAGGGCAATAGCCCCCTTTGCCCTCTCCATGTTGGCGGACCTGTTTCTAAATGAGGCTCTGTACACCACATGCCTTTTCTTGAACAATAAAATAAAGTTACATACCCTAGAGCGCTAGTGATTTCTGACACCAGGCAACTGTGAAGCTCACTTATAAGATGACTTGAGGTTTCTCTCTGCCTCATGAAATCTGCAGGGCATAGAGAGGTGCCATCCTGACACTTATGACAGCCCTTCACTGCAAAGGACACAAGAGGGCATGTCTGACGTGTGAATTTGAACTATCCTCACTGCCTTACAGACCCCTGGATGCCAGAATGCCCCCCCTCTCCCCCGGGGTTGTGGGCAGGCATGAGGTTGTTTAACTAGGGCCAGTTGTATACAGTATTGTACACAAAAATGAAACAGTCTGGATAGGAAAAAAATATCTGCAAATTAGTTGGTGTGTATGCAGCAGTACAAATAACTACATTTAATTAAACTAAGATTTTAATTAAGTTTATATGAAAGTAAAAAATCTAGGTAATGAAATATTGTTTAGTACCTTGATTTGTTCAATTTCATTTTATTGATTTGCATGATATGATTTATAGAGAATCAGCTGCTCTCGCAAGTAGTAATAATAATACAATAAATCAAAACTAGATGAGACAAACTGGAAGTTAATCTAACATTAAATAACTGGAAATGTTTCCTATTCCGTAAAAAATAGAGTGAAAAAACACTGAAGCATGCTGCAAACTGGATCCTCCATCATGCCATTCCATTGTGATAAAACATTATTAGAGCAAAATCTTGATGTTTTCAAGAACCCTTATAGTATATTGTTTATCAGTTATGCAGTAAAGTGAGGCCAACACATTATTAAAGTGCAGATTTTAAATTGGACTTTAAAACATCCTTTTGTGTTACATGCCAAAGTAAATCAGGCAACTACTGTGGCATTTGTGTACATATGGACATGGTGTACACAATTAAAGTTACCACCTGGCCAGTATTTGACCAGCCCGGATGGAATTTTTTATGGCTTTACCACTTGCCAGAAAAATAATTTAATTGTCAAGGTTTTATTTTTTTAATGTGGGTCTAAAGAAGGAAGGTGCTGGGGTCTTGGCATTTAAAAGGTGTCACTCTTACCAGTGCTTTCAAGCTGTTGCCCTGTGGGTACCTGTGTTCCCATAAGCTGTGTGCTTGCATGGTCACTCAGGAGAGATTCACTTGCTGCCAGTTGATGGGCAGAGTGCTCGCAGCTAGGTTTGTGTTTCTGCTGGTGGGGCACGCTCATGTGTTGCACATGGATGAAAAAGATTAGAAGGAACATTGGCTGGTACCGAAGAAGGGATTATTAGCAGGGTCTTCTCTGGGGAAGGTGCGGGGCAGGCTATAGTTTTGGAATGCTTTCTCGCCTTGTTGGTCTGAATTGCTTCACATCACACAAGCTTATTTCTAAACAGCACAATTTATATGGCGACCGTTGCCTCACAAGCCACCCTACAATCCCTGAGGGTGCGTCTGCACTGTACCCATTGCTCAAAATAAGCTATGCAATTTGAGGTATGCAAATTACATAGTTTATTTTGACCAAATATATATAGTTTCATGAGCTTGCATGGGCAAAACCCACTTCTTCAGATGATCTAGAGCGGAGGAAAAAACGCTGCTTTGCCATATATGACAAAGTGGTCTTTGCACATGAAAGCTTATGCCCAAATAAGTCTGTTAATATTTAAGGTGCCATAGGACTCCACATTGTTATTCCCATTTTATAGACAGGGAATGGAAGGATGAAGTGATTTATTCAAGGGCCTACAAAAAGTGTGGGAGAAGCTGTGTTTCCATTTCCAAAGTTCCAGGATGATGCCTTCACCATTGGTTGAAATTTAATCTTTTCCCTCAGTAACTTTGAACCTAAGAGAAGGTGATGTTGTGTTAATTTAGATGGACTATTTGGGATAACAGTATGAATATAACCCATTCACTGTCCAACATTAATATTTTAATTATATCTGGAGTTTAGTGAACAGAGATCTCAGCCTGCTTTGTACTAAAGCAAATTCACTATAAAATTCATGCCAAAGGATAGCAATGTACTAAGTGAAACACATAAAAGGAAAAGACACACAATGTGGTACAGAGCACTGAAACTGATAGATTTGGATTGCTTTGCATACACGATACATTTCAAAGTTCCTTATTTTGGAGACAGTGAATATAGGCTAACATCTCTTATTCAGTAAAACACCTTATTGGTGGAAAGCCTTATTGGTCTTCAGTTCTTAACTGAGGATGATAGTCATGTTCCCGCTTTACACAAAATAGAGAGCCACAGAGGTCTGAGCAGAGACAGAATAGTAAAGATAGGGGAAATATGATCTTTCTGATGTTTTTAGCACACAGGACTTTGCTTAGTTACAGACAGATGCTTTAGGGGGTTGCAAATTGACCATTACAGCTATTGCTCTGTGGTTTACTTCTCCAGGCAGGGACATCATCTAGTTGATCTAGTCAGTTCCCTCTCCTTCCCTTGTCCTTCTCAGGCTCAGTGGGGCATTCACCCTGTACAATTGATTTCAACTGGGTGGAAAGGTGAGGAAGGGAGATAGGACAGGAGAATGATGGGAGCTCATGAAGGAGGAGAAGAAAGAACAGGATCTCACATATACTGAGTTGGGATCCTTGTTGGTATGGTGATTAATGGTCAAAGCATCTTCACTGGAATATTGAAGTCTGGAATCACATTGTAGTGATTGCATTCCTCTGTTCTGCTTGTTTACCAGTCATAATCTTAACACAGTCTTTGTGTAGTGATGGTAGATCCTTTCTTTTTAAATTAATTTGGGTTTTTGTCTCCTAGTCCTAATGGAGGGACACAAACTGTGACGAGCACAGAGGAATTCATCTATCTAGACTGCAAGTGTAACACTAACAGAACCCAGTCATCACAGTCAAACCTGGAATCTATGGAGTTTAGTGTATGTGTAACCCCATATGACCCTTTACTGCAAGAGCTTAAACCAAACAGGTCTCTAGCTAAGACTTTAAGGAGACTCATTAATCTGTAAGTGGCCTCATTGCCACTAGCTGGGACAGAGCATCACACGCAGGAAGTGCATGGATTTCATAGTTCCCCTACCTGAGGAAACACATCCCATGCTCAGGGACTTCTCAATGATATCCCAGATGAGCCTTCGCTTCTAACACTAATGGGGGGCAGAGCAGCACACCCAGCATGTGGGATACACAAGCAGCATTCAAAGAGTGTCAGAAACTGAATGATATGCACTGCAAATGGCTTATGGTGTTTAGATCTGAACAGGCCAAGTAACTCCCATGGATTTCAATGGGACTAGTTAGGTCAGCTCTGTACCATGTTTAAAAATCCCACCCATACACTCCATGAAAGAGCATATTATATGCAACTCACTCTTCACCAATAGCTATTTTGAACTGACACTCCTGTGATCGTCTATTCTTGGTGTGCGGTGGTTAAAAAGGCTTGCAATTGTTATGCACATACACTGTAGTTGCTTTCTATGGTTTCACAAGAAAGAAGTAATCCCAGTTTCATTGACAAAACAAAGATGCCTAATTAGTGGTGACAGTAAGCTAACTCTCTAGAGAAAATGTAACTGCTGTGTGTGTACTGTTTCTAATTTTTACTCAGCTGTGAGTCAGAGCTGAAACACTTGCTATCCCCGAGCATAGAAACAATCCCCACAGGTAAGCATGTAACTCATTTTTCTCAGGAAAGCAAAAAAGCTACTGTTCAATTTCTGCCTTTAGATACATGTTTTCCTAAGTCAAAAAAGGTGGGGAGGAGACCTTTCAGAAGAGCCATTGCCCACAAACTGTAGACTTTGATAATCCGTAGATGTTCTGACTGACACAAGCTCACCGGTGCTATTAATATGCTCATAAAAATATTAACATATTCCACAGGCAAAATGGATTGTTGATTAAAGACATTAAAAATAAAAGAGACACCAGGATGCTTCCTAAACACAGAAATGAAGACCTTTTTGGTTTCACTACATCTGAAGCACAAGAAAATTCCTCTATTTATGAAAGATCAATGCTCACTTCTTTCTAAATGCTTTTCCTTTTCCTTTTCAGTGAAAGGACAGGTTTTGAGCATAGTGTAAACAGTGTTATACTAATGTAGGTTTATTATTTAATAGCTTTTTGGTGGCCAATATGGTACTAGCCCTGTTCACAGTATGTAAACATTTTCATTTTAAACTGCTGTTGAAAGTCTCAGAATAAAGGTCAAGGTCTAATTGAAGTTCTAAGATGCGAGTTTTCCCACACCAAGGTTGAAGTTATATATATACTTTCAACATTCAGCCCCTGAAATTTTTATACATTTCCCTGCTAGACTGAAGAGCTAGTTTGATCACATTTCTGTTTTTCATGGAGGAGCTTATAGATTGTAATCAAGGCACCCCTTAACCTTCTTTTTTTATATACAGTACTAAACTGTTTGAATTCCTTTAGTTTTCAGAGTTGCTTCTTCCCAGGAGAAAGTAACCCATTATTTACATCTAGCCATATTACAATTCATATTGTGAAGTTGGTCCTGAAGTTGTAAACACTAGGGAGTTAGGGTTGCTTTCCTTATTATTTCACTCATTAAAATATTCTGTGAAGCAATTAGTGATGTTTGTTTTTGTTTTGATTATTACAGTTTATAAGATTTAAATACTTTGGTGGATGAGTTAAGTTGTTTTCTGAGTGTAGTCAAGGATGGAAACATAATAGAATAAATTACATGAGATAGGCAAAGTTTATCTTTTGCTTAGAGAGATTGTTTATTTGCAAAGGCTGAAATACTTCACTTTCATATTTGTTTTCCAAGGTCAAATAAGACATTCTGTCAAAATTCAGAGTTTTTTACTTTTAATGAAAGCTACTCTGTATGCAGCACACAATAGAAAGGATGCCCAGAGGCAAAGACATGGGACCAGACACCTCCCTTATTCTGGGTTTCACACTTTATTGATATCTGCAGAATTTTTTCTGATTGACATTACTATAAGAGCATCACTTTACTGATTTGAGACCAAATATGAATTCCTTGCTCACTCTGCTTATCAAGGCTCAAGACTTCAGTGGGGCTACTTGATAAATAACTGATCACTTAGCTGAAGATTCCTTAGACCCTGACTCTGTCATCCTTAGTCACATGACAGTAGACTGCCACAGCCCAGACTCAGCTGCTTTGGCCTTGGACAAATCACTTGGGCCCAGATTCTCAAAGGCATGTAAGTGCCTAATTCCCATTGGAATCAACGAACAAGGTGCTTTGAGGCTGTGGACCTTGGTCTATCTGTGCGTCACTTTTCCACCTGCTAAAGAGAGATAAAATCACTGCCCTGTCTCACAAGAGTGTTATGAGAATAAATACATGAACGAATGTAAAGTGCTCAGTTGCTATGGTAATAGAAGTACATAAAATACGTTACAAGCTTGGGTGATTATCTCTATTGCTGTTTCTAATTAGGAATATTATAAATAATTCTGAAAAGTTGTAGGTATTCCATTTTTATTTAGGCAAGCGCCCCAATGCTCTTGCTTCAATGGGTGTTTTGCCCGAGTAAGAAGTTAAGGGATTGGCCCATTTTAATTCCGCTATTTAATGAAACAATCTGGAGGTAGAACAGGTGGCCTACTATAAACATAGTCAAATACCTTCTTTTTAATGAACTCTCAGAACTAGCCTTTGGTATTTCATCTTGGTGACTGCCCACAACTACATTAATAAAGCCTGGTATGTCGTAAGTCATTCATTTTAAAAATCTCTCTACGTGTAGAATAGGGAAATAAACTCCTAAAGGAGAAAATAATTATTGTATCAGCAAGTGGACATTGATACACTCCCCCTTTTCTTATCTGTGTTTATAAATTTTACAATAATACATATTTTGTAGCGGTCTCTGTAATTTAGCTATTGAGGACTTTCAGCTTCTTGACTGCCTACCAGAGCTGAGTGAAACATATGCAACAAATAGCTTATCTAATAAATGTAATGGTTCTTTTTTTGCTCACAGAATGTCCAAGGGCAGATATAGGTCCTTTAATTTCTTTGTTCAATAGCTAGTCAATTTTTTCTTCGTTAGTCAATAGAAATATTTGAAAATTGAGTTTCACTTCAGTCCTCTGTTTAATCAGATAAGTCACACCTTATTTCTGCCCCCTGATGGGAAAAGTGTGCAAGCAATTAATGAAATCTCTCTTACCTTGTGCCCTTAACCCTTAGTTTCCGTATGAACTCATGACAGTGATTTGGAAGTTCACATTGCACAAACATTGTTTTGCAAAAGAAAACACTTGAAAATACCACAGGCATGGCCCAGGTGAACTGATTTATAAATGCAAAATCATATTCATGGACAATGTTTGGCGCTATTCTCACAGCTCTAGTCCTGAGGTGTGTCATGGTAGATAGTGAAGTAAGCATATTTCAATTGTATGGAATAATTAACCATTTTAAAAGGAATCTTCTAGCATTATCCTTCTTATGAGCACAGATGGCACGGTGTGCGCACTTAAGCATTACTGCTGCCAGGGAATCTTATTAATGATTAAGCAGGCAATATAAGGAGCAAGGAAGACATGGAAATAACATGCTGATTGAAACAGAAACATTGTAGCTCAAGTTATATTAAAAGCCCATTTATGTAATGGGAATGCAGGCTGCTCTGTATTTCCTCAGGAATTATCTAATACCTTGGATGAGTGAGGCATCTGAGGCCTGTCATCACTGAATGCTCACCAAGTGTTAAATGTTAACCCACTATATGCAACCACATTGTTGCACTAAGAAAAATGCTGCAAAAATGTCCACACTGGTGCTGTATATGGTTATGACAAACAATAGAACTATCTGGGCAATACTGTTATCATAGCACTACCAACTGTGTCAGGATATGTTTGCATTCCCAAGGTGTTGTGCAACATCTTGTCTGCCCGCTGAGGGGATGCGGGAGGCCATGCTGTAGGCCTGAGAAATGCATGTCTCTGTAGAACCTATGCTGGTGTGGTGGTGTTCTGTTACATGCCAAACAGACAGCTATTGCTGTGAAGTACCTAGCAGGTACCCAGAGTTGTGAGGTACATTGCTACTTCCTATCCTTAGTATGAGGAAGCCTTGCTGCAACTGTCAGGCATTTGACTTGGTAAGGAAGGACATTTTGAATTAAAAAAACCTCCACAGAACAATATAAAACAAACATAGAACAAGGTAAATGGATTAAAAATTGGCTACAAGGTCTCAAAATGTAACTATAAATTGGAACGCATCATTGAGCAGGTCTGGTTCTAGTGTGGTCCCACAAAGGTCAGTTCTTGGCTCTATGCTATTTAACATCTTTATCATTGACCTGGAAACAAACATAAAATCATCATTGTGCAAGATAGCTAGTGACCCAAAAATTGAGTGGTAAATAATAAAGAGGACAGAGGTCACTGATCAGAGAAATCTCTTGTTAAACTGATACATAAAAATGGTGGCACTTGGCATACACGTAAACCACATGTGTTTTAATATGGCTAACTGTAAAGATATATATATGTGGAAACAAAGCGAGTAGGTCATACATTCAGGGTGGGGGACTTAATGCTGGGAAGTGGAGACTCTCAAAAAGACTGTAGGAAGTTGTGAATATGACCTCTGATGAGACTCTGTGGTCAAAAGAGCTAATGTGATTCTGGGATGCATAAACAGGAATTTTGAGTAGGAGTAGAGATTTTACCTTTGTATTTGGCACTGGTGTGACAACTGCTGGAATACATTGTTCATTTCTAGTGCCCACAACTCAAGAGGTATGTTCATAAATTGGAGACTGTTAAAAAAGTGCCATATGAATAATTAAAGGAAAACATGCTTTATTCTGATAGACTTGAAGAGTCTCAGAGGGATAGCTGTGTTAGTTTGTAACTGAAAAAATTTAAAAAAATTTAGATGGTATCATGAGCTTTCATGGGCACAACCTGAAGAAGTGGGTTGTGCCCACAAAAGCTCATGATACCATCTCCATTTGTTAATCTCTGAGGGTATGTCTATACTACAGAGTTTTGTCGAAAAAACTGATGTTTTCCTGACAAAACTTGAAGAATGTCCACACTGCAATTGCATTCTTTCTCAAGTAAATCAAAAGAACAGAGGGCTTTTTCTGACAGCAGTAATCCTCATTCTACGAGGAAGAAGCCTGTTTACAAAAGAGCTCTTTCAGAAAAAGGTGTATGTGGAGGGGGAGGAGGGGATTTTTCGGAAGAAGAGGCCTCCAGAAAAAAGCACAGGTGCCCTGGTGGCCACTCCATACAAAGCTTATTAAAGAAGCTTATAAATCATATGGTTATGCTCATAAATCATATGGTTATGCTTATAAATCATATGGCTATTGCTCTCTTAATTGCTAGCAAATATAGATCTTAAAAATGGTTACAAAGAAAATAAAGATAGAAAATAGAAATAATGGTACCAAGTGACAGCTTAATCTTTAAAGAGCTCTAAGTCTATGTGTACACTTAAGACAAAGGACCACATCCAGGTACAATTTTTACCCCCCTTCTGTGCCTCTCGACTCCAGCGGGTCAAGCCAGGGCCGGTCCCTCAATTCCTAAGAAAGATGAATACGAGGTGGGCGTCCCTGTGGAACCTCGGGAGGTCAAACACATAACCCGACCAGCAGATAGATGGTAGATTGACACTCAGAGTAAATGTGCTGCTGTACCCATCTTTATACCCATAGGGGCCCATATCCTCTTTTTTTATCTGTGATGCCAAATGGTGCTGGTCTGTCTTTTGTGACACCAGTTCTTACAAGCAAGTTTTAACTTAATTTACACTTGTAAGAGAGATAACTAAATTGTAAGTACTGGACATTTTTTTTTCACTGGGCGAGCGATTTCTCCCCCCGCGGATGGCTGTGTGTTCGTATCAATATGGGTTTCAGTCAAGGGCACTCCTCGGCAGCCTCTGGGTCAGCAATTGATGTATCTCTGTTTACAGCCATTCACAGTCACAGCAGCAGCCTGCATATCTGGGCCTTCTGTACAAGGCTTACTGCTCTGTGTGCCCTGCATGCTCCAGGTAAGCAAACATGGATGTTACAGGGGGGGTTCCTGTCTGGCTACACCTTGAGATCCCTTTCATCACCTGGCCAGAGGTCTCAGCGGAGGAGGAGCTGGAAGACCAGGGACAGCCGGAGGTGGAGGTGGAGGAGGAGGAGACAGGCACTGTGACCCTCTCCCTGGAGCCGGTGCAAGGGAGCCAGTACATCTCTGAGGCTGCCTCAGACTCCTGGGAGGGATCTTCAGGTGACAGGTCTCACTTTCACACACACAAAGCGGGGGAGAGGGATACACAGGGGGTGGGGTGTGGGTGTCACTCAGGCTGCTTGGGCTGGACATCATGCTGCGGTCCATGCAACCATGTGCTGTGTTACTGTGCGGCACATGGATGCAGCAGTCAGCCCCTGAGGACGTGTTCTGGCGGGCTCAGGGGAAACCACACATGTCCTGCCACAGGGTGAGGGGATGCCCCAACTGGAAGCATTCTAGCCACAAGGATGCAGGCACGACCCCACACAGACCGAGGAGTGCCGTACACAGCACACTGCCATGCCTGCATGTGCAAGGCAACAACCGCACCCATAGACAGCCCAGCGAGCCAAACCTGTGTGTGCAGACCACTGGGAGGCCCAGGCGGCTCCTGGCTCCTCTGCTGCCCATGAGGTGATGCCACTGTGGCTGGACTCTTCCCTTGGCTCTTTGTCTGTGGGCTGGGGTGGTGGGGGGGGAAGCGGGCAGTATGGTCCTGTGGCC
Organism: Pelodiscus sinensis; assembly: GCF_052426305.1. Classification (NCBI taxonomy): domain Eukaryota; kingdom Metazoa; phylum Chordata; order Testudines; family Trionychidae; genus Pelodiscus; species Pelodiscus sinensis. Next base: position 15,969,948 of record NC_143058.1, on the reverse strand, counting down.
ATGTCCGGGTCCCTGAGAGACAGGGCCTGCTATGCAGGCCCCACATGGCCTTGCACCTGGGACATCCCTCTCCACTGGGCTGTGGACTGTTGGTCACTGCTCACAGTGTGGGGCATGGCCTCAGGGACAGTGTCTGCAGGGATGACTGACCGCCTCTCCCTCTTGTTTGTTCTCCACAGCCGGACCAGCCGGGAATGAGGGCTGAGCCACATCACTGCAACCACCTGCCACTTTCTGGGGAACCCGAGCACTCAGCAGGGTGCACAAGGACCTGATGCGCCAGCATATCAGTGTCCTTTGTGACAACCACCAGACCCTGGTGCACAAAGTCCGTGCCAACTTGGAGTGGCAGGACCATGCCTGGGACCAGTTGATGCAGTGGTGTGACAATATGTGTGCCATCATGTCCACCATGATGGCACACCCAGCTGATGCCACTGCTCCTGGCTTCAATCTTCCTGCCCCCCCTGCTATGCCCGTTCTCCCTCCATCTGCCCCCATGTCATGCATCTACTCCCTCCCCGAGCAATGCTCAAGCCCCCTCCCCAAGTGATGCTTATGGCCCCTCTCTCTGCCCTCCTGCCAACCCTGACCCTGCTCTAGGCCCCCTCCTGTCCACCTCTGGTACTCCACAGACCCTCACAATCCCAACGAGGTCCCCGTACCCAAGGTGGCACATCGAGCTACCCCCGCCCTCTCCCAGTTCTGGGTCCCGCTCCCAGTGACGAGTCCCCTTCCCCCCAGTTATGAGCCCCACTTCCCTTGCCCACCTTTTCTGAATATTTCATTAATACAGACTGCATTTTTAAAAAAAAAAAAAAACTGGTATGTTTATTGGGAGGTCAAGGAAAGGGAGGGGTTGTGGTAGGGAAGGGATAGGGCTGCAAGGCAGAGCCCCCTAGGGAGGAGGCCCTGGGGAGAGTTACTGGGGTCCTTGAGAGAACCTCTCCATCAGGGCCTCCCTGATGTGCACCCTGGCCTGATAGGCCTGGCAGATGGTAGCTGTCTGCAGCTGTTGGAAGGCTTGCCCATCGTGGCTGGCATCTGCCCCCACACCTAAGGAGGAAGGCCTCTCCCTTCCTCTCCTCAGTGTTGTAGAGGACACAACATGCTGCTGCAACCTCAGGGATGTTGTGCTCCCCCATGTTGAGGTAGGTCAGCAGGCATTGGAAACGTGTCCTGAGGTGGCCAAAGGTACACGCCACCTGGATCCAAGCCTGGTTCAGGTGGGCATTGAATTGGTCCCTGCTGGGATCCAGGTGGCCAGTATAAGGCTTCATGAGCCATGGTATGAGGGGTTAGGCCGCATCCTCCACGATGCACAATGGCATCTGCATGTCCCCAACCACAAAGTCACGGCGGGAGAAGAGTGTGCCCGCCTCCAGCTTCCTGTATAGGCTAGAGTTCCTGAACACTTGGGCATCATGTGCCCTACCCAACCACCATACAAAAATGTCTGTAAAGTGTCCCCGGTGGTCGACCACGTCTGCAGCACCATGGAGAAGTAGTCCTTTCCATTGATGTACTAAGCCGCTTGATGTTGAGGTGCACAGATCGAGATGTGGGTCCCATCAATCGCTCTCCCACAGTTCAGGAACCCCAGGGCAGCAAATCCGGCCATAGTCGTGTCCAGGTCTCCCACACGGCTGCCCCTCTGCAGCAGGATAGAGTTGATGGCTCTCACAACCTCCAGAAGGAGACAAAGAAACACACAAAAGAGAGAATGAGAGAGGTCGTTCCTGAGCCTTTGGGACGTGCCAGCCTTGCTCCCCTCTCCAGGCCCCCAAACACCCCAGATCTTTAGCTCATTGCCATATTTGGGGTCGGGAAGGAATTTTCCTCCAGTTTAGATTGGCAGAGGCCCTGGAGGTTTTTCGCCTTCCTCTGTAGGATGGGGTACAGATTACAGCTGGAGGATTCTCTGCATCTTGGGGTCTTCAAAGTATTTGAAGGCTTCAGTATCTGAGATATAGGTGAGAGGACTATTCTAGGAGGTGGTGGGTGAGATTCTGTGGCCTGCATTGTGCAGGGGGTCAGCCTAGATGATCATAATGGTCCCTTCTGACCTTAAAGTCTATGAGAAGCCACTTCCCATGAGGCTTTCCTCTTCCCCCACAGTCCCCAGTCCCCCCTCCCACAGGTCCCCATTATGCAACAGTCGCCCCAGTTCTTCATGCAGGACCTGCAGCCCGAAAGCTCCTTACCTCCATGAGGCAGGCCCTGACGGTGGACTTCCCCACGTCAAACTGGTTGCTCACCAACCTGTAGCTGGCAGGAATGGCAAGCTTCCAGAGGGCGAGTGTGACCTGCTTCTCCAGGGGGATGGTGGGCCACAGGTGGTTTCACGTCTCCAGAGAGTGGGGGGCGGGGGGGGGGGGGCAGCCAGGCACACAGCTCCAAAAAGATGGCCTTCTGCAGGCGGAAATGTTGGAGCCATTGCTTGTCATCCCACCGCTCCATGACTAGCCAGTCCCACCAGTCCGAACTGGTGTTGAGCCTCCAGAAACACACCTCCAATTGGGGGGGGGGGTGGTGCAGTTGCCAGAGTGGAGCAGCCACAGAGAGAGCCCCCAGAATAAACTTGGGGTCTAGGTTGTGCAGGAGCAGGAAGGCATCTGGCAGAAAGTGATGCAAAAACTACAGTATGGCAGTGTGGGGCCATTGCAGGCCCAGGGGCGGCTCCAGCTCCATGATACAAAGGAAAAAGTTGTCCAAAAAAGAACAGGGCAACCACAGCAGGCACTGCTAACACTTTGCTGTCCCTCGAAGAGGTACACAAGCATGTAGCAGAGAAACGGCTGTCCAGGAGGGTCCCTTTAGGCACGTGTCTCTGCAGGCTCCAGCACCAGCATGCGGACGCAACTGATGACCTAAAGCCCTGCCTGAAGTGGTTCTGGGTGATATTTTATGTGAGAGAGCATCCAAAGAGTCTGGACGTTCTCTTTTGCAAAAGTGTATCACTTTTTCGATGCACTTTTGTGTGTGGACATGCTCTTCCGCAAGAAGTTTTTTTTGGGAAGATCTCTTTCGAAAAAACGTCTTGCACAAAAAGCCTGCAGTGTAGAAGTAGTCTAAAGGTGCTACAGGACCATGGATTGTTTTTTGTTATGGTTCTGCAGCACCTTAGAGACTGTGTTGTTGCTTTCAGATTTGAAGAGTTTAGTCTATTTAGCTTAACAAAGAGAAGGTGAAGGGATGAAATGATTATTGTCCAGGGGTGGGCAAGAGGGGGGTCGAGGGTTCTGGGCAACCCAGCCCCAGCACTTCCTCTCATAATTAGCTGAGGGGAGGGGGGAAGGTGGGCAATGCCCAGCTCAGTTTCCCCCCCTCCTGAAAGCAGCTTCCTGGGGGGGGGGGGGGGGGGACAAGCAGCCCAGTCCTGGGCCCACCCCCTGCAAGGAATCACCAGAGGAATGGGCAGCCCAACTCTAGCCTCCCCCCAGCAAGGAGCTGCCACCACCCCAATCTCTCAGCTCCCCGCCCCCATCCTGAGCTCCCTCTTGCCCTGAATCCTGCACCCCTGGCTTACGCCAGTCCCCCCTTACTTCCTACCCCTTGCCCTGATTCCTGTACCACAGGGTCATGCACTTTATCAACTAACCCGTGATTTAGTATTTTTTCTTGTATAACAATTTAATGTAAGTGTGTTAGTAACTGGTGGGTGCCACTGTGGTGAACATCAAATAAGCACACATGATGTCAATATGGATGTACAAGACAACACTCCTCTCACGGATGGGACACCTTAGAGGGAACATTGCCGGAGGCTGAATGTGCCCTTTGAGCAGGACTAGCCCTCCCAGTCTTGTGAAACCCTGCTCCATCTGCCCTCCCTTAATCCACCACCTTCCAGAGCCTGATGAACACTCACGGTTGCCCCGCCTTCCCTCTCCCAAATACTCATCCTTACTGCTGGACTGCATGATTGCCTCCCCACCCACACAGTACTGGAGCAGGGGGTGGTACAGAGTGGCCGGAGTGTCCCCTATCCCCGTGTTGAGTGGGTGGAGTGAGGGGTTCCAGTGCTGACATGACCGGCAGCATGGCACAGCCTCAGGCAGGGGGTCTTGTGCACACTCTGGCACAAAGGGAATAGCAAGCACAAGGAGGCCCGGGGTGGAGCATGGCCTGGGACATAGGCTGTTTAGGGAAGAAAATCTCCTAACCAGCACCCGTGACTGCTGTCAGATCCTGGAGAACTTAGCTGTCAGATCCTGGCCCAAAAAGTGCATCCTTGGACTGCTCCCAACAAGTACTTTTGCCAAATCTTCTATGGCTTTGTGAGTCACCATAGTAACCCCAATTGGATCACCAATGCGCCGACTTTCAGCAAAACTACTTATTAGCTCTTATCAAAATATTTCTAGTCATGACAACGTGTCGGAGGCACTTAGTACCAAAGTCACTATTCACTCTTCCATCCTTATAATTGGATCTCTTTCTGTCCCAACCTCTCAGTCACAAACTGCAAGTCTGCAGCACAAAGGCCTTGCCTCATAAAGGCCTTAGCTTTTCCTAGCTCTGTCTTGGTTGGTTTTTCAGTTAGCAGTGACTGTACATACAAGGAGGCTGACTGCAGCACGGTCAAGATCTGGGGTGCACACAGGAGTATCAAATTCTGGGGTAACACTCAGCGTGTTTCAGCTTGTTTTCATGTGGGCAAGCTGGTTAATCATTGCCCCTAGCAGTACAGTCAATGAGGTGTTTACACCCACTCTCGGGGCATAAATTTTAGGTGACCCAGCCTACCCTTTGCATTCCTGCTTGACGATGGGCTTATTTCAATAGGCATCAACCAGAAAAGAGGCAGCTTAACTACATGATGAGCAAGTGCAGAATGGTGGAGGACTTTTGGGGTACTGAAAGCAAGATGGTGCGGCTCACTGACTGGTTTGCACTGCATTGTGTTTAATGATCAACATAGGTTTAAGACATGTTGTGTGCATCTCAGTATTCCTGAGGATCAGTGGGAGTATCACAGGATGGAATGGATTGCCGATGTTGTTTTGGGGTGTGCTTAAAAAGCCAACCGCCTGGTAGGGTCATTGAGTCTGTAACAGCAAATGTCTGACGGAATACCGTGAGTGTGTGTATGCTGAAGCTTCCCGGGGAGTACTGTAGCTAATGCGTCATGTTATATGGCACATTGCCCTGCTTTTGGAAGTCAAATGAAGTGTTTATATATACACTGAAGAGACAAACATGACTTTACTTGTATTGAAATTCATTTATGCTAGAAATGTGGCATACCAGCTGCCCAAACATGGCACAAATGTGTGGCAACATAAGACAAATCAAAACATTAAGCCACGTAACTAAAAAGAACATTCTCCAGGTACTGTCTTCTCGTTCCCCTGCATTGCAGCAAGTTTAGATTATAGCTGCTGCTGGGGAGCGATTGCATGGCTGAAAGACTGGCTCCTGGACTGGCTCGTCTAGGCATTCTTGAGCCTGGAGGAGATGGTAATACTGAGTCTTCCACTTGTTCCAGAATTGGACTTTTAGGGTACGTCTAAACTACATGCCTCCGTCGACGTGGACAAAGAAGTTGAAACCAGGTTTACCTGTGCCGATGAAGAAAGGCTTCTTTGTCGACGCGGCGCGCCCAGACTGCCCCGATCTGCCGACAAACAGCTGATCGGCAGAGCGGGGCAGCCATTTAAATTTAAATGAAGCCGCGATTATTTTAATCCTGGCTTCATTTCCCTCTGCTGATCTGGCTAATCTACATGCCTCTGTCGACGGAGGCATATAGTCTAGTCACACCCTTAGGTTCCTGAAGCCAGACCAGATTGGCCACTAAAGTGCAGCAGAGCTAAGGCAGGCTCCCTACTTGCTCTGACACCATGTTGCTCCTGGAAGCTTCTAGCATATCCCGCCCTACGGCCCGAGGTTTGGGGAGGGGCAAAGGGTCTCCACATGCTAACCTCTTTCCTAACCAATGACACCATGGTGCCCATTAGCTGGAAACTGCAGGCAGGGGCAGCACATGGAGCAATGAGCATTGAGCAGTGCGGGTCAGGGCAGCTGCCTGAGGTAAACGCTGCCTGGCCAGAACTTATACCCCTGACCCCCTGCCACACCCCAGCCTTGAGGCTTCTCCCAGAGCCCACAACCACACCCACTCCTGCATCCTCAACCCCCTTCTCCAGCCTTGATACCCCCAACCCACTCCACATCCCTTCTGCAGCCCAACCTGATGCCCCAAATCCTGAACCCCCCCATCACAACCAAACTCCCTCTCAGAGTGCTCATTCTCTCCTGCACCAAGCCAGGAGCCTGTAACCCCTCCCATATGCCAACCCTCTGTCCCATCCCCATGAAAGTGAGTGGGGTGGGTAGGGAGCGACAGAGAAAATGGGAATGGAGTGAGCAGGGTGGGCCTCATAGGAGGGGCAGGGCAGGGCAGGGGTGAGGCAAGGGTGTTTGAATTAGGGTGATTAGACAGTTGGCAACCCTACATTGAGGTGAATCCCTGGGGAGGAGGCATATAACTTATGGATTCTCCATCTTTCTTCCCCCCGGCTCATGAGGATGCTTTGTAAGGCCTCAATATTTATTGGCAAATGTTAAGCACACAAACTGATGAAAAAGTATCTCCACTGATGGTAATCAAAGTTTACAATCAGGCAAAGTAAAAAATAAAAAAAGTGAGTGAGGATGTATTAGAATTTGATTTAAGATATTTACTTTGTACATTTTGACGTGTGGTGTTGACAATTTATGTTTTAGCAGTTGTAAAGGCTTAACTTTTTAATCTCAGTGTTTACTGCCGTTAACTAATTACCCACATTTTCTGACCTTCCCATAATTCACATAAATGTAAAAATTTATATCAGTGCAAGGCTCCAAAATGCTTTAAAAGAACCATAAATATTATCTACCAGAATTACATATTGTTTTAAAGAATTGAGTTTTGCCAATCTTGCTCATAGTCTTTCAAACATAGATTCACAGATTCTAAGGTGCGATCGGACTGATATGACCATCTTATCTGACCTCCTGTATAAGACAGGCCATATCATTTCCCCAAAATAATTCCTAGAGCATAACAGCCAAAACATCCTCCATCTTGATTTACAATTTGTCAATGATGGAGCATTCACTGCAAATCTTGGTAAATTGCTTCAGTAGTTAGTTGCAAATGGCCTCTTAATAGGCCTGCCAGATGGAATCCATGCAAGGCTGCTTGAAGGCCCTGATAACTCGGCTTGCCTCTGCTCCCCACTCTGGCAGAATTGCCTCCCCTTTTCTCTCAAAAATATTGTGAAGGACAAAATGTGGCCACCATGTGTGGGATGTTCTGCTCCCCCACAGCCTGCCAGGTGAGGAGGCATCTGTACTGTGCCTTCAAATAGCTGAAGGCATCCTCCAATACCATGGGGAGCCTGCCGTTGTGCCATTTCACTAGAATGGCCAAGGTGGCTGGTGTAGGGCTTCATGAGCCAACACAAGAGAGGGTAGGTAGGCCATGTCCCCGACCATGCACTTGGGTATGTCCACGTCCCCAACCCTGATAGTGCAGTCGGGGAAAAGTGTGCCAATGTGCAGCTCCTCAAACATGCTCGAGTTGCAGAAGACACAGACATCGTATGCTTTCCCCAACCACTTGATGTATATGTCCATGAACTCACGCCAGTTGTCCATGACAACCTGCAGGACAATCGAGAAGTACTCCTTCTGATGGGGTACAGAAGCCCAGTGGTCAGGGGCCCAGATGGGGATGTGGGTGCTGTCAATAGTCCCCCCCACCCGCAGTTGGGGAAGCCAATGTCAGCAAAGCCAGTGATGATGGAATCCACATCACCGAGGTTGATGTCCTGCACTACCTGTAGAAGGAGAAAAACAAACAAACAGAGAATCTCAGGGTGGCCATAGCCCTTGGGAGGTCCCCGAGCCTCCCCCTCCTCCACACACACCAAAAGCACCCCACACTTACCCCATCCCCCTGCAGGGCTTTGTGAAGGCGGGACTGAAAATTCTCCCAGGGACTGGGCTTGCACCACCACCATCCCCCTCCGACTCCCCTTTCCCAGGGAACCCCATTTCAGCAGATGACCTTACTCCTGGGAAGATAACCTGCATGACCAGGCTCTGACAGTCTATCTGCCCGTGCTGAATTGGTTCCCAATGGCTCAGTAATTACCTGTTTCTGAAGGGGGATGGCGGGGTCTCATGTGAGTGGCCCATCACCTGTGGGCAGGGTGAGCCACTCTCAGAGCTCCAGAAAGGTCTCCTTCCTCATCTGGAAATTCTGGAGCCACTACTGGTTGCCCACTGCTCCATTACAATCTGGTCCCACCCATCGGAACTGGTGTCCAGATGCCAGAGGTGGTGGTGCATGGTGTGCAGGGGAAGGTGTGCGGGATCCAGCAGCATGAGCCACACTGCAGAGAGCTAATGAGGGTCTCCAAGATGATCAGAGGGTTGGGTGCCTGCAGTACCTGGGAGGCAGCCTGCAGAAGCTGCTGCATGAGGTGTTGAACAGGGTTCCCCTTTATGCAAGAGCCTCAGATAGCCTCTGATAGATAGATAGAACTGAGTGCTGTCCTGATGCTCTGCCTGAAGTGGTTCCTTAAATGCGAGTTAGCATCCAGTCAGTATGGACACTATTTCAAAATAGCTCAGCACTATTTTGATGAGCATTTGGTGTTTAGTCACACTATTTTGAAATAAGCTATTTGGAATAGCCTGACTGTTTGGAGCCCTTTTTAAAAACAGGTGTCACATTAGCTCTCTTCCAGTCATTTGCACAGTGTTTGGATTGCTGTAACTTGCATGGCTCGGGAGTGTCTTTTTCACACCGCGGATTAATGTAAATAACATCAGCTTAAGCAGTAGTGTAGACCAGTGCTCAAACTCTGTTGTGACACTCCTTTTTCTGACCATTTCCCAAACTGTTGTGAGATAAACACTGGGGCTACGTCTACACTGGCATGATTTTGTGCAAATATTTTTAACGCAAAAGTTTTTGCATTAAAGTATTTGCACAAGAGAGCGTCTACACTGGCATGTGCCTTTGCGCAAGAGATGTGCTTTTGCGCAAAAGCATCCGTGCCTATGTAGATGCTCTCTTGTGCAAGAAAGCTCCAACATGCAAGTGAGTGCAAGAACAGTTGCACAAGAGGGCTTATCCCTGAGCAGGAGCATCAGAGTATTTGCGCAAGAAGCACTGATTTCACACATTAGAACGTCAGTGTTCTTGCACAAGTACTTGTGGTCAGTGTAGACAGGTGGCAAGCTTGTGAACAAAAGCGACCGCTTTTGTGCAAAATCTTGCCAATGTAGACACAGCCAGGCATTTTCTTGTCCTCTTGCTGGCTCATGTAACAAATGCCATAGCAAAGTAATTTTCTACTAACACCAAACAAATACATTTATTAGAACATGGCAACCAGACTAGCTCTAATCTTACAGTTTCATTTTTAGAATCCTGAGCAGATATAAACAAATAGTGTCCTCCACAGTATAATAAACTGTCCTAATTAGGCTAAATCCAGGTAAGCTGGTCATATTAATTAAGACCTATGTTATCAAGTAGCCAGTGAGTTTAAGACACCCAAAAGAGAGAATTCTCTGAGGGTGAGTGCTAAGCACTTTCTGAAATTCAGACCTGTATTAGATATCTCAAGTCAGGCACCCATACAGCTGGGACATTGATGAAAATGTAGGAAATTGACTTTCAGTATAAATAATAAACCTTGAAATACACTGTTGCTAAACAACAGAGGCAATTGGTTAGCTTAAATACAATGTATGAAATTGGAAATTGCTTTGCATATGGCCAAGACAATTTAGCAAAAGAGTGGAAAGATTAAAAACAAAAACCTTATGAGATCTATCTTAAATAAGAATGAGCTGTCAAAAAAATTATTTCTTTTTCTTTTTTGCATGGCCCTTCAGGAGACAGAACAAAAGACAAATTGTGTGAATATTCACCCTAATTTTAATGAGCTATCTCCAATCCAAATGGTTGATAATGGCAAGGCCTTTTCAGTTTCACCATGGAGGGTGGAGGCAGGGGATAAATGAAGCTATTTTTTTATTATACTAGTACCTTAAAGCAATTTTCTCTAGCAGTGTATGCAAAGGAGTCATAGCAAAAGAGGTTATTTACGGACATCTATGCAAAGTATATTTTTTGTTGGTGGTGGCAGAGAGGCTGTCTGATAATGATTTAATTACTTTATCTGGACTGCAAGTAAAATAATTTTAGTAGTGAAAAGAGCTCCCCCCAGCCCCCAAAACACTACCTCCATTGGAACTATCAGGGGTAAAGATTGTCACACAGCCAGTCAGTATAAGTAAACCATGTCGCATCTCAGAGGCTATTGCTTCAGGCAGGTATCATGTCAACAACAGTCCAGGTCTCTGGTGGGATAAAGAATGCAGGGCTATGAAAAGAAAAAAACAAAGATAGCACTGATTCACCAAACCATTGGTGTGATGGGCAATGTATGCTTAATGTCACAGCATTTAAGCGTGAATTACATCTGTTTCTAAAATGTAGGAATGTCATATTGTGTAGAATCCAAACCCCCAGTCACTCTTCAGTATTGTGAAGAGGATGTTGTGACTTTTAGCACTGACAAGGGTGATTTGTTAGTCATATTAACAAATATGATGATTTGCTGGTTAACGCTGATAATAAGAAGAGGGAAGGTGTAAATACTAAAATCTGTTGAGATGGAACATCTGTCAACTTTCTGAGAAGACACCAAACTGATGCTGTTTTTCATGCCAGAAACAGTTTACTGCATTATCTGTCACACTCATGCCTGGAAAGCACTACACTACACTACATTGACCTAAAACTTAGAAAACAGTCTCCTGAAAGCCAGTGACTATTACACAATAGAGAAAGGCACAAGGAGTTGTGTCTTGTAAGCAGACAGGATGACTATACTCCATTACTGGCTTTTTCCACTGGTTTGCTGAACAGCTTCTCTGGCTCTGGAAATGGTTTGTTTTATCACTTCACTGATCTATACATCAGATTTTTCCAGCTGTAAAATGGGGCTGATAATATCTAGCTCCCAAAGGAGTTATAACAGCCGCAGAGGGCTCTGATGTGCAAAAACAAGAGCGTTGTAAGTGCTATCTGTATTATTTCTCTATAATCTATTATAGTAATCAGTACCATATATCGAGTCACTCCTCCTGGATGCAGGAAAATATAGTAACTTTGTATTATATGGTAGAATTTGCTCAAACTGTGCACATTTCGTGTGAGTTCACTGGTACTCCTGGATTAAGTGCTGTCAAATGACTAGTAGGTGGATTTTAAAGGAATGAAGGGCTCTATAAATAGTTTTAAAGCAAGCATACTTTCACCTTTAAGAATTCAAACCTTTATGCTTCTTCCTTCAAGCTACATGATGACCTGGTTCTTTTAGGAGACTTTATGCAACGTGCTGATGAAGCTGATATCTATTCACTTAATATATTTTTAAAAGTGCCAGTCCAATAATATCTCGCAATTGGAATGAGAGACTTCACTTACAGTACAGTACTTTGGAGATAACAATATTATAAGAAATAATATATGCATCGTATGCCAAATCAAGGACATTAATATTGCTACCTCATTATAGCAAACACACTTTCAGAAGGACTATGGACATGTGGAACCCATCTCTGATTTAGTAGTTACCCGGGAGTAAGCCCATCTACAAATACTAAAAGGAAGCGAGGAAGTGCCATGTATTTCTCTTTATCACTCTCTGATGGGCAAAATTGCTTCAAAGTAAGTTCTCCTGCAGAACTTTCCAAGTACCATAAGCTGGTGCATCACTTTTAAGCGATTATATTAATCTCCATGTTTCTCAGGAATCTGTTCATTACAGTCAATGGCATTTTAATCATGAAATGGCCTGCACAACATAACCTAATGTATTGGTGGATGTTGTGGCCTGCACAACATAACCTAATGTATTAGTTTGAGCACTGGATGAATCTACTAAGGGCAGGTTTTATACCATTTCAGACTATCTTAAGATAGTACTGGCTACTTGTTGTACCAAATAAAAGCAAGCAGGATCTTATGAGGGGGATAAGGCAAAAAGCCACATTTATTGTAAAGATAATAATAAAAAATAAAGAAAAGATAGAAGCAAACAACGTTGTTTAACTACTTATTCCTAACACTACTTAACCCTTATACACTTATATATATATATATAAACCATTCATTCATACATCCATTCATTCAAGTTCTATGTATAGTTACCAGCCTGGAAGTTGCTTGTGACAGGATACTGGCCAGGTACTCTGTACACAAGTGATGGTAGTGGGGAGCGAAGTCCTGATCAGATGCGCATCTGAAGCTCCTGGTAGGCTGGCAGCAGAACCTTGGACTCTGATTCCATAGTTTTTTAGTCCAGTTCTTATAGGAATTTCTTCCTATGCCAGTCTATGGAAATTGCTGTATCATGCTGATGTCTCCAGGGTGGCTGCCAGGTGCTCATCAGTGATCTCATCGGGTGGACCTCCAGTTTCTCCACTTGACACCTTTTGGTTGCACTGGCACCTGACGCCTTCTTCAGCCCTTTGTTGCTGTATTCTCAGGCTGGCACCTCTCAGAGCCATTCATTCATCATCCAAGCACTCTCTCATACATTCATACAGTATTTTGTATAATAATAAAAGTTGTAGTTACAGAAAGTTTCTGGGTGGTATTGCTTAAAACATTCTCTGACTGCTAAGTAAAGTTAACAATGCCCTTAGACAATTACAGGGCTTGGCTCCCATAGCAGAGTTAGTGGCTTGACAATGCATTGTTACAATGTATCTCTGCAATGTCAATTTCAAGCAGCCCCTTGCACAAGCTTGAGCATGCCCTGGAGCACAGGGGGGGGGGGGGGGGCTGTTTCTGGTTACATAGGATTATATTCTTAACAGTTAGGATTATATTTTTAACAGTTCTAAGTTACATGACCTAATATATTATATTATAAAGGGGCAATAATAATCATAAATCTAAACATTTAACAATCTTAACAAATAATAATAAGAATAATAAGAATCCTAATAAATCTAAACACTTTAAGTTGTGGGGAACAAATTATGGGGAGTCACTTCCATTTGGGGGAATCACATTTTTAATACATTAATATGTTATCCCTACATACTAAGATCCTGTACTCAGATACAGAAATATATCACTCACCTGGGAAAGGGCATTGTCATCTGACATTAAATATATCAAACTCACTCACTTTTGCTGGTCAGCTGCATTGTAATGAATTATTGTAGAAAATCATCCAAGTAAATCCTAACTATTACAAGAGTTTCTTGAGAGGGTTTGTCTGGGGAATGGATCACAGGAATGTGAGGTTGCCTTTCATAAACAAAATTGACAGCTGTTAGATAATACCAGACCAGTGCGTTATGACTCCCTTAAGCCCATTGTGGCTAACTTATTATGTTTTGCCATATGGTATGAGTACAGTAGAGTCCCACATGATGAAAAGTGAAGGAAGATCAATAGATTGTGTTAATTGATAGTTAATGAAGAATGAAAAGTACTATGTGAGGATTTAAAAGATGCTTGTTATGATATTTTTTGATTCAAGAATGCCACAGAATTTCTAAAAGCTATAGATTAAAATCAATTAAGATTCCCCAGGGGAATCCTCTTGAGTTTTGTAATGATCAAAAGCTGCAGTGCTAGTCATGGAAGTTATAGCTGTAGGTGGTAATGACCTTGTAGACCAAAGGTTCATTATTTAAGGAAAAAGAGACAGCCTGTTTTCATGGCCATGAACACAGAAAAACCAAAGCAATTTTTGCTTTTTCTCACTCTGCTTTGTTGAAGCATATGAATTCTCCCACAGATTGAATGAAAACCAAAATTGGGTGGCTAAAATGCCTGATCCAAAGTTTCTTGCAATCCATGAGAGTCAATACATTGACTTCAGTAAGCATTGGATAAGGCCTTAGTGATTCATAATCAGAAGAGTATGCATTAGCTAAATGTTACATTAGCCAAGTGACATTGTTATTAATTATTTTGTTCAAAGAACTAACGGGAAAGTGAAATAGTTAATTTGAAGAAACAGATTTGTCCATTGCAGTGGAACCCTATCCGATGGCCACAAGAATGAAATATTTTGACCAAAAAGATGTGGGCAAGATGGTGTTGGAGGGGAGACAGCCTGTGAAAGGTTTTTTGTCTTACAAAGATATTCACAGACTGAAGAGCAAGAAGAGTGCATTCTTCTGGTGGAAAGAAACAGGGGAAGGGACTAGGAGCCTCTACTCTGGCATCCAATTCCTGACATTAAACATGTTGCGGAGATGGTAAAACCCTTCTTCCATATTCTTTCACATACCCAGATCAGAAATCTTGTTCCTCATCAATGTATAGAGGGGAGGATTTGGGCTATTGCACACAACAGATACTCACTATCCACCAGAATTTGATGCTAACTAAACTATCAGAAAGAAATATGGGAAGCAACACATGCAAAACCAAAACAAACTAAATAAAAATGTTGTTTGATTTTAAGACTGCTGATAGGACACACAACAAAATTAAATGGATGTATATTTATTAGAAATGATATATGCACAGCCCAGGAAAGATTTAGTAAAAGACCTGTTTAAACAGAATGAAAATAAAAGAAGCGGTTGAAAGGAAAATAGGTAAAAAGTAAATTTAAGAAACTTAAAAGTGGCTGAAAGAATATTTCTTAGATCCAAGGGGAAGATTTTACTCTTTAAAAGAGGACAACAGAATATCTGTTTTTAAAAAAAGAGTTAAGGTATGCAGACAGAAGTTGTAGAAATATTAGAAAGCTAAGACACAGAGAAAGAGAATATGGATTAATATAAAGTGAAAGGTTTCTGACTAATGCAATATGATTTGATTACATTTGACCAGAGAACACACAAAACAGCTGGTGAGGAAGAAATGAAAGTATGAAATATGAAAAAAAAGACAATTCCCAGTCCAAATTTCACTGTTTTCCTTTGGGATTTAACCACAATCATGAAGTATGATATTTGAGAAAATGCCGTTCATTGTAATTACATCATATACTTGAAATTTAATTAAGCAAAGTTAAGTAACATTCAAGAACATTAAATATGATGGACCTACACCAATTTACACCAGTTGTGGATTATTCCTATTGTTTCTAACACTCTCTATCAAGTCAAACCACAAATTGCATGCTTTTGCAAGTGTGTTACAATTTTAATGTATTTAGAATTCTGAAACCCGCTGAATATAAAATTAACTTACTTGTGGCCTTGTAGCATTAATAGACTCTTACTTAAATAGTTGTTTAAAAGATGTGAGTTACGTGTTACTTCAATTTCAATACTTTCTCATGCTTTAATTGCTGCTGACAGGTTCATAGTGGTGTGTTGTAAGAACAAGATTAGGGATTAGGGATTCATAAATTAGAAGGCTACTGACATTTTTTTTTTGCAAAGCTCAAAACCATGATACCATGTTGTACCATGTTGTTATTGTTGTTGTGTACTTATTTTGTTCTTTAAGGGTTTGTTGGAAGATAATTTTAGGAGGTAAGTGAGTGAAGCAGTGTTTATTTACTAGGGCTTTAATCACTAATTAACTTTATAGTTTGTTAAAAGCTCCACTCAAGCCCTCACGTAATTTTTAATTCTCTTCAGACAGATGCATTTTTCTATTATCAAGCTAAGAAGATGCAATTTGACCACATATCATACTCAGGAACAGTTTGAGGACTGGTCTTTGTAGGCATGCAGGTGCATAAGAGTGGGTTATACCAACCATATGCTGGGAGTCTGGTCAGGTTGGGAAAATGGGAAGCTCACACCAGCTACTGCCCATGTATAAATTAGTAGGAAACATTAGGTGGAGTTTAATCTCCAACTCTTAATGAATAACTCAGCATATACAGTGAGGACTGAATTGAAAGGCAATATTGGTTACTTGCCCTTTGGTTACTTGCCCTTTTGCACTGCTCCATAAGTGGAGCTGCTATGAACCACTCCTTAGAGAGGGCAGATTGTAGTTGTATATTTCAACTGTCATTCAGTGAGCAAATAGAATACTTGGGCAAAACTCCTATTAGCCTTCACTGGGAACATTCCTTGAGTAGATCCATGCAATCAGGCCTGTAAATACACACCTAGAGATTCAAAATTATTTGAAGTGGGTTTCATTGAAATCACCCCGCGTGCTCCACTAAAATGTTGATAGCCATGACTGCCTTCATCACAGGGCTATTGTGATGGTTCTAAAATTCATCGGAGACTTGGATACAAGGCATTGCAGGGAAGTTGTTTTTACAATAATAATCACGGCAGTCTCTCAGAATGCCTTTTCTAAGTACAGAAAGATGTTGCAAGTACCTGGAATGCTGATAGATGACATTTTTAAAAACATCCACTGGAAATTGATACTAAAATCACAAGGAAAGAATGTCCTGATTCAGGTTACTACAGTCTGTTGAACTCAGCTTTTGTTATCCATATACCTTGTTTGCAGCATACACAAGATTTAATTCACATCCATACTACAGTGTTGGGGAGGAAATGGTGGTCATAGTACATGTAGGCACCTGTGATATCCAGTGTAAGATAGGAGAGATGTCATGGAGGCCATATTTAGGCTTCTAGGTAAGACATCTCCATTCTCTGAAATGCTACCTTTCTATTCATGCTTCCAACAGTCACAAAAGTGAAATGTCTGCAAGTTGTATCATCTTTTTTAAACACTGTAACAAGGCTTCAAACTATATATATATATATATATATATATATCTCCCCCAAATCAACATACACACACAGTAAAACAGCACCATAGCTACACAGAAGAGTGAAATACTTAGACACAAAGACATATTTTAAAAATTGAGAGTAAAATCCTACTGAGGAAACAGGAAAGGAATACACTCTGGCAAGTCAAGTGTAAAAGTACAAACAGGTAGGATAAAAAAGTACAAGAGGGTAGGATAAAAAAAGAATTAAGAGCAACTAGCAAAAGATGTTTTTAGAATTGCAGTTGATATATGTAAGTACAGCAGAAGCAAGATCCCAAATAATCATTGGGCCACTGGATAAGCAAGATACTAAAATGGAACACTCGAGGAAGACAACAAGGTGGCAGAGAATATAAGGGTATGTCTACCCAGAATACTTATTTCAAACTAAGCTATTTCAGAATTTTTTTCCAAAATTTCTTATTTCAAAATATCACGTCTACATTACGGGAAAGTCTCAACATTAGTCCAAGACAGGCTTCCCTAATGTGCTACCTCAAATTAGAAACCCAGGAGGCACTAGGAGTAATTACTTTGAATGGCCTGAGGAAGAGCTAGTTCAAAATAGCAGCTGTGGTGCATCTATACTACTTCTATTCTGAAAAGCTATGTTTGAATAAGCGTTATTCCTTGTGGAAGGAGGTTTACAGATTTCAAAATAAGCCATCCGTTATTTTAAAATTATTTTGAAATAACCAAATTGCTGTGTTGATGCTTGCTTTGTTATTTTGAAATAACGGCCTTTATTCTGAAATTCATTTAGAGTGCATCTAAAGGAATTCTTTGCATTGGCCTTCACTATATTTCAGAATTTTTGTGACATATCTGATTAACTATTTCAGACTGAAATATCAGTAGAGGAGATTTGGAACAATTTGGTCTATTAAACAGTAATAAGTCACCAGGACCAGCCGGTATTCATCCAAGTTGTGGAGGAAGTCAAATATGAAATTGCAGAAATATTAACTGTGATATATAATGTAGCAGTTACATCATCCTCTGTACTGGATGATGAGCTAACATAATGGCAACTTTTAAAAAAATGTCTCCAAAGGCAACCCTGGCAATTACTGGCTAGAAAGCCTAACTTCAGCACCAAGCAAATTATTTAGGCTAGAGTAAAGAACAGAATTATTAGACACATAGATTAACATAATACGTGGGAGAAGACTCAATATGATGTTTTCAAATGGAACTCATGTCTCATCAATCCATTATTCTTAGAGGGAATCAACAAACATATGGACAAAGGTGATCCAGTGTATATAGTATATTTGGAAGTTCAGAAAACCTGAACTGAGTATCTAGCCATAAGTGACTTTAACTACCTGAAATATTTATTAATGTGTCCTCTTTCCACCCCTACAGATTGCACAGTGGTATCTAAGTGCCACTTTCTAAAGTCATTGACAGTGCAATGAAATAACTTTATTAAAGTCTTATGTGCACTACGGTATTCCTGCTGGGTATTACAGCATTGAGGGATATGGTCAGGCTACTACCTTGAGAAAGCACTTTGTGGAATGATCCCAAGGGATTCCACCAAATAATACAGAATAAGATACTGCAAACCAACAGTACCTAGGGGAAGAAAAACTCAGCAGGGACAGCCTCACTGCTCCCTGGCTCCAACAGGAACAAACAAGGGCAGAGTATCCTGCCTGCTATCACATGGCCTTGCCAGCAGGAAACTGAGTCATGGTGAGTGCTGCTGAGTAGCTCTGCAGGAGAGGTGCATGGGCCTAAAATTTGTTGTGCAGAGCCACACAGGCGCACAGCTCGAGTGGGTCAAGACTCCATGATATTGGAAGTGAGAACTCAAAGGGCATCCTCCTTCTTCAAACTTGTACATAACACAATTATAGAATCATAGAATCCTAGGGTTGGAGGACATCAAGTCCAACCCCCTGCCTAAAGCAAGACCAAGCCTAACTAAATCAACCTAGACAGGACTTTCTTAAGCCGGGACTTAAAAACCTCTAGGGATGGAGATTCTACCACCTCCCTAGGTAAACCATTCCAGTGCTTCACCACCTTCCTAGTAAAATAGGTTTTCCTAATATCCAACCTAGACCACCCTCACTTCAGCTTAAGACCCATTACTCCTCGTTCTGCCATCCGTCACTATCAAAAACAGCCTCTCTTCTCCTCTTTTGAATCTCCTTTTAGGTTGTTAAAGGCTGCTATCAAATCCTCCCTCACTCTTTTCTTCTTTGCAAATACAAAGGGACTTGGATGCATCTTTGGTCTAAGTAACAATATATGATTGATCATTTCATTACAAAACAAAGAGACATTTCTGATGTTAAGTTGACTCATGCAGTTCATGGCACTGGCTCCTGGTCTGAGTATTACGTGGCACTCAGCATTGTCTCCTAGAGCCTCTGTCCACCAAAAGTCATCAGTCTGCTATACGATGGAAAAAGTTGGATGTAGGTAAACTTGAAATGCCCTAGACACAAGCATTGTTTCAACTCAGTCTTGATGCCTCCTTTGCCATCAACAAAGAAGGTCAAGAGCAGCCAGTCACTATTGGAGGAGGATCGGATGAACATCAAGGAACGGCCTATAAAACTTCTGTCAAAGTACTGGGTTTCCAGACATACAAACATGAGAGCTTGTTTGATGATAAGAACAAAGATGCTGGTGCTCTTTTTGAGAAGATACATGTGACACATCTGGCTTGGATCAATAATAAGGAGAATGCTTCCAGAAAATCAGCATACATTTGATCTAGGCAGAATGTCAAATTATGGCAAAGGAAAGAGGACTGGTGGAAATGTAAAAGCAGTCAAACTTCAAGATGCAGCAGACAGAGACTATTTTAAAATATTTTATGATGGGCTGAAGGCAATCTATGAGCCATCCAATGCTGGCTCTACCAGTGTGCTCTGCCAATGGCAGTCCTTTGATTACAGATAGTACTAAAATACTCAAATACTGGCTGAACATTTTCACAATGTATTAAATCCAGGCATCACATTTTGACAGCAGCATTCTTGAAGAGTTTCCTCACTGGACTAATGATTCAGGACTGGTTATGCTGCCAGCTCTTGATGAGGTACAAAAAGCTGTCAAGTGGATGAAATCTGGAAAGACACCTGGTAATGATGTGATCCCCTCAGAGATTTACAAAACTGGTAGTGGCCCGTTTTGATGCTCTGGCTCACCCATTTATTCATCATCTGAGGAAAACTGCAAGTTCCACAGGATCTCATAGATGTCCTGATGAACCCATTGTGAAAGGACCAAATTATATCAATGAATTTTCTTTAAGACAGCCGATTCTTCAAAGTACTTTTCACAGTCTCTTTCCATTCACCATGTCAAAAGTCTTCACCAGATTGGTGAAATTCATGGAGAGATCTTGATGTTGCTCTCTAACTTTTCCTTGTATTTGCCTGGCTATGAATGCTATTTCAACAGTGCCTCAATCAACACAAAATCTTTCAGGAGTGATGCCATTTATGAACATATGAAATTATAGCTGATTGTGGAGGATTTGAGCCAGATATCAACAGCATTGAGATGCCCCAGTGGTCATCATAGCATGCACAGTTACCTTTCCTCTTGTATATATGTAGACAATAGAAAGACATTAGTATCTTTGACATATCAATTGGTACAAAAGCAAAGGTATATTCTCGCTCTTTAGCATCTACTTTTTCATGATGCTGTTAGTTGCTGTCAAGGATTGCATGATGGGCATACCCATTCATTTCTGAACTGACAGTAGCATTTGCAACCTCCAAAGACTTCCCACTCACACCAAAGTGTTCACTACAACTATCTGTGACCTCCTGTTTCCTGATGTGTGTGCATTCTTGGTTCAGTCAAAGAGGCACAGGAATTTTTTGATCATTTTGCTACCTCTGCATATGTTTTGGATTTATTCTGAGTCTCAAGAAGACAGAGAATATGTCTCAGTCTGTCTAGAAAGAGCCCAGCACACCAGTGGTTACTTGTGCTGATACTGTCCTTAAGGATGTTGACAGGTTCTGCTACCTTGAAAGCGTGCTCTCTTCCAGCATAAATTTTGATGACCGTGTAATGGCTTAACTAGCCAAATCTGCCTTCAGACGATTGACTAAACATTCATGGAACAGCTATTGTGTTAATATCATATGAAGGTAGATGTTTATCAGGCAGTTGTCCTTACTATCTTTCTGCATGGTTCAGCATCATGGACTATATATCACAGCCAAATTATAAAACTTGATCAGTTCCATACACCCTGCCTCAGGAAGGTTGCCCATCTGAATTGTTGGGATACAATTCTAAATATAGAGGGCCTTCAGCTGTGTGGCCTTATGGGCATACAAGCAATACTTATGGACAAACAGTTTCACTGGATTTGTTAAGTTATGAGGATGGATAACACATAGATACCAAAGATGATCTTCTATGGCCAGTTTGTGTGCGGAAATCAGTATAAGCTATATATATATTTAGGATATCTTAAAGGGAATGTGAAGTCTTGTGGCATATTTCTCAGTGATCTGGGAATAATAACGCAGGACAGGCTGTTCTGGCAACACATGATTCCACAGGCTTATGGATGCTTTGAGAGTCAACATATCCAGACATGAGAAAAGTGTAGGATTCAAAAAGAGGTCATAGAGCCCGCAGATGGTGGATTTTTTTGTGATATCTGCAATGAGATTTGACAATCAATGATTGGCTTAGTCACTCACCAGCAGCATCTTAGAACTTGAGATCCATTGATCGATGGCTCAGTCCATCATCATCGTTATCATCATCACATAAAAATCAATCCTCTCAATCAATGGGCATTGACTGATTCACCAGGTGGAAAGTAATAAATAAATCCTCATCTCCTAAAATGAGTTGTATGAAGTAGTAAATAAAGCATGTGCTTTTCCCTAAAATATATACCTACATAGAATAATCATTATATGAAGTCCGATTTAGCAAAGTAATTAACCACAGGCCTAACAAAAGGTGAAAAAAGTGGTATGGGCTTCGGTTGAACTGTTAATGTTAAAAATTAGATACATATGTAAGTATCTTCCTGAAACCATATTATAAACATATTATTACACATTTTGGCCTGTGTTCAGATCTGGGATAAATGGTTGTAAATACAAAAAAGATGGACTTCATTCCACCAGAACTGGCTTTGGCCTTTTATGGTTGAAGTTTTACCATGTGATTCAGATGTCAATGGCAATATCCGTCACTTCTATATCCACTTAGGGCCCAGACCTTCAAGTATATCATCTCTGAATCAATCATCATTATCATTTAATAACATCTTTTGCCCATGCTTTACAGCAGTGGCACGTATTATGAGGCAGCACAGAGAACGTTTTACATTTTAAAGGGGCTGTATTGTAATATCCCATCATGTTTCCCCATGCACCTGAATCTCATTTTCAGTGCACCAAAAGTTCTTTCAATTACAGATGTAACAGATGAAGTGCTGCATTATAATGACATTCCTCTGGAGTTTGGGGAATTGGAACAAGAGGCTTTAGTGACTTCAGTGGGATCTAAAGGGAGATAAGCACTGACAGCTGCAAATGGAAAAAAATAGGATTTCAGTTTTAGTAAAATTGTCCCTAATAGGAAAAATTTGGCTCTCACTTGCACCAATTTATACCCAGAATAATCATACTGACTTAAGAAGAGTTATTCTGGATTTACACTGGTAGAACTGGAAGAAGGATTTATCCCATGGAGCTGTAATACAAAGCTTTATAATTCCAATACCCCCATTAAGAGCAAAGGAGCACATTTGTTCTATTTTTGACAGTAGAAAATCTTGCTCCCAGAAACAGAACTGACTTTTGTTTTAAATTGCTGTCGCTTCAGTGATAACAATCGGCCTCCAAATATGGGAGCCTCTCGCTTTCCTGTACTCTACACTGGGTCTGAAAAGGCAATGACAGATGAAAGCTGTCCACTGGGAATGGAACAGTGGTAGCTTGTGACTTTTGACAGGTGAAGCACCAATCACAAAATAGAGATGGCCGCAGGCATAATATAATAGCTATTAAAAGCTCACCTTATTTAAGGGGAAAACAGCAGGCGAACTTGGGAGCTTAAGCCACACAGTGGTTACCTGGGGTAGAGTGAGGGACAGTGGAAAAGAAAGGCCTGAGGCTTGGCAGCGCATAGCCCATCCTATAAGGAAAGGGCTTGGGGAGGCCAAGGATTTTGCCTCCCGCTCCTCCCATCCTTGTAGCCTGCAAATCTCCTGCAGCCCTGACTTAACTTTTACAATCCTTCCATGGACTCTCCAGCAAGAGGTTATCAAAGCAAGACCCACCTATAGTGGCTCACCTATGTGTTAAATTGCCATGGTAACAAGGCACTATTAGCTATGCCAAGATCTGGGCCTCATTCAGCACTCCATGCTTCAAACTTTCTGCCCTTGAGCTACACAATTAAGAGAGTGAGTTGTGACATTTAAATCAAATCACAGTTTGCACTTTAGTCTCTCTCTATTTTTTTAGCTGAATAAAAAAAGAATGTGCAAAATGTATTTTGTAAAATTTGGCAATGTTTGGTTTGGCTATACCTCACTTGGGCTTGGTCTACCAGACAGGTCAGTTTAAGGTTCACAACTCCAGCTACACAAAATGCATAGCTGGAGTTGGCTTACCCAAAGTGGAGCTATGACAGCATCCACACAGCAGGAGGCCAAAGGAAGAACACACTCATGTCTTACTCCTTGCAGAAGGACGAGTACCAGACGTCTGTGGGGGCTATCTTCAGCATTCGATTTACTGGTCTACATTAGCCCTCCAGAGGGTTGATCTTCTCACTAGTTTAGACATGCCCTTGATGAATTGCCAGTGTACAGCAGCATCAGAATAAAAAGCTAGGCTAGGAGAAGATTATATATGGAGACCAAGACAGCTGCTTAAAAGAGGCAGAATGAGTGTAAGATCTTTCTGAATAGTGATGAGAAAATACAAGTGAGTTGGAGAGATAATGGGGGAGAAAATTGGTTTAGATTGGGTCACTGAACTGGGGTCAGTCAAAGGCCCATCTCTTTTCAGAGTAATTGTAAAGAAGGTATATATCTGGATTGTTGATTAGGATGAGACCTGGTGACAGTGCTTTTGTTTCTTAAAATAAAATACATAAGGGGGGAAATGGTTTGTTATTAAAGCTGCTTGGAAATTTTACTTAATTTTTCATTAAAATTTGAGGAGAGCATATCTATTAATGGAAGTTTTCAGATTTTTATCCAAAAAAATCCCTCCAAAATCATTTTTTTAAGTTTTCATTTTTCTAGCAAAAACTTTTGGTTTAAACAGAAAATTTAATGATAAAACTGCCTTTTTACCCCAAAAAATGCTGACACACAATTTTGGTCAAATCTGTTTTTGATTATGAACGTGAGTATGAAAACAGGAACTATGTTCCTAAGTGATCATGTTCATTTACTCTTTATTCCTAATCTGAAGTTATGATCCTCTGATCATGACAGCAACAAGCATTTCCACAGGAATAATGAACACTAATACTGACGGACCTGGTACCAGCTCATGCTAAGGCCTCTAGGTCTCAGTGAACACTGACAAATGCAGAGCCGGATGTCAGCAAGGGATCCCAAAGCTGCTTAGCCCTAAAGGACAAACTCCTTTTGTTTTACTAGTTAATAAATGTTTGGTTGGTTTAATATAGGAATGGCTACAAGCTTTGTCTTTTGGTGAGAGACCCAGGGGCTATGTCTACACTACAAGGTTTTTGTGCAAAAACCCGTGGAGCATCCACACCTCAAGTGTGTTTTTGTGCAAAAACAAACAAAAAAAATACAGCACATCGACAGAACAGAGGGCTTTTGCCGGTAGAGTTATTCCTCTCCCCACAAGGAATAACTTCTTTTTGCACAAGAGTTCTCCCTTACCCCTATAGAATCCAGTGATAAGTGTTCTCTAAAGAAAGGGAGACGGCCATTGATGTGTTCTTCCTTTGGTCTTATGTCTCTCTTAAAATGGAGAAGGAAAATCATATTTGCTGTCTCCACTCCTCTTTTCTATCATTCACATAGGCGCACCTGCCTTAATTTTGCATGAAACTGTCAGATGCTGTATTAGAAGACCCTTAGATGTTATTCATTATCTTAGGCAAACAGCTCAGAGGCTGTTCTCTTCAAGTACCAGCCCAGATAAGCCTTTGACTGAGGATCTGTGAACTTTATGCTCCAGATTCTTGAGGACTTCATTTTAATACCTAATTTTGGAAGTGGCATGGGATTGGTCCCACTCTTATTCACACTAACTCCTTCTTACATAAGCAGTGCTATTGACTTCCATGAGACCACTCCTGTAAAAAGTACTATGCAAAATGAGCCAGGGGGCTCACAGTCAGAACCTTTAGCCCTGATTCCTGTACCAAATTATTTGATGTCAATAGGCCAATTGTCCTTTGGTTTCATGCCATAATCAGTCCACGTGGACAGAAAGCCTCCCTTCTTTGCAGATTAATTTTTGGCTATTATTTCTTCACCTAACACAGCACTATCCATCCCATCAGACTCTTTGCCATCAGTCTGGGAAGCAGTTGGCTCTTAAATTGAACTGCAAGATATCTCACTGGTGACTTTTAGATAAAACTTCCCCAGTGGACATTTGGTACATGGATGAGGAAGTACCTACAGTGGGAAAGACATCTTTCAAAACAACACTCCCATTGCTTCAAAAACTAATTGGAATCTTTATAAACAACAAAACCACTTTTCCTGCTGTTGTGGGATAGGATTAATATGTGAATGATTATAGTCCCTCGTGCTCATGTGTGCTATGTACTTGTAAAGTGCTGCCTATTCTTTTTCCTCTTAACATCCGGGGGGGAAAGAAAGATGACAGATCATATGTATAAAATGTCTTCTGGAAAGGTATAAAGCAACAAACATGTCCAAAAAATGCAGCCAAATGAAGATAAGAGGTGGCATGAGACCTTTTCATTTAAAAGATTTATCATGTAGTCACTTCACAGTGATGCTTTTGAGGATGACGGCACTCTATCAGAATCCGGCACAAGATGGTGTGCCATTGAAGAATGTACAACTCGACCCATCTGCTTGAGTATTCTATCCAAATATGCCTAAAAATAGAACTAACCTGAATGGCAAGAATGAAAATGATCATCAAAACATCTATGCAAAAGTGACAAAAGTAGGAAGCTTTTAAACACTCCCTATATGATTATATAGTCAGGTCAATAGATGATCATGACTTACCCAAACTCATTAGCTACTTCATCTTATTGTAGTAACTCTCCCCATCTATTGTAGTAATTCTCCCCATCTATTCCCTCCCTGATATTTTGTTATGTCAACTCATTACATTACGTACAAAAATAGAGTTAAGTTATTTGGAGAAAGCACTATGAGAAGGAATTAGCAGGGACTTGAGAATATTAACAACAATATATTACTACTATTTTATACTTTACACCAGGGGAGAATAACATTAGACAGTCCAAGTTACTAAGGGTCTAAAATATACATTAATGACTAAATTCATTAAAACCTTTAGTAAGGCTTCATCAACCAAAAATATCTGTTTATGTGCCACCAACTATAAATGTGAGCTTTAATCTCCCTGAAGACACATTCCATCATATGGAAAGACACATTTTGGCATCATCATAAATACCAAAGGTTTTTATCTCTAGGTTTTATAACACTTATGGCCAGATTCTCTAGAAGCACAGAAAGTTACAAATTACACCTGTCTATCCCTGTGAGACTCCATGCCACTTAGGACGATGCCATCTCCGGAGTTCCTGCGGAGGCTGAGAAGTTTTTAATTTTGCTTCCCACAGCTGGATTGAGAATTGCATCCCATAGCTGGCTTGGCCATATCTCCTTCCTTTCCAGAGGTGTCTAATTTTTAGTGCAAAAAGTGTCCAGTGTAGGTGTTCATATTTTTAAAGGATCATGAATAATTGGAGAGGAAGAAGAAAAGAATCATAAAAATGATCTGATGAATGAAGAAAATCCCTCAGAGAGAGAGACACTGAAAGAGATTGACACGTTTAACTTATCAAAAAGAAGATTGAGAAATGTCTTGATTATATTGTCTAGTTACTTTTATGTGGAGAAAATACTGGGTACTACAGATCGCATTAATCTAGTATAGAAAGACAATGAGTGGAAGCTGAAGCCAGACAAATTAAATTAGAAATTAGCCCCCATGAAACCAATTAACCATTGGAACAAACCAGGAAGAAAAGTGGTGGTTTATCTGTCTTTTGTATCTTCAACTCATGACTAGCTGCTTTTCTGAAAGACATGCTTTAGCAAACACATTATATTTTAATCAGACACAAGTGACTGAGCACAATAAAAGGAATAAATTGGGTGAAATTTAATGCCTTGTAGTAGACAGGAAGTCAGACTAAATGATCTAATGATCCATTCTGGCCTTAAAATCTATACATCTAAAAGTTCTAAGCCCTTACCATTGCATTGGCAGAGCCTGCAACAATCTTTTCTCACTGTGGAACTTCTGCCAGGATTTTGCCAATGAGGAGAAATACCAGGTACTGAATCCATGGGAGCCTCTTAGAAAACCATATGCTCATTAGTGAGTTTTAGGATTAAAGCACAGTATGGGTGCTCACAACAAAAGTTATGTCCTTGTATTAAAAAGCAAGTGAATGAACAAATGTAACACATGGCTAGCATTGGTCCTGGGCTAGCTTGAATGTGTGGGAAATGGAGCTTTTGGAGAAAAAGTTCATTGGGCCCTATATTCTAATCCCACTTCTGAACCACTGTGCATGTGCAAGGCATTTTACTCCCTGATCATATATGAGCCCAGGGATTTATTCTTCCAAACATGGGACCAGTGTATTAGTAATACAATCCAGCCCTTTAATACTGCCCCTCAGTTGCACAAAATACCCAGAACGATCTTCTGTGTACTTAAATATATTAGATACATTTTGGATCTGTCAGCCTTCACAACATCTCTTTAGGCTAGCCATTGGAATTGACAACTACTGACTCTTTTGGTCATATAAATGGAAGAGAGGTCAACAGACCAAACAATAAAGCAGCTGAGGTAGCTACAGATGAATCAATAGCAATGTTTGCTTTAAATTCCTTTGGACACAGGATGCAGAAACCTTTGATGATATTTTTCCTTCCAATTTAGGGATGCTTTCAAACTTAAACATGCACATACCTGTTCCTCTGAAGCTGATGTCTCAATCAGAACATTTTTTATTTACTTAAGGCCCTTATGCTGGAACACTGAAATCAATGAGGCCAAGTCTACACTATGCGGTAGATTGACGCTGCTGTGGTTGACCAGCAAGGATGTGATTTAGTGATTCTAGTGAAGACCCACTAATTAGAACTGAGAGGGCACCCCAAGGAGTAACAGAAGCCAATGCGAGTGTTTACGCCCGTCAACCTCCCTCTGTATGGACTGTGATTTAAGATACATTGACTACAGCTATGTAATTAATGTAACAGGAGTTGCGTATCTTAAGTCGAGTTTCCCCTTTAGTGTAGATCAGGCCTGAGTGTTCTGCTATTGACCCAATGAAAGCAAGATTAGTCCATAAGCAAAAAACACTCTTATCTCTTTCAATCCTCCAGCATCCTCTATCAATTCCCGTAGGATAGTAGTTGTACCTTAATTTGCCTCAGTAGGCCAGCCATATTTATTCAATAATATAGATATTTTTACTAATTCTCTACAATAGAAGAGTCCTTATCCTATGACCTGGTATAGAATATTAGCTCCTAATACCTGCCTATGCACTATGCTGTAAATAAGGACTACAATTCTATGTTAAATCTGCAAAAAAACCTTCAAAATTATAAGGCTCCAATCCTACAAAGTGGTCTTCTGGTGCTTAACTTCATAGTTTGTGAAAGCTCTTCTTGATTTCAATGTGACCACACACAGTGCATATAGTTAACACGTATCTATTGGATTGGAGCCTGCATCTCTATTAAGTTTAAGACCAGGTTCTTTCTCAATTCCTCAGCTTCACAAACACCTCTGATAAGCAGTACTTTTCCTAACAGACCCAGGTCATTTTGCCACTTCTTGCTTCACTAAAACTTGGCATTCAAGTGTAATGCTGCAGCTCCTGTTTCTCTCCATTCCAGACCCCTCAGTGGAGCAATCTGATAAACAGTATGTACCCATATCACATCAGTCAACTGGAAAAAAAAACAATTTGCAAAAATCAATTCCATTTCTTCTCACAGGATGTTAATGGTAAGATTATAGTTTTATCACTTTTTCAAAGGGCAAAATTGCAGTTTAATTTAGCTGCATTTTTTGTAACCAGATTTAAATGAAAGAGAATCTGGAAAGTGCTGTTCCTAATAATAAGGAGTTACTGTCCTTATTGGATGGAGCCTTAGTATTTTCATTTTCTTTCTGGGGAGATTCGTGTGAAGAAAGCCAATACCTATGTGCAGTTCTGCTGTGAGTGTCACTACCAGTAAGATCTCAATAGCTTAAAGTCTGTTCTTTTAAGTGGCTATGCGTGCAGTATACATTTAGAATTAAGAGGGCAGTAATTTTTTCTCTGGATGGATACTGGGAATATGTGAATGTGTGTTTGCTAAATGTAATTGCAATGTGTTTGTGTGTGTGAGGGGATATACTCTGCAGAGTTTTTTTGGAAAAATGGCTGTTTCTCCAAAAAAAAAAAAACTTCACTTACATCCACACTGCAATTGTGTTCTTTCAAAAAAAATAAAAAAAACAGATGGGTTTTCCTAACACTGGTAAACCTCTTTCTATGAGGAAGAAGCCTTTTTCTGAAAAAGCTCTTTCAGAAAAAGGCGTGTGTGGATGGGGAAGAGGAAGTTCTTTTGAAAGAAGAGGAAAGAGGAAAAAGCACTGACGCCCTGGTGGCCATTCTGTCCATAGAAATCACAGCTTAAAGGCAAAATAGCCTCCATTCAGTGTGGAAGCCATCTTCTGAAAAAGCAGATTGCTTTTTTGATGCACTTTGGCAGTGTGGACGTGCTCTTTCAGAAGAAGTTTTTTTTGGAAGATCTACTCTGGAAAAGCTTCTTCTGAAAGAAGCCTGCAGTCTAGACATAGCCCGAGAGAGAAAGAGAAATGGTTCAGCTTTCTGAGTGTTTCTTGACTTTATTCATATATTTCAGTATTACATTAATTTAATATATACTTCGCTGAGCACATATGCTGTTATTGGTGGGCGTCCACACTAAATAAATGCCTCTGAAAATCCTGTCTCTTCTGGAGGGAAGCTTTCCAATATACTACAGTATGGTCAATTGGCAAATTAAGCTCTGCAAACTCAGGGGCTACGTCTACACTGGCCCCTTTTCCGGAAGGGGCATGTAAATTTCACGAGTCGTCGTAGGGAAATCCGCGGGGGATTTAAATATCCCCCGCGGCATTTAAATAAAAATGTCCGCCGCTTTTTTCCGGCTTTTAAAAAAGCCGGAAAAGAGCGTCTAGACTGGCCCTGATCCTCCGGAAAAAGTGCCCTTTTCCGGAGGCTCTTATTCTTACTTCAAAGAATAAGAGCCTCCGGAAAAGGGCACTTTTTCCGGAGGATCGGGGCCAGTCTAGACGCTCTTTTCCGGCTTTTTTAAAAGCCGGAAAAAAGCGGCGGACATTTTTATTTAAATGCCGCGGGGGATATTTAAATCCCCCGCGGATTTCCCTACGACGACTCGTGAAATTTACATGCCCCTTCCGGAAAAGGGGCCAGTGTAGACGTAGCCAGGAAGTCTTTTGCATCAAGTTTTCACTCATGTAGAACCAGGTGTGTTACCATGGATTTGTCATAAAGGCACGAATTCTTTTCCTGAATATACAGATGTCAATGAGATATTAAAACTAATCATTAGAGATGTGTCTAGACTACAGGGTTTTGTCGACAAAAGTTCACTTTTGTCAACAAAAATATACCTGCATCTACACTACCACTGAATTCTGTCAACAGTAAGTCGACAGAACGCGGCAGTTTTGTCAACGGCAGTAAACCTCATTCTATGAGGAATAACACCTTTTTTCGACAGTTATGTTGAAAAAAGGTGCTATTGAATCCACACTGCTTTTTCAAAAGAGAGCGTCTAGACCAGTGGTCCCCAACCATTTGAGGTTGTCGGGCGCCAGGGGGCGTGGCCGTTTGCCCGCTGGGTGCCCGGGGCCGGCGCTCCCCCCCCCCGCCGAGTGCCGCGCGCCCGGGGCCGGCACTCCTCCCCCCCCCGCCGAGGGCCGCGCACCCGGGGCCGGCACTCCCCCCTGCCGAGTGCCACGCGCCCGGCGCTCCCCCCGCCAAGCGCGCTCCCTCCACAAGCGCCCGTGCGCCATGTGCCCGGGGCCAGGCCAGCCCCGAGCACCTGGCGGGCGCATTGAAATGCCCCCGCGGGCGCCATGGCACCCGCGGGCACTGTGTTGGGGACCACGGGTCTAGACTGTTGAAAAAGCGGCTTGCTTTGTCAACAGAACTGGCTGAAGTCTAGTCACTCTTTTTCGACAGAGGCTTTATTGACAGTATCTGTCAACAAAAAGCCTCTGTCAACAAAAGCCTGTAGTCTAGACGTACCCTAGAATTCTAAATGGCATATCTGAGACTTACTTTGATGGTGCCTCCAGTGTCTTGTTGGATTGCAACATCAGTTGAGATTCTGCTGGTAGCTGTACACATAAACCTGTCATTTACTTCAATGAGAATTCATGGGGAGGGTAGAATGGCAGGTTCTGGGCCTGTGTTTGGGTTCTGCTAGTGGCCCATTTGCCTGAGTAACCCTTACATACCATGACAAAGGTCTCAATGGAAGTGAACCAAGAGGAAGGCTATAGAAATTAATTGGTACCCTTGTCACAATAGATTTTCACCCACAAGAATGGAAGATATTTAAGCTGGAGTCTAAATTTAATCAAGACATATGCTTAAGTAGCTCCTGACTCTGAGCCAGATACCAACAATTTATTCATTATTTTACTCAGATGTAAGGTAGTCAGCACCAGTTGCATGTTCAGGAATTGCTACTAAATAATTATTTACAGTCACATTTGTTTTGCTAATTCACTGTTGCCTACATGGTCCTCTCTCTGAAACACCTGTTGCAATAAAGTGACTAATTTCATTATAGTAACACTGAAATGATAGTTTAATTACACTTTGGTGATGCAATAACTAATTAACCCTTTGGTTTAATAATTTGTATAAGATTTAGAATTCACACACATTAGCTATATTGTATTTACACTTTCACCATTTTCACTCACATACTTTTACCTTCTAATTAGTTGTTTTGGTGGAAATTACAGACTTTAAATAAAAGCATGAGTAACAAAATTACAATCACTATATCACAAAGTCAAATCTATAGTTGTGTGACATTTCTGAATTTTTTGTTCTATATTATTAATTTCATCACAGTACTGTACATTTATTTTCTGGATTTTTTTCAAATCTGTAAAACAGCAAACCGTAAATGTTCGCTCCCTTTTTTTTTTTTTTTTTTTGAAACCTAAAGATATATTTTTCCATATTATTTATGAGCTCAGCTGGCTTCATAAAGATGAAGATTATTACTGGTACTCTTTTCATTTCCAGGGAAGGATACTGAAGGAATGCCTGACATTATCCAAGAGTAGTATTTCAGGGAAGTATTACACATTTTAATTTTGATCTGCAGCATATCTCTAACTCAGCCACATGCAGCATGTGGGCTAATTTATGTAAATTAGTTTATATTTTTACTGCTTTCTTAAGAAATTTCTCTTGTCACATCACACTATCTCTATACTTGGAACTGGGGATGTGTTTCTCAGCTCACGTAGACATACGTATGATATCTCTGATTGAGGAAGAGCACTAAAAAGAGTAGTGTGGTTTTAGTAACAAGGGCAGGAGTGAATGGTGGCACAGACTAGCTGCCCTGAGTACAAACTCATCCAGGCACTCTGAGTCTATCCTTGGTGCTGCTAGCCCATGCCTCTGCTCACTGTTTTCTAAGCTACCATGGCTATCCTTCTATTTGTAATGCACTAGCTAGATCTGAGCTTGTGTGATTTTCTTCTTAGATGAATCGCACTCAATGCTCCAAGTGTAAACATAGCCTCAGAAATACTTCATACCATGCACTTACAGAACACAGGGCTGAGCAAAACATGTACACATTACCAGTGGTGCTGGACTACTTTTTAGAGTGGGGCTGCTGAGCTGTGTCCCCCCTCTACCCAATCCTATTGGCTTCCTTCTCTGTCCTCCAGAACTGGGACGGGGAGCAAGGTCATGACTCTGGGAGAGGGAAAATGCAGATGGGGGCATAGCTGGATGCAGAGCCAGCAGATGATCCCCCAGGAGGCAGTGAAGCCTCCAGCCACTGGATTTGGGGTATGGGACTGGTGGGTGGGTCCCAGGGTACAACTAGGGTTGCTGCAGCACATCCTGAATCCCCTAGTTCCCATGCCTATGTACATTACAGGGTAGGCCCACTGGTCAGTGAGGAGGGAGAAACAGTAACAGGAAACTTGGAAATGGCAGAGTTTCTTAATGACTTCTTTGTTTCGGTCTTCACTGAGAAGTCTGAAGGAATGCCTAACATAGTGAATGCTAGTGGGAAGGAGGTAGGTTTAGAAAATAACATAAAAAAAGAACAAGTTAAAAATCACCTAGAAAAGTTAGATGCCAGCAAGTCACCAGGGCCTGATGAAATGCATCCTAGAACACTCAAGGAGCTGATAGAGGAGGTATCTGAGCCTCTAGCTATCATCTTTGGAAAATCATGAGAGACAGGAGAGATTCCAGAAGATTGGAAAAGGGCAAATATAGTGCCCATTTATAAAAAGGGAAATAAGAACAACCCAGGAAACTACACAACAATTAGTTTAACTTCTGTGCCAGGGAAGATAATGGAGCAAGTAATTAAGGAAATCATCTGTAAACACTTGAAAGGTGGCAAGGTGATAGGGAACAGCCAGCATGGATTTGTAAAGAATAAATCATGTCAAATCAATCTGATAGCTTTCTCTTATAGGATAACAAGTCTTGTGGATAAGGGAGAAGCAGTGGATGTGGTATTCCTAGACTTTAGTAAGGCGTTTGATATGGTCTCGCATGATATTCTTATCAATAAACTAGGCAAATATAACTTAGATGGGGCTACTATAAGGTGGGTGCATAACTGGCTGGATAACCATTCTCAGAGAATAGTTATTAATGGTCCACAATCCTGCTGGAAAGGTATAAGAAGTGGGGTTACGCAGGGGTCTGTTTTGGGACCAGCTCTGTTCAATATCTTCATCAACGATTTAGATATTGGCATAGAAAGTACTCTTATTAAGTTTGCAGATGATACCAAGCTGGGAGGGATTGCGACTGCTCTGGGGGATAGGGTCATAATTCAAAATGATCTGGGCAAATTGGAGAAATGGTCTGAGGTAAACAGGATGAAGGTTAATAAAGACAAATGTAAAGTGCTCCACTTAGGAAGGAACAATAAGTTTCACACATACAGAATGGGAAGCGACTGTCTAGGAAGGAGTACGGCAGAAAGGAATCTAGGGGTTATAGTGGACCACAATCTGAATATGAGTCAGCAGTCTGATGTTGTTTCAAAAAAAGCAAACATCATTCTGGGATGCATTAACAGGTGTGTTGTGAGCAAGACACAAGAAGTCATTCTTCCGCTGTACTCTGAGCTGGTTAGGCCTCAGTTGGAATATTGTGTCCAGTTCTGGGCACCACATTTTAAGAAAGATGTGGAGAAATTGGAGAGGGTCCAGAGAAGAGTAACAAGAATGATTAAAGATCTGGAGAACATGACCTATGAAGGAAGGCTGAAAGAATTGGGTTTGTTTAGTTTAGAAAAGAGAAGACTGAGGGGGGACATGATACCCGTTTTCTGGTATCTAAAAGGGTGTCATAAGGAGGAGGGAGAAAACTTGTTCACCTTGGCCTCTGAGGATAGAACAAGAAGCAATGGGCTTAAACTGCAGCAAGGGAGGTTTGGGTTGGACATTAGGAAAAGGTTGCTAACTGTCAGGGTAGTCAAACACTGGAATAAATTGCCCAGGGAGGTTGTGGAATCCCCATCTCTGGAGATATATTTAAGAGTAGGTTAGATAAATGTCTCTCAAGGATGGTCTAGACAGTATTTGATCCATGGGGACAGGGGACTGGACTCGATGACCTCTCGAGGTCCCTTCCAGTCCTAGTATTCTATGATTCTATAAGAGTATAACAGATATACAGACATAGATATAGATGTTAAGCATACAGTCAGAGAACAGAAGCAGTTGTGGGGAAGGAGGAGAGAAAGAGCAACAATTCCCACTTTGGCAAATTGTGGTTCTGTGGCAGTTTTCAGCAACATTTTTTTCAGGTTTTAGATACATTTTTCAGAAAGGACAAGCATTGATAAGCTTTCTTTTGTTCTTTTCTGGCAATGCTTCTATTTGTGCAGAGACAGCACGTGCCAAAACTGGCTGCAAAAAATAGTCCCCTTTTCATAAACCAAAAATGTGAGAACAGGATTGTGTTCAATAGGCAACTTGCTTTTAATTTATTATATTTTGGTATTTGGACCTTGACAGATCTTTTAGGCACAAAACAAAAAAATAACAAAAAATGCACACCCCAATGATAAGTCTACACTGCAGAGTTTTTTTTGGAAAAACAGACTTTTTCTGAAAAAACTTCACGTACATCCACATTGTAATTGTGTTCTTTCAAAAAAAAATGAAAGGAGAGAGGAGTTTTTCTGACATTGGCAAACCTCTTTCTATGAGGAAGAAGCCTTTTCCCAAAAAAGCTCTTTTGAAAAAAGGCATGTGTGGATGGGAAAGAGGGCGTTCTTTCAAAACAAGAGGAAAGAGGAAAAAGCACAGGAGCTCTGGTGGCCACTCAGTCCATAGTAATCACAGCTTAAATGAAGGATAGCGTCCATTCAGTGTGGACGCTATATTTCAAAAAAGTAGATCTCCTTTTCAATGGGCTTTTGCTGTGTAGATGCGCTCTTTCGGAAGAAGTCTTTTCGAAAGATCTCTATTGAATAGATCTCAATAAAGACAAAATTACCTACTAAAATTGCTCTTACAACACAGCATCATCAATAGTAGAAAATCAAGGAATTTATCCATGCACAATCTACAGTAAAACTCCAATAGTCCGACATCCAGCTGTCCGGCACTCCTGATAATCCGGCATCAACTGGAACCCGGAACTGC
This sequence comes from Pelodiscus sinensis, assembly GCF_052426305.1. NCBI lineage: Eukaryota > Metazoa > Chordata > Testudines > Trionychidae > Pelodiscus > Pelodiscus sinensis. The sequence goes on along the minus strand of NC_143058.1, from coordinate 15,934,016 downwards.
TCAGGTCATCCACTCTGACAGCCAAGCCGCTGTGAGCCACATGCATGCTCATGGACCACGCTGTTCCGCTTACAGTCCCCAGTGTGCACAGCATCCAGCTTGCACATGCTAGCAGCCAGCTGCTGAGCACAGGCAGCTGCTTCGGGACCCAGACATAAGGTTGGGGGAGAAAGGGGATTTGTTGACAGCAGGGAAGGGAGGTGTTTGGCTCTGAGGAAGGGAAGGGGAGGTGAGGGGGGCTGGGTTGCACATGGTGTCCCAGCCAGCTCATTGAAAAGCCAGCCACTCAGCACAAGTGCCCCAGTACCTGGAAGGAGATGCACAGCTGTACCAGCAGCTCCAGGACCCGAGCATAAGGTGTGTGTGTGGGAGGGAGGGGGTTGGATTTGGAGTATGCCTCCTTATAGTACCTCCTGGTACTCCAGCATATTCAATAATCCGGCATCACCTAAGTCCCAAAGGTGCTGAATTATCAGAAGTGTACTGCATTTGGTAAGGTTCCATAACACTGATTTTTGGGGAGGCCACTAGAAAAAGAACAAGGTCAAAAAGAAACAAACAATCTTGTTTCTCACTCATGTATTAGGGAGAGAAAGGAGACAGTATGGTATGAGTAATATAACCTCTGATATTCTCAACTTCATTAAACTGAATGGCTTTCTCCTTTTTTCCAGACGAAGCAAATATGTCCCCTTCCCCATCCTTTGCAGATGGCTAACCATTTCTACCCAGGTTTAGAGTTATATTCTGGCAATCTACAAGTCTTCTGCAATACCCCTCCGCAAAGTAAATACTCACTGCGGCTAGGACTCAATGTATATGCATACCCTTCCTTAGGAAAGTACCCATCAAGGCCATTTGTAACCCAGACACCTGGTCCTCAGTTCACACTTTCTCTCAGCATTTTGACTTAATGCACAGTTCTGGAACAGCTATTCTATGCTCTGTACTAAATCTGCTTCTTCAGCATCCTCTTCCACATTGAAGTACTAGTTGGGAATCTCCTTAGATAGAGCATCCATAGGAACAATAACTTGAAGGAGGTTAAACTACTTACCTTGTATATTAACCGAGGTTCTGCAAGATGTTTTACCCCTCCTTTCCATTCTACTTTGGAATCCTACCATGGTCTGAAGTTGGGAAAGAAGTGGATCGAAATGCCACATGAGCAGTTATAAGGTGCAGAAATGAATCCACAGATGTGTCTAACAAAAATGTCTCCAGGCAACAGCACATGGGCAACATACAAATCCTTACATGGAGCACCCATGACTATAAACTCTCCTAAAGAATTCTACTTACAAGGCAAGTGACCTTTTCTAATTTCTGGGATTTTTTTCCCCTGCTACTAAGATGACTATTCTCAGGCAGAGACATTCTCAGGTAGAGTCATTGTTAAGATGTAGCTGTGCTAAGCAAACAAATGGCCTATCACACTGTCATAACATATGTGTTTGAATTTTAAATGTAGGGTTTTTACTTTACCATCTGGTTCACTGGATGGTGTGGATGAGTAACACTCTCTATCCACTATAACAGTGTTTCTCAACCAGTAGTACGAGTACCTTTAGGGGTACTCGAGAATAATCTGGGGGGGTGCATCAACACAACTGAAATTTGGTAAAAACTGAATTTTTGTTTTAAGTTTTACAGCATTTTATTATTTTTATACTTTTTACACCCAAAAATGTCATTGCCCGCCCAGCTTCAATTAAGTTGTTCAAACAAATGTGTTGCAATGGTAGAAAAAAAATTGTGTCTGCAGCATATAGGTATTGGGGATACTTATAATACTTTTTTTTTAAAGGGTACTTTATAAAAAAAGCTTGAGAAACACTGCACTATAACATACACTAAGGAACAAGAGATCTTTCTTGAGATATTCTGGGTAAGCTAAAAATCAAAAGGATAATGTTGATTGATATGCAAACTATGCAGCCTAAACTGGGAAAGCCTATTCCCTCATTTTCTCTTGGAAAATGCAATTTAGTCTACTGTAACCAGGCTTTCCAAGAGATAAATGTTTCAAAATGATTAATATCTCTAGCAGAAAATTATAGTGGTAATTTGTGTAGAGAATGCTACCAGTAATGCAATTCTGTTCAGAAGGATTTTTTTTCATAAAGGAGAAGGGTAGATTATGACATCTAGTTAATCCTTTACATATTTTAATGTGAAGCACTATATTTAAATTCCAGTCTTGCTTTAAAATGAATAACTTTGTATTCCCAGCCTTGTAAATCCAAAAGGTGATGATTTAAGTGAAAAAGTGACAGTTTTGTATAGGATGAAACTTTAAAATCCTGTCAATGGAAGAATATTCTGAGTTCTTAACATTTTAATTTTTTCCCTAAAAAGAAAACCTTGTCAAAGTTGGTGGAAGCCTAGATAAAGGGTTCAGAGAGTTCCCTGTTTTTAGCTCAAACAATGCTAACCCTAAACCTTTCATACACAGTTAATGGATGGAGGACATTGCACATAATGATATTTGATTGAATATATGACCAAACCAAAACAAACATCATCAGAAAGTCAAATAAGCACTTTCAGGCACAGTCAGGGTGTGTCTAGACTATGGGGGTTTTTCGGAAAAAGTGGCCTTTTTTCAAAAAACTTCCTCTGCATCTAGACTGCTGTAGCATTCTTTCAGAAGTAAATTTTTAAAAGGCACTATTTAATGCAAGCTGTGCTTTTTCAAAAGAGAGCATCCAGACTGCCTGGGTGCTCACTTTCAAAAAAGTGGCTTGCTTTTTCGAAAGCACTAGTTGTAGTCTAGATGCTCTTTTTCGAAAAAAGCCTTTTTCGAACGAGGTTTGCAGTCTAGATGTAGCCTCAATGAAAAGTGTTTCTTCTGCATCCAGAAAGATGGCCAGGGCCTTTAGCTTGGTTTTTTTTGCTTGTTTGTTTGTTTGTTTTTTTGTAAACAATAGGTTTGTTTCATTAGATGTTGAAGACTGATTGACTAAGATGGGTACATTCTCATCTGAGTTAAAGAGCTACAGTATACATTTGTCAAAGAAAAGGCAGATGCCCTTTGCAAAGAATTTATCAACAGTAACAAATATTAAGGTAATAGACTACAGAGTTTTTCTTTCAGATTGTTATTTTCATTAATATTTAATGATACAAATACAAATTCAAAAGAGCATGCACTTATAATGCCAGCAGGAGGTGCCAAACTGGGAGAACTCTGGGACTTAATGCAAGAGCCTCTACTTCTTGACCTAAAAGCCAGCTGGCGCTCAGCAGAAGACTATAGAGAAGACTCATTCTCTCTCTCTGTAACTGGTCTAAGTATCACGATGTGGAACAGTGAACCACACCCAATAGGCATGTGGGTTACACATTCAGCACAATTATTCTCAAACACAAGAAACATAAAAGTAATACTGCACAATCCAGACGCCCTATGCAGAGCAGTACTCCCATTTATGAGTCTTTGTTTCAATATATGGCCTGGATGAAAAGCTTTCACTAAAGGCAGACTGAGATGGTTGGGGAAACAGTATTTGCAGAGTGTTTTCCATACTTTATGGAGCTCAGGAAGAATATCTCTATGCTAACCTTAGTTTACAGTGTGTCAAAGCTGCCTCCACGGTACACTATTTTTCCTAGCCTCTTCAATGTTACTATTTTTTAAATGTTGTAGTCATTAGATTGTATACATACAAATGCTCATTCTCAGGGCTCAACAAATAATACAATCTAGTCACCCGTGACGAGTAGATTGCAACCCAAAAGAGCTGGGTTCGGGCAATTTGTGCATGCGCAGAACGATCTGTGCATGCGCAGAACAATCTGTGCATGCGCAGATTGCCGGACAGTGCGGCTGGTGAGAAGGGCTTGCTGCAGTTCGGCGAGCCTGCTCATTCTATATTACCACTTACTATCTGAGTTTCTTTTTAGTTTAAAAAGATTTGCACTATACATTTTACTTTAATTAGCCCTAACTTGCCTGCACAGGAAAGTAAGGGAGTAGGCCCTCCCTCTGGGTCTGTAGCAAGCCTACCCAGATCACTTTCAAGTCTGCCATTTACTATGGATGCAGCATAGTCACTGCTTCCTCCTCAGGAGCTAACATTCAAAATGGGCTCTGTGCCTGCTGCATGTAGACCACTTGAGATGGCCAGGTGTGAGGTATGAAGAGTAGGCTGAGCCTTGAAAATGAATGAAATTCTTTACTAATCTTTTCTCCTCTGAGGCATATGGGTGGAATTGTGACTCTTTGAGTGACAATTATTTCCTAGGGCTCCTGCTTGGGGGTGGGGAGTGCAGAAGAATAGATACTTTCTGCCTAGGGCTGAGACTGAAGTTACTAATACGCATGTCATTTGTAGAGCATCTTTTATTTTATGCCAACACAATCAATTGCTACGGATATTAAGTCACTGGCGAAGGTTATGATGTCATCTGAGGGATAAACCACACAAGTATCTCAGTAATTCCCTGTTTCAATGCAATTATCCCTATTGATAAAACAAAACCGGAAGAACAGACCAAAAATAAAAACTCTTATGTACACCCACTAAAGAAAAAAATCAGATTCATACTGACATTTTATACAATTTTAAATTATCTTTTTTTCCCATATAAGTGCTGTAAAATGTGGTCTGAATTTCCACCAAACCCTCACATTGACCTTGACTCCTAGCTGGTATTCTTAGAAGAAAGCCAACAGGTGATTGACCCCCCTAGCATGGGAGGTCTTCTAGATGGAGAAGCCATTTAATAAGACCAGCTAGCAGATAGTGCCTTTACTCTCTTCATTGATCCCTACTGAAACAATTCCCTTTAACCTTACCAGAAGTTGTGAGCTTTCTTGACACACATGAACCTCTTTAATCTAGCAACCGTGAGAAATAGGCTGTCAGGTTATGGAATTTTCTGGGCCAGGGGTGTTTGCCATAAGGAAGGATAAACAAAATCTATTGGGGTGTTTCTCAAAGTGGCTCATGGATCCACTCTGAGAAAGATGCCAACAGGCTGCTCCAGTTTGTTTATTTACTGATGCTGCAGCCATGCTTCCTGTGGCTCCCCTGGATTGCAAACAGCAAACTGAAGCCAAAGGGAGATGTGAGGCTCTGTGTGGCACCGGTAAATAAACAAACTGGAGCAGCCTGTTGACAGCTGTCTCCGCGGACCACTTTGAGAAACACTGACCTATTGCTGAAGGTTTTGTATATATAAACCATTATAGAATATAATGTATAAAATGTCATAAGAAATTCTTAATGCACTGTATTTAAACTCTTATTAAGTGTAGAGGTGCAGGGCCTGGGAGAGAGAGAGGGTATAGGAGAGAGATGGGGGCTGGGAAGAGTTGGCACTCACCTCACATTAGCACCCTAATCTGTTCAAGTGCTGTACTGTCTCTTTAAAAGCCTTTTTGGCTACCCTACCTAGCCCTTCAGCTGAGTCCTGCTCCTGTGTGAAATTACAACCCCTTGCAGGGTACACCTCTCAGAGAGGCCCATCCTGGTTCCCTTTGTAGAGTGTCTCTGAACCCAGTCTGTTCTCTCAATTTGTTGCCCCACTCTGATCAAGCATGGTGCCTCCAGAACTTTTCCTCCTGGAGACAATTCCTTTTGCCTTTAGCTCAGGGCTTTATCTTCTAGTTCATAGTCTCTAAGCAACTCTCCCCATGGAGCCACTCCTTCAGGCTAGTCTGTTACCCCTGCTCTGTCCGCTGCCCCCAGCCTAGGCTATAACTGCCCTGATGCTGGTGCTTCTTATGAAGTGCTTCTTAGCCCCTGATTGGCTAGTTTCTTCCTAGCTTCTCTAGGCAGCTTGGAGGACTTCTCTTTGGCCCTTTCTAGCTGAAAGACCTGGTGTGCCTCATTACAGACAGCCATGTGGGGGTCCGCACCTCGAGTGTTGCAAGATCACAGACTAAGGAGGGTCAAGTGTATTCATTCCACAATTTGTATTTCTCAAGTCTCATAGCTATTTAAATCTTTTGAGGTCTGTTTTAATAGGTGGAGGCGGAGAGAGTGTTGTTTCACTGAGGAAGGGAGTGGAATTATGTTAACTTCATGAGCAATATAGGAGAAATTTCTGATATTTTGCATGGTCAGTCAAATAATTGCAAAGTTCTGAGATTCACTTGATGTTTTGTATAATAGAATCATTTCTAAATAAACTGTTCAGTGTTGTTTTTTTTTAATACATGTCTTGGAGATACTAGGGGGAGAACAGTTTGTAGATTAGTTGTACCCAGTTCTGCTTGCTACTCTTGGGCTATGTCTACACTGCAGTACTATTTTGGGCCCAAAATAGCTATTCTGTGTCTTTTGAGCATGTCCTTTGTTTTGAAATATAAGATGCTCGCTATTCCAATGTCCTTGCAAACCTCATTCCATGAGGAGTAAGGGACATTTTGGAATAGCGATTTATTTTGAAATAAGTGTTGTGTAGATAGCACCAAATTTCGAAATGAGCAATTTTGAAATGGACTTGAAATAAGCTACACAATTGCCGTAGCTTAAGTTGCGTGGCTTATTTTGAGCTATGGGTACAGTCTAGATACACTCTGGGTGTGCACTGCTATTGTATAATCATGATGTAAAGAGAGAAGTCCTTAAGCCAAACCTTCAGCATGTGTATACCAGCATTTTCCCTGATGACAGAGTCATAGTCTGTAATTTCTTCACTTCAATATAATGCCAGTAAAGTGATACCAATTTACACCTGCTGAGAATCTGTTCCTCCATGTAGTGAAAGTAACCTAAGGGATTAGTAATCTCCCTAACATCTTCAGCTGTGAAGACTGAAGCAAAGAATACATATACTTTCTCCACAATTACCTTATGATCTTTGGGTGCTCCTTTAGGATCTTGATCAGCCGGTGGCTTCACTGGTGGTTTAGCAGGATTCTTGCTTGTTATGTATTTTAAATCCATTTTGCTATTACTTTTGAGTTTTTGGCTAGCTGGTCTTCAAACTCTTTTTTGGCTTTATTTATTATATTTCTACATTTAATTTGACATTTTCCTCATTAGGATTTAACTTCCACATTTAAATGATGCCTTTTAATCTCTCACCACTTCTTTTACTTGGTTGTTAAGCCACAATGGCACTTTTTTGGTTCTTTTACTCTGTTTTTAAATTTGGGGTATACCTTTAAGTTGGGCCTCTTTATGGTATCTTTGAAAAGTCTCAATACAGCTTACAGGGATTTAACTTTTGGCATGGTACCTTTTAATTTCTGTTTAACTAACCTCCTCATTTTTGTATAGTTCCCCTTTTTCACATTAAATGCCACAGTGTTGGGTTGTTGTGGTGTTTTTTCCACTACAGGGAAAAATTTTATTACATTACAATCACTGTTTCCAAGCAACCTAGTCATATTTACCTCCTGGACCAAATCCTGTGCTCCACTAAGGACTACCTTAGTGTAAATAAAAGAAGAATCCTACCTATATTGTTTACTGTTCCCTATTACATCTGTCCTTTTCATCATGAGCACCCTGTTTCATCTTTAAAATGTCTGTGCTAAAGCAATACCCCTACTTGTCACAAAGCAGCACTTTTGGTGGCTGTATAAGGTTTTCTGGGATAACCTAATTAAATAGATGGGGTCATCCCTTACACAGGACCAGAACAATCTATTCTTTCCTCATATTCCTCTTCAAGGGGGCATTTGTTCTCCCATGCTATTTTCTTAGCTTGCTTTTGTGAATTGTAAACTCTAGTCAATTATAAACATAAAAAAACAAACAAACAGACCCCAAACAGCAACAAAATCCAGAGATGAATCACAATGCACAATCCTCTCGGCTCTTCTGAGTCAAGAAGATCTTAAGAAGTGTAGCAAAGAGAACATATGAACAAAAGAATGCCCGTACTGGGTCAGACTAAAGGTTTATGTAGTCCAGTATCCTGTCTTCCAACAGTGACCAATGCCAGGTGCCCTGGAGGGAATGAACAAACCATAATCATCAAGTGATCCATTCCCTGTCACTCATTCCAAGCTTCTGACAGACAGCAGCTAGGGATGCCATCCCTGCCCATTCTGGCTAAAAGCCATTGATGGACCTCTCCTTCGTGAATTTATCTAGTTCTTTTTTTTAACCTTGTTATAGTTTTGGCCTTCACAACATCCTTTGGCAAAGAGTTTCATAGCCTGACTGTGCATTATGTGGGGAAAAATACTTCCTTTTGTTGGTTTTAAACCTACTGCCTATTAATTTCATGTGGTGAATCCCTAGTTCTTGTGTTATGAGAAAGAGTAAATGGAACTTCCTAATCTACTTTCTCTACACCAATTATGATTTTATAGGCCTCAAACATATACTCCTTTAGTCATCTCTTTTCCTAGCTAAAAAGTCCCAATTCTATTATTCTCTCCTGATGCAGAAGCTGTTCCACATGTATAATTATTTTTGTTGCCCTTTTCTGAACCTATTCTAATACTAATGCAACTTTTTTTAAGAGGTAGTGACCGCATCTGAACATGGTATTCAAAATGTGGGCATACCATGAATTTATAGAGGCAATATGATATTTTCTGTCTTATTCTCTGTCACTTTCTTAATGATTCACAGTATTCTGTTCACTTTTTTGACTGCAAGATTGTGTATGTATCTTTGTCAATGGCATTTCTGGAGGACTATTATAACCATATTCCTTTCTGCATTCTGCTATCAGTGGGAGTGTATTTACCATATTCCATAGGGTTTAGAGAACTGAAGTCCAGAAAGGATTACGTAGGCTGATACCTTGTATATCACAAGAAAATAAAGTTCACCCAGTTGTTCCTATAGTGAATCCACTAACTTGTGTTAGACTAAAACATTTCAGTTCTGAGGAGAATAAACTATTACGATCCAGAGTCAAAGAACAGGAGATGAGTGAGATGCTACCGAAATTTCAAAAGAGAACAGCTAAGCCTAATATCCTTGATCAATTTTTCATCTTCTTTAGCAATTCCTTCCAAAGCAATGGCGGCTGTCACAAATCAAACAATAAATACCCAACTTGGAGAAGTTAAATCTTTGGAATAGGAATATTTGAGCATGTATGCTTTTATTTATTGAGAGTAGATTGTGAGGTATGCTTTAGTTACCTATGTCTTTTGCCTTATACTCTGTCTAATGTGCAATGTTAGAGGGATGTCCTCATTTTATTAATTCTATAACCCGTAAAGAAATAATTGTCATGGCTTTGGTAGCTAGTAAAGAGATGTGGTTGAAAATGGGAAAACTGCATTTTTTTGTTGCAGATCTGTTCCCATAAATGTTAATAGTGCTATTCATCATTGTTATGAACACTTGCAAGACAACTATTGCAATAGTATCTGGAAACACTTCAAATATACAGGAAACACTAATGTTTCCAATATATTAATACATACTCTGTTTCTCCCAGAGCAACTGAACCAGATAGCCTGAAAGGACCAGAAATGAGAGATTTGAGGTCCAGTGAAAACACTAAGGCAAAATCCATAGCTTGCATAACTCAGCATAGGGAATTTATGAAAGCCAATGATCTGATTATCATTGTTACAGGTAACCTATAGGAATAACAGAATATGAAGCAAAGGGGCCTTTAAGAAATATAGCATCCATGTCCTTGGACAAATGATTTGTGTAGTTTCTTACCAACTCAGCAGTGTTCCTCTCCACATGCAGGCTAGCTCTATTCCAAGAAAGTGTTCTGGAACCTTACATGGGATTCACCTACCTGAGATTAACTAACCAGGTTTCTTCAGTCAGGTGCACAGACTATTGTGGTGATTTCACAACAAAGAGAATAGTCAAATAAGTGTGGTCCTTAATGAAGGGTTCAGTACATTTACCTCCTAAGATCACAGCAATTTAAAAAAAAACAGTAAAAAGACATCTGTGGACTGACACGATGATCTATTGCATTCCCACAAATTTGCCATTGAAGTAACTGGAAGTAGCATGCACATATCCAGTGCGATAAAAAAGGCCCCAAGATTTTCTGCAAGCAGCTTGCTCTTTAGCTAATGCCTTCCCTCTATCAGCCTCCCCCAATAATTAGATTAATTACAATTGCATTATCCATCACATTTTCTCTATAAGTTCTATTGCTCAAATGCAAAAATGAAGTCACCCAGCTTGCCACAGACCTACTTAACACAACTAACTAGTTTGAATAGAGAATTTATGCTTTTATATGCTCCATTTATGTTCCCACAAATCTTGGAAACTAAATTGGGTACACTGAGTTACATGTCAGCAGCCTAAAACTCACGTGAGAATAAGATTACTAGATACTTGTTTATGGCAGAGACAGTCCACTCCCCATTCTTTTCTGCCAAAACAAGATGTGAATCAATTTTTGACTGTAAGCTGTTCTTTATAGAAATACTTTTCAAGATTCATCCAAGCTCTGGTATATCTGAAGAAATCAATCCAGTTAAAATCATGTCAAATAGCACCTTTCAAGGTAACTGCCTTACTTCATTCTCTTTCTGCCTTTGCCTTCCAAAATCCCAAGCCCTTCCAACAAATAAAAAGGAGTAAAATCATAAAAGGAAAGAAAATAGGTTCGTTATTAAAATGTCCATTATAAATTCTGGGCATGTTGGTTGCGTGCATTTTTTTATTATTTTATTTTTCCTCAGGCAGTAAAGGTAAATTAATGTGTTTGTGACATTTCTGCAATTCCATCTTTGAATGAGACTTATGCCATATATTGCATTATAAATACTGACTTACATTAAGTCCCATGTGTGCCTCTCATGTAGAAATGAAATAGACAGTATAGTCATTATTCAACTTAATTTGCAATATTTATTACCCATGGTGGATATGAATGTGTTCATTACATTCACAATAAATGACCTCTGGGTTTCTGCGATATGTATTGTGTTAAGAAAAATTTGTAAGAAGTAAATAGAATACCTCTCTTTTGCTTCGTACATTCTCTGTTTCTCTATTCATTCTACTGTATCTTTACTGAAATACAGACTGAACTGATTTTGAATTAAGAGATCCGATCATTCCATTGTGCAAAAAATATCTTTGCATAAACACTGCATACAACTTTGTGCACAAATGCAAGCATCTGAACAGCACTATTGACACTCTGATGATATGTCTACACTACATAGAAGATCAACGTTACCACGTTAGCATCAATATTCCACGATTTGATTTAGCGGATCTAGTATAAACCTGCTAAATCAAACTCAGAAGGCTCCTCTCCCAGTGCAAGTACTCCTGCTCTTCATGAGGAGTAAAGGAAGCCGATGGCTGCGTTTGCTCCTGTCTCCCTCTCGCTGTGTGGACAGTGTGGAAACAATCTAAGCTACATCTACACTAGCTACATAATTAACATATCTTAATTCAGCCTTCTGCTGCAGTGTAGTCCAGGCCTCAGGAAGACATCCGTCTCAGTTGTGTATTAAATACAGAGACAATGTGTGTGGCAGGACAGACAATGAGAATTGTTCTTGCCCCATAGTAAAAGCTGGCTGCAAGCCACTTAAACACACTACTGCTGGATATGGAGCCATGGCATGAAGAATCAGTACATCTCACTGGTTAATTTTTAAAACAAGGATTCCTGGGCTGACATCGCTGGGAGGCTCAGTTAACCAAATTCTGTGTAATCACGGAACAGGGCTATGTGAATCCAGAAGGAATGAGCAGAAGGAAAACATTTGCATGGAGGGTGCAGAGAAAATGATCACTATGTTATTCTTCCAGTGAGTGAAGCCTAGGAAATGTTCTCTACAGGCCGGGGGCAAATGGCTCGAATGATAAATGTTGTGTGTCACTCTTCTTACAATTGTGCATAGTCTCTGGTTTCCAGTATGCAGCACATAACTCCAAGAGGTCTGTAGCTTCTTTAGGTTGCACTTCCTGTGGGTCCCATTTGACAGGTCTGATCATCAATGCTCACTGACGACTTCAAAGATTCACAATAACCTCAATTGGCATTGGAACAAGCTCTCTGTGTCCTATTGGGGTAAGCATGCTGTGTTGGCCTCTTTCCTTAAAGGCATGTCCACTTTCTGGTATGAAATAGTAGGGTACATCTACAGAGGGATGTAAATTAGGCACTTGGAAATTGCAAATGAAGCAGGGATTTGAATTTCCCGTGCTTCATTTGCATAATCGTGTCATGGCGCGCTTTCAAAAAAGCGCTATTTTGAAAGTAAAACAGCAGTCTAGATGTGATTCTTTCAAAAATTGAAGCCTTTTTCGAAAGATCCTGTAAACCTCATTTTTTGAGGTTTACAGGATCTTTCGAAAAAGCCTTCTCTTTTGTTCTATGCTCTATTCAGAATTGCACAATAAGAAAAAGGAGCAAAAAACAAAAGGCTAATGGCAGGAGCAGTGATTTCAATAAAGTTTCACTTTTATTCAAATAATTTCAGAGCTAATTAGCATTGCTGATTTAGAAACTATCTGTGGTATTTATCATTATTATTGATACTAGTTTAGCATGTAAAGGACTCAGCTGTGTCTGGGGCTCCATTGTACATATGCATTGCAAGAGACAGTCCTGGCCCCAAGGAAATTATAATCTAAATAGAAAAGGAAGTCAAAGAGTGGGAGAAAGGTGGTATTAATATTCCCAGTTTACAGGTGGGGACCTGAGGCATGGAGAGATCAAAGTATTTGCTCAAGGTCACAGAAGAAGTCTGTGGGATAACTGAAAAGTGAACCCAGAGACCAAGTCTAGTGCCTTAGCTATGAAACCAGCCTTCCTCTCATTTTTGCTATAGCCTGAGTGATTTTTGCTGTAAAGTCCCACCCTACCACTTCCATGAGGAAGGAAAGGGATTATGTCTTATAGGCACAAGCTCTGCCTGGGGGAATGTGCAGTGAGATGATGCAGTATGATTCCCAAAACAATGGTGTGTGCTGTGTCCTGGGGACATATGAACTTCACTCTGTACATACCTGTGGCCAATATCTTGGCAGGTCCTTGAACAAGCTTCCCCCAGGGGAGGGTGAAATCTCATTATTCTTTGCTACCTGCCTTAATGGATTAAAACAAAAGTGAACGTTCAAAGAAACACACTTGGCTATGTCTAGACTGGCATGATTTTCCGCAAATGCTTTTAACTGAAAAGTTTTTCCGTTAAAAGCATTTGTGGAAAACAGCATCTAGATTGGCATGGATGCTTTTCTGCAAAAGCACTTTTTGCGGAAAAGCGTCCATGCCAATCTAGACGCGATTTTGCTCAAGAAAGCCCCGATTGCCATTTTTGCCATCGGGGCTTTTTTGCGCAAAACAATACCGCGTTGTCTACACTGGCCCTCTAGAGCAAATGGCTTTTGCCCGAACGGGAGCAGTATAGCATTTCCGCAAGAACACTGACAATCTTACATGAGATCGTCAGTGTTCTTGCGGAAATTCAAGCGGCCAGTGTAGACAGCTGGCAAGTTTTTCCGCAAAAGCAGCTGCTCTTGTGGAAAAACTTGCCAGTCTAGATGCAGCCACTTGTGTTTGAAAACAATTGACCACATGGGATCAGGAGACAAATCTTAGTTTCCTAGAACATGTAAGCAGTCTCCTTGCAGTTGGTGAGACTATGGACCAGATCTAGGGGCTCATTTAAGTTAATAGCAGCCAGCAGGATTTGTCTGAACATTTGCTGTCTCTCCTCCCTCATTAATTCCATCATAGAAATGTTTGCATGTCAGAGTGGGAGATTTCCTAATTACTGAGCTGTGTTATGACATCGATCTGTACAGCCTTAGATGATGGAAAAGGCCTCTTCCTAAGTAGGCCAATTCATTTCCTGGGTTATTAGCCCAAGAATTGCTTTAATTTCCTAAATGCTTCTCTATACTGCTTTTGCCTTAACTTCTTTTTCTTGACAAATTATTAATTCCTTAGGCAAGGCTAAAGTCAAATTAAGCTACGCAATTTCAGTTACATCAATTGCTTAGCTTAAGTCGAAATAGCTTAATTCAGCTTTTGGCGCTGTCAACACAGCAGGCAGTCAAAGGAAGAACACTATTCCTTTGACTTCCCTTACTCCTTGTGAAATGAGGGTTACCATGAGTCAGAGTAAGAAGTCCTCCAGCTTGACATTATTTCAAAATAAAGGTTTGTAGTGTAGATATGCACTGTATTTTTGTGTAAGAACGTGCCAGTGTAGACGTAGCCTATGAGTATAGGAAGCAGAGGAAATATCATGTGGTGACTTAGAATAACAAGCAGTTGCTACTGGTGGAATAAGAATAGCAAATATACAAAGCAACAACAATTAAAAATAGTTTGTGAGCAGTCACTAAGCTGCTATTGATTCAGATATGGTGAAATTCACCCCGGGAGATGGCTTAGCACAGAACTTATTTTTTATTATTATTTTTACTGCTGAAGTGACTAGAGGATGTAACTGAGATTGAGGCTCTGTTTTACTGGTGCTGTACATGCATATAGTAAGAGAATCCCTGCTCCAAGTGTTTAGAGACCAAAATGGAGGTGACAACCAAAGAGTGTGGAAAAAGGATCCCATTGAGGCAAAGAGATTTATAGCCAGACTTCAATAGTTACTGGATAGTGGTCTATGTGACTTACCCAAGTGCACAAAAGAATTTTTTAAATGACCCATGAATTGAACTCAGATCTCCTGAATCCCAACCAAGTACGTTTACCATAAATTGACTCCAGTTGTTTTCATTGATAATAAAAAGTGTACAGTCATTGCTTTTCACAGTATGTAGGTACAGGCTGAACCTCTCTCACCTGGCACCCTGGGGTCCAGACCATTTTCGAACGAAAGAGCTTTCTGGATCTTGGGAGGTCAGTATTTTCTAGCAGCATTACCTACACTTCTGCTGCTTACAGTGCTTTTAATGGACATTTAGGAGTAAATTAGAGCTAAATAACAGCACAGAACCCTGAGAACTAGGACTGGTGGCTATAAACAAACTTTATGGAACCACGGGAAACTCAGCCACACCCATGAAAAGTGGACATCTGGCTAACTAAAATCATTCTGGACAATGGATGTTTCTGTATAAGAGAGTCCTGGACAAGAGAAGTTCAACCTGTATTTCAAATGCTTCTTATCCAATGTTGAAACAATGTTATTTCATACTCAGATTAGTTTTCAGCTAATTTCCTAGTTATATTATGTAGGTTGTTTGTCTTTTTTTTAAAGAGGCGGTTCTCAAGATGCTGGTGGGCTCAAGCTGCTTTGTTTATCTAAAAGATCTATAGCCATGAAGTCTTGCGGCTCCCATTGTCTCCAGTTTGCCGTTTCCTGCTGGAAAATGGCAAACCAGAGTCAATGGAAACCGTGAGGCTCTGTGACTATGGAGCTTTTAGGTAAATAAACCAGTGAGGTCCCACTAGCAGCTTTCCTGAAGTAGGCTCGTGGAACAGTTTGAGACCAACTGTTTTAACAACTTAAAATTGCATTTACTTTAAATTAAAACAGAGCCAAGAAAAAATTGTCTGTGGGAGATTGTCATTATTTAGATGTCTGACAAAATATGATAGAATACATTTTACTTAATTACATGTGTTCTTATTACCAATACAGACAAACTATCTAGACTGTCAAACAACAAATGCTAATGCACTCTGATTTGTTTTTGCCCTGTGAAGCCTGTCAAGGCACTTGTCAAGTGATAAACTCCCCTCCCTCTCCATTTTAAACCCTATTTGTAATCAGTAATTGCCCATTACTGTTCTCTGTTCCCTTTAATAACTCATGGTGTGTTTTAAATCAAGAACATTGTTATATCTCCCAGCTTTCTTGGATCATTTTTGAAAATCAAATATTTGGCTGTTACTTTACACAAAGTAAAGGCCTAATCCCCTGATCAAATGAAAGCTCCTCCTTTGATCAGGAAAAGTAGTCAGAGAGTGGAGTTAACAAAGAATTCTTTAAAGACGAATGTCACTCTGAAGGAGGAGCAGCTAGAGGTAGAAGAATCAGATGTTTGATATGGAAAAGACATGAGCTCATCCAGTCCATTTCCTCCTAATGTAACAAAGCTCCTCAAAGTGCATTTTGCCCACTCAGACTGTAAGACTCCCAAGGTATGGGGCTTCCACCACTTCCTTTGTTAGATTTCAATCCCTGTTGTTGCAGAGAAGTCTACCTTTTTCTTATGTTTTGTTTATACAAGGACCTCTGTGCTAGACAGGGAGGCCGACAAACCTGCCAGGCCCCTAGGCAAGGCGAGGGAGGACTAGCTTCTTGCTCTCAGAAGGGCTAGGGCCTTGGAGAGAAGGGCAGGAGTAGAGGTAGCCAGCCCTCAGTGCTGCCTAGACCATGCCTCACCTTCTCTGTATTCTGGTAGCCATTTAAAGGTCCTTGAGCACTGGTTGATGCTGCTGCTATAGTAGGAATTTTGAATCACTAGGGCAACTGTCTCCTTTGTCCATTCCCCCGCTGGTAGGCCTGATCCTAGACTTTCTCCTCCCAACTATCAACCCACTGTTGTATAACTTCACATACCACATTTATCTCTTTGCAAGCAAATGCAGCTCCTTAGGTGCTTATGGGAGGCATGGGTCATCATGTGATCATTCACATCAGACTCCCCATCAGTACCTTGCTCTGGCTACACAAGTTAATGACTCAACCAGTGAACCCAATTGGGTGATAAATCCTGGTCTCATCCCACCTGAAGCATTTTAATAGAGCAACTATTACCTTTGTGTGACATGGATCAATGCCTCTGGGTATGCAGCCCATAACTGCATTGACCTTTTTTTTCCCACTGCCATATGAATTGCAAACTCATGTCAAGAGTTGCTCTATAAAATGTTGTCCCAGGAAATGAATAGCTGAATGATAAAGGTTGGGGAAAGTGAGGTTATGGTCAATATTACCATATTATTTCACATTTCCTTCTCAGCTTTCCCTTCAAAGATTTTAAACAATTTTCAAATGTGTACAAACTCAATATTTATTTTATTTGCCCAGAATATAGGAAATCTGTGTCACAACCTGGAAAGGGAATTAGAATCAGCACCTGAAGTCCGGAGATCTGCACAGTGGACCATCCTCTGAGAATCTGCTGATTAATGATAATGAAGAATTTCAATTTGGCTGAGCACTCAGTAGTTTAGATGTATCTTTTCAACTGGAAATTGCATGAGATCAACTGCAACAAACTTTCCTGGTTTCCTCAAAGCTAGAAATAAATCAAGAAGAAGCATTGTTCCCAGGAGAGCATATCAGTAATTTTGTCTTATTAAAGCAGAAACAAGAGAACACCAATACCTGCAAATAAAGATTCTAAATTATGATAGTCAAGGTTCAGAATTGGTTTATATTTTAGATACAGGTCTATGCTTATTGTTCTTAATTCATATGAAGTTAAAAAACCCTGATAAACTATGTGAGATATGGGTCTCTGAGACAAAATAGCAAAGTGCAGGCCGAATGAGCCATTTTCAGATAGTACCTATCTAGGCCCCAGAGGGTGGTGTGCCAATGCACACAATAGGAAACTTAAGGAAAGAGGGTTTTGCATAGTGAAATACATACAACGGAGAACAGAGCCCTTAGCCAATCAAAAGTATCCCTTGGCTTCTGCAGCCCACATATACCTGTAAGATGCAGAGGATTTAAACCCAGCCAGTTGTTTCAGAAAGAAATTAACAGGTCTAAGACAGCATTTTTTTCTTAAACTCACATACACACAAATATATAAAGGCCTGTGTACTGGAGAGCAGACTGTCATAAAAGATGGAAGGGAGTGCACCTTCTCCACAGAACAATCACAACACTTACCCTCAAAGAACCTTGCATGTCATATCCATGACCATTCACTGTACTGAATATTTTCAGAGAGAGAGCTACTTTAGCCAGGAAGTTCTCCAAAGCATAATTCTGATTTACAAATGAAAATAATGTTAATTCCCCTACTGTACCTGAAATGCTGCCAAAGACAAATCTACTCCTTTTCTGCTGGAGGTCTGGCATGGCCATCCTTACCCATATCCCAGAACCTAACCAAAAAAGCCATTCCATCAGGGCTCATCCACATCCACAAATGTGATATATGCCATCAAGTGCCAGCAATGCCCCTCTGCCAGGTGTATTGGACAAACAGGACAGTCTCTATGACAAAGGATTAATGGACACAAATGAGACATCATGAATGGTAAAACTTATAAACCTGTAGAGGAACACTTTAACCTCTCTGGACATTCAGTAATAGATTAGAAAGTAGCTGTCTTTCTATAAAAGAATTAAAACCAATTACTAACAAAGACAGCTGAACTGGAATTAATTTGCAAATCCAACATTATCAATTTAGGACTGAATGGGTAAACGCAATTTCCGTTCTCTGGATATTCACGTGTCCACAGCGAATGCTGTGAATGACCCAGATTTTTGCTGCATCACTGGATCTTAATGTCTGCCTCCCCACCTCTACCTATCCCTGTTCTGTGACTACACTTCCTCCGGAGAAGGAGTTTCTGAATTTACCATATAAGTCTACAGCAGTGTTTCCCAACATTTTTTGGCCAACGAATTTGAAGGAACCCCACCAGGAAAATTGGTTGAGCAAAAAAAAAAAAAAAAGCGAGGGTATGTCTACACTACAAAGTTAGTTCGAACTAACAGACGTTAGTTCGAACTAACTTTCATAGGCACTACACTAGCGCTCTGTTAGTTCAAATTTAATTTGAATTAACGGAGCGCTTAGTTCGAACTAGGAAAACCTCATTCCACGAGGATTAAGCCTAGTTCGAACTAGCTAGTTCAAATTAAGGGGTGTGTAGCCTCTTAATTCGAACTAGTGGGAGGCTAACCCTCCCCAGGTTTCCCTGGTGGCCACTCTGGCCAACACCAGGGAAACTCTTCTGCCCCCCTCCCGGCCCCGGACCTCTTAAAGGGGCATGGGCTGGCTACGGTGCCCGTGCCAGGTGCAAGCCTGCCAGCACCCAGCCAGCAGACCCTGCACCGGGCAAGGATCGAGCCACCCACCCGATGCCCCCCAGACCTCCCCCTCTTCCCGGGACCAGGCTGGCGGCTCCCGGGAGCTTGCCCGGGACCGCAAGAGGCGGGCACCCGCCTGGGCTAGTGCAGACATCGTGGACCTTGTCCACGATCTCCACACAAGGCTCAGGAAAGTGGCCGTCTAGGGCAGGAGAGCTGCCAGCCTGGCCACCCAGGAGCAGGTGTGCAACAGAATCAAGGGGGTCCAGTGAGCCCCCCGACCCTGAGCCCTGAGCTTACAATGGCTGTACTGGGTCATAACAAAGGTTCATCTAGCCCAGTAACCCGTCTGCCGACAGCGGCCAACCCTAGGGACCCTGGAGGGGATGGACCGAAGACAGTGACCAAGCCATTTGTCTCGTGCCATCCCTCTCCAGCCTTCCACAAACCTTGGGCAGGGACACCACTCCTATCCCCTGGCTAATACCACTCCATGGACCCATCCTCCATGACTTGATCTCACTTCCCTTTAAACTCTGTTCTAGTTCAAACCTTCACAGCCTCCTGCAGCAAGGAGTTCCACAGATTTACTCTTTGCTTTGTGAAGAACAACTTTCTGTTACTAGTTTGAAGCCTGCTTCCCATTCCTTTCCTTTGGTGTCCTCTAGTCCTTCTTTATGGGAACTAATTAAGAAATTTTCTGTATGCACCCTCTCCACCCCACTCATGCTTTTAGAGACCTCTATCCTGTCCCCCCTCCGTCTCCTCTTTTCTAAGCTGAAAAGTCCCAGTCTCTTTAGCCTCTCTTCATATGGGACCTGTTCCAAACCCGTGATCATTTTAGTTGCCCTCCCCTCTCCCAGCCTCTCTCTTCTCCTCTCCCACCTCCTTTTCCCAGTCTCCCCCAGTTTTGTTCAATAAAGACAGATTCCATTTTGGAAGACACGTTATCTTTATTTTCTACATCAAGAGGAGGGGCTGGGTAAGTGGAAGGTGTTGAGGGAGGAATGGGCATGAGCCCCCGATGGGGAGGACTGGGCTGGCTCTGCGGGCTTCTGGGGGTGGAAGCTCTTGCAGCCCCCCAATTGCCCCCTCTCCTCAGATGGCAACCTGCGGCAAGTGCAGCCGGGCTGATGGCCGAGTGGTGTGATGTGCCCAGTGTGGGTAGTCTGGGCAATCCAAGCCAGGACTGCTTTGCAAGAGGGGCACCCCTGAGAACTGTCTGTCCGGGGTGGGGGTCGGGACCTTTTAAGCACAGCCCTCGGCTAGCCTGAGAAAGCATCTCCATGCTCTAAGTTCTTCTCTGATGCCCTGCCGGCACTGCTTCCGGCATCCTTAAGCCCGGTTCAGGGTCCAGTTAATGTGGCCATGTTAGTTCGAATTAGCGTTTTTTAGTCTGGATCCATTAGTTCGAATTAGCTTAGTTCGAATTAACTAAGTTAGTTTGAATTAACGTTGTAGTGTAGACATACCCTGAGAGCTTTCTCTTTAATGGGGGAAGGATAGAAGTGTATTCACGGAACTCTTACTTTCACTTCGCAGTTCCACGGAGCAGCATTTGGGAAACACTGGTCTACTGGGCCTGAGTTCAAAATGTACTTAAAAAACATTTCATTAGTGCATTTCTGAAGATTATAAAATCACATCTCTGAATAAACATCTCCCTGCCACCAGGTACAGGCTCACCAGTTTAATAGTACTGCATAGGGCCCGGTAAATCCTGAGGACAGCCCTGAGGTCTGTTAACCTTTATTAGGACAGCGAGCCAGGGGAAAGCAGTGGGACAGATGTAACTAATGACTCCATGGCTTACTCATATACCTTCTGTGGGAAAAACCAGTGTCCTTGGGGTTTCAGTGTATTGGTTGTCAGGCAGCAAATCTGTACTGAGCACTAAAGCTAACTACTTAATATTAGCTGAATCATTTTTTACAAAATGTGATCATTTGCAATTAATTATTTTTTTTTAAATGAACTGTGAAGAAAGGGCCATGGTAGGTGGGAAGATCCTTGAAAGTCTTTTTATATGTGTCCTATGGACTCCTTTTAATGGATTATGGCTTGATATTTAAAGTTATGGAGCTTCTACAGCTGTCACTGAAATAAATGTAAATTATATATGCTGAATGCCTCCAAAAACCCCCAACCCTCTAATTATTTAGTACTCAAGTGCCCCATTTGACCAATGAGATATTACTAGTCAAGTTATTTAAACTAAAAAGAAGGGAATAGAGAAAGCAGAAGAGACCTTAAGTGAATTTCTGCTCCCTCAGAAGTCAATGGGAGTTTTACCCTTAGCTTCAGTATAGCTAGCATATTACTCCTGGAGTATAAAAATGGTTGACAGGAATATATCACTTCCAGATATAGACTTGAGAAGGATGCAATTATCTTTTGAACATTAGCCACAAGATACAGAGAGGCTTGCTCATGAAAGAGGGTTACTGACACTGGAGAAAATGAAATGGATCTAAATGAGAAGATGGCTTGGTGAACTCAGAGGTCAGGGCGTTTTACTTCAATAGACCTGAAGAAATGTAACAGAACAGAAGTTGGCCTGGAGTTAATTTTAGGGTTTTTTTCTACATTGGACTAAATAGCAACATATGAGCAGAAGAGAAAGAGAGGTTATATATTAAATGCACAATGTGGCAAAGCATTGTTCTCATTTTAAATGTTTTATATACTTCATAAGTTCTGATGATTTTCAGCATGTACAAAAATCCCAATCTCACAGAAATTCATGTTGCAGAAGGTAATTTTATCCAATTCATAAATCTTAATATCAAAGATTCTGAGTTCCCAGTTATCCAGATATCCATTACAGAAAGGATAATAAAGTACAGTGGTAAATGTTTGAATTGATCCTATTTTAATGTTGCACTCTAGAGGTGACAAAATACCATACATAAAATCTCATATCAATCTTGTTTTGATGTCAAAACAACGATGATCCAAAACATTATGCATACTCAAGGATGAGAGCCTAAAATCATAAACCATAAAATGTATCATTAGAGGTTATATTTTTCACAAATGTCAGCTATTGTATTCTTTCACGGTGCCTCTGCCAAAGCAAAGTGAAGGATCTAAGATTTAAAAAAATCCTTATTTTTCTCTGTCTTGTTTTCCTTTTTATATTATCTTAAAGCAAACTATTAATTATTATTTATTTATGTTTTGCAGAACTGATTTTGAGATTCAATACTTAAAACGATAAATAAAAAGAACCCTGCTTTTATTTGATATGCCACTGGATTTTCAAAATGAATTTCTTTGTAGAAGATAAGGCAGCTAGACTTTGATTCAAGATGTGGAATGTTATAATTATCTTATGCCACTATGAGGATAAAAAGTATATGTTAGTCTAGTTTCTCTCCGAAACTGGCACTCTGCAGCGTAGAGAAAGAAAAACCCTGAGATTTTAAATTGTATGGTCTTAACACACTGATATTTAGAGATAAAAAGTAATAGAAGCTAAGGACTGAGCCAGAGATAGGGCTAAAAAATGTAACAGGGACATGGGGACAGGTTCTGCTGGACCTTTGTTACCCTGAATGGGTTTGTTCATTCACATATTGACCGTCACTTGACTGGAGGGATGAGCCACTGAAGATCCACCTGAGGAGCATCACCATTGACAGTAGGAGATGGGAATGGAGAGAGTGGAGGTTTGCCCCTACCAGACAGGAGGTACTCAAGAAAAGTCAGTGTACATGGTTACACCTCAAAAATAGTTGCCGGGGTTTGTGGGCAACAATATACTATAATCAAAGCCCAAAGCACAAAGATGTGCCTTTTAACATCAAGGAAGTTTGAGAAGTACATTTACATGTTTCATATTTCTCAATGTCTGGTTTCTAACTTGTATGGGGTATAGGCTAGTAATATTATAAACAGATTTCTGACCCTCAGTTTTCTTAAGTGGGAGAGATATAAAGATATCAAACAGAAGAGAGTACAGGTGCACATATGGAATTCAATCCTCCATTAACCACACAAAATCCTCCCTATTGACTTTATTGAGTTCCGATAGTATACATTTTTAATCTCTATTAAATCTATTTTAGCTTTAGGGCTTTGCTTATCCTCATTAAAGCTGCAGTTTGTATTCTAAAATCATAGATTTGTTTTGAGTAGCTATAAATTGTAACCCCAGCATATGAAAACAAATTAGGCCTTGTTTTGGCTTACAATTTCAGCCTCTTTCTATAGGTCCTTGACTTAGTCTACCACTGGAAGCATTTCATGATATGACTGGAGGAAGAGAAGAGACTCAAGTAGACCCACAGATTAAGACCATGATATTACTGTAATTACTGTTTCTTTGCAGGATTCAAATTTCTGGGTTGGTACCATGTTGCTTTTCACTAACATTTCAGAATTGTTATACACATTTAACTATCTACATGTAAAAGTATAGTTGCTGCTTTACATTAGCCATGCAAGGAAAAAAGGTTTGTCTTCTATATTACATGTGTAGGAACCTTTACTATTTCCCAGAAATAGATATATTTATTTAATACATACAATATAGACAGTTTTATGGTATGAGATAGAAATCTGTCTTCCAGCATAAAATCTATAACATATATCCAAAACCACAGTCTATGTGAAATCCACAAGAGGAAAGAGATTTTAAAAAGCCACTCCTTATCTTCAGCAAAGATCTTCTATCAGACAGCTAACCTGTCTTTCACTTTACCATGTTATAATTTGCTGTGTCAATAAAATGATACTTAGTTCAACAAATTAATAAATTTAACAGATGGTTTTGCATTATTTTTTTAGGCAGGCAGCACTCTACATTTTAACACAGTCTACAAGTAGTCCCTGCATACAGCTCAAATGAACAAAACAGTCATTCCCAAAAGAACACCAAATGCAGAGATTGCTTCCAATGGCATTACTATAATCACACTGAAACGTCCATTCTACCCAAAAAAATAAAGGAGAAGAAAAACAGGACAGATGTTTTAATTTGTTAGGTATGTCGCATTTACCAGGTACTACTGAAAAATCACTTATTTATAATTTTTTGCTCCAAGTGATTGCCAGCTCGAGATGTGTGTCTCATCATCATGAGTGACTCAGCAGGAATCCCTGCATCAGTATCAAACAAACAATAACATAATGCAAGGTATTCAACAAAACGAGCAGTTAATTTTTCAGTCAAAAAGCTAGATAGAAGGAATTAGGTTTGTTATGCTCAAACAATGGGCCAAGTCTTCAGCTGCACAAAGTGTGATGTGGGAGACACACTTATAGCTTCCTAATTTTGAGGCTGGTTCTACACTGGCATACATCAGAGCAGCGCTGGGCTGCACTAAGATGCAGTTACTAGGGTTCCCAAGTTATGGTGCAACACACACATTCTCGTGAACACTGGTAAACATAGGGAGGAATTGTACTGTGATGCCAATTCAACACTTTAAAAATCACGAGCAACAATTATGAAATTAGCTTAAAATCATAAAGTTTTTTAAAACATTATTATTTTTTCCTCCGTTTTTTGAGCTTATAATGTGCACTGATGTACATTTTAAAACCTCTGAGAATGCAAAACTCTCTGATTTTGAATGAAAGTTAAGATGTTCACCAAATCACATGAATCCAAGAGGCAGGGGCTTTAAGAGAAACATCAGATAGCTTGAAATTACAATTCTATATATGTCTAAAATGCAGTTCCTCTAGGGAAAAAAATCATGAGATTATAAATAGAGCCCTGCACGAATAAAAATTGGTATTTGCATCCACATCTGTAAGAATGATCTGCAGATATCCACATCTGCAGATGAAGCTATCCGCAGATATAAAGTGAATATCTACTAATTTGCAGTTTTATAGATACAAAATTTGTATCTGCATTCACATCTGTATCCGCAAAAATGAGCTGTGGATATCTGCATCCACATCTGCAGATGCGAATACCTATAGTTATAAAGTGGTTATCTGTGAATTTGCAGGGCTCTAACTATAAAACCTCTGTCTCAGATGGTATCTTCCAAACACAATCCATTCCATATAAGTTATGCAATGAAAGCACAGACAATCTTTTTATGCGGCTTGCTGAAAATACCACACCACCTATACTGCTTGGATTTCATGTAATAAGTGGAGTGTGAGGAAGAAACTAAACTATTTTGTTCAGAATGTTATATGAAAGACTGAGTGTTACTTCCAATCCTTGAAAACTGGAAATGATGTCCTACTAACTAAAGCATTTTTGACAAATAAAATAATGAAATATAAAAGTTATCCTGAAAACTGCATAATCTTTGAAAATGTCTGTTATAAACCTAATATTCCCTTCATTAATTCATCACCTCTGACTGAGGAACAAGCAAGGAAGAGGACCTATGAGACCCACAAAGTTTAAGAATTAAAGAAAGCACTGGGAATATGAAAATATAAAATATTTATCTAAAAAATTACTTATTTATTTATTTTACCAATTATTAATGTTCTTAGGTCATTTGTGTCCTTCTGTGGCTATTTCTAAAGGAGCAGTAAATACCTGTTTTCTTTTATTGTGCAATGTTAGAGACTGAGTATGAGGCTTAGTATGCAATATGTGAAAATATCTAAAACTGTGCAACATTCAGAATAATAGACTAACATTTCCAGAAACAGGAGGGGACAGAGGTGTCTTAAACTTCAAGGCCATGTCTACACTAGGAGATTATCTCACATTTACTAAGTTCAATTTCTGGGCACCTGATTTTACAAATTCAAAGTTCTGTGTCCTCACTATGGGGAAGCATCGAATGTCATCTGAAATAGCATATCCCTATTAAAGGAGCCTGCCTCAGACTTAGAGCCCCAGGAAGCAGTCTGGGGAGTATGACAGGAGGGTGGATACTTCCGGTGTCTGCCTGGTTCAGCAAATTGCGATGGATACTTACAGGGGCTCCTCACCACACCTGTGTCCCACAAGGCATTCCTCCACTCCCTTCCCCCTTTTGGGACAGGAAAGGGACACAGTGTGTGTGTGCCTTGTCATGCTCTGGTTGCCTGCACAGATGCCACAGCACTGTGACCATGGAAACGGAGCTCCTGCAAAGCAGTGCCATGCTCATGGCTCTCATGCTGTGCTTCATGGTGCAGTACTTCGACAGTGCCCATATGTTGCTCCACCAGGAACAGGACAAGGAGCATGAACCCCAGCATGCGCCACAGACCCTGTCCAGCCAAGTCCCGGTGCTCCTGCTACTATGCACACTCCTCAATCCCCCATACACAGTGGAATGCTGCTTCTGATGGAAAGAGATGAGGTCTGACTGGCGGGACCACATCATCATGCAGGGATGGGATGATCAGCAGTGGCTACACAACTTCTGCATGCACAAGGCCACCTTCCTGGAACTCTGCAAGTGGTTCACCCCTGCCTTCAGGCAACGGGACACCCAATGGAGACCCACCATCTCTGTGCAGAAGTGCATGGCCATTGCCCTCTGGAAGCTTGCCACATTACCTAACCCCAATTGTAGCTAGAGAAGGTTAGAAAACTAATCAGAAGTGCCCTCCCAGGGGTCATCAGAATCCTTGGAGGCATTCTGGGAGGGGGAACTGGCTCTTGGGCATTGTCACCTGGTTTGCCTCCTCCTCCTTCATGTGTTCATCCTCCTCCTCTGCCACCCCGCCCTCCTACAGGCTGACACCATGTGCCTTGGCTGGACTCAATGACCACAGTAGCAGGAGGTGACCAGCTCCTTCCTAGAATGGCATCCAGCTGTTCACAATAGTGGTAGGTGTGAGGTGCTGTCCCAGTGAGTCTGTTCTGCTCCCTGGACTTCTGGCAGGCCTGGCACAGCTCTTTTATTTTTAGCCTGCACTGCTCCAGGTTCCTGGTATGGTCTTTCTCTGCCAGGCTGGTGAAGAGGTCCGCATTCCTTTTCTTGGTCCACAGTTCCTGGAAGTTGGTCTCTTCCTCCACACCTCAATGAGGTCTAAGATCTCCCTAGGACTCCAGGATGGAGCTTTTCAATGGAGGCTGTGGGAGCAGAAGTGCTGGCAATCGTCAGCATGTTTGACGGGATGTTGAGGGTGCTCATGTCTCTGTGTTCCAGTCACTCACACAGGGCTCACAAAGCTGGTCATGTGGGTCAGGCTCTTCCGTAGTTCCCAGGACTTACAGAGCTCCATGGAAAGGGGGAGCAGTGGAGATGCTAGGTGTGGCCAGAGCAGTCAAAGTGGACAGATGTGGGAAACCTCTGCAGTCCAATTAGTAGGAATTAGTGGCACCAGAGCATCCACAATAACATTATTTTGGACTTACAAATTTGGGAAAACTGTTATTCCTCATGAAAAGCAGGACTACCAAATTCTAATTCCACAGATCCTTATTCTGGAATAGCAGACTCAGTTATATGAATGCATTGCTTACAAAATCAACCTTGGGGAGGAGGGCTAATTTCAGACTAAGGTCTTAGTGTAGACCAGGCCCAAGTGACCTGGGCTTTTGGGGTTAGGCTATGTGAAAAACAGTTACTTTAAATGGTTGAAGAAAATCTCTAGAATACATAATTTTTAACAGCATGGCAAATTTAGACACATAAACTTTTCTGAACTTTTGAGAAGATAAACATTTAAATTTAAACTAAAAGCTTATGAAATTAAGAGAAAAATCAGTGTTCAGATCATACAGATTTCTTTTTAATGCAAAGACATGTCCTAGTCCATTTGGCCCCTGTTTGACCAGGACCATTTTCCTGGTCTGAAGGAATTTTCTTCACTTGAAAATCAGTTCAGTTAAACCTAGGAAATTGTGATTTTCCTTAAATCTCACTTATTGATTTTCTCTCAAAGCAAAAATAGTTTTAACTTGAAAGCAGCATTTATGTCAGACAGTTGCTCAGTCATTATCAAGAAGCCATTTTGTATGTTCTTAATACTGTGAAGGTAATACTTGATCTTTAAATGAATGTGTAATAATTTACTTATATTTCTGAAGGCAACATTCAGACTTTTAAGTAAGACTTTATTTAGTCTTCATCAAAAAAATTAAATACACTGGAAAAATAATTGATGAAAGGAAATTTCCAATTTTAGTTCAGGTTAAGTATGGACTAAAGTGTTTTCCTGAATCATTATTTCAATATTGGGATGTGATTTTCAAAGGCACAATACCACCAGAGCTCACTGAAAAAAGAATCAATGGACATTTAGTGTCCCTTTTCCATTGCTAAAGGATACTGCAAAATAAAGGCACAAAACCATGCCTTTAATCTACTTTTAATTACTAAGGAAATGTTTAAGTTTTAACTACTAGGATTGTCTATATATTTTCCTAGTTCAGAAGAAAAAGTTATCTGTGTCATCACTTTTATGTGGTTTGAAAAATTATTGCAAGTCTGGCCTCCTGGGGTCTATTCCCCACATTGTCACAGATTCACTGAGTGACCTTGAGCAAGTCCTTCAACAGCTCCATGGCCCACTTTTTGCAGCTGCTTTTTACCTGCCTCACAGGGATGTTGTAAGGCTTCATTGCTATTTGAAGCTATATTATTAATGTTTGTAAAGGACTTTGAAATCCTCAGATGAAAAGCAAAATGCAAGTCCAAAGCATTATTATCAGTGTAATAATTCCAAACTCCCTAATATAAACAGGTGGTTGTAACAAATTATTTTCTGACACAATTAATTCCCATGTTCTGGTTGGGCTGGAATCTTGAAATTCAGTTATAGTCATCCATTATTGGCTGCTGAGAACAGGAAATATACCTAATGCTATATATGACCTTTTCATTACAGGTGACTAAAAGGTCTTTGTAAAATTTCAGAAGGTAACTGTTCAAGTGCCCTTCCATATACATTTCACACACCTTCCCCCCAAGATCAATTTCATTAGTGTATAGTTGCCTTGGGAATGAAGCTTTCAATTGTGAGGAATGAATTCTGAGCTCAACAGTTCCACTGATTGGATTTTAGTCAAGACATTTCCCATAAATCAGGTAACCAACCTCTTCTTGTCACTTCCAGGCCTGAGACTTTAGGAGCTCTTGTTCCCAAAAATGGGGTAGTGTTAGTAGCAGTGATGACCCCATTACAACCCTAAGATTAAGCATTGTAAGAGTTCCAACGAATATGCCCATGCAGGCATTGAATCCCTTGATGTGTTCAACCATGAATGACATTCATAGGTAGGGCTAATGAAAGAAACAGGGACCTTTACTCCCAGTTGCCTGGGGTAAAATAAGTCAATTAAATAAAGCTGTAAAGAGAAGTGGACAAATAAAATGAAAACTTCCAAACCACAGTCAGTGATCATGACACCTTTCGATTCTTGCTCAACTTGAATCCCACTGATCCCATGGTAGCAAAAACAAATGCTGAAATAGTCCTTCCCAAGTAGGACCAGAGAGATGATGAGACTTCTACATTCAAGCACTTCCCTGCTCAGAGCAATACTTGTCTCAGAGTGTGTCTAGACTGCAGGGTTTTTTCGAAAAAACGTCACCTGAGTCTAGACTGCAGCCACGTCCTTTCAAAAGTAAATCAAAAGAACGTGGCAGTCTTTTTGATCATGGGAAACCTCATTTTACGAGGAATAACACTTTTTTTCTAAAGTACTCTTTCGATAAAAGGCACTATTGAATGCAAACTGTGTTTTTTTGAAAGACAGCATCTAGACTCTCTTTCGAAAAAGTGACTTGCTTTTTCGAAAAATCTGCTTGTACTCTAGACGCTCTCTTTTGAAAGAGGCTCGTAGTCTAGACGTAGCCTCAGATGAAAGTGCCTCATTCAGGGCCCTCCTTTGCTTAGCCTAAATTCCAGGAGATTCCCTTGTAATGCTTAGGACAAGAGATCAGACGGCTCCCATATTTACTTCTGTCCCCAAATTACCTGAATTTTAAAGGGAAGACATTCATCTCCCATAAAAAAGTGTTCTGATCAGTCCTAAACCTACAGCAGCTTAATTAACTGCTGCAATACAAAAAGGCCTCTTTCTAAGTCAATTACAATAACTTCAACCCTAGTTCAGCAAAACACATTTAAACACATGCTTAACATTAAACATTTGGGAATTAAGCATGTGCTTAAATAATTTGCCACAGATGTGATTATTTTCATGCTTAAAGTTAAGCAACTGCTTTTCCGAATAAGTTTTTATTGAGAAGATGATCACAAAAATCATTTTGATGTCAGTCTGCTTTGCTTGGGAAGCCATTTTGCTCATGGGAGTTTGTTTGTTTCATAGGTTCATAGATTTTAAAGCCAGAAGGGACCATGAGATCATCTAGTTCGTCCTCCAGTAACAGGCCATTAATTCTCCACCCAGATATCCCTATTTTAAGACCAAACACATCAATCAGATTAAAATGTTTCAGTCATCAGGCAATCAAATTGTTTGCCACAGGCAGAGGATAGGAGAGACACAGGTGAAGCAATGTCTGAGGTCCCTGCAATGGCAGGGAATAGCAGGTGAGATATGCATAGATGACCTCAGCACATGAACCATGCCCCTGGACATTAGGGTTCATTTTAAGTTATTCATGAAAGAAATATCTGCTAACTTTGCTCAATCAGATACTTAACAAAAGATCAGGATAAACAGAGAGGTTCACACATATCAGTCTCTGGAAGACAGTCTTGCAGCAATTAATCTGTCTCAAAATGCAAATTTAAATTGACATATTTATCCTATGCTTGTTTAGGACAAAGGATTAATACACCTTATTCATCTTATCTATTTTTCAAAATAGAGAAACATGTATACACACACAACAACAACCCAGATGTTAATAAACCAAACAGTATAAATAGAATCAGGTAATTCATACATAAATTCCTTAACTGACCATGTATCCTGTTTCAGACAATTCTTACACATGCAAAGTACAGAGGTTTTTGAAAGTTTAACTACTACTATATTTCTGCAGCAAAACTTAATATAAGTGCAAAGCACCTGGGAGAATGGTTCTTTCAAGTCTTTTATTGGATATTGGCTAACACAGCAAATTGACCTGAAGAAAATTATTTTCCGACACCAAATCTGGTTATCAGTATGATCTTGACCATGTAAACAAATCAGGAATGGGGCATCTAAAAAAGAGGATCCTGTCCTCTGTACCTCCTAAGAACATTGGTGTATGGAAAATGCGACCACTGGTGCATCCACATCACCTTTAGGAGGAACATGCAGAGTTGCATCCAAGGACTGCTGTAGAGATTAGGCATTAGTGGAGACCAGAGCAGAAGGATCCTGCATTCTTCTGATTCTTCTTTAAGAAGGTATCAATCTTGTTTTAAAGATTCCAGCAATGGTAAGTGCATGACCTCTTCGATAGTCTGCTCCAATGTTTAATTACCCTCACAGATAGGAAATGCATTTTACTTCAAGGTTGTATTTATCTAATTTCATCTTCTAGCTATGGCTTTTCTTACACTTTATTTACCAAGGTTAAAACCCCTCTTGCTATCAGAAGTCTTTTCCACAAGTAAGTTGCTTTTCAACCTCTTCTTCAATAAGATGAATAAAATGAGCTCCTTAAGCTTCACATCATATGACTTGTTTTTAAGCCTGTGAGTCACTCCTTTCAAAGGAGTATTTCGCATCCGTCTTGAAGTCTTACCAGTGCTATGTATAGTGGCAAGCTCACTACTCTATTTCTATATAACAGTCCCCCTTTTTATGCACTCAAGGGTTTTGCATTGGCCCTTTTTGCCAAAGCATGGCACTGAACGCTCATGGTGAGGTGATTAGCTATGGAAACACCTATAACTTTCTCTAGGCCAGTTTTCCCAAATGGAGTCTCTGTAGGTATCACCAGCATGTTTCTCAAAAATATTACCTGCATTTGGCTGTATTAAAATGCATTGTCTTGGCCTGCAACTGTTTAATCAGATTAATCATATCACTGCCCAACCTATGCTTCTCATTATTTGCTACCAACAGTTTGTATAATCTGAAAATCATCATCATCATCAACAACAACCATGGGCTCAATGCCCATTGGTGTCCGATGCCTCCCTTACTATTTCCTTCCATCTCTCCTGGTCTAGTGTGGAGTGGCTTAGTTTCTGTAGACTGGCTCTGCACCAATCTATTATATCATCTACCCATTCTCTGGGGGGTCTACCTCTCCTATTCAGACCATCCATTATGATGAATACCAGGGTCTTAACTTTTTGCTCATCATTCATTCAGCAGATATGCCGGAATAACTGTAACTTTCATTATATAACCATCTGCAGTAGGTTCTCTTTCGGCTGTATCTTCCTATTTAATTCCTCATTAGTAACCTTCTGCATCCATCCTATTCTCGGGATCTTTCTATAACAGCTCCTCTTGAATGCCAATATCCTTCTCTTCGAATCTTTAGTTATCACCCATGTCTCACAGCTGTACAACATGCTGCTAAAGACACACATTGTCAAGATGCTCAGCTTTGCTCCTGAGGGTTGGATAGCTCAGTGGTTTGAGCATTGGCTTGCTAAACCCAGGGTTGTGAGCTCAATCTTTGAAGGGACCATTTAGGAATCTGGGGCAAATCTGTCGGGGTGGTACTTGGTCTTGCCTTGGGGGCAGGGGACTGGATGCAAAGTCCTTTCCAGCCTCTATAAGATAACTAATCACTTTACTTTTCCAGTTCATAGCCATCACCTTCAGACTCGCTCTTGCATTTGCTGTTCTAGCCGCTATTTCCTCTTTACTTTTCCAGTTCATAGCCATCACCTTCAGACTCACTCTTGCATTCGCTATTCTAATTGCTATTTCCTCTTTACAGTCTAGATCACGTCATGTTGCTCCCCAAATACCTGAACTTCTCAGCGTTCTCTAGTTTGATCCCATCTACACTGATCTTCTTTCCTAGTTCCTTATCTCCAAATGCCAAATACTAACCAGCAAAGATTTTCCATCACTCTCTGAAGCAGTGTTTCTCAATGTGGGCCATAGGACTGCTTTGAGAAAGCTGCTAGTGGGTCCTCACCACTTTGTTTACCTAAAGGCTGCGAAGCCACAGAGCTTCACGGCTCCCACTGGCTCCAGTTTTCTGTTCCCAGCCAAGGGGATCTGTGGGAAGCAGCATGGCCCAGGTTACCACTTCCCATGGCTCCCCTTGACTAGAAACAGCGAACAAGAAACTATGGGAGCTGTGAGTCTCCATGGCTATAGAGCTTTTAGATAAAGAAAGTGACGTGGGCCCACCGGCGGTTTTTCCAAAGGGGCCCATGGTCCACTTTAAGAAACACTGATCTACCCTTATTGATAGAAACATAAAACAGTTTTGGATGAAGAAACTGTCCCTGGAGAACACCCACTTAGAGACAATCTAGTCATTGATATGTACCCAATAACTACTTTATGAGCTCTTGTCAGTGAGACAATTTTTGATCTATTCAAGATGTGCCTTGTCAGAGCCATATAATGCAATTTGTTAATCGAGATATCATATGACATGAGTCAAATGCCTTGGAGAAATCTAAGTATAATATGTCAACAGAATTGTCTTAAAAAAACAGACCTGCAATTCCATCAAAAAATAAGAACAATTTTTAACAGATAGGTAAGAAGATCTACATTCCATGAAAGCACGTATACATACAATTACAAATAGTGTTCCTTATATTCTCCCATGTGCAGGTTCTCATATGTATGATCCATCCTGGGTGGTTCACATATATTAATACCACTATTGTCCATTTATCACCCTTGCCATTTGTGAAGTCCTCCCAGTATCCCTCTATCCTTACTATTGTAACACGTCAGCACTTTTTATCATGATCAGATATAAGCCCGTGAAGGACAAAACATAGCTGTAATTAAATGGCAAAAATCTACATTAACAGAGTTAAAACTACTTGGTGATATCTCATGCTTTTGCAGAATGCTGAGCAAAACTCAACGTAGGAAATGTGGAGTTCTCCTTCTGGCATTTGCAGGGTTTGCTGAGCCATCGAACAGCATCTTCATTGGCACAAGGAAGGGTCCTAACTTCCCCAGGAAATCTGACACTCATTGACAACATCTGCCATTGATTGATGGAGACCACAATGTCAAAGTGGGTTGGCACAGAGACCCCTTCTGTAAAGGCCGACTGTGTGTATTGCTTGTCCTGTTTAGAACCTGTTTAGCAAAGCCCAAAGGTGATGTGGCAGGTCAAATCCAGGTGGTCAAACTGTTGAATCAGTGGCAAGGAAACAGTTCCAAATGTCTTTAGCCAATCACTCACCTGCACTGTAAGATTGCTGTTGAGAGATTCTGATCTGGTAGTTGAGACCACAATGGATGTGCTTATGTAAATCATGCTATGGGGGTGACTGAAAATGTCCGCATATGGTGGGAGACCATGATTGTCATGTCACTTTTCCACCGGTCTGTCTGTGGAATCTCTGCCTTGAACATGTAGAGGAGTTACGTTTCTCAGAACTGGTAGCCATAGAACAGGAGTGGGGCACAGGGCTCCTGTGATGATCCAAGTATTCAAATTCATTTTTAAGACCAACCTATTTAGTGGGAGGAGAATGACAACACACAAGCACAGCACCAAGGCAGATGCAATCTTAACTACCAGGCAGATGCAATCTTAACTCTGATCTCTTTCAGAAATGCTTCAAAACACCCTATTAACACACACAACTTTACTCTGCCAATCACAGTTGCTGAAATGGTCCCCTCATTTTACAACCATTCACTCTCATCCAAAGGAGTTAATCTAACACTACTAAAGGTTTTTGTGTGTACTACTTTTATCAATGTTAGCCAATATTTACCGATCTGATAAAATGTAATCTTTTTAAACTAGGTACAAGGCAGGAGAAGAAAAAAATACTGAGGAAGAGTTGGGAACATCTAAGGATGTGTCTACATAGCAGGGTTTAACTCAAAATAAGCTACGCAAATTGAGCTATGTCAATTGCGTAGTTTATTTTGAAATAGGTTATTTCAAAATTGCGAGTGTCTACACAGCACTTCTTTCAAAATAGAGCACTCTTTCTCTGACTTCCCTTACTCCTTGTATGATGAGGGTTACCAGAGTCGGAGTAAGAAGTCCTCCAGCTTGACTGTATTTTGACATTATTTCAAAATAACTGCCTGCTGTGTAGATACAGACTAAGTTATTTCAAAATAATGTTGATATGTAAATGAACCCTAAATGATTACTAATGCTATCCTGTACTCCGAAGAGGCACATCAAATTTCAAAGCAATCCAATTAACTATTTGGATTTTAGAGTTCCTACAAAAGTCAGGCTTTAAAGCATATAAAATGTCAGGAATGGAAATCTTTTAGACACTTTTCTGTATTAGTGCAACTGCTATTTAAAAATGTGCATTGTCTTAAATACTGTTCTCAGTTTGGATACCCCAAAGATTTAATGAGTGCAATACACCACACTATATAAAACTTGAAAGACTGAGGTCATGGTGATCAAAACTGATAAAAAAGTTTGATTGATAGTTCTGGGCAAATAAAAGCTGTTTTGATGGATTTCTCTGTAATCCCAGGCTGGAATGACTACTAATTTGAGTCACTACTCTACTTTGCATCCTTCTGAGGGACCCCAGGTTTCGAAGAACTTCAACTAGTATGTTGATTTTAGAGGATTAAGAAAGGCCAGCCTTTAAATAGAAGTCAAGAAGGAACCTTAATTACAATTAAGTTCCAGCACTACTATAATTAACTTGTGCTCATCTCTTATAACTTTTATAGAGGCAGAAGTCTGTTCCTTCAATGTGAATCTAACCTGTCACCTACCTGATAGTGTTAAGCGTTAAATTCCTCATGGAAGGTAGATCCATCAATACTAATTAGCCAGGATGGGTAGGAATGACATCCCTAGCCTCTGTCATAGGATGGGAATGGATGACAGGAGAGGGATCACTTGATAAACCCCTGTTGTGTTCACTTCCTCTGGGGCATCTGGCATTGTCGATGTTCAGAAGACAGAATACTGAACTCGATGGACCTTTAGTCTGACGCCATATGGCCATTCTTATGCTCTTATGCAGCAAAACACAGAAGCTCTCATTGAAACCAATGGGACTTAAGCAAGTATTTGAGTGCTTTGCTGAATCAGGGCTTTCATGCATGATATATGATTCAGATAAAAGCATCTTTTATTGATTACAGGCTACACTCTGTAGTTATAATAACGGCACTAAATAACGTGAAGCATTAAAGAATTGGAATTCACCAAGAAAGGACAAAGTGCACCACAGAATCCAGTGTTGATGGTCATACTGGCCTGAAGGGCAGGATTAGCTGACAACTAATGAAACATATATATAGTCGTTTTGATCCCTTTAAAAAGAGGTACTCGCATACAAAGAATTTGTCATGTATAGACTACGTCCACAAATGGAAAACCTTAAAAAGGGAAACCAATTGACCTTTGCTTCCCAGCCATTTACCAATAAATCTACTAAATATATATTTGACATATGGTTCTTTAGCACTCTGAAATTACGAAAATCTGTCCAAAAAGGTTTTTTGAGACATTGTGAGAGTAAACAGATGAGCAGACAATAAAAATAGCAGCTGGGTACAATATGAGAGGCTGGTGAGTTAAAAGCTGATTGATTGTACTAATTCCATAGAAGTTTGATAAAAATCCTCTGCCAATCATCCTGAAAAATCTGTGAATAAGGAGAAGTGGGAGGCGGAAGTCTTACTTGACCTCAACAGTTGACTCTCTCCTTTCCAAACCATTGGATTATATTCTTATCACTATAAATGTCAGACTCCATAAAAAATCCTCACAAAGTGACGACTTCTGAAATTTCCTAAGAGTCTGATAAAATAAATTTAACAGTAAAATCAACCAAATTCTTTACTGCCTGTTAAGAAAGGGCTCTGCAATGCTTTTTCTGTTCTTTTCATCTGCTTATATAACCTTTAACATTTAATGTAAGATGTTTAGATACCCTTGGCTGGCTGAAGCAGTCTCCCAGCTGGTCAAAGCAGTCCCCCACCTGTGGTGTGGACACAGTGGGACCCAGCCAGCCAGAGTAGTCCTCCCTCCTGCAGTGTGGCATGGCTAAAGCAATCCCTGATCTGCAGCCTGGTGGGACATCCATGGCACAGCATGGAATGGGATGCTGGAGCAGTTCCCTGCTTGTGACATGGTGCAGCAGGACCCCAAGTGTCCAGAGCAGTCCCTCACCTGCAGCATGGTGTGGCATAGCAAGACTCTGCACAACCAGAACAATCCTCTGCCCCTGGTGTGGTACAGTTGGACCCTGTCTGGCTGAGGCAGTCCCCTATCTGCAGAATGACAGGATGTCATCTGGTTGTAGCAGTCCCCCACCCATGGCATAGCGTAGCATGGTGGGAGCCTACTCAACTGGAGCAGTCCTCTGCCAGTGTTGCGGTGGGATCTGGCCAGCCATAGTACTCCCCCGCTTGTTTTGCAGTGTGGTGGGACCTCGGATGGTCAGAGCAGTTCCTAGCTGCAGCATGGTAGGACCCCAGCCAGCTGGAGGAGTCCCCTGCAGAGGTCCAGGATGGTGGACCCCCCTGTCAGTGACAGGCTGGTTGGACCCTAGCCATATGGTTACCCAAATGATTACAATTATATTGTTTAACCAGTTAACTTTTTTAAATGGATACTTACATCCCTAGTCAGCACCACAGCCTGGAGCTACTAGGGTCCCTTTCGACTGGGTAGCTGAGCTTAGGGCGGGAAGTTGCTAAGCTGGCCCAGGAAATAGGGTTGGGTATGCTTAGGGGCTCAGACATCCAATGAGGGTCAGGCCCACACTTGCCAGCAGAAAGTGCATGTATTTTATTTTCTTGCTCAGCATTGTGAGACTCCGCTGGCTCCTGCTGACATCCACTGCCACAACAGCTGACAGTATCCTATCATCAGGCTGGCCCCATCTATTGCCTTTCACCCCAAACCTTTCCTTTTTTGGGGATACCCCAGATTGGGGGCCCTCTTGCCTCTAGCACAGGTGACACCCTGTGACTCTCCCTTGCCATCCAGCACTGGGGTCCCCTCCCAACACCAGATTTCACCCATATAAAAATGTTAAGAGGGCCCATACAGTCTGATTTGTCCTAGACCCTGCACTCCCCTAGAGATGGCCCTACCAACTAGGATAGAAAAAAGAGTGTGGAAATAGTACAAATGTGTGGCATTTCAAAAAATATATATTGCTATACAGTTTCCCATTTTTTACTGTCTTTAGTAATGATATATAGCTTTAATTTGGAATATATTTTTACTGTGTAGAAGATCACTCATACTAGAGCTTCCAGACACAGCATTTCTGACATTGCTTTGGATTCCAAGATCTTAGGCTGCGATCCTTCCTACATTTGTACAATACACAATGCACGCTTATCTCTACATGGCTCTCAAGGCAAAATATATTATAATAATTATAAAAAGTGATAGAATTCCTGATTACATTCAGTTGTTGAGATACCCACAGGCTTATGAAAAGTTTCCTACTATCCCTGAGGCATTTTATGAAGAATTTTATTTGCTAAACTATAGACCTATTTAATCACAAACAATGTTATTGGACCAATGAGAATGTGGAAAACAGTGATCCAAATTTTCCTTTATGGTGCATGAAAACAGGATTAAAACCAAGTCATTATTACCTTTTCCTGAAGGTGGATGAACATTCTGTATTTGCAGACAAAATGTTCTTATAATTGGTCCATTCAACCTTGAACAATTAAACAAATCATTCTTGACATTTTCCATATACTGGTTAGCTTTGCACTTTCCTGGAACTCCACATGCTGTGCAAATCCTCTGAAAACCAAATACAGTCATCAAATGATGGGCCAAATTCAACACTGTGCTAAATGGGCAAGTAATAATACCAGCTGCATTTCTATAGACTTTTTCCATTCAACTTTGTGAATATTTTTAAACAAGCATCAACTAAATTCATCTTTTGATGTACTCCGTGTAAACATATTAACCCCCTTTTATATACATCTCACATGCAGACTTGGAGGTAACTTTTCTCTCTTTCATCTTTTTTAAAGGCCTTGATTTAGCAAAATGCATGAGCATACGCTTAACTTTCAGCAATTTCCCTGGGATTCAAAGGCATTTCTCTGATG
This sequence comes from Pelodiscus sinensis, assembly GCF_052426305.1. Lineage (NCBI taxonomy): Eukaryota > Metazoa > Chordata > Testudines > Trionychidae > Pelodiscus > Pelodiscus sinensis. Next base: position 15,895,140 of record NC_143058.1, on the reverse strand, counting down.
CTTTAATGTTAATTATGTGTTTAAATATGCATGTGCTTAAATAAACAAAATATTGGACTGAAGCCCAAAAGACCTTTCCTGAGTCTTAATATAGATTCCGTTCCCCAATCCAGAACACACCTGACTATGCAAGTATCCCAATGGTGATCACTCTTCATTCAAGTGAACCATTTCCTTTTTCTTCTGTTTTTGAGCACACTCTGGTACCTACCCTCCATGTAAAAAGATGGGGGAAACAAAATCCTTTCCCCTGTATCTTGAACATGCCTTGGTTTGCAGTCCCTAATGCCTCATGATCCCTGAAAATGATCATGTGATGCATGATATATAGAGCAACCAAGCCTATATTTTGTACCCTTCTATTACTGGTTCCCATTGATACTCCTTTAATCACGTTTCCATGATGCCTATTATATCAATAGGCTTATTTAATAGGAATCACTCTAGTTCATCCATCTTATTATTCAGACTTCAAGCACTGGTATATAAGCACTTTAAAACTTGTCACTTTTTAGCTGTCTGCCATTGCATGATATAATTGAATGAGACTCTTTTTAATTTAACTATTTCTCATCAGATCCTGCCTCTATTTTACCATTTTCCATCCTCTTCTCCTTACTAGAACATAGAGAATCTCTATTCATAGATCCTTTCCTTAGTGATGTCTCTGTCTGAAAAATGTGCTCTTTCACTCCTGAGGGCTTTCTGGCTCTATGGCCATTTCTGTTTTGAGTGCCAGCAATTTGGTTGGATTCTGGTTTAGGGGGAGCCCATCCTTCTTGTATAGTTCCCCATTTCCCAAAAGTTACCCTCTCCCCTCTATGCCATCTTCTCATCCACAGATTGAGATCCTTCAGTTGTGCCTAACTGACCCTGGCTGGAAGCATGCAGGTCCTGGATTTACCTAGACACCTAAATTTGGGCTCCACAACCTCTCTCCTACCATTCTCTATTTCACTGGATATACATGTACTGTGACCACTGGCTCTTCCCCAGGACTACACATAAATCTATTTAGGTGTCTCAAGAGATCCACAACCTGCACTCCAAGCAGGCAAGTCAACATGTGGTTCTCCTGGTTATTGCAAACTGTGCTAACTTTGTTTCTAATAATTGAATTCCCCATAACTATTACCTGTCTCTTCCTAATAACTGGAATTCCCTCCCTGGAAAGGTATCCTCAGTGTGAGAGGTACCACATCATCATCTGGAAGGAAGGTCTCAACTATGGGCTCTGGTTGAGCAAAGAACTAAAGCATAACATGTAAGAATGATGCTAAAGTCAATGAGGCTACTGACATGCTTAATTATTATGCTCAACTTTGGCCTTGATGCCAACTTTAACTTAAAAAACTTAACTTAAAAAACCCAGAAGCTTCAGGGGATAGCTGAGTTCGTCTGTTATAGAAAAAAAACAACAATTAAAAAAAAATTTCAGTATCTACCCACTTAAATAAGGACTTCACCATTGATCTCTTTAATATCATCATATTCCTCTTATATCATTAATTATAGAATAGGAGCAAGAACAATGTAGCAGAATAGAACACTGATTTAATTCCATTTTTATATCTATTTCAAGTTATTTTACCTTTGAGAGAAAAACAGATTATAAATTCTGCATGCTTGGTCTACAATAAAAAATAAATTATCTCACTTAAAAATTAACAATTAAGTAATGAAACATTGAATGACCATATTAGTTTGATAATAGGTGCCATGGGACTTGTATATAAGGAAGGAATGCTACAACCAACAAAAACTAATTTCAGTCAAACATTCTCTATTATTTATACAAAATACGGCTTTTGAGCTTCCTTTTGGATTCATCTCCTCACCAATGTAGCTTTGAAATCAATACATGGTACCAAACTCAGGTTCATTCTAATGTGCACTTAAAACAACTTTAAATGGAAAAAGTAAGACTTTACAGAGAATTCTATTGGTTTACATTTTTACCTCTAATGATTGTTGATGCTTAGCCAGAGTTTATCAATAGCTATGATAGTCTTAACTTTTTTTATAGTGAACCCCTGCATTATAGACAGAAAGGACTGGTCATTACTGGATACCTGAACAGGTATTAAAATTAGGGCTGTTTCATAGAGTGTTCCCTCAGCTACCTTGGTCTCTTATTCACAACATACACAGCATTTCCCCATGTGAGCCTTTAATCTTTATATTGCATCTTTATTTGCAGCAAATAGCACAGGAATATGTCCAAAGGCACCCTCCACCCAGCTTCCTTTACCACATCCAGCTACCTCTTGGAGCTATCTCCTTGCTGGGAGCCCCAGGCAAAATTGAGCAAGGGTTTCAGCCAGAACCGTCCCATGGGCTGGGAGTTTGAGACCCTTGCTCTCATGTATCTCTTAGTCATGTTAATGTTTACATGGATGACAATAAAAATAACACGTTTCTCTTCGTGAATCTCATGAAGTGAGTTGCAGCTCACCAAAGCTTATTTGATATTAAAATTTTAGCCTTTTAGGTGCCACCAGACTCCTTGTTGTTATTGCTGAAACAAACCAGCATGGCTACTTCTGAAACTTGTCATCTTAAAACTACTCATATGAATTAGAATTATGCACGTGTAAGAATTTGAGTCTAGATGTTTCAAGCTATTTAGACACTGCCGTGCTAATGCCTTTTGATTTAGGATCCCAAATCTCATATGCAAATGAGATTTATGGATTTAGGCACCTTTATCTCTTTTAAGTCATTCCCAAACCACTTACACATTACAACACTGTACACTGCAGTGTCTAAGTACATTTAAAAACCTAGACCTCGGTCCTTGTTCTGCAACATCTGTAAAATGATAAATACTCATTAAGTGAAATCCTGGGCCCACTATAATCAGGTGAAGTTTTAACACTAGCATCAGTATGCCAGAGTAAGTACATAAGAAAGGCCATACTGGGTCAGACCAAAGGCCTATTTAGCTCAGTATCCTGTCTTCCAACAGTGGCCAATGCTAGATGCCCCATTTGGAGTGAACAGAACAAGGAATCAAGTGATCCCTCTCCTGTAATCCATTTCCAACCTCTGATAAACAGGCTAGGGACACAATTCTTACCCATCCTGACTAATAGCCATTGATGGACCTAACCTCCGTGAATTTATCTAGTTCTTTTTTAACCAGAATGTCACTCACAATGAACAAAAATTTACAAATATTTTAATATAGTGTTGTCAGTGGATAATATTAGCATTCTAAACACTTGCATTTTCATTAAAACAGATAAAAAATCAACATAGCTGGTATCCTTGGAGATGCAGACATCATTGGACTAAAAGATATTTCCATATGCTTTCTAATATATGTATGTGATGAAAATTTTTCACAGAGTGTTAATCTATTCCTGATGCTAACTGACAAATATTATTTTTGGCACAAATGTAGAAATAGTCTGTTACCTGTGATACTACATAACATTTTTTCCTCTTTGCAAACATTTCTTGAGCCACACAATTGTAGCTTAAAAAAAGAATACAATTATGCAGTTAGAATTAATTATTTAAATACATGTTTTCTCAGACTCAGTTTAATTACAAAAGGGGTGTTTGCTAAATATGAAGAAGCTGACGAACAAAGGAACTATTTTATTTTCCTTTCATACCATTGTAAAAATTGATAAGTCCACTAAGTTACAGAAAACAAAACATAACCAAACCAAAACCTATGACAGAGCTGGTGTGGAGTGCAAGGCAGCAAGATTTTGTGTGTAAATGGGGAGATTTTGCCCCCTAAACTGAAAATGCTCTCCCACATCTCAATTCCTCTGGAAATTGAGGCTCTTAGTTAAAGTGTGCCGACACAGGATATCTAGAGATCTTTCAACGTTTGAAAATCATTGCCTCTATTCCTGCAGATTCTATAATATGCTGGAAGTTTTATAAGTGACCAATATATGTAATTAAGATATTATTTGGTGTAAAAAAGGCTTTGAAAAGGTAAGCAGCTCTTTGAATTGAGAAGTTTGGTTTTAGTTCTCATTTAATCAGATGAATCAAAATGTTGCCTTGCTAAGACCATAATCTTAGCATTTGAGAAATCAGATTTGTCTGTGGTCTTCTCTGTTATTCCTTGATGTGGATCACTGGGTTCTAGAAATCACATTTCAACTGCTCGTTTCATGTATAAAGTAATAAAAGTGAGATACAAATTTTAAACTGGGATGTTGAGATTATTAAAATGCCATTTGATTAGAAATCTTTTTTTTTCTCGTTTCCAGTGACATGTTTAAGTTTTTAAAGGAAAAATATTTAAAATCTTTTTTTCCCCATTTTTCAAAAGATATGTTCTCTATATAGGTTTTTAATCTTTTTGCTAATTCTTTCATCTCTCTCCTTTGTTGTTCCCCTTTCAAGTGGCAAAGTGGAAAAAAAATGGAACAGGGCATACATTTGGGATGTGGAGGATGGAATAAATGGAGCGAGACAAAAGAAAGAAATCCAAAACAGGAAAAAGACCTTTAGAAAATAAATAAACACCAATTAGAAATCTCCAGCAACAGGATGAATGTCCCACCATATATCTGATATTTATTGAAACCAGTGGAAAGAAATTTTTAAGCTTATCAATTTCTTATGTCTGAAAGTCAGATTTTGCATTTTACTTAAAATAGGCCTGGGCAAAAGACCCTCTGCCAGATTTAGCCCACTAAGCCAGTGGATCTGGCCTGAGGAGACTCCCTTGCTTGCTCTGCCCCTGCACGCCTCTCAGAAAGGTGGCTGATGGACAGTTTGTGTTTCACAAACTGTAAGCCGGGAGAGGAGGGGGGCGTGGTGCTTCATGGCTGCTCCCGTCCCCAGCAAAATCCCATTGGCTGGTTTCTGGCCAATGGACTCTCCCTGTTTGAAAAACAAGCAGTGTGCAAAGCACCACTCCCCCCTCCCCTCAGGCTCTTATTCACAAAGCACATGGCCCTGCAGTCTGTGTGGGAGCAGGGCAGGCTCCTACCTGAGAAATGTGCTGGGCACCTGGCCAGGAGTCTCCCTAGTAAGTCTGCCTCTGGTACCCCAGCAGCTGCCTCCCCTCCAGCTCTCTGCCCCCCACTGCTATCTCTCATCCCACATAAGCCAAAACCATCTGCCCCCTCCTAAGCCCATACTCCCTCCCAGACCCTGCACCCCATTCCCTTGCCTCAGATCAAAATCCCCTCCTGCCCTGGGTCACAGCCCAAACCCCTGTATCCTCTCCTATACCACAGACCCCTGCTGTAGGTCACAAACCCCTCCTACCATAGGTCACAACCCAACCCCTGCTCCCCAATCCCATGTCCAAGGTCACAACTGCCTCCTTCAACTAAACTCCCTCCCAGACCTTATAGGTCCTCTATACCTGAATCCCAGACAGCCTCTGCAGACCAGATCTGGCCCACCAAGCTGGTTGACTCGGCCCACAGCTGCCTGCTACTCCCTCACCTCCAGGCCAACTGAGACCTGGGGATGGGAGCGCTGGCAGTTTTCTCTAGGTGCTGGGTGGGGGGGAGGGAGGGCAAGGACTTCACGTGCTTCCCCTGCCCCAAAGCTAACCAGGATCTGTGGGTGGGGGGAGCATCAGAAACCTCCTGGCTCTGGCCCTTCCACATGCAGCCCCATCCCTTCTGGGATGGACCGCAACCACTTAAGAAATTTGTGAAGTGGCCTCCCTTCAAAAATTATTGCCTACCCCTGCAATATTGTAAACCCTTACAATAGTCTTTGCCAAGAGGATGTGTGAGTCACCAAATTTCAAGATACATTATTTACCGTTTCTGATGTACATGTTAAATAGTTCATTCTCACTGTGTATAGTGTCACCTCATCCTCCCTAGTTTCAGACAATCACATGATATGTACAATTTAATCCCTAGTTTTGTTCTACTATGGAAAGCTTCTAGCACAATCTTAAATGTATTATGGAGTGACATGGCAACTCTACATCACTAAGGTTGAAACAACACTCCTGTTCTAAAGGATGGGGGTTTTACTTTCTTTCCCTTTCCTGGCAACTTATCCCAAAACAACTAAAGAGGCCAAATTGCAAAACTAAAGGTTAAGCCAGTAGCTGGAGTTGGTCAAAGAAAGTGAATGGATAATTATTGCATGACAATTGAAAATGGTTTGGACACCTTAACTAAACATGACCAGATTGCTTAACAAAAATGCAGCTGGAAGCATTTTTGCATGGAGGAGAAGATGCAATATATGTATCGTTTTTAAAAATATTTAGTTAGGTACTAATTATATTAACTGTACCATTTACAGTATTATCCTTTCCAATATTATTTTTGTATGAAAACTGTCTATTATTTTCTTCATGTTGTGTATGTCAAAGGACCTTTTTCTTCACACATATATTTCACCACAAATAAGCCTAGGGATGTCTCTAGACTAATTCTGCCTTCATCTCCGAGTTTATGCGATATCTTCTTAATCTATCCGTTATATATTTCTAGTCAGCAATCACCAACATTATCTAGGGAAACAAAATATTTGGGGCTTCTTATGATAAATGGAAACAAAAGGAGAATACTACCATATGTGGCTGTCTCAGAAGATAAATACAATGTTTTGAACAGTAACATTTAGTGACCTCAAAACCCTTATGGCTGTTTAGATGTCTTAGAGATGACTGAACATGTCCCTCTTCGTTGGTGCTTGCGAAATGTGATGCAGAGTAGGAATACTTACATTTGGGTAAATGGATATATAATTTAGAAATGTTATTTGGCTATAATATTCTAGGTCCAATCATTGTTTTTAGTTAGAGTTTATATTCATGTTTCAGTACTTTAACATACCCACTGTTAGCAGATGAATGAAAACATAATTCCGAATTAAATATCAGAGCTACATTATCTTGGGAAGACCAACCTGTTTAATGACAATGAAGACTCAAACAGATAAAAGCAATCCTAGTGAGGACAAAATTATCTCTTTCTCATTATTACTGACACCTAGGATGGAGCAGGATGTGACAAAGATAAAGTAGTCAGTAACTAGTTTTTTTAGGTTTAGTAAAATAGAGTATGGAATACAACCGCATCTGCTCTAATCCCACTGACAGAGACCAGAAACTTCAGGATCTCTACCAAGCATTTATAAACCTCAACTACCACCCGGAGAAATAAAAAAGCAAATTGAAAGAGCCAGACGAATACCTAGAAACCATCTACTTCAAGACAGACCCAAGAAAACCAACAATAGAACACCACTTGTCATCACCAACAGCCCCCAACTTAAACCTGTCCAACACATTATCAATAAACTACAGCCTATACTGGAACAGGATACTAAACTCCAAGAGGCTCTGGGAGACAGACCTATTGTCTCCTATGGACAACCACCTAACCTCAAGATGATTCTTACCAACAACCACAGGACATACCACACTAATACCAACCCTGGTACCTTCCCTTGCAACAAACCCCGTTGCCAACTTTGTCCACATATTCACTCTGCTGATACCATTATTGGACCTAACCAAGCGAGTTATAAGATCAAGAATACATATTCCTGCGCATCCAGAAATATAATTTATGCTATCATGTGCCAAAAGTGTCCGTCTTCTTTGTACATTGGACAAACTTTGCCAAAGGATCAATGCCCACAAAACAGATATTAGACAGGATCACAAAGAAAAAACAGTTTCTTGCCATTTCAACCAGAAAGGACACTGTCTCAACAACTTAATTACCTGCATCCTGCTTCAGAAGCCTTTTAAATCTGCACTTGAAAGGGAATCCTCTGAACTGTCATTCATGCTAAAATTCGACACTCTACATGTCGGTCTCAACAAAGACCCTAACTATCTTACCCATTACAAAGATAGCTTCCCCAATTATCACCTCTAATACCATTAGCTCACAGACATTTATCTTTCCCCACATCTAATACCATTAGCTCACAGACATTTACCTTCCCCCCACCCCCGCATCCCCCTTCTGTTCTGAAATGTGATTTGTCCTTTTCATATGTGTTCATTTTTTTTAATTGTATCCTTTGGTATATATGGTTGTGACTATTTTCTTCCACTGTTTGATCTGAGGAAGTGGTCTGGCCCACGAAAGCTCATCATATAAGAAACCATCTTGTTAGTCTTTAAAGTGCTACATAGTCCTGTATTTTGAAACAATTCTCAAATGGTGCAAACAGCCATAAACATTGGCTGAAGTCAAACTAACATTTTAGCATTATGTTTGGCATCACTGATACTGCAGAAATTTTGGTAGGTATCATAGCATGTTATAAAGTCAGGAGATCAATAAAACAAGCATGTTTTTCTATTTAATAGGATAAAACTCTGGACTAATGTTAGCCATGGACTAAGCACATGCAACTCCATCGACTTTGGTAGAGTTGTGGTCATTTACAAAGTTGAATTTAGCCCCAAGTGGATTAATTTTATCAGCTAAAGAAGGTAAAGCATTGCCTGTACTGCAGCTGGATCAGTCATGTCTCACTGACACACAACCCTTTGCATCTGACACAGTTATTGATTTTGCATGTTGTTATTCTGCCAAATGCAACCAGTTGTTGTCTTGTAGGCAGTAATCCCTATTGTTATTTCATAGACAGAAAATCAGTCCATCAATCTTATTTCACAACAGGCTCTGTGTTTCAGCCAGAGACATTGCTCTTATCTTCTCCCTCGGCTTCTGAAACACTATCAGATTATGCACAATTACATAAGAGACTGGACTAGCTGGAAGCAGAAAGGCCCATAACAGTTGTGTGTCGTATGTTGTAGAGATAAAAGCACCACCCATTCGCCCCAGTATGTCCTTATTTTGATCTGACAAGTGCTGAAAACTCCAGCCTTCTATCCAGCAAAATACATTTAGTTAGTCCTACAAACTGCACTTCGTAACTTCAAACCTTTTTGGACAGTAGAGGACAACAGAGCATGATTATTCCTAGGAATATCATTGGATTTTCCGATAAATAAAGGCGGTAAATTTGTCATGGGTATGAGTTCCATAATAAAACATATTTTACTAATTAATTTTATTTGTAACAAAGGCTGTTCAACTTTATCACTTTCATGAACAACTTAATTAAAATGCTTTATGCCATCAGTTTTCCTTTTTTAAAAACATTTTAAGATAAACTTTTCACCTCCATTTTTGCCTGGACAAACTAATTCCTTTTGATTCTGATCCTGCACTAGAATCCCCTATCTCATACCTTACCAAAGCATGTCCATGAAGCGCTCCTGTGTCACGGGTTCACCACTGGGTTCTGGGATCCTTACAAGTGAAATCTGATGCAAAGTCAGAGCCTTAATAATGAACATTAATGTCTGGTTTGGCTGACATCCTAGAAGATCATGTGTGTCATCTGGAATTCTTTGTCGCTAGACCTCCACGAGGGCAGAACCAGCAATCATCTCCGTGCACTATCCCAAATGCTCCCCAGTTTCGGAAGATATGTATATGTGGGAGAGTCTAGAACCTGAATCAGCTAGTATTCTTTCAGGATACATCTATACTGCACATTTATTTTGAAATAAGCAATTTCAGAAGATATCTTCCAAAATAGCTTATTTTGAAGTAGTGTGTCTACACACAGGGCCAGCTCTAGGCACCAGCAAAGGAAGCACATGCTTGGAGTGGCACATTTTCAAGGGCGGCATTCCGGCCTGCAGGAGGAGCAGAGGGGGGTGGGCTCTGCGGAGGCCATCCAGAGCTGGGAGCCCCGTGCCCAGCTGCTCGGAGCCTGCGCCTGGCCCTGGGGCACTGGGAGCTCTGCACGTGCAGCCCTGAGGCACGGCCCCTGCTGGGACGCTTCCTAGAGGGCAGCGCAGGGCTGGAGACACTGAGCCTGGTGGCCTCTTTTTCACCTTCAAGTGAGTGCAGCCCCCTCCTGCCCATGTGTCCCCCCCACCCGCAACCCCCCTCCTGTGAAGCCCCCACAACTCCCCCTTCCCCACCTCCCGCCCATGGCTGCCCCCCGCCTGTGTACCTCCCCTGGCCAGCCACCCCCATGCATGTATTCTCTCCCCTGCAACTCCCCTCCTTATGAACCCCCCCTTGCCCAGCTGTCCCCCACCCCCACCCCCACCCCCACGTGTGTGCCCCTGCCCACTGTCCCGTGACCCTCCCCGCTACCTCCCCCCTCGCTTGTCCTCCTGCTCAGCCTCTGCCCAGCAAACCCACACCCCACCTCCTGGCCCACTGCAACCCTACTGGGACCCCATTTACTCTTCTCCCCCTTCCCACCCTGCTAACTACCTGGATCCCCATCTCCTGTCTGGCTCTCTAAATAATCCCTCTCTCCCCCACTCTTGTGAGGCCCTGGACCCTCCCCCCCCCACATACACACACCTGCCCAGGAACCCATCCCCTTTGTCCTGTGTCCTAACAACCTCACCCCTGCCTGGGACCCAAGTGATTCTCCCTAATCCTTTGTCTGAGGAAGGGGAACTCAGCTGTTCCCAGTGCCGTGTCCCCAAGTCCCTTCCTGTTTGGGGCAGGAGAGCTTTATTAAAATTGGAATTGTGATCCCATTTAAATAGGTTTTGTTTTAAATAATATACCTTTAAAATTAAATTAAAAATTGTTATGGTCTAAATGTGTAATAACCTATTTAAATAACTTATGAATTGAATTTAAAAGTTAAATAGAACACGTGTCCTGTCAACTTTTAAAGAAATTCTACCAGTTCACTAGCGTAAGTTGATGTGTAAGCACCAGGAACTAGTTTACATCAGCAGTAGCTTCTTCTGTAGGTGAAGCGAAAATGTTTTTATCACTTTGGTTTATTAAGCTAGTTCAGTTCAATGATTAATTCATTCACCATTGCAAAACTGAGAGTTGACAAAGCAGAAAAACTTGTTTTCCTCTTCTCTCAGTAAAAAACTGGTTATGAGAGTGTTCTAACATCTTGAAGAACATGATGACTAGAATCAATTTGTTAAATTCACTGTGGATATTTCCTTTGTTTAATAAATTAAATTTAGATGTGAAATGTGTTTGGATACTTTTTTGTTATGCGTCCTTCACATTTAAGGTAGTTTTATTTCATACAAAAATTAAATGCTGGTTTTGTTTATTTAAAATTGAATTTCAGTCCAGACAGAAGTAGATGCAAATCGTATGATTTTAAAAAAGTAGCCACCACTTAGCAAATAATAAATGGGGTAAAACATGTCTCTTAAATGTTCCTATTACTGTATACACCATTTTGTAATAGAATAAAAATGTAAAAATTAATAATCTGATTACATGTAAGTTACACAATTATTTGGGCATTTATTCAGCTGTACTGAGTATATTCTCCTGGTCACCAAATTTGGCATAAAGGTTATATTTAGTTGTAATGTAAAACATGTCAACATGTTATAAAGGTTGCTAATCAATAAGACTCAACCATCCTTTAGGAAAATATTTAAAAAATATAATTTAAATGATTAATTGCTCATTTAAACCAAGGTTTTCTGCTTGTCAGTTTAAATCATGATTCAAATTAGCGATTTAAATCAAAACTATTTAAATCAATCCACCCTGCTTCAGAGGCTGTTTGGTCCGTCCCTGAAGGAGAAAGCACAGGGCTGTGCTCATGGAATAGGTTCTAGGCTAGTGAGGTTTTACTGTTTGGTGCCTGTCTTGTTCTGGACAGTTGAGCTGGGGAGTTGAAACAAAAGTTCTCTTAATCCCTTTGAACGTTCTCATTGTATAGTGAGTCTGATTCTTATGTGTTGGGGTTGGAATCTGAGGGTATGTCTACACTACCCCGCTAGTTCAAACTAGCGGGGTAATGTAGGCATACCGCACTTGCAAATGAAGCCCGGGATTTGAATTTCCCGGGCTTCATTTGCATAAGCGGGGAGCCGCCATTTTTAAAACCCCGCTGGTTCGAACCCCGTGCAGCGCGGCTACACGGGGCACGAACTAGGTAGTTCGAACTAGGCTTCCTAGTTCGAACTACCGTTACTCCTCATGTAATGAGGAGTTACAGTAGTTTGAACTAGGAAGCCTAGTCCGAGCTACCTAGTTCATGCCCCGTGTAGCCGCGCTGCACAGGGCTCAAACCAGCGGGGTTTTAAAAATGGCGGCTCCCCGCTTATGCAAATGAAGCCCGGGAAATTCAAATCCCGGGCTTCATTTGCAAGTGCGGTATGCCTACATTACCCTCCTAGTTCGAACTAGGAGGGTAGTGTAGACATACCCTGAATGATTATAAGGCTTCTAATAATAAAATCCCTTTGCAGAGTGAGGAGTGGGACCGGGACTCCAGCACTAAGTGACTTGAACAGCTGCATGCTTTGGTAGTCTTTAACTGATTGCTGTGGATGAACCTGCCCTCCCATTGTCCTCACATGGGGAGTCCCTGGTGCTCTCCTAGGAGATGAAAATGCCCCGGGGTTTGGGCTCCCCCCAGAGAACGCACCCCATCCCCCACGAAGCCACATGAGCTGCATTTGTGCGTGCACCCCCAGCAAGCTGTGCAAGCTGCATTTGCGTGCCCACCCTCCCCGGACAAAAAAGGGGGGGGACAAAAAATGTTTTGCTTGGGGTGGCAAAAAATCTAGAGCCGGCCCTGTCTACACACCAAACGTGCATTGAAATAGTGCTTAGCTATTTCGAAATAGTGCATCCACACTGACTGGATGCTAACACGCACTTAAGGCCACCCAGAACCACTTCAGGCAGGGCATCAGGTCAGTAGTTACTTAACCTCAAGCAGCAGCCACACAATCTGAGGCTCTAACTTATAGGGACCCCCCTGTACAACAGTATCTCAGACTTTTTCCCTTTGCCTATCTCCTCAAGGGACAGCAAAGCCTTTTCTTCTGCCTGCTGTGGTTGCCATTGCGGACACCTCAGTTTGCCAGACATGGAGCCGGAGCTGCCTCAGGGCAGTCTACAGCTATTGCAGCTTATGCTGCAACTCATACAGCAGTTTCTGCAGGTTGCAGCCTAGGCACTGCAGGAACCCAACTCTCAGGTCCCCTGGGAGACCCTTGGAGATCCCCTGGGAGCTCTCTGGAGGCACAGCTCATGCATCTGGATCCTACTCACACTTTCCTGCACACTGTGCTCCGCTGCCTCTGACATCTGGACACCTGTGCAGACTGGTGGAATGAGATTGTCATGGAGTGGTGGGGAGACCAGCAATGGCTCCAGAATTTCCGGATGAGGAAGAACACATTTCTGGTGCTCTGTGAGTGGCTTGACCCTGCCTTCAGGCAATGGGACACTCACATGAGACCCTCCATCCTCCTCTAGAAGCGTGTCACTATCGCCTTCTAGAATCTCGCCAAGCCAGACAGCTGCTAAACCGTCAGGAACCATTTCAGCATGGGGAGATTGAACATCAGGGCCGTGCTTATGCAGGTATGGCATTCTAAGGCTATTGTTCAATGTTGGGGGTGGACTGCAGGAATGGGGTGCCCTAGGGAAAGGAAGATGGGACAGTGCAAGCCCCCTCCCTGGGAGTTTTTTTCAGTCCCACTCTCACAAAGCCTTGCCAGGGGATGAGGTTTGTGTGTGGGAGGGGGACAGGAGGTGGTCTGGGAGACCTCCCAAGGACCCTGCACGCCTGTGAATCTGTTTGTCTCCTGCAGGTGGTGTGTCATCAATACCATCCTGTTGCGCAGGGTCATCCACCTCAGTGACGTTGATGCCATTGATTTTGCCAACATGGGCTTCCCCAATTGTGCGGGGCTGGGTTTGCTATTGATGGCACACATAGCCCATTTGGGTCCGAGACCACGGTACATCTCTCTTCATCAACCAACAGGGATACTTTCCAATTGCTCTGTAGGTCGCCATGGACCACCAGGACCAGTTCACTGACATCTGTATCGGGTGGTTGGGGAAGGCACACAACGCACGTGTCTTTTGAAACTCTAGTGTGTTCCAGAAGCTTCATGCCAGAACTTTTCCCCCCAACTGCACCATCAGAGTCGGGGATGTGGACATGCCCATCTGCATGGTGGGGGACACGGCCTACCCTCACTTGCCTTGGCTCATGAAGCCAAACACTGGCCACCTCAACCCCTCTCGGGAACACTACAATTCCAGTCCCAGCAAGGCCCGCATGGTCGTGGAGGGCACCTTCAATCATTTGAAGGCACTATTCAGATGCCTCCTCACCCAGCTGGACCTCAGGGAGTGCAACATCCCACATGTGGTGGCTACGTGTTGTGTGCTCCACAATATTTGCAAAAGGAAGGGGGAGGCATTCCTTCCAGAGTGGGGGGTAGAGGCTAACCACATCAGCAGGGCCTTTGAACAGCTGTGCATAGCTGCCATCCAGCAGGCCCATCAGAGAGCTGTGTATATCTAGGAGACCCTAAGGAACAGTTTCACAGGGCACCAGTGACACTTTCCCTTGGGCCTCCCCACAGGAACCTGTTCATTGCTCCTCGCTGCCTTTCCTCCCACACCCCTCTTTTCCTCCCTTCCCCCCTACTCTGCTAAGACAATAAAAAAGTTTGTTTTGGAAAAAATAACAGCTCTGTTTCTCTTTATTTGTTTCAAAGAAATTGGGGAGAGACTGGGGAAAGAACCTGGGAGAGGGTGGAGAAAGGGGAGAGGAGGGACTATGAGAACTTTGGAGGAGGGAGCTGGAAGGGGGAGGAGGGATAAGGAGAGGCTCAGGGCTGGGGCTGAGTGGCACCTGGCTGTGGTGATCCCACCGCCACGGATGCAGGGCCCATAGCAGCCATGGGGTGGGAGGTGTTGGGGGAGAAGTGGGAGAAATTGGAGTGGAAGCAGGAGAGGAAGTGGGAGGAGCAGCTAAAGCAAGAGCAGGAGTGGGAGCAGAAGCAGGAATAGACATCATGCAGGCATTGAGGGAATACCTGGCCATGCATATGGTGCTGCCCTGCTCCAGCAGCTCCCACCAGATGTCTCACCACAGCTGGATGTCTTCCTGGAGCCTGCAATTGATTGTCTGCTCCAGGGATTGGAGTGCCGCGAGGTGCTCCCTCTGGAACTCATCCATGGGTTTACAGCACCTGCAGCACCTTTGGGTTCAGGAGGCTGTCCCAGGTGGCGTCGACTGCCCCCTTCTTGCAGCTGGTGTGACATGGAGAATAAAGAGAGATGGTCAGTCATCCCACAGGACACTGTGCCTGAAACCTAGCACACACCTGTAAGCTGAGAGTGACAGTTCTCAGCTCAATTGAAGGCGACGTGCTTGGAGCACGGCCACGTGTGCTCTGGCCAGTAGACCCATTCCTACAAGGACCCAGATGTCTCTGGGAATGGATGCTGCCCCGAGAGTGCGGGCATACCCATGTGCGGGACTGCTGAGAGAGAGAGAGTGTGTGTGTGTGTGCGTGCGCGCATGCGCCCCTGGCAGGCACTTGGGAGCTGACTGTGGGTTGGAGCAACAGAGTCACTCATTTGCCAAGTTTTGAGGCAGTGGCAGCTGCAGGATGGCTCAGGACTGTCTGGGCCTCTTGCTTGCCATAAGGCCTTACTGCTGAGGCTGCAGCTTTAAAGGCTCCAGGGAAAAGGAGGGAATATAGAGTTTGGCTGAGTGTGGCCAGAGTGGTCAGCAGGGCATCTTGGGAAGGGCTAGAGGCCCCTTATTTTGAAATAACTGCATCTGCCCTGTCTAGACAGATCCTATTTTGAAATAACTATTTCAAAACGCGTTATTCCTCGTAGGCTTACAAATTTTAGAAAAAAATGCCCATTATTTTGAAATAATTTCTAAATAATGCTGTTGCTGTGTAGATGTTCGCATAGTTATTTTGGAATAACGACCATTATTCTAAATAACTTTGCTGTGTAAATATACCCTCAGAGGCCACAGGGAGATTCAGAAAAGCCAATCACCATGATGACTACAGAAAGTTTAAAATTATCATTTCTACAGTTGATCAGCCAAATTCAGCACTTTGTTTTTAATCAGTGAGCTTTTCTCCAGCTTATACTGAACCTTGAGTACGAATAGCCATATCTCCTCTTCACTGCTCTTCAATTACATTTAATCTTATTTAGGATCTAGCCTCTCTCTACTTTCTATTACACTTATCCTACAACTGTTAAGTACTATGTGTTCCCTCATATATATTGTGCACCCCCCCACACACACACACCAGGTTGAAAGGTTCGCATATAAATATTCATACGTGTGCATACATACACATTGCAGGTCATGAATGGCAATATCTGAAGGAATAAGATCACCTCATCTGAACAAAATATTCATATACTTGTTCACAGAAAATATGACCAGGCAATTAGTTATTGGTGAACAGATTGGCAACTAATTTTTCCTGCATTGTTCCTAAGACTCCCAAATATGAAATATCACATAAATCATTATTCCGACATTTGATCGGATCTGTAGTTGTTTCATTGCAGGATATTTTTTCCCCTCATTACAAAAGTGTCTTGTACTTAGAAATCCAAAATAGATTGCTGGAGCATTGCTACCCTGAAATATGTTCTGACAAAATACTTAATAAAGGTTAGAAAAGAAATGATGCACAGAGCTTCCAAACAGATATTTGCCAAATACCAGCAAAAATATCAGTGTCAGTTTAATTGTAGTAAGTACTAATGATTTTCTCATCATGTAGCTTGTGCCTATGCAGTGAAAGCTACTTTCTTGCTGATCTTCTTTAATGGAAATGATGTTTGTATGTTGATGAGTACTTCTTATACACTATATAAATATACTGACTTGTCAAGCCTCTAAATGCCAGTAAGTAGGAACACTATATTCTTTTTATGAAATTCAATAACAGAACAATCTATCCCTCAAATCAGGCTATAAATACACAAATAATGTTCTTTAATTACCAATAGAAGCAGCTATTGTTGTCTCTATTGAACAGCCTCTTTACATGTCCACATGAGGGGTAGCTCAGTAATTTGAGCACTGGCCTGCAAAACCCACGGTTATGAACTCAATCCTTGAGTAGGCCATTTAGGCATCTGGGGTAAATCTCTCAGGGATGGTACTTGGTTCTCCCATGAGGGCAGGGGACTGGACTGCACTCAATGACCTCTCAAGGTCCCTTCCAGTTCTGTGAGGTGTGTGTGTGTGTATGTCATGTTCTGGTGTAAAGGAATACCATATATGGATGGTATAAAGATTCAAAGAGCAGACATACAGTTTGAAGGAAGACATAGAAAAAATTCTATGGAAGATTATCTGAAACATAATATTTAGACCTGAAGATGAAGAATAGAATGCTGGTAGTAGCTCTTTCTTATAGCTGAAATCAAGACTTCCTGGTGGATACTTCTACTACTATTCAGAAAGGTTTGCTGAAGTTGTGACTGGAACAAATGTCTGCTTTGGAAAACTGTAAGTAAGAATTATATTTGGTAATTTATTCATCATTTTTTGTCAGTTGTCACCCAATATCTACCTTCATGAACCCAGGTGTGACAAGTGTTTGTATACAAATATGCTGGCTCCAGCAAGCTATTTGTACTGAAGTCACATTGATTTACATTATTGATTTCATTTCAGCCTCAATGACCAATTATTCAAGCTGCTTTCATTTGAAATCTGTGACATCTCTATTTCTTCCTTTTTTATGTAGTTCCAATGCATGAAAATGAAGTCTACTGTGATGAAATAATGCCACTGAAAAGGATGACAAAATAAGCTTTATATATACACTGAAGGTCATGTTTAAATATTTACAGAAAGGATTTAACTACGCTCATAATTCAACCTTGAGATTCAGACCTATGATTGATAACAAGTTTTACTTTAGAAAGTGGTTCAGTTTTTCCAACTTGAGGCGTTTATGTTTTCCTGCAGTGCATAAATCAAGTGGTACATGTTTGTTTCACTATGTAATGCTCACTGATGACACCATGCTGTCTGAGCTACATGGCATTACTTCTGACCAGCTAAATGATTGCTCATTTGCCAGGTGCCCTAACTCAGTGGAACTAATCTAGCTCCAGACAGATGGATGGTGTTTGTGGCAGGGGTACAGTGATAGGATTTGGGGATTGTTCTGCTCTACAGGACTCCTTGTTATATAGTTTGCAGGAAGGCTATGCTGCAAGGATTTGCCACCATATGGGTTCTTGGTCCATTATAAGAATATTAAAATACCCATACTGGATCAGGCCAGGGTCCATCCAGCCCAGAATCCTATCTTTCAACAGCAGCCACTACCAGATGCTTCAGAGGGAATGAAGAGAACAGGGCAGTGATCTCGTGATTTCTCCTCATTTGGAACCATACTCAAACATTCCTGTTCCTTTTGGTGTATTGTTTTACAATTCTCATTTATCTTTTTTAAGATGGGATGACCAGAACTGCAGACACTATTCATAATGGATGTATATAGAATCTATCCCATTCCCAGATGTTCCTAATATTGTTTTCTTACTGCTGCTGCTGCACATTGAGCAGACATTTTCAGAGAACTATCTATGATGAATCCAATATATCTCGAGTGCTAACAAGTCATAGCTTCTTCAAGAGATATGACCCCCTCTTCAAAAAAGACCATTTCCAATTGAAGCATTCCAGCCAGGACTTTGTCAAACCAGGCCTACTTCTACATATGGAGATTCCAGCACCTCCTTAGGCAATCCAGTCCAGTGCCTCACTACACTTCTAGAGAAGTAGTTTTCCCTCATATCCAACCTAGATCTCCTCCACTGCAATTTGAGACCATTAATTCTTTTTCTGTCATCTGCCACTGCTGAATATAGCTATCAAGTAATTCAGATCTCATTATTTTATATGTATAATAGAGATAATATTGTTCCAATGTGCATTGCTTTGCACTTATAAACACTGATGTTCATCTGCCATGTTGGTGACCAATCACTGAGATCAGTAAGAACCCTTCACAGCTTTTCAGTCAGCTATTGACTTTATCTGGAGTAGTTTTGTATCATCTGCAGACTTTGCTACCTGTTTGTCTCCTTTTTCTAGATCACTTATGAATATGTTGAACAGCACAGATTCTAGTGCAGTATTCTGTATAAAGACAGAGCTCTGGATGAATGGGCAACCATATTCCTCTATTAGCAGAGTATGTCTACTAGCAAGGTTTGGATGTAGTAATGGCAATAATTCCTTATCCAGGTTCCTTGAGATTCGCAGTGCAAAGCCCTGCTATCAACTGTTCTAGTGTGCTAATGGGAATCCATTAAGGAAGTTCATAGAGTAATGAAAAATAAACAAGAAGAAACTGAGAGGTGTTGTTCTTTGGAGAATTGAGTTGATAGAGGCATTTGAATGCAGCAATGAAATCTCATTACCTTATAACAGAAAGTGTATAATGCAACTGGAATTGTGTTTTATATAGGTGTGATCCCATATCCTTACATTGCATCTTTAAATGTTAGAATTCTATCCATTAGATCTGCGAGGGGATTCAAGATGGAGGAGCCTAGACTCTGTTTTTTCCCCTCAGTGAGATTTTATATAAAACTCTTCTTTATTTCCTTAGTCTAGGAATTAAAGCCATTTTAATTTAAAGTTTAATTTTTTAGCCATTTAAAGTTAATACCTTCTTACCATGTATGGAAAGCATACGGGTGAGTCTTAAAATGTTCTATTCAGACACATGTCCAAATATATCCCAAACACTTTGAGGATGGGAACATTCATCTGAGATAGAAATCTCACTAGGGTGAGTTTCAGATCCCCTGCTCCCAACTTTCCTGCACAAACTCAGCACATAGACAGGAATTATTAGCATGGACAACAGCCTTCTTAATGTAGCTGAAGCTGAACCTCTCACTTTTTTCTTTTTAAATAATGAGGCAAACTAGGGATGCAAAGAAGATCACCTGTAATGTTTACTGTGGGGATTTTGCTAAAGATATGAGAGAGTGATGCCCCAAATAATCTAGATGATAGCTTAAAATCAGCTGAGACAAATCCCAGATACACTAAATATGACCCTTCGAGGATACATCTACAACACTGACAGTTGATTGGACTTGAGCAGGATGTACAGGGATTCAGAGAAAAAGTAAAACAAAGTCTGTAGCCAGGCTAAGTAGCATTTTATTTCCTCACTGTTCTCCTGTGATCTTGTTTCCTTTCATGTTTCTGTTGTTCGCTGTCGTTATATTCTCCCTTCAGTACCATAGTGCTGAAAGCTGACAAGACTGTACTTATAACAACTCTCACCACTCACTTCTGGGGGGAAAAAAAGGAGATACCAAAACTGTGTATCTGTTGATCCATAGTGTGTGATAATCTTGGGGTATTTTGAGTGCTTGTAAAGCCTAATTAATGCTTTTAAGGTGCTTGGATTCCTCATGTAGGGAAGCCACAGTAGAATCATACTAATATACTGTCTTCATGACTATAAACTAGGGATGTAAGCAACTAGTCAACTAATCAGCTATCCAATAAGCAAAGGCTTATCAGATAGTCAACCAGTGACTCAATTAGTCAGTCCTTCCCTTGCTGCTTGAGTCCCCAGAGAGAGGCAGCCAGGGGGGAGCAGGATCCAGTGCTGGGGGGAGCTGGTTTAAAAGCTGGTTCCCCCCAGCACCATCTCCGTGGGGAAAAGGGGTAAGGGCACAGCGGGGAACTGGCAATGCTTCCGCCTTTGAAATGTAGCAAGAGCAGGAGCATCGTGGGGAGCCTGGGGTGAGCTGTGGACTCAAACAATCCCCCTCTGGCCCTGCGCTCCCTTCTTTTGAAATGTACAAGAGCCCCAGGAGAGATTTGTATGAGTCCTCTGCCTGCAGTGCTTCCCAAGGCACTTCCACCTCTTGCTACATTTCAAGGGTGGAGGCGCCCTTATCGACTAATCGAATAGTCAATGAAAATTACAATGACTATTTGATTGGTTGATTAATCTAAATGTAACATCCTTATTATAAACATAACCATTTGAAACTCATCTTATGAGATCATAGAATCGGAAGAGACCTCAGGAGGTCATCAAGTCCAGCCCCCTGCCCAAAGCAGAACCAATCCCAACTAAATCAACCCAGCCAGGGCTTTGTCAATCTGAGACTTAAAAACCTCTGGGGATGCAGATTCCACCACTTCCCTAGGTAACCCATTCCAGTGCTTCACCACCCTCCTGGTAAAATAGTTTTTTCTACTATCCAACCTAGACCTCCCGCACTGTTACTTGAGACCATTGTTCCTTGTTCTGCCATCCGTCACTACTGAGAACAGCCTTTCTCCATCCTCTTTGGAACCTCCCTTCAGGAATTTGAAGGCTGCTATCAAATTCCCCCTCACTCTTCTCTTCTGCAGACTAAATAAGCCCAAATCCCTCAGCTTCTCCTCATAGGTCAAGTTCTCCAGCCCCTCTCCAATCGTTTTGGTTGCCCTCAATTGGACTGTCTCCAACTGCATCTACATGTTTTCTGTAGTGGAGGGCCCAGAATTAGACTAATATTCCAGATGTGGCCTCACCAGTGCTGAATAAAGGGGAATAATCACTTCTCTAGATCTGCTGGCAATGTTCCTCCTAATGCACCCTAATATGCCATTAGCCTTCTTGCTACAAGGGCACACTGTTGACTCATATACAGTTTCTCATCCATTTTAATCCCCAGGTCCTTTTCTGCTGAACTGCTACCTAGTCAGTCGGGCCTCAAACTGTAACAATGCTTTGGATTCTTCCACCCCAAGTGCAGGACTCTCCACTTGTCCTTGTTGAACATCATCAGATTTCTTTTGGCCCAATGTCTATCTGGCAGCAGCATACTATATAATAAAATCAGACAGCAGCATCTAGATTATTTTAAGTCGAATACTAGAATAGTGCCCTGCAATATCCACTTCAATATGTTTGTATCCAGATAGCAACATGGTGTTCTCTCTTCTTTTTTTTTTTTAAATGGTAATACTTAGTTTCTTTACTTCAGCTGTTCTTACACATAATTCATTTCACCCCCTTCCCTATTTTTTAAGAGATTCCCTTAATCATAGACCTTTCCTCACTAATACTCAGCAGTACTCTGTATGGCTATGTCTCTACTACCAGGTTATTCCAAAATAAGTATTTTGAAATAATAACTCCTGAAATAACTCTTTTGAAATCAGCTTATTCCTCTTCATAAGCAAGAATTGTTATTTTGGAAATAGCAAGCCCATTATTTCAAAACAATAGTTTTGGTAGCGTGGACGCTTGCCTTGTTATTTCGAAATAAGGGGAGTTTTTTCAAAATAACTCCCCCGTGTAGACATGTCTTATATTTACTTTCAATTTACTATACATTTTCCTCTATCAGGTTTGAGTGTCTATTCTAATCTGAGAAGAAATTAGTCTAACAACCCCATAATCTCTGAAAATAAATGCAAAGAACTGGTATTATTTATTTCTACTGAGGCTTCAAAGTAAGCAGTCCCCTATCTGGGCATGGTTAAACACCAGCTGAGGTTTTAACCCTGATGGTGGAGACAATTTCCATTTCTCCCTCCCAAAAGTATCTCTCCCCTATAATAAATCTGCTTCTGTCTCAGCACTGTCACTTATAGCTGCTCCCCAAGTGTTGCTCAGTGCTAGCTGATTTGCAATTTATTCACTGATTTCACATTTCAGTATTTAAACCCTGCCTTGATTGACCAGATGGGAGGGTAACAATGTTTAGAGTATGTCAGTGAGCTTTATCATAAAGGCATAGTCAAATCTTAGCAATTAATTATAGACAGTGCTCCATCTTTAGTTAAGGCTTCAATCTAGTTTTATTACAAAACTTATTTTTAGCATCCCATAACTATGTCTAAGAAAGCTAATGCTGTATGACAAATTGCCAACTTTATTAATAAGACAAAGGACATCGTGAAAATGAGACCTGAAGAAAATTGGTCAAATTCTTGCTATATGGTTGGTAGTTAACAACCCTGAATTAAAGGATGCAAGCTACTCCAATTATTTTTCAATGATTTTGTGCCCTTATAAGATAGCTTTTAAAATGTTTTGAATTTTTATGTTGAAAATATTGTGTTTATTCTGATTGCTTGTTTTCTGTACAATCATTTTTTTAACATTTTCATTTCTTAAAATATACTTGAAAAGTTAATGTATCTAACCACTTTTGTGACCACTTTGCTAAAAAAAATGTTGAATGAGCATATCTCAAACTTTATTGCAGGCAAGTATCAGAGGGATAGCCATGTTGGTCTGAATCTGCATAAACAATGAGAAGTCCTGTGGCACCTTATAGACTAACAGATAAGCATAAGCCTTTGTGGGCAAAGACCCACTTTGTCAGATGCATGTAGTGGAAATTCCAGAGGCCGGTATATACAGGCACATGAAAAGAAAAAAGTACCAATCAAGAGGAAGGCCAGAGATAACGAGGTCAATTCAATAAGGAAGGATGTGGCCCATTTCTAGCAGCTGATATAGAGGTGTGAACACCAAGAGAGAAGAAACTGCTTTTGTAGATGGCTAGCCATTCACAGTCTTTGTTTAATCCTGAATTGATAGTGTCAGATTTGCAAATGAATTGTAGCTTTGCAGTTTCTCTTTGGAGTCTATTCTGAAGGGTTTTTTTGCTGCAGAATGGCTACTTTTAAATCTGCTACTGTGTGTCCAGGGAGACTGAAGTGTTCTCCTACAGGTTTTTGTATTTTACCATTCCTGATATCTGATTTGTGTCTGTTTATTCTTTTACACAGGGACTGTCCAGTTTGGCCGATGTGTATGGCAGAGGGGCATTGCTGGCACATGATGGCATATATTACATTGGTAAATGTGCAGGTGAATGAGCCCATAATGGTGTGGCTGATGTGGTTAGAACCTGTGATCGTGTCACTGGTATAGATATGTGGGCAGAACCGGTACCAAGCTTTGTTGCATGGATTGGTTCCTGAGTTAGAGTTATTATGGTGCGGTGTATAGTTGCTGGTGAGCACTTGCCTCAGGGTATCTGAAGGTCTCCCAAGGTCTGTGAGAGAGAGGGATCATTGCCCAAGATGAGTAGTAGATCACTGATGATGTGTTGGAGAGGTTTCAGCTGGAGACTGTAGTTGATGGCCAGTGGTGTTCTGTTATTTTCTTAGTTAGGCCTGTTTTGTAGCAGGAGGCTTCTGGATACACATCTGTCTCTGTCAATCTGTTTCTTCACTTCCTCAGGCTTTTTTCTCCAGTAGCATAATACTTTATAAAGAATATGATGTGTACTTGGGGCCACACTTGGAAGATGGTACGATGGATAATTGTGTTTTTGAATGATAAAAGGCAAAATATTGCTGTTTCTGGTCTGTTGAACTGGAAAATACCTGCTTTGGTGTTGTGAAGTATAGGTGGTGGTTATTAGTGTGTTGTGAGCATGTTTACGTCATAAGCAAAACATTATCATGTAAAATGGGTATGAATTGGTTTCTGGTTTATAGATAAGGACTTGGCAAGGATCTTTGAATATTGAGGTTCCATCCTTTTTAATTGCTGATTTCCATACTTTTATAAGAATAGATAATGAAATGTGTCTTTAGTATTAATACTTTTTTTTACTGGCAGATGTTAATAGCTGCCTATCAAGCAGCTTTGATCTACAGGGAATTTCACACATGAAGTGAAGATGCTGGGTGTACTTAGCACCCTTCATTCAGACTCAGTGCAATTAAATATCCATTTGAACAGTTTTTGGCTAGACTACAGAGCTTTTTGAGGACACCACTGGTATCCCAGAAAACCTCTGCTGTGTCTAAGGATCACGTCTGCTTTTCTGAAAAAATTTTCAGAAAAGCAGATGCTTTTTTTTGGCATCTCTTTAAGCCTTGGCATGTTCCAAAAGAGGGTTTTTTTCCTCAATGTTTGGCCCCGTGTAGATGGGCCAAATGCCAGAAATGCCTATTCATAAGAAAAGTGGGAAAAGATACGTGAATCGCGGTTTGCTATTTGCGTATCTTTTTCTGACTTTTCTTTGTAGTGTAGACACAGCCTTAGTTGGAACAAGAGAAACCACCACCCAAGTCACAGAACAGCCAAGGTCTGGGCAGAAGCAAAGCTCTGTGTGTTGAGGGGGTTTCCTGGGGCCTAAAGGCAGACATAGGGGCTGGGTACTGATTGACTACCCCTGCGTTTGTGTGGTCAGAAGGAGAAAGCAACCAGAAGTCCAGAGAGAGTCCAAAAGAAGCATTAGCATGCACAGCACCAAGAGGGAACAGAGCTCTTTGGGCACAGGACTCATTGGAAAATATAGACCTGGACATCTTAACCAAAAAGGGATCTATGTCGGTTGTTCCAATTGTATCCAGGGAAACAGAACTTTTTGTACATTCTGTGAAAATAAACATGATTGCACTAGAGAAATAGCAATTCTTACAAATTAATTTCTCTTCCTAAAGGAAACCACCTGGCAAAGCCCTAGGTACTGGATAACGTTTATGCCAACAAGAATCAATATGTTTCAGTCTTGATGTTAAAGAACAGCATTAAGTTAAAGGTAACAAAGGATTGGTTTGTTTTTTCAACCTTCTCAGGAGTTCCACAGGTTGATTACACTGTATGAAAAAAAATACTTGCTTTTGTTTTAAATCTGCTGCCAATTAATTTTGTTTGGTGACCCCTAGTTTTTGTGGTATGAGAAGCAAAATACATATACTTATTTACCTTCTCCACAACAGTCATAATTTTATAGACCTCTACAGCTACCTTTATTTGTTTCCTTTCTAAACAAAAGTCCCATTCTTATTAAGTTTACGTCATATGGAAGTTGTTCCATGCCTCCCAATCATTTTTGTTACCCTTTTCTGAACCTATACCAATATATCATATTTGAGATGGGGAACCTACCTCTTCATGTAGTACTGTATTTAAGATATGGGCATAACATGGATTTATATGGAAGCAATATGCTATTTTCTGTTTTATATTATCTATATTTCTCTTAATGGCTACCAAAATCCTGTTTGTGTGTGTTTGTTTTATTGATGCTGCACATTGTGGGGATGTTTTCAGAGAATGTCAATGTCAATAAGAGTTGAAGTCCTGATTCAAGGCACATCTAGACTACCCTCAGCTTCCAAAAAAGGTATGCAAATTAGGTGTGAATTTGCATATCTTCTTCCGATTCCCTTTTTGGAAGAGGTTTTTATTTTTTTTTTTAAAAAGCAGTCTAAACGGGGTTTTTTGTGTGCAAAACCCCCCTTTTTCAATCGAACCCTGTAAACCTCATTTTTTAAGGAATAAGGTTTCTTTAAAAAAAGGGGGGGTTTGTATAAAAAAACCCATCTAGACTGTTTTTTTCTGAAAAAAAAAACCCTCTTCTGAAAAAGGGATTGGAAGAAGATATGCAAATTAATGCCTAATTTGCATATAGTCTTTCAGAAGCCAAGGGTAGTGTAGATGTGCCCTTAAAGACTATAGAAGTTAATGGTGACACTCTCACTGGCAAAAGTGTTTTGGATCAGACCTCAAATGAGAGCACAAAGGAAACAGTGGGAGTTAGATGCCTAATACTTCCTTTGAACTGAAAATGGGGGGATAAGAGGCAACCACCACCCCTACCAAGGGAAGCAAAAGCAAGTTTGGTAGGGGTGGTGGTTGCCTCTCTTATTCCCCCATCTTCAGTTCTCTGCTTAGCCATTGGCTGGGCTGAGGGCCAGACGATCCATTGGAGAGTGCCTTACCTGCTTTCTTATTTAAGCTAAACCAGGCTTTTTAAAATTCATCTTAGTATACGTCTACCCAGAGCATGAGAGTGAGCTTCCCATCCAAGGTCAACAGACCCAGTAGATATCAGGATAACGCTCTGAAAATAGGTGTATGGACCATGCTTTGAAGTGCCAGATTAGGCTCTGGAGCATAGGGAGGGAGTGGGCTTCAGAACCCAAGCATTGTGGCTCTCTGGAGAGCTTGGATTCTGAAGTACACCCCCACCCCTCCCTACACTTCAGAGTCCATGCTGCATTTCAAAGAGCTGTCTGTACAGCTATTTTTAGAATGCTAGCGAGCACCACTAGCCTGTATTTGACGAGACAGGATAGGAGGCTCGCTGTTCTGGGCTGCAGGGACATACTCTTACTCCCCAGTTAACTGCTATCATACACAGGTAGAAAAATCTTGGGGTCAGCTCATTTTTAAAGAGATACTATCACTCTGAAACATTGTCATTTCAAAAGGTTAAAACAGTTCAGTAGTTTCAAGTACAACACATACCCCTGAGTCCTTCTGCCAAGTTTTCTTGTTACTGCATTTTCTCTCTCTCTCTTTTTTTTTTTTAGTGTGTGAAAGACCCGTGCAAGTAACAGTGGAAGCTGACAATAATAAATCAGTGGAACGAAGTACATGGAAACTACTGACAAATGCACAACATAAATAATCTGGAAAAATCCCAGACAATGCACTTTTTGTAATCTACTTTAGTTAAAGTAATCTTAGGTGTTGCTTGTACCATTAATAGGAATAACATTACTAAGCAGATATGTAATCTTAAGTTAACAATTCTCCTTTAAAACAGTTAATACATGCATTTCCTAGTTTCCAACTTCATTTTAATATCAAAATAACATCATGATATCATTAGAGGATTAAAATGGTAATTCATAAGATGCCCTTCCATTCACAGCATTAAAAAGGCAGATTATTATACACTTAAAATATTTTGTTAATTGTCAGTGCCCCAAAGTTCTAGACTTCAATCCTGCAAGTCTAACAGAAAGAAGTCAGCTTTCCATAGGAGAAATTCAGATAGAAAGAACTCAATAGTTGACAGATGTTGGAAGATGTTGGAAGCAAGTCTACTTGTCCCTCAGGCTATTAGTCTTCTAGCAGAAATTGCTAGTGTGAGGCAGAAACCAGCAGAGATAAGAGGTAGTGAAGTTTGCTGGTAATTCCATTGGGGTCATATCCACATACCGTTTACTGGATGATCACAATGTGGCATTTGTTGAATATTTGAAGGCAACAGCTTGGCTGCCTCCCTTTTTCATTATGGAAATTAGATTCTGGAATCCAACTTGGAAAAGCTAAAATGAACCAGTGCTCAATTCTGGGATGCCTTACACATACGTTATTAATCATAGAGTTGGAAGAGACCTCAGGAGGTCATCGAGTCCAATCCCAACTAAATCACCCTAGCCAGGGCTTTGTCATGCCGGGACTTAAAAATATCTAGGGTTGGAGATTCCACCACTCCCTGGGTAACCCATTCCAGTGCTTCACCATCCTTGTAGTGAAATAGTTTTTCCTAATATTCCACCGAGACCTCCCACACTTCAACTTGAGACCATTGCTCCTCGCTCTGCCAACTGTCAACGCTGAGAACAGCCTCTCTCCATCCCTAAATCTGCTGGAAATGCTCCTACTATGCCTTTAGCCTTCTTGGCTTGAGGGCACACTGTTGTGGGCTCATATCCAGCTCATATCCAGCTTCTCATCCCCAGGTCCTTTTCTGCAGAACATCCTGCAGTGGAACTTTTCTGAGTAGGGATTTATCCTGTGAGCTGTAGAGCCCACAGTGGTACATGAAATGCATGCTCAAGTCAGGGGTCTGTGCCATAGTGAGCAGTCAATCCCAACTTCAGGTGGCTGCAGCTGTCCTTGTGAGAAGAGACAGAGCTCTGTGATCTCACAGAGGGTCAGACCTCCCTTCCTAGAGTATAGGTGCCTTGCTCCAAGCCCTGCTGACAGGGGGCAGCAACAGCGTGGTATGTGGCTGCCTGGATTAAGAGGCAACCTCCAAAAAGTGCTCCAAGCAGCAGGAAGAGGCCCCCAGATTAATGATGTGCTTCTGCCCCCTGCCTGGATCAAGTGATGACCACTACTCAGGCATTGGATGGCTGAGTGCTTCTCCTGACTGCCATCACTCTCCTGCCCATGGCTATTGGTGCTGTCCTGTGGGATGAGATGGACATGCAGTTGTATGCAAGAGCTGCCAGGGCTTTGGCACATGTGCAGTAACCCAGCTGGCTGCATGTCCACATGTATCCTGACATGTGCCTACCATGTGCACAATTCTTGGGGGTGCCCCTGCCTGTGAGTGTGACTCACGGGACCTGGCAATACATGTTTTTACTCGGTCCTTTGTCAGGCAAAACTAATATTGACTCAAGTTTTCCTTAACAAACTTCAAGAGTTGGCTTCCAAAAGTGAAATAAAGGAAATTCAGAGTATAAAATAGCATGTTGCATTGAGCTATAGATCACTGCTCTCCTATACTGCATTTACTTTGGACCTGATTTTCAGAGGTGCAGCATTCCCCTTCAGCTACTATTGACTCCAATGCTACTTGTGGGTGGTCAGGACTGAAATTGATCATGCTCTCAAATCAATAACCATTGCTGGATAAAATATGGCCAGTCCACATCTACTGGCGCAGTAGTTAGTTTGCAAGACGTATTGTATAATTACAGTGTAATTGACCAGATTTTCAGAGCAGCTTCTAAAATTGAAGGTGCAATTGTTGTGCTTAAATTGTTCTGTGCAGAATTTTTATGCCTGGGTAGCAGCATGAGCAAAGGCTTGGATTTATTAAAACAAAATGTAGGCTCAGTCTCTCAAAGTGCTGAGTGTTGTCTAGGATCAGCTGAGAGTTCTATACTCCTAAGGTCAAGCCGATCAAAGAGCTCACATCATTCCTCAGGTTATGTTAATTAGCGGAATTATTTGTCTGCCTGCGTGCAGGTTGTGTGGGTCTGTTTTTCTGCATTCAGATCTTGGCCAAAATAAACTATACATGTTGATAATTGGACACGTGAAGAATTATAGCTTCAGTGGGAAAGACTGCTTTCAAAGTCTGGCCCATTAAATGCAGTTAGCAAGACAATAAATGAGCATCTATAGTGAATATTATCATTCTTATGTAATTTATCAACACCAGACATTCTTACCAGGACAAAAGCACCAAATTTGCATCAATGTTGCCATAGTTGCTGGACTAGCTCCCATGCTGGTCCTCTTGCCCTTACCTCTCTTGAGGTGGAATTACATGATTCTTACACTCTTAGGCCATGTCTACATAGAAGATCAACACTACTATGGTCGATCTTCCAGGGTTTGATTTAGCACGTCTAATGAAGTGTCTCATTGATTATCCTCATTTTAGCAAGCTTCTGTGATGCCTATTATATCAATATCTTCATTCAATATGAGGCATTGTAGTTCACCCCTCTTATTATTTGGACTTCTAGCTTTTGTATATAAGCACTTTAAAAACTTGTCACTATTTAGCTGTCTGCCATTACCTGTTGTGATTGAATGGCACCCTTTTTCATTTGACTCTTTTTCATCTTATCTTACTGATTCTACCCATATTTTAACATTTTCCATCCTCTCCTCTTTACTTGATATTTTGAGAGATCTGCAACCTTTGCACCAATCAGGCCAAGACACTATATGGCTCTCTTGGTCATTGCAGACCCAGCTGTCTATGTTTCAAATGATTGAATCCCCCATTACTAACACTTGCCTTTTCTTATTGACTAAACTTCCCTTTCCTAGGGTACGTTGACGGAGGCATGTAGATTAGTTTATTCGAAAAAGGGAAATGAAGCCATGATTTAAATAATCGTGGTTTCATTTAAATTTACATAGCTGTTTGTCGGCTCAGCGTGCTAGTCTGGACACTCCCCTGCCGACATAAAAGCCCTTTATCGACTTCCCTGGTAAACCTCATCCTACGAGGCATAACGGGGAGGTCGATAAAGGGCTTTCAGGTCGGCGCGGGAGCGTCCAGACTAGCGCACTGAGCCAACAAACAGCTGATCAGCTGTTTGTCAGCTCAGCGTGGCAGCCATGTAAATTTAAATGAAGCCGTGATTATTTAAATTGCGGCTTCATTTCCCTTTGCTGATCTGTCTAATCTACATGCCTCCATCAACAGAGGCATGTAGTTTAGACACACCCCTAGAGAGGCATCCTAATGCAAGAGGATACCACAACATCATCTGGAAAGAGTCCCAACTATGGGATCATTTCTCTCTAGAAGTATGAGCCAGAGTGACAGAAGCTGGGTTAAGAATCTTAGCCACGGTTCCAGTGATGGCAGAACTAACAGGATGCCTTGAAAAATATGTGACAGAAACCAGCAATCACAGAGGCTAATGATTCTGAAGAGTAGGTAGGCAGATATGTAGAGATATGCTAAAAGCCAATTTACTGTAGGTGCCAGAGATGATGCTTTAATGTGAATATGAAATTACTTCCTTTTAAACAGGCCCACTGATGGGGAGGGGAGGAGGGAAAGAGGTCAGTTGCCCTGGTACCCAGCAATTCAAAGGAGCCAGGGGTTCTGGCTGCTGGTGCTGGCACAGCAAAAGCAGTGGTGGCCCGAGCTTTTAAATCACCACTGGAGCACCACACTGAATTATCTGGCTGCACACTCGCAGCATTGCTAAGGGCTATATGAGGCTCACCACGCTCTAGGCCAGGGGTGTCCAAACTTTTTTCAAAGAGGGCCAGATTTGAAGAAGTGAACATGCGTGAGGGCCGTCCCCGCACTCTCAGCCCCAAGGCGGAGGGCTGGTGGGGTCGGAGGCGGGCGGAGAGCGCAGGGCACGCCGGCCTCACGGCAGCCCGGGGCCAAGGCAAACCCGCAGCCGAGTGGGGGAGCGGGGCTGCGGACGTGCCCTACATGGCAGGCTCTAGGACCACGGAGGCCATGGGAGGCAGCGGCGGCGGCACGGCCGGAAGCGGCGCGCTGGGTGCGCCAGTTCAGAAGAGCACCAGGGAGCCAGGAGAGGGGGAGGAAGCGGGGGCCGTATTAAACCGGAACACGGGCCGCAATTGGCCCGCGGGCCGGAGTTTGGACATGCCTGCTCTAGGCAGAGCTGTCCTTGGCCCCGCCTCTTCTGCTCTCTCTCAGCTCCCTGGCATTTAAAGCCTTTATAACTTAGAAATACAAGGAGACAGCAATGGATACTCTGCGTAGTAGCTACATAGTCTCAATTATGGCAAAGGGAGAGCGTTTGGACCTTAGGACAAAGACCAAGTAGCCTTCATAAGTGAAGAGTCCCGTGACAAAATCCTGAGAGCAAAGTAGTAGTTATGAATAGTACTTCAGACTTGAATTACATTCTACTGCTTGCATCAGCAATGGTCAGCTAATTTTTGATGGAAAAGGATTTAAGAAAGACAACTTTGATATTTCAGATCCCAATTTGTGCTTACAGAGGTGTCAATTAAATAACAACATTAATTCATCCTTTTGACTTATAAATTGAGCAAACCTGACCTGGAATTTAAGAAAGAGAAAATAAGGCAGCTCATGAGATTTAGCTTCATAGTCAGTTTTATTACCTTGGCTGCTATTAAACTGAAAAGTGGTGAGAGCTTTAATCCTGAATGAGGGTTTTTTTTCACAGAACAGATAGAAATATCAGTCCTGGTGTATTATCTAGTGTGAATTTTGGTGTCTACTTTCCATTAATATGATAATGCTTCGACTTCTTTCAAGTCCTGAGACCATTATTAATGGAAAATGCTTAAATAGGTTTTAGAAAGGCTGTAAGCATTGTTATTTGAATTTGCCATGGTAACAGGAAGTCATTATGCTACTTCACTCCCATTTTTGCCAAAGTTTATTCTCTTTTCTTTGTATTTAAAAAACAGATATGTGATATAAGGGGAATGTATTTGGAAAGGTTTCCCCTTTTTTAAATTTTCTGAGTTGTTTACAATTGAGATACCACTAAGTAAAAACAAGAAGGAATGAAAACAGTATCAAAAATGCACAGTGATCAGACATATAAATATTTTCATTAACATGAGCATTAAAATATTTCACAATGCTAATTATTTGGGAAGTACATGACACTTTGTAATGAATCATGTCATTAACAATTGTTACTGCTGTATAGTTGTTTACTCTACACATCTTCCATCTTCCATTTTTCTACATCTAGATTCTAGTTCTGCTGCTAAGATGTGATCTAAAACTTTCTGAAATCAGTGGAAAGATTCCCATTAAGTATAGAGTTCTTAGGATGAGGAATAGGAAAGCTCCTTTTAACTTTAGCAGCACCAAGAGGATCAGGAAACAAATGTAGGGCAATTCTTCCTAATTACAGCAATAACAACATTGCAACACAAAGACAAAAAATGGTATATGAGATTTCTGTGGATTGTAACTGCAAACATTCCACCATTGTTCTTCAAATATTGGAACAGTAGTGCCTAGAAACCCTCACCAATATAGGGGTCATCTTTGTAATAGCTAACTGTGTTATACTCTACTAACTCCACCTGTGCAACACGATTCCTTCTAGTTCTCTTCAGGTTGTAACACTAAGTCTTCACTCAGCCTTTTTTAGGGTTAATAGAAGAGCTCTCATTGACTCCAACAGGAGTTGGACCAGGCCTTTAATTCCTCATGCTTTTTTTGAGGCACCACAGCATGACTACTTGACAGATTGGAGCAATCCCCTATTTCAAACTATCAATAAATTACTCACTGTAATTTGACAATTAATATTTTGGTACCTGAGAGGTGCAAAATTTAAATAAAATTGCCACAATGAAATATGACAAATCTATTAACTGACTCAATCTTAAAAAAAGAGTACAATTATATTCACCTTGCTCATGATCATATTAATTCCTTTAATTGAAACCATATCAAGGTAACCTGTCTGGGTTTTTTTTTAACTCATGATAAAAGACAGCTTGTAATAAGATCCTCACTGCTGGTTCTCTATAATTAAGTAACAAAAAGCCTGATTTGATGACATTGAGCATTCAATTTAAACTCACAAAAGGTAAGAAATTTAGAGATAATGCTCAAAATCTATCCTTTAATGTAGCACCTCTGAAAATCAGGCTCTTGGCATTTCAAGTTATGCAGCCAATAACTAAGCCAAAATTATTGGATACTTAGACATCTTGCTTTAATCTCTTTAGGCTATGCTGAGGGTTGGTAGAAGTGGCTGTATCTCCACTGATTTCAATGGATTTTGTGCACACAGTCTCAACTGTGCTCTCTTCATCTTATTTTTCTCATGTGTAAAATATTTACATATTTAATATCTACCTGCCTCACACAAGAATCGTAAGGAAGATCAATGACCACACAATAATTTAGTAATACATAACAATCTATAGATGTTTAAATTTAACAAACACTTTCTTAAATTACTGTACCTTAATATTATGTTGCTAGTGTTTTCTATTTCTTATAGTTAGTCCCTAACAAACAAACAAAAAAAAGAACAGCATAGGTCATTTAAAGGGAAACAAATTCTTACATCTATGCTTTCACCATCTGTCTGCCCTTTGTATGAACTGAAAAAAAAGAGGCAATTTAACAGTAAACAGTAAGATGCAAATGTTCTAAATACATAAATACATTCTTTGAATACCACAGCCTACATCTGCCATGTTTTGAGGCATAAGGTTTTTTTTTCCTCAGTCTCTTTGTGAAACTGTTGTGAGTTAGACATTTGTACAGACCTGAATGATCAAACTTCTTTTTGGTGTAGTAAGTGTGCATTGCAGGCTAGCACAGGCACTGACCCAATGGGTGTTCCAGGGCTGCCACACACATGGAAAAAAATAATGGTTACTCAGTACCCACTGGCAGTCAAGTCCTTCCCTCACCCCTAGTGTCTTTTACCTGCCCGTGGGCCCTGCCAATCAACTTCTCTCCTGCCACGCCCAGCACCCTCTGGCCACTGGTAATCAGCTGTTCAACAGAATGCAAAGAGTGGAGGGAGAGACTCAGGGGCAGGAAGAGGCAGGAAAGGGGCAGAATGGGACGGTGCAGGGTGGGATTGGGCATCTGAGAGAAAAAGTGGAGTGGGGGAAGGGCCTGGGGCAGAGAGGGGAGGAGGATTAAGCATCTCCTGGGAACTCTCAAAGTTGGTGCTCCTTTCTCCTACCTTACCTCTGGTCCATGGTACCACCACCCCCATCACCCCAGATCCAATACACCTGTGTTTTCCATTGACATGACACACTGGGTTTTGTATCAGTGTTTTCCTGCAACTATTTTCTGCTATTAATATTAAAGTAAACAGGTGGGCCTAAGGCTATCTGTGAGAGAGAGTGTGGCATACTGCATTGCTAAGCTTTTATGGGGCTCCAAAACCTATTCACTACTGCCCACATGAACATCTCTTCCTCCACTAATGAACAGGCCTGATTATTCCTTTGTGCCAACCTGCAATTCTTCTGTAATATGTCGTTTTTCAGGCAGTTACACATCTGCTTAACCATCTGTGGTGGCATAGCTGATGTTGCATGGCACAAACAAACCTGTGGCTTTGTATGCTCTGCAGGGACCCATCATCATATACACTGCAGCTGCACTTTGATTACACCTGTTTGTGAACATACTGGAAGAGTCTCAGATTTAAAATTTGCCTTGCACTTTGGTTCCATGCATTAATGAAGTGTTCCATTTATTCCATTTAAAGGTGTGTTTTGATCCTGCTCTTGTATCTCACACATAACCACACACTCTTTAAGTAGGTAAATTTTGGCCAGATCATCCTCTGTATGTGGATTACTCCTTTATAAGCTTGCACTGTTTTTTTTTATTAGTTTCCACCTTTGCCCATAACAGACTAGTGCTATTTACACATACACTAAAGCCCAGTCCTTGCCTTGTAGACAGAACAGGATGGGTAAAATGTATGGTCACGAAATGTGGCTCTCTCACATTATTCATGTGTCTTAGCACATCCATAAAGGTCTATACCAACACACTTCCTCCTGATCCTGGTTGGCCTCATAACAGCACAATTCTTGTTTACCAGAGTGCATACACTTTCCATTCTCCCGTCCCAGTCTTTAGTCCTTTAGTGAAAAAAAGTACATACTCTTACCCTGGATAAGTAATGGCAAATATCAAGTTTGAATGAAGCATCCTATATCAAAAACATCCAATGCTCTTATATGTTCTTTTTGAAACCCATAGCATACAGAGGAATACAGCAAGCAAGTCAATGTTATCAACAAACGTTCTTCGGTATTAAATATTTCATTCATTCTAGAATCTGTAGACAGCTTAAAAATAGGCTTAATGTCACTGCCTAGGAATGAGCTGAAAAGCCAGCAGCAGATTGAGGTTCCGATAGAGAATCTACCTGTGATACTAGCAGCTGGAGTGTCAGTCATCCTCCCTATTCCTTTTGTCCATGAAAACACAACCTAAATATTTCATGGAGAGCATGATTACATCTGACAAAACCCTGAGTGAGCAGCAGCAATGTTCTAATTTATTTCCGCCTTCTAAATATGCTGCAATATAAACTCATAAGGACATGCATGATTGTCAGATGGTGTCAAAGCACATATAGTCCACCCTCTGGCCACTGAACATTTTTCTCTACAGGATATGTGCTAGTGCCTTTTCCCAGATATTTTTACATGTCTCAAGGGATAAGGAACCCACAGCTTTCCACAAGAGACTATTGCCATCTGAGCAATGGAAAGTGCCGGGAAAGCAGGGGTTGCACTTTGCATCGGACTCACAATCTGGGTGGGATTTATTGAGCTGAGCAGGGAATGAGCTGGGAATTTATTGAGCTGAGATACTTCAACTTCTGCCCCTTCTCAGCTGAGTCACCATGTAGTTAAGCATTGTTGATGATGATAATGATGGGGTAAATTGCTATGGTTCCTTAATCAGAACTAAAAAAGTACTGTGAATAACAACTTTCCAAAGGGGACTCGGAGGAAGAGTGTGATGGTCACGCACTTGATCAGTGGCAAAGTCAAGAATAGAGCTAATTTCTCCACATTCCTAACATAGTCCAAACCACTGGCTCATTCTGTCTCATAATATGAGTTTCTTTTTACAATTTTATCTCCAGAGTAGCAATTCTCCTTTCCTTATTTAACCTAGACTGTACTTTGGTATAACTTTTGGCACTCAGAGGTGTCAATTATCCATACCCCTGATGGACATATGTTAAACCAACCCAAGTGTCAGTGTAGACAGAACTAAGTTAGTGGAGAGTTTCTCCTGTTGACATAGCTACTGCCTCTTATGGATGGTGAAGTAATTAAGCCAATGGGAGAACTCTCTCTCATTGGCTTAGAAAATCTTCAGTAGAAGTGCTACAGAGGCACTATTGCAGCTGAATCATATTACAGCTTCTAGTGTAGAAGTAGCCTGTGATTGCTATCCTCTGAAGCCCTCACGTGACAGCAAACCTTAGACTGTTCAAAAGACCTACATTTTGCTGGAGCCCATCAACAATCCACCCTTAATTTCTCCAGAGGAGCATAATGAGAGTCAACACACGCTTCCTCTCAGTATTTGCCTAGAGACCCATACTTACATATTTCATGGAGCAACATAGTGTGAAAAACTAAGCAATTCCTTATCTGAAAAAATTGCTTTTCAGGGGAAGATCCCAATTTAGAGTAAATCAGAAGAGCTGCAATGATTTTAATGGAGCTCTACTCAGTTACATCAGCTGAGAATCTGGCCACCGTGTTTATTTTGGTAGCTACCTATCACTCTTTAAGGATAAGCCATTACCTTAAGCAAGAATTTTTTCAATTTCTTCTTTATTGTTAATAGAATATGGCAAGATTTTGCTTCTGGAGGAATTTAATATGTATATGGATTCCAACGTTCTTCCTATGGCTTCAGTTTTTCAGATTTATTAGAAAGTCTTTTATGTGTCCTAAAATGTTTCCAAGCTGAGCCATAATAGCAGCATCATATTCAAAATGATGATATTTTATGGCATATCTGTTACTGAGCTGTCAGTAGCAGATCTCTGACTATTTTGTAGTTTCATTTGTGTTTAAAATTTACCTTTGTCATTAACTACAGGCTGTATAAATTCACAAGTATCCATTAAAGACTATAACCCCAGGCAAGCTCCGTGAAGCCCTTCTTTAATTCATCTCCTGAGAGTATGCTTTCTCTGTACTTGAGGTATTGGTATTTTTATTCAATCATTTTTCATCTAATATTCTTGATTTGTTAGCCTCCCTCTTGATTAATTAGATACATTTAATTTTAAGTAGATGGCTTCTTGGTGCAGTTCTCTTAGCCAAATGTAGGCTTTTGTTATAAAACCTGAATGTAGATGGAGTACAGACATTTTATTTAGCATGGAAGAATCTTTTGGTAGCACACAGTGTGCAAAGGCGCTTTGATAAAGTTTTAGATCTGGGGGTCACTAAGGTTCAGTGCTGTTAACCTCAGACAGTTGTTTGCTACAATGAAAACAATTCTGTACCATAAAGATATGGATCTTTTTTCCCCCTCTAGCAGAACATTCCAGTGAGAAATGTAATGAATTCTTCAAAGAGTTCATAGCAAGACTCAGAATATTACAGCAATATTTTTAACACTCTACTCCTGCCAGTAACTGTTTCTGATGTTACTGCTAATGAGTGAGTTTCATAAAAGAAATATCTGCAGTATTTAATACAATGGGCATGCTCCTCAATAGCAAGTGTGGGTGAAAAGGGCATGTTAAAAATAGAACTTCCTCCCCCCAGTTGTTGCCCAACTTCCAAAGTGTCCAAAATAGAAGTTGCTTTTAGAGAAAGGCTGACATTTCCTATATGGGCTTTGTATCCTTTTCTCCACTCCAGTGGCTCAAAGCAGCCCTTTATTTGGCTTAACTGGCAGTCAAACAAGTCCTCTTCTAAAGGGTGATCCTCTGGTGCCAAAAATCCATCATAATACACAGCTCTAATATCTTTTGGTATGTCTACACTACAGAATTTTGTCAGAAAAATGAGGAACGTCCACACTGCAATTGCATTCTTCCACAAGAAAATCGAAAGAACAGAGTTTTTACGGTATTGGTAATCCTCATTCTACGAGGAAGAAGCCTTTTTGCAAAACAGCTCTTTCACAAAAAGGCTTGTTTGGACGGGGAAGAGGGAGTTTTTTCGGAAGAAGAGGCAAGAGGAAAAAGCACAGGTGCCCTGGTGGCCATTCCATCCATAGCAATCACAGCTTGCATGCTAAAGAGCATCCATTCAATCTGGACGCTCTCTTTCAAAAAAGCAGATCACTTTTTTGATGCACTTTTGCAGTGTGGATGCTCTCTTTTGGAAGAAGATTTTTTGGAAGATCTCTTTAAAAAAAAAAAAAAAAAAAAAAGCTTCTTCCGAAAGAAGCCTGCAGTCTAGATGTAGCTTTCTACATCAGCCCTATTCCCGTGAAGGCTGTGGCCATGGGGAAGGAGAGCTTAATCAAAATGTCAATGTGTATACATGATCCCAGCAGCCATAATGAAACAATCCCCTGGCAAATGTTCCTTACGTTTGGCATACATCTCTCACCTTTTACCTGACGAACCAATTGTATCACTTGTATGACACACATGGTATTTATCCATAAACAGTACCATGTTTCTATAGAAGCTTGTGAAGATTACAATCATGAGGAGATATAAGTAGAGGTAATATGTAAGAAATCATGTGTTAATGTGGAACGTATGCTTTATGCGCTTGGAGTAGAAATTACTCACTAGGACATAATGTGTTTCAAGATAACTTGTTCAAACAACAGTGAGTTTGTCAATCTTTCTTAGTGAGCCAGCCAGGTACTGAAAGATTCTATGATGTATCCTTCCCATATCCTAGAACAGTCAATGAAAAACCATCAAATACATTATCAAATGATCAAAACCACTAGGTGAAAAGGAGCATTGTAGAAGGCAGGTGATCATCCTGGCTATGAATAATCACAAAAGGTTGTTTTAGTATCACAATGGGTAGGAAAAGGCACTGAGGATTTATTCATTGAAAGATCAGGTGGCTTTCATGAACATTTAGAGCCTAATTATTGTGAAACTGGAAAGTTCTGCCACACTGTCCAATTTTTGGGTAGGGGGCAAAGGTGACCTCCTTCTTGCCAGCTATTCTGAAACTATATTTCATAGCAGTTAGTGTCACACACATTTTTACAATAAAAACTTCTGGGCTAGGCCTACTGAGAAAATATAGATTGGATAAAAACAGCATTATTAAAATCAATTGGCTATTGTGTGGTGTGCACCACTGCCTTCTAACGTATAGACTCAGAATCATTCAAAGGTAGCGTAAGCCCTAAACATCTAACTGTTTAGCTCAGTGATTTTCAAATTTAGGGTCGTGACCCAGTACTGGGTCGCGGAATGCCAGGCACTGGGTCGCCATGCTGCAGGGTGACCAAGTAACCAGCAGGGGTGCTATAGCAGCCTTCCTCCCTGTCCTGACACTGCAGAGCCTGCTGTACTCCAGAAGTGGCCAGCAGCTCTGGTCCAGCTCCTAGGTGGGGCTGGATGGGGCTGCCTGCACTGCCTCCACCCTGGGCATCAACTCTGGGGACAAGTGCCTATGGGCAAAAGCAGCTCCAAGAGCCACTTGTGCACCTCTGCCTGTGAACCAGACTTGTTGCTGGACATTTCTGGGATGCAGCACAGTCTATGGTGCCAGGACAGGCAGGAAGCCTGCCTTAGCACCACTGCTGCACTGCTAACTGGGAGTTAGCGGAGGAAACTCCCTGCCACAGCCCTGAACCTCTCCAATCCTAGAGCCCCCTCCTATACTTCAAACACCTCATCGCTATTCCACCCCAGACAGGATCCGCACCACACTGAAACCCACTCCCATCCCAATCAGCACCCTGAACCTTTCAGCC
Organism: Pelodiscus sinensis; assembly: GCF_052426305.1. NCBI lineage: Eukaryota > Metazoa > Chordata > Testudines > Trionychidae > Pelodiscus > Pelodiscus sinensis. The sequence continues at coordinate 15,854,731 of NC_143058.1, read as the reverse complement.
CCACCCCCCAGCCTGGAACCCTCCTATTATAGTCCAAAACCCTCATCCTACCCTATCTCTGAGCCTGCACACATAGATAGAGCCCTCTCCTCCCGCCACAAAACAACCCCATCTTAGCCTCATCCCATAGTCCTCACTTTGTCAAAAGACACGGACATCAACAATTTTCTTCAACTGGGTTGCGAGGAAAAAAGTTTGAAAACCACTGATTTAGCTAACATGGTAGAAGCACAAATGTGTTTTGCTTATATCATTACTTTTACCATGATGCCGCAAACCAAGTAGTTATGGCATGCAGCACTGTGACTACTGTGAAATCCTAGAGACCTGTAGATTGTTTCAGCACTCAATTGCATTATGAGGGGAATAGTATCTTCCCCCAAAAGCTTCCAATCTAAGTGCCTCTTGTTTTGTTCCAATAGTTCTTTAAAAATAAATTTCTTGTCTCTACTAATTTTATGGTTGGAATTTCATTAGTGTCATTATTTCAACAACTGTGAGTTGGGTTTTTTTTTTTTTTTTTTAAAAAAGCTTACATAAAGAAGAGACAGAAGTGAATCAAAGGAAAATATTAAATACTAAAATTGCAAATTATCAGCAAACATCTTACAATCTCTTTCTCACCTCCTTATGAAATGAACACTAGTGTCTGCTTGGCGATGCACTATGGAAGGCTTCCAAGTTCAAAGTTAGTCTCTCTTTTTACTTCTATATGCCTTTCTCTCCTATTTTGACAAGTATTCTGTAGGTTTGTGATTATCTTGGTGGCATCAAGAGGCCATTAAAGCAAATCAGACCTGCTGGTGTCTTATACTCCTCCTTTTGTGACTAGTAAGGGAAGTCAACAGGAGCATTTGATTCCATTGTCCTCCTGCAGTGAGGATGCCACCAAGGCACAGCATAAGGTAAGCCGACTCCAGCTACGCATTTTACATAGCTGGAGTTGTGAACCTTAAAACACCCTTTCTGGTCTATTGTAGACCAATCCTGGAAAAAAAAAAAAGGAAGGAGAGCCTGAAATGTGAATATGGAGAGTTATCCCAAAGAATTCCAGGTGATGTTTTGGGGATCATCCAGACCAGTAATGGGTTCTGTAACTATCTTCCCTATATCTAAGGGGGCCTGAACACTATGCTGCTGTGGCTCAGATGCCTGACACCAGTAGCCAACCCACAAGAACCAAGTCTTTATGAAGCCTAAATACTCTTCTCAGGGTGACTCAAACAGCCTTTCCAGTCCCGAGTTTCTCTAAATCCATCCTTCTCAAGTTCAAGACATTTGGACAGTCCCCCTCTGATTCATCATCCCTATAGGTGTGAAACCAGCCCCCCCAGTTACCCATTCAATCCCTCCCCCCCCCACTCCACACAGGTTGTACTCCACAGAGATATGCTTAGGGTAAAAATAAACAGCTAAAAATAAACTAAATAAAATATTTAGTAGAAAAAACACATATTCAAAGATGAAATAATAAAAGAGAAGCAAACAAAAACAAGTAAACACTACAACTCAACCTTAGGCTTTATATTTCCACATTAGATAAAATCCCATTTCCAATTTAGGTTATTTATGGCCTTTTCAGTTTTTCAAAATATCCCCCAGCCATACAGATGGTCCCAGCTGCCCATCTTTGATATTGTCCCTCATATTCTGATAAAAGCATAATTTCCTAACCTCCTTTTTAAAGAGTTCTTCTCCCACCACCTCCTTCCTTGCACGAAAGTCATGCTTATTTGGAGGGGGGGAATTTGCTTTCTATTTGACCCACAATTTGTCCAATATGGGTAAAAAACACAAAGATGGACTGTCTTCTTTGATCTTCCACTACTACAGAACTGTGCCTTGTAAACATTGCTGGTGCTATAGAAAGGCCTGAAAATGTCTGTGTGTCAATAATTTGGTGGGTCAGAAGTATGGAAATACAACAGCCTTTAAAAATCAAGTGTTATGAACCAATCCATAATAGAAAGAGAGTATTACATAGCCTAGGAGTAACTTTTTAACAAGAACGTCCAGATGAATCTGTTATATATATATCCCGGATTCTTTAATTTCCACTCCAACTCATCTGATGAAATGGATTTTACCCATGAAAGCTCATGACCTAATAAATCTGTTAGTCTATAAAATGCAACAGGACTCCTCATTGTTTTTACTATTCAGTGCTGTTGGATCTAAAATTAAATGGAAAACCCATTTTTCTTCTTTACTAGGAAGGAAGTATATTAACCCTTGACCATAAAGCTGTTTAGGTATCCTGCAATAGCACCTGTCAGGAGCAATTTTGAACTTCTAAGAGAAGGATAATGTTGTAAGAAGCTTCCCTGAAACAGGAAGGGTAGGAGAAATTGAAAGGAGGGAATCTTTTTTAATTGTATCACATGGCCCCTTTCTCTTATTCCTAGGACCCATATGCCTGAAGTAATGAGAGTTCAATGATCAACGAAATATAGGCTAGCCTGTTTTCAAACAAAATAATGTTTTCTCCTTGCCCATTGGACAACTCTCAATCCTCAGTCTTGTATTAGGAAAGATGAGGAGGAAGGAGCAGAGACATTTGACTCAACTGGATCTGAATTATTTTTTTCTTGTAGTTGGATTGAAATGAAGACAGATATAGTCAGTATTTCCTGTAACCTGTATTCCTGGGTGGCCACTCAGGAGAAATTCAAATGAACACCAATAGCTAGGTGTTATTTCTACTAGCGATGCACATCTACATATACCTTGTTGTACATAAAACATTTATTCTTCAAATGGATGGAAAATATTAGAGGGAACATTGTAGTTAGTCTGATGGTTTTAATGCTGACATTTTTGAGATGAGAAATAAGATGAAGAGTAAAGTATAAATTGCCTCTAATAATGAAAGAGTAGGAGGCCTCCTTCTAGCAGTAGGCTATAACCCCCTTGATTAGGCAGCTGTAGATTATCTTTCCTTTAATTTTGCTAAAGGCTCATTCATGTTGCTACTGAAAGTACCAAAGCCTTCAAAAAGGAGATCCTTCAACTTCAATTCTGGTGTCTGCAGTCAGTAAAATTAAATGCTGTCATGCATACCTCCTCAAGGTAAAATCAATGCAAATGCTCTGGACAAATAGCCAGAAGCTCTGAATGCATACTTCTTCACATTTTTGTTCTTCCATTAATATTGCATTTGCCAGTATCTTTATGTCATCCAACAGATCTTGAATGCATATTGCCATTTACCCCACAGATGAAACTGGTAATGGTCCATCACTGCCTGGTACTTAATCGCTCTAATTCCATGAGAAGGAGGAAACCAAAACCTTTCTCCCGAGGTCACCAATCTTCTTCCTTTTTTGGTCAAGAGGAGCTGAATGGGCTTAACCAAAGCAACTCTTTTAATGGCAACAATAACCACCAGAGAATGTGGCACAGGATGAGTATGAAAACATGAAAACTTCATAATAATACAATTTGTCTGAATTCTTATATATGGATCTCGGAGAAGCAGCAATAGCCTGAAGAGTCTGTACAAGTTACTAAAGATCATCCAGTATGATCAAATCCTATAAGTGGGCAACAAAATGGCAAATGAAATTCAATGTTGATAAATGTAAAGTAATGCATATTGGAAAAAAATAACTCCAACAATATATACACAATATGATGAGGACTAATTTGGCTACAACTACTTAAGGGAGAGACTGTGGAGTCATTGTGGATAGTTGTCTGAAAACATCCACTCAGTGTGCAGCAGCAGTCAAAAACACAAATAGAATATTAGGAGTCATTAAAAAGGGAAATATCTTATTGCCTCTATATAAAGCCATGGTGCACCCACATCTTGAATACTGCATACAGGTGATCACCTCATTTCAAAAAAGATATATTGACGTTAGAAAATGTTCAGAAAAGAGCAACAAAAGTGATTAGGGGTTTGGAACGGGTCCCATATGAAGAGAGATTAAAAAGACTTGGACTTTTCATCTTAGAAAAGAGGAGACAAAGAGGGGATATGATAAATTTCTATAAAATTATGACTCGTATGGAAAAAGTGAATAAGGAAAAGTTGTTTACTTATTCCCATAATATAAGAACTAGTGGTCACCAAATGAAAATAGGCAGCAGGTTTAAAACAAACAAAAGGAATTTTTTCTTCACTTAGCACACAGTCAAACTGTAGAACTCCTTGCCAGAGGATGTGGTAAAGGCTAGAACTTTAACAGGGTTCGAAAAAGAGCTAGATAGATTCATGGAGGTTAGGTCCATCAATGGCTATTAGCCAAGATGGGTAAGGAATGGCATCCCTATCCTCTGTTTCTTTGGAGGTGGGTAACAGGGGAGGAATCACATGAGGATTACGTTTTGTGATCCTTCCCTCTGGGGCATCTGGTATTGACCACTGTGGGCAGACAGAATACTGGGCTAGATTGACCCAGTATGGCCGTTCCTATGTTCTATTCTTGGAAGAAGCACCAATAATATTGAACACAGAATGTGACATTTCCACAGCAACTGAAGGTAAGTTCAAAGTGGATAACTTATGATACACTGCATAATGTAACTGCAAAGTGCTCTCAGAAGGAGACAGTGCAGAAGTAATACCCACATGCTTGTCCAGGCATAAATCAGGATAAAAATCTGTATCCACCTGTTCTTGCTCAAAAAGTATGAGGTACCACTGTCTGAGGGGCAGATAGCAAAGAATCTTCTGCCACTGTATCCTCGTAGTCAGACCACCATATCTACATCCACATAGCAGATGATTTAAAAGTTCTTGTGGTGAAATCATTAATGTTACAGAGCTCAAGACTGCCAGTCTCTCTAACAGCTGAGATTAGGAAACATATCAATAGGAGGTGCTGTAACCATCACCAGGCAGATTTGAACATGGGACCTCTGGAGCTTAGTGTAGGAGCCTCTATAGCTTGAGCTGTAAAAACCTGCTGGCTCTCAGCTTAGGCTGTAGAGCTTCCTTGTTCTTATCACTTGCTATAGGTGGTCTAAGTGCCACTACATGGAACAGTGAAACACACCCACTAGGTGTGTGGGTTACAGTGAAACAAACTATCCAAAAGACTGAGGAAATCCAGACTTAAGTGGCACAAATTTGTACAGTTCGGGTCTTTTAATGCTTCCTTTGTCCTCTGTCTGAAGATTCATCCTCAGATCTTCTGTGAGAACAATGATACTTGGCGGTATAGAGATATACAAGTTGAGAAGGATCTACCTGCTTCTTCTTAGTATATACACATCATTCCTCAAGAGGCACATGACCAGGATATATCCCCAGATTTGGTCTACTGATTGGAACAAGCTTCTTGGCTTGTGCTGGGTATTGAAAAGGAGTACAGTGAGAACACTGATTCATGCCTCCCAACCCCATCTGCCTGCTGATACTGTAGGAATCTGAGGAAGAGTCAAAGATAGATCTGGAGAATGACTCACAATATCTTCCGCTCCACCTCTCTTTTCAGATAAAGATTCTTTGTGGATCTGATAGCACTGGAGCAAGAACAGAACACTTTGCTGTCCTGCAAAGTTAGAAAATGCCAAATCTGGAGACAGAGGCATTGTGCTGCAACCCTTGGCCGTTTAATAAAATATGGAACAGATGTAGGTTTTAGAGATGGAACCATATCTGGGGCAGATTTATGTGACAAGTCTATCACATAGGATCTAACACTGTTAGCAGTGGCCATCTCCTCCTTCACCTTTTTATTCAGAACCGATGGCATAATTCTAGATTCCTTAATAGTCAACTGGACAGAAGATATCTCCAGTGCCTTTACTGTAACAGCATGATCTCATAAACCAAAAACAGGAGATTAGTAACTTTGTTGGTTCTATCTCCAGGACCTTTTAAACACCTTCATCTGGCAAGATGAAGCAACTCAAAGCCAAAACAGATCCTTTAATCTTTGGATCAGACTACCTTCCAGAACCTGATGGTTTAGCAGCAAAAACTTCTTCAACTAGAAACACCATGCTCTGGATATAAAATTCCTGCAAACACCACACCCTGAAGGAGAGTTGCTTTCTCTGAGGTACTTAAGGTGTCACTGGATAGTAGAGAGTAGAAACACCCATATCTGACAGACTGAAGCAATGCACTTCCATCTGGTGCAGCAGTTGGAAAGAACCAAGGAATAGGGGACACAGCACTCCCTTATGTAGCCTCATGCTCACTACTTCTGGAAACTGAGACTATGTCTACACTCACGGCTTCTTGCGCAAGTCTGGCCATTCTTGCGCAAGAATCTGCAGAGCATCCACACTGCCCATCCGCTCTTGTGCAAGGAAATTTACATTATGGCATGGTAAGAGAGGGCTCCTTGCACAAGAATTATGCTCTTTTTTATCAGGTGTAAGCCCTCTTGTGCAGGAGCTCTTGTGCAAGAGGGCAGTGTGGACACTCAGCAGGGATTTCTTGCGCAAGAAAGCCCTATGGCTAAAATGGCCATCAGAGCTTTCTTGCACAAGAGAGTGTCCACACTGCCATGGGAGCTCATGCGCAAAAGCACAGCTCGCACATGGCAGTGTGGACGTTTTCTTATGCAAGGATTCTTGCTGAAGAACCCTTGCGCAAGATGTTCTTGCACCAGAATCCGCCCGTGTAGACATAGCCTGGGGGAAGAGGTGGGAAAGAATGCAAATGTGCTCTAATGAACACTACTTGGAGAAGGTTCTACCATTTGGATGCACTGAATGGCACTTAATCCACAAGGGGGAACATGCAGAGCCACTTGAAGAAGAAAATAAGCAGTTGTTTGGTTGGAGGTATTGTCATGGATCAAATATCAGATAAGACAGAGAAACCAAGAAGTGGGAATAGGGAATGTTGGACCCTCATGGCAAGATGTTAGCGGTGACGTGCCATGAGGTTCTGTACTAGAAATAGCATTATAGCTCAAAATTATTTGGAAAAGGGGGTGTGCTGGGAGTCTAGCCACTTTGAAGTTAATGACAAAACTCCCACTAGCTTCGTTGGGGCTATGATTTCCCCCTAGGCTAATAACAGTGTAATTAAAAAATTTGACCAGACTTGAGAAACATCTTCATTCTGAAAGGATTTTGCACATTAACAAAAATGAATTTGCATATTAATGGAAATGGGCCAAATTCACCCCTGCTACAATTCCATTGAAACCAGTGGGGTTTCAGTAGAATGAAATTGACACAGTATCCTATTCAGACTTGAGGATGTTAAAAGGAATATTTTGTCAGCCGCTAAATAATGTGGAAAGGTTACACTGCAGGGTTAGTCATATGCTAATGAAAGAAAGCCAAGTGTCCTTCTCATAGGTTTTGCTGTGGAATAGATTCTGATCACTGTTACACCAATATTAATCTATAGAAACTCCATTAGTTTTATTCTGGATTACCCAAATGTGTGATGCAGAACATAATCTTGACATTTGCAAATAAGAGTCCCTTTGTTTCATTAGTATTTTTCAGGCAAAACATTCCATTTTTTTCCAGTCTCGCTAGAAAAATGATTTGCACATAGATATAGTTAACTATTATTTTTTAAATTCAAGAAAAGAGAAATGATATATGTGACAATATGATAAAAAAGCCACACTCTAGTTATTATTCTTTGTAATGTGAATTATCTGGAAAAGAATTTTACTATAATTTCATGTTATTAAACACAATATATCACTATCATTTAGGTATATGTGATGATTTATCATAGACAATATATCTAGACACATGATTGGTCTTCTGTCTATAGACTCAGTCAAGGTTTTGCTGAATATGTCCCTAGATTACCTTTAAATATAATTATGGAGTTTGGTTATAGTGAGGTAAAAAATAGGCTAAATGGCAGTGTGAATTTGAAAGACCGTGTGTTTAGAAATGAGATGAGGAAATAGGGACCAGAATTTAAATGCATTTTTCTCACACTTTAAGAAACACAAGGGTCAAAGAAATCTAAATAATTTTAATGTTGATGTTTTATGCACACAAGTAAAGCTTAGTAACAAAGCTGAGAAAACAAGAGGGAGATTAATTTGAGCAAGGGAGAAATTTATTGTGTGCAGCTGAGAAACCTTTTCTTTTCCTGTGTCTTAAGATAGATGGAATTTTGTATTTCTAAATCAGTATAATAATCCTACTTTATCTAACCTTTCAAAACTGTGGCTAATTATTAGGGCTAAAAGAATACTGCAAAGTCTACCTTTTCTGAATTATAAAAAGTCAACTCTGCACAATCAGTTCAAAGACTGGCACTGGGTCAATGGCTGCTTGTTTTTCTTGGAGTTTCAATTCTTAGATTTTAATTTTTGCTTCAAGCATAACCTTACTCGGGATTTCCGATTTCTGTGAACTTCATTCCACGAAGAATAATTCCCATTGTGCCATTTTTTAAACACATAGTAAGAGACAGTCAGTGCCCTAAAATGTACACACTAAATAGAAAAGACAGATGAAGAAAGAAGAGGGCAAAATAGTCTTAGAGACATGAAGTTACTTGCCCAACATCACACACCAGGTCAGTGGCAGAGTCAGAAAGAGACCCAGGCTATTCGAGCCACAATGCAGTGCCCAAGCAAAAGAAATAGATGATGTAAATTTGAGATTGAAAGAAGTTCAAACAATGCAAAAGCACCATAGGCTTCCAGATAGGGCAGGAGAAGTAAAAAGACCATGGCTTCCTCCTCAGAGTGGAGTGAGATGCAAAGAGGCTACGTAGAGTAAGTAGTCTGAGGGTCTGATCCTGAAAACTTTTAGTACTTGGCATAATGCATGGACTTCAGTGAAGCTGCTCATAGCGCCAACATTTAAGTCCAGGAGTAAATATCTGGAGAAGTACTACTTATGTTTGAATGAGGTAAGTACATATTCCGCCAGCAGGAGAATACAAACAGCTTCCATTGAAGCTCATAGGAGTTGCACAAATATTTTCCAGAGTATAACTAGGCATTATGGGAGCCCACAAGGAAGCTCTGAAGGAGTGCTTCTTTCCACACAGCACAGTTATTTCAAAATAACTGATGTTATTTCAAAATAACAATGCGAGTGTCTACACAGCAATTCCATTATTTCAAAATGAATTCGAAATAATGGATAGCTTATTCTGATTTCTGTAAACTTCATTCCACGAAGAATAACTCCTCTTCTGAAATAGAAGTAGTGTGGATGCTCTATTGCTGCTGTTTCCAAATAGCTCCTCCCCAGGGCCATTTTATGTAATTACTCCCCAGTGCTTCCTAGTGCTCTAAATTGAGATAGTGTGTCCACATTAGTGGAGCCTACCTTGGACTAATATTGAGGCTTCCCTGTAGTGTAGATGCTCTATTTCAGAATGTAACTTACTTCAGAATATATCTTCCAGAATAGCTTATTCTGAAATAAGCACGCTATGTAAACGTATCCTAGGTGAATACATGGTGTCAAAGACATTGGGAGATTTTCAACCTGCTTGTACCTCTGCCACTGACTCACTTACACCCATGTACTAGAGGCAGGGAAAGCAGGGAGGAGGCATGCACTTCAGATGGGGCACAGATGATCCAGCAAGGAATACCCCACTGATAGAAGAATTGTCTGCTGGGCACATATGACAATGTTAGAGCCCTTTTATGTTACTCAAGTGATGTAAAGAAGCAATAACCTAGTTTAGGAATATGGTCCATAGAATTCTTCCTCCTTTCCCTCTTAGATACGGCTCATTAATAATCAGGTAAATTAGATACAGAGTTGTTCAGTCAGTAATTAATATCGAGTCCATAACAAAGGCAAAATTAGGAATGTATCTTTTAATCATGCTTTTCTTTTCTTTTTAGAATAGTTATGCAGAATACTCTGCTGAGGCATGCTGATAGAGAGAAATAATGAGAGTAATCTGATACATTTCAAACAGCTGTTTCAGGGAGATATGTTTATTTCTTTAGATGCTCTCGAACACACATACAAGTTATAGAACTTCCTGTTGTTCCTGTGCTTCAAGATCAGATGTTTATCCACACCAGGAAAATAAAAGCACTTCTGTGACTCTGAATGACATTATTCTTAGTACAGGAATTCATAATGACTGAGCTGCTAACTTTTAACAAGTCCTGGGTAGATTTAAAGAATTACAAACATATTCCTCTATGGAAGAATAAGCACTTTGGCCTGCTGTGTCATTAGCTAACTCTCTGGGGGGTTGTTTGTTACCAAAGGTGGCTTGTGATACTTGATAGGTAAGGTACAAGTCACAAAACAGTTAGCTCCAGTCCTGCCCAAAGTACAATTTAATCTGTGAAAAGCTTCCCTTATTTACAGTGAAGAACAGGCAGGACCCATGAGCCAGATCTGCCTCTGCCATTGCTACCCAGGCCAGTGTGGAGACCAGAGCATGAGGCAGGTCCAGAGTTCAGCAGACCTCCTCACATACTTGCATGGCATCCACCTTGTAGAGCAAACTTTTGGGTCCTGGGTCATCATATTAAGGTGCTAGCAGGCCACAAGATGTTTTGTTCACTGTTCCTGGCCAATGGGAGCTGTGGGAAGGGGCACGGGCCTGACCATCACTTCCCACAGCTCCCATCAACTAGGAATAGTGAACAGTGGCCACTGAGAGCTACAAGCAGCCATGTCTCATGGCCTGCCAGCAGCCTACCCTGACAAGACATGACCCAAAGTTTGAAAACCTCTGTTGTAGAGGAGTGAGTCAGGAAGGTGCAGAGAGCAGGCCCCATCCCTTACCCCCAGCAACATTCCACATTCTCATATACTACATTCTTCAAACTTTACAGCATTGCATTTTGCTACTGGAAAGAGAGAGATGGTGATAAAAATCACAATTTATCCTTAAATCTGTACCTATCAGATAAACTAAATAGATTATGGAAAATGTATACAGCCTTTGGGAATTCATGGTTATGCTAAGCCTCATTTGCCTATGATAGTTACAGTTGTCACCCCAATGACCAGACAATGACTTCAGAGAAGGCACAACCATCCCTCATTATCAGGAGAGGGTGGTAGTTGAGGAGCTGAGTTTATATGGTGATAAATGATTTTTTTGTGGCTGATCTCTGTATCTTTAATGTTTGTCTTCGATCGGATCAGTATTGTTGTTGTGTTTTCTGCAGTACCTGAAGAAGAGAGGCATCTTGGATGGAGTGGAGATTGAATCCAGACTAGATGAGGCTGCTGGAGTACCAAAGGGCTGATCTAAACCTCATGGAAGTCAATAGTCATCTTGCAAATGGCTTCACCTGGCTTTAGATCAGGCCCTAAGAAAATAGCCTTGGTTGGAAGAGTGTTATTCACAAAATATTAGCAAACAGCTATTTTTGAACACAACTAGCTCTAATGTTTTTGGAAACTTTTAATTGGATATATTCTCAACATTCCCTGGACCCATGTTGGCATTCATCAATGGGATATGGTCCACAAATTAGTAGGCTTTAGTAAATTTATTTTGTTTTGAACTGAGTTTCCGTAGCCTACAGTAACTCTCTCACCTGCTCCTATACTCCTGCTCTTTTGACAATAAAGCTTTTATTCATTGAAGTATCTAATTTAAACAGTTTTTGTGTTACTTTGTAAGTTGTGACCAGTAGAAAAACACAGAGACTCAAAATGTTTCCTCAAAACATGCATCATTTAATTTATAGATAGGAACAAATAAATAAGATAAAAGGGTTAAACAATGAAGCCTATATGCATCTTGTCTTATCTAAAGTTTTGCATTTCCCTCAAAGCCTAGGCTAGCCAAACTCATCCAAGGTACTCCACATCTGTGGACCATGGTTCTGAGTACTTCCCTATTGATATGACTTCTCCATGAGCTAAGGGCTTCAAGTTTTTATCTGCTATAGACTTCTCTTCCACATACCAGCTGAAGGCCCCTTCCACTGTCCCAAGTTAAGGGAGTTGGGCTCAGCTTGGTCAGAGAGAAAATATGTTGACGACATCTGTATTGTCAGTTAAGTGCTACTGATTAGGTTATATTAAACCACTGTTTCCCTTCTTGGGGCCTTGTTGTGAGCTCTTACAAAAGTTTACATTTTGAACTCATTTATCAGATACCATAACAATGAAATAAACATAAAATCCATAATTCATCAAATGATGCAGAGATATTTGACTTTCTTCAAAGGTATCTTCAAATTAATGTTGAATTATAACATATTACTAATTTGCTCCATTAATCAATATGCAGTCAAGACCCAACTGGGTAGAGACTCAGATGGTGTAAATTGTCATAGACCCATTGATTTCCTGGTAATTAAGAAAGGTCCACTGAAAGCTTCAGGTCTAGGATACTGACATCCTCTAGGCATCTCACCATTAGTTGTATTTGCATATAAAATTTTGTGACATTGATAAATTCTGGAGCGTACATTAGAGGATACTCATGAGCAAGAATTGTTGATGATAGAAACATTGTAGTTAAGCTTAATATTGAAGTCCATGAACTTGGATTAGTAAGACGTACTAACAATGAGGGTTTCTTTGATGTGATACTATAATATGAGGAAAAATGCATAATTTGATTTTCAAAGATTAGTAGGTGAAGGAAGATTTAAATTGAATACTAATATAGTTTGGGATGCCTCAAGGAAGCAACTTACTTCATGTTAAATTCCAATTTTAAATTAGCAAGATGTTTCATCTGTCAGATGAACATAATGGAAATGTAGGATTTTTTTCCTACACAGAACAAGTGCAATACCTACCTTTTTTTCTACACAGCCTATATTATTATCATGACATTCAGTGGCACCTGGATTAAATGTGATTCAATATGTGGCACTGTTTTTTTTTTCTTCCCTTCCCATTACAAATTCCAAATAGGACTTAGAGGTGCAGTGACGAAGTATTGCAATGAGGGCTATCCTTATAGTATGATGGGGTAAAAGGAAGTGGAAAGCTCTTAAAAGAAAAACTGTTCTGACATTGCTGTTACCTCTTTCATGTTTTCAATATGTTTTTGTTTTCTCTCCAAGAAACTCATAGAGTTCTGATAAACTATGGATGAGCATCTATAGTTGACTCTGAACCATGCAGCCATGCCCAATACATTTCACCCATCACTAGTGAAGACTAGTCCAAGAATACTTGTTGAAGTAAACAAAATTAGATGTGTACAAGCTAACAATGAGTCAACAATGTGACGCTGTTACAAAATAAGCAAACATCTTTCTGGGATGCATTAACAGGAGTTCTGTGAACAGGTCACAAGAAAATTTCTTCCACTCTACTCTGTGCTGATTAGGCCTCAACTAGAGTATTGTGTCCATTTCTGGGCATCAGATTTCAGGACAGATGTGGAGAAATTGGAGACAGTCCAGAGAAGAACAAAAATGATTAAAGGTCTATAAACACGACCTATGATGGAAGACTGAAATAATTAGGTTTGTTAAGTCTGGCAAAGAGAAGACTAAGAGGGGACATGATAACAGCTTTCAAGTATCGAAAAATGTGCTTAAAAAGAGGAGGGAGAAAAATTATTCTCCTTAACATCTAATGATAGGACAAGAAGCAATAGGCTTAAATTGCTGCAAGGGAGATTTAGGTTGGATATTGGGAAAAAACTTCCTGTGCTTAAGCAATAGAATAAATTACCTAGAGAGGTTGTGGATTCTTCACCTTTGGAGTGATTTAAGAGCAGGTTGGACAGACATACATCACAGGTGCTTGGTCCTGCCATAAGGGCAGGGGACTGAACCTGATAACCTCTCTAGTCCCTTTCAGTTTTAGCATTCTATAATTCTCCCTCTTTCTTCCTTTTTATTCCTCTGATGATGAACAAGGCATATTTATTTCCATCATCTAAATGTTAGTGTGCAGGAAAGGAAATAGAAACTGTTTGCTATTGCTTGCGAATAGTCTCTAAACAGAATTTATGGAAGGACCCCACCTCACTTGATTCAGTAGGTGGGACAACATACTATAGCTCAGTGGTTCTCACTGGGATGCAGAAGTGTTAAATAGGGTACATCAACTATGGGGAGGAGGTGGGCAGCCCTTGGTGGGGAAAGAACAGATTACGAACTATTTAGAAAGCTAACCATACACAAATCCATGGGACTGGATTTAATGCAGCCGAGGGTACTGAGGGAGTTGGAAAATGTCCTTGCAGAGCCTTTGGCCTTTATCTTTGAAAACTCGATGAGATTGGGAGAGATCCCGGATAATTGGAAAAAGGCAATTGTAGTGCCTATCTTTAAAAAGGGAAGAAGGACAATCCAGGGAACTACAGACCAGTCAACCTTACCTCAGTCCCTGGAAAAATCATGGAGGGGATCCTCAAAGAATCCATTCTGAAGCAGTTAGAAGAGGGGAAAGTGATCAGGAATAGTCAACATGGATTCACCAACGGTAAATCATGCCTGACCACTTTGATTAGCATCTATGATGAGGTAACTGGCTCTGTGGATATGGGAAAGTCAGTGGATGTGATATACCTTGACTTTAGCAAAGCTTTTGATACGGTCTCCCACAATATTCTTGCCAGAAGTTTATGGGGTATGGATTGGATAAATGGACTGTAAGATGGCTAGAAAGCTGGCTAGACTGTCAGGCCCAATGGATAGTGATCAATGGCTCAATGTCAGGTTGGCGGTCGGTTTCTAGCGGAGTGTCCCAATGATCAGTTCCAGGGCTGGTTTTGTTCAAGATTTTTATTAATTTCCTGGATGAGGGGATGGATTGCCCGCTCAGCAAATTTGTAGATGACACTAAGCTAGGGGAAGAGGTATATATGCTGGAGGGCAGGGATAGGGTCCAGAGTGACCTAGACAGATTAGAGGATTGAGCCAAAAGAAATCTGATGATGTTCAACAAGAACAAGTGTAGAGTCCTGCACTTGGGACGGAAGAATCCAAAGCATTGTTACAGGCTGGGGACCAACTGGCTAAGTAGTAATTAAGCAGAAAAGGACCTGGGGAGTACAGTGAATAAGAAGCTGTATATGAATCAAGTGTGCCCTTGTAACCAAGAAAGCTAATGGCATATTAGGATGTTGCATTAGGAGGACCATTGCCAGCAGATCTAGAAAAGTGATTATTTCCCTTTATTCGGTTCTGGTAAGGCCACATCTGGAGTATTATGTCCAGTTCTGGGCTCCCTACTATAGAAAGGATGTGGACGCATTGGAGAGGGTCCATCAGAGAGTAACCAAAATGATTCGGAGGCTGGAGCACATGACCTATGAGGAGAGGCTGAGGGATTTGGGTTTCTTTAGTCTGCAGAAGAGAAGAGTGAGGGGGGATTTGATAGCAGCCTTCAAATTCCTAAAACGAGGTTCCAAAGAGGCTGTTCTCAGTAGTGACGGATGGCAGAACAAGGAGCAATGGTCTCAAGTTACAGTGGGTGAGGTCTAGGTTGGATATTAGGAAAAAAACTATTTCACTAGGAGGGTGGTGAAGTTTTACAATGGCTTACCTAGGGAGGTGGTGGAGGTTTTTAAGTCTTGGCTTGACAAAGCCTGGCTGGGATCATTTAGTTGGGATTGATCCTGCCTTGGGCAGGGGGCTGGACTTGATGACCTCCTGAGGTCTCTTTCAGCTCTATGATTCTAACTCATCTTGACAGTTGCCTATTTTTACAACAGGCTACATTAAAAGCCCTAACAAAGTCAGCACAAACTAAAATTTCATACAGACAATGTTTATCCTGTTATGTAGTGTAGTACACATAGAAATATAAGTACAATATTTATATTCCAATTGGTTTATTTCATATGGTAAAATGATCCAATAAATAATTTTTCAGTAATAGTGTGCTGTGACACATTTGTATTTTTATGGAAGACAAATCGGGCTCTTGAAAGGGGGACAGTAGTTTGAAAAGGTTGAGAACTACTGGTTCGGTTAAATACACTGGCCTGCCATTTGTCAATAATTAATGGTTTTCATCTTGAAAATTTAACCCTTTTCATTTGAGAGTTACCTAAAGCTAGATTAGAGGGACCTAATTCAAAACCCACTGAACTCATTGAAAAGAAACATTATTGGGGTTTTTTCTAGGCACTGGACCATGTCCTTAATACAATGGATTGTAGTGGAGTACCATGATATATTCAAACCTCAATAATGACTCCAGAAAATGTATCATGTAAACCACCACAATAATATAATCTATTATTTTAATCTAAGGGATTTAATTTAAGGGATTAAGTGGAACCCATATACAAAACAGTGATTTTACCACAGACAAGCATGTAAAAGGTCAACATTTAACTATTATTACCACATATAACAGCAACATTTTAATTTCCTCTCATATAACAACTATTTTTCCTAGAGGAACAGATTAATCCTTTGCTATCCAATGACATCATTCACTCCCAGCAGCCACTGGAGAAAAGCAGGTGATGGAAATATGGAATAGTGCATATGGATTAAACAGTTTTACTGCCATGCAAAACAGAATTGGGAGCTCTTCTCATTTACATCTCTAGCTTAGATTTTAATGTTTTGTGAGATAATGGATTAGCCATTTTATTTTGATATCTGCCTTAGTGATTCCTGCAGAATGCTACTAAAGTTAGTGAGGCTACATGGGTGCGATAACAGAACTTTGCACATTGCAACATATCTCAGGTTCCATTCCATAAGGCCATATCCTCATCTGGTGTTAATCACTAAGGATCTGTCTACACTACAGCATTATTTCAAAATATCTTATTTCAAAATAGTTATTTCGAAATAGCTTATTTCGAAATAATGCGTCTACACACAAAATGCATTTCAAAATAGCATTTTGCTATTTCAAAATAGTGTGTCCACACTGATAAGACACTGAATCACATTTAAAGCCAGCCGGAACTGTGGCTGCTGCCTGAGGATATCTGAGACCTTTGCTTAAAGGGATCCCCCCCTCCCCCCGGACAGCAGGATCTAAGATTTCCCTGCTTGCTTGCCTACCTCGCTGGGGGACAGCAAAGCATTTTTTTTCTCTGTGTGCTCTGGTTGCCCTCACTCAGGACACCACAGTACTCTGCAGCATGGAGCTGGAGCCGCTCCTGGGCACTCTGGTGCTTTTCCTGGACGTGTTGCTGCGAGCCTGTTCTGCAGGCAGTAACAGTCTCCCTGGTGTGCCCCATGGGGGGGCTTGTGCCTCATTCCTTCCTGACATCCTTCCACTTACCCCTCCCTAACTCCCCTTCCTGCTGTACAATAAAAGACACTGGTGTTCATTACAACAAAGCCTCTTTATTGAACAAAACTGGCGTGGGGGAGAATGAAACTGAGGTGAGACTGGGGAAAGAAGGTGGGAGAGGGGAGGGGGAAACCTGGGAGGAGGGAGCTGGCAGTCGGAGGTAAGGGGAGGAAGGGGGAGGAGAAGCTCAGGGCTCAGTGTTGGTGATCTCACTGGCCCAACTGTCTCCCAGCACTGTGGGTGCAGGGGCCTCAACATCCCTGGGGGTTTGGGGAGGGTGGGGAGGAAGAAGAAGGAGTGGGAGGAAGGAGGAGTGGGAGGAGGAGTGGTAGCTGGAGAAGCAGCAGGGGCTGGGGCAGCAGGAGGCAGCAAGCTCTGCCCCAGGGTCAATGACCACCTGGGGGGCATGGACCATCCTGCCCCCCAGGATGCGGTCCAGGGCATCCAAATGGGGCAGCTCTCTGGGTCTTCCCTGGTTGGGAGCTGCCCCCTGTGGCCCTAGCATACACCTGCCACAGCTCCTTGATTTTCATCAGAACCTGCTCCTGGGTTCAGATGTGGCCTTTGGTGGTGAGGCTGCCAGCCATCTGCCTGTAGATGGCCACGTTCCTCCATCTAGTGTGGCGATCATGGACGTTGGAGGCATACCCCCCCAAACCTCAGTCAGGTCCATGATCTCTGCACTGGATCAGGAAGGTGCCCGCCTTCTCTGGCCCCTGGCAGGCTCCTGGGAACTGGCAGACTAGCCTGGGGAACAGTGGAGGGCTGGCTGGCACTGGCTGCCTGGCTCATGCTGGGGCCACTGGGTCAGGTGCTGCGACTGCTGGCTCTGGGCTGGCAGGCTTGGAGCTGGCACAGGCACTATGTCCAGAGTCTACCCCTTTTACGGCTCCGGGGAGGGAGGGACAGGGAGAGGAGTTTTCTTGGTTGTGCCCAGAGTGGCCACCAGGGCACCCTGGGAAGGGCTGGAGGCCCCTTATTTCGAAATAAGTGACTACACAGCGCTTATTTTGAAATAGCAATTTTGAAATTGGGGCTATTCTTCAAGGAATGAGGTTTACCAATTTCGAAATAAGCCCTCTGCTATTTCGATTTAATTTCAAAATAGCGATTTGGCTGTGTAGATGCCGGTAAAGTTATTTAGAAATAACGGCTGTTATTTCGAAATAACTGTGCTGTGTAGACATACCGTAAGCTTCATTAATTTCAATGGTGTTGCATTGATTTACACCAGCCTCGGCTACAGCCTTCTGATTTGAATATCTTTAATATTTAGCAACCTTCCTTCAACAGAATTGAATTCTGCAATCATTGAAGCAAATTCATCTTTGGTATAAACTCACTGAAGTAAATGGAGATACATGAGGCATGAGTTTGACCATTTAATACAAAGAAATAGAATGCTTTTATAATCTATTCTGTTCTATATGGACTGATATACTGCATTCATCATCATCATCATCATATCTGATTACTACAGAGCAATGCATTCAGTCTAGGATGTTTTTTCTCTCATTCTCTTCTCGAGGGGAGAGGGTGTTTAGTGAGGTTGTCTTGTTTTGACAGGATTTTATTCATTTATTTTCATTAAATATACATATTGCTTTTAATTTATGATAGAGTAGGAAAGATAAAAACAAATGTGCCTTGTAATTGCAGCGGAAGGTGGTTTGGTTTGTAATTGTCCTTCATTCCTCTAGGAGTTTGTTCCAGAGTCTCAAACCAGCCCTTGAAAATGTTCTAACTCCTGCACAAGATGAGCTTTACCCTTACTGTAGGGAGGTTCTTTGTGCCAAGACCTTGAACTAAATTTGAAATTCTATGGGAACCCTTAGCCTGGAGGATAAGTCTGATATGTTCGCAATAAACCAGGTTGCTGAACAGATGTGCTGCAGCATTCTGTACTAATTGGCATTTCCTGTGTTGAAGATTTCATCCCCAGGTATGTTCTATTGATATACTACAGCCAAGAGGTGACAAAAACTAAAATCGGGTCACTACCAATATGGGAGAGATTATCTTATTTAACTGGAGAGGACAGGTGCATTCATGAGCAGTACTTCTTTATGAGATCTCAACATCAGTGAGGAAATTAAGTGTAGTCTTACAGTTAGACCAAATTGGCCAATAGTGGATCTGTACTTTCAACCAAAGAAGGGCTACAGTGTGTCTTAAAACTCTCCAAAATACTTTTCCCAACAATATTACCTTCATTTTGCTCAGTTTCAGTTTCAAACAGCTGTTCTTCTCCATGAATTGATCTCATTAAAGCACTGTGCAGTTTTGGTAGGTAGGGAGTGGTCATACTCAGTGAAGTATAAGTAAAAGTGTGTGTGGCACTTGAGTCCATGTTGTCCATCCATTTTACCAAGTGACTGCATGTAGATTCAGAATAGGATCAGAGAGAGAATTACTCCTTGTGGGGGGGATCTACAGGTGAGATACAGTTTTCTACAACTACTTGCAGTATGTATGCCTCCAGGAAGAACTCAAATCATATAAGCATATTACATATGACTCCTTCCTCAAGTAAGACAAGAATATCTCACAGTCAACAGTGTCAAATACTACCAACAGGTTCAGGAGAATGAGAGTGGATGTCCACAATCTATCCATAGGTAGATCTTCTATCCATGCCTTTAAGTGGCCTCAATCCCATGTCCTGCCATGAATCTGTTGTGTCATATCTACCTTCAATTAATTAATTTTGTAATTGGAGAGTAAGTAGCTTCTACATGGACCTTAGTCAGGAATGGGAAGTTTGTCAGTTGGTAGTAGATGGCTAGAATCTATGTAACCAGGATGGGTGTCTTCAGTATTGAAGGAAGAGGGAAAGAGTTGTCCTCTGAATGATGCCTTGACTATCATGGTCTGAATGGCCTCAATGTGTTATAACTCTCTTTCCTATGTCAGGAAAAACATTGGTTAGAATCACGATTCTTGAGCGGAGCCTTCTTCCGGATGTCTAGGACTTCTTGGGTAACTATACTGAATTCTGGGTATGCAAGTAGGATGTTGGTGGTGTGGATAGGTGAGGAGCTTCAGGGGGTAGCCGAGTTAGTCTGTTACAGAAAAAAAACAGCAAGCAAATGGTCTGGTAGCACTTTATAGACTTAACAGAACATGTAGTTGGTATCAGAAGTGGGCTGTGCCCACAAAAGCTCATACAACCATCTACACACTTTGTTAGTCCATAAAGTGCTACCAGACCATTTGATTTGCTTGCTGTTTTTTTTTCTGGATAGGTGAAAATATCCATACTGCTTGAAAACTCTTCACAGAGGTGTGTGATCATTTTAGTCAAGTAGAATAATAGTTCTTGATAGCACTTGGTGCTTCGTTCTGATGCAGGTTATAGACATTCAAGACTGATGTATCAGTAATCGTGCTGGATAGCTCTTGGGGTTTCTACCTGAGTAAGTCAACCCAAGCTCTGCTATGAATAGCATAGCCGGAGTCAATGCAGCTTAGGTTGATTTATCCCAATCTTCTCTACACTATGTTGATGGGAGACACTCTCCAGTCAACTTACCTTAATCTTCTCAGGGAGCTGGAGTGCTGAGATTAACCAGAGAGCACTCTGCAGTTGATTTAGTGGGTCCTCACATCAATTGCAGCAGCATCAATCTCACTAGAGTGGGATTTGTCATATTCTGTGGTAGTTGATAGTAATGTTGTCTTGGACTGTAATACAGTCTCATAAAACGCTTTAAAGAATTTGTGATGGTTCCTCCCATCTGTATCAGCACTTGAATTTCTGTCTCCTTCTCTTCATCCAGTACAGGATGTCAAAATCAAAGAGATCTGGATGGGTTCTGGAATAGGAATGTTGATTCGGGGGACAGCTATTGATGACTGAGGCTAGTGTAAAGTGATAATGAGTCACTAGATTGTCACGGTCTCCTCCCACAAGAGGGTGCTGCTTCCTTTATTAGGCTTTGGAATTTGCTGGAGTCCATGAGTCATTGGTCTTTCTTATTACTGTAAGGTCTCTGACCACTTTTAATAAGGTGATATCCAGTTCAGCATGGTCGATGGATTATGATGTCTTCTATTCTGATCATCAGATCCATAGTGAAACTGGCTGTGTGGGTTGAAGCAGAGCTGACCCATGAAACTCCCAGGGAGGAACTCAAATGCCTAGTCATTTCTATTTGTTTTCTGCCAAAGATTTCTGTCTTCATTTGACAATATTTTCTTGGATGATGTAAATGTTTAAGAGACCTGAAAATTATTCTACTTATTGATTTTCCTTCATACTTAACAGATAAAATCAATAGGATGTGAAGATGAGGCTCCATTAAAATGATTTCTGGTATCATCAGTTTTGCCTGAAGTTTCCACAATAATGACCCTTGTCTTACTTTTCAGAGGTCATTTAAACAAAGGGTCACAGTAAAATTGTATATCCCTTTTGTGTTGACATATAATTTGTTGTTCTTTTTGGGATGCTTTATTCAGCTCATTAAATTTTTCCACAATGATGCAAGCACAATTTATTCAGTTAAAAGCACAGAAGATCAAGAGACAAAGTAACTACATTATTTTGGTGCAAATGTTTAAATAACTAAACTGTCTTTGTTTCTCAAACAAATTACTGTTTTAGTCCACTACAAAAAAGAGCATAATATCAATGGCTGTCAGAACGATTACATAGTGTTGCGTAGTTGCCAAAAGTACTCATGCCCCTTTGTGAAATATTGCCTTCTGCTAAGCTGTATTTATGACTGTCGAAGCACACTTAACAGTAAAAGCTACACAAGCTTCTTTAATGAAATAGTTTACCTACAATGATATTTTCCAGAAAAATCCCTGAAAATAATTTGATTATCAGCTACTCATCCAAAGCTGGAACACTTTATGGTTAATGGCATTTTGAGGGTTTTACTTTACATATGTATTTCAAAGGTGAAATTCACCCTTATGGAGAGGAACAGCATGAGAGGCCTATGAGTCTCTTAAGTCCTGTTATCCTCGTCTCCCCTCTTCAACACCATTTTTTCTATTTGTGACCCTCGTACTCTCTATCATAGTTTGTAAATTCTCTCTAGGTAGGGGACCGTGTCTTATCCTGTTTAGAGCAGCACCTACAACTCTGTGAGATGCTTGAAATAGACAATTACGGTTTTGCTAAGTGAGTGAAAACTGGTTAGTGGACAAGACCATCAGCCTAGGTTTTTGCATTCTCTGCTATCACTCAGAGCAGGGGTGGATATAGGGCAGGGCAAGTGGGGCGGCCGCCCCGGGCCCCGTGCTTCAAAAAGCCGTGCACATGCGCCGTGGCGCCACCACGCATGCACGTGGCGCCACAGCGCATACATCGTGGCAAAGGGGGGCCTCGCGAAATTGTGCTACCCTGGGCCCCACAAAATGGTCATCTGCCCCGACTCAGAGTGCAAAGGGTAACTGCAGCTACCGTCTGCTTTCCTCTGTATTTTTATCTCTGCCTCAACATCTGTCCTGGTGTAATTTAGAAAAAAAAAAAAGGTATCTGCTCAGTATCATATTACCGTTTGATGACAGAATTCTGCTTTTATGCAGAAAAAGGCATCAAGACAAATGGCTGTTTTCTAGGAGTAAGTTTAACCAAAGAAATGTTGAGATTCAGGCAGATGATCCCCAGAGATATTAGTGAGAATCAATTTGGAATTTTTGAATGACCTTCTTTCCTATACTGTCTTTGTGGAAGTTCCTTCTCCCTAGTCAATCAAAATATGTTTTCAGTCTTTTCAAGGTGATTGTGGGAGCTTTGAATCTACCACTAGCAAAAAATCATTTAAGTCCTCAAATTTCTATTAGTTGGAAGTATGATTTTGTAGACCTATTTTTTCTCAAAAATGTTATAGTCTTTTATGACTAGCATAATGGTGCACTTACAAGAGACGGGAATGGATTGAGGTCAGGGGGCTCTTTTAAAACCTATGTCTTTTTTGTTCTTTAGACTGAAATGTCTTGGACATAGTTTAAAAAAAAACCAACTAAGTGAAATTCTTGAATGAAGTCCAAAGTAGCAATTATGGGCCAAATTCTTGTCTGGTGTAAACTGGTGCAGCTCCATTGGTTGTGTAGCGTGTGATTTGTAGGAGACATGAGCGGTCATCTGACAGAATTTCTCCTAAGAGAAAAGCTAGAATCCATCTCCAGGAACAAATATAAAATACAGGAGGAGAAAGAGGAAAGAAAAGAGAAAATAACAAGGGAAATAACATACACAATTTCTTCTCTGGTGATCATGTTCATTTCATATTGCCATATTCAATTTCCAACCTCTGTTTTAGGGGCTGTTTTCAAGGGCATGAGATACTGATTTCTATTAAAATACTGTGCCCTTTTTCCTTTTTGGATTAGTGAGAAGAAAGGTGCATTTATTATTATGTCTGACCACTGTTTGAATCTTAGCATCTTGTGAGATATTTAATAAAATGGAATCCAAGTTAATTGAGTCTTGCAGAACCAGATCTATCTGCTGGCTGTTTCTCCCTACTATTCCATTAGTGATTGCTTCTCTCTTTTTGCCTATATTTTCCCTCCCTGTGTCAGAATGATTCAGATTGTTTATTACTCTTGAAATTGTCCTTCATGTCATAAATACCAATGCAGATAATCAAAATCTCACACAGCACTTTGTGCAGGGCAGTGCAAAAATTGGTTATTATTGCCAGGGGACAGTGTGCTTAAAAATAAAATCCTAATTCTTCATGATGTTTTTCCGGATTTAAAGTAATTTTCCAAGGGCCATAGCATACTCTCTGGCATTGAAAGCACTGCGAAAAGAGTACAGGGTGAGAGAGTTTCCTTTGAACGTTCTCCTCACTGGGAAGGGCTAGAGGGTTCACAGAGAGAGAAGGCACAGAGGTCATCAAGCCATGTGGATCTGCAGTGAAATTAAACAAAAAAGCTACAGTGGGATTGCCCCTGAAAGCTGTCATCTATCCAATGGCATCAAAGTCATTTCCATCAGTGAACAGTGCACTCTCTTCAGCCTAAGGGGAAATGACAATACAGAGCAGAAATTAATTGCTGCTTTAAGGAGGAGCTTTAGATCCTTTTGGTTTCGGAAGAAATCACATCATGTAGCATGACTGTTTTCAGTTTCTGTCCTCTCTCCACCACAGCCTGGATCCCTTCTTCTATGGAGAGGGGGATCGTGTTTCATTAAGTCTGCTTCCATATTCTTCCAGAAAAGCCACAAAAGAAATGGAAAGCTGGTCTTCAGGTTACAGCACTAGCTGGAGATCTCAGGCAAATTAGTGTCAATTACAGACTCCACTATGCAGTAATGCCATCTGAAGCCAGTTCACTCTCCACTATGGTAAAGAAAACCACCTTTTTGCTTTGGATTATCTACTATACTATCAGCTGTGACAAATAGCCAAGGCACCAACCCAGCCAGAGTCAGTAAGTACCATACTGCAGTATAGGCAACCAAAGTATTCAAAAATCACCCTTCCTCTGCCCCTCCAAATCTGATTGGTTTAAATATCATAAGATAAACAACATTTGGGATTATTTCTATTTGCCTTCTGGCTTTGGAGCCTTCAGGGTGCACTCAGGTCATGTTTCCAAGCTTTTCTCTCCAATGTTGGAGGATAAAAATTTATTTCAAAAACCCAAACTGGATATTCTCATCAAATTACAGTACCTAGTTCTAGGAACCATCGCTTTGCAAGTTAATACCAGATATCTTGAAATTTGTGATAAAATCATGAGAGTTAACCTCTGTCTTCAGGAAATGGTTGGTGAGAACAGGTTAAAAAAATAAAGATAGAAAGGTACTGATACTATAGAACCTCTGTCTGTATTACTTAGTGTGTAGGCTATTTGGAGCAGGGACAGTTTTTTTGTTCTCTGTTTGTACAGCATGTAGCAAATAAGAGCCCCATTTTGGACCAGGTTCCTAGGTACTCACAATATACATAATATTAATCTTTTTAACATTAAATGTAGAGAACTTCTGCGACCTCATGCCCATGTGGGCAACCTAGACTAATGAATGGGCCTCCTGAGTAACCCTCCTTCATCTCAATGGGCCTCAAGAATGTCATAACTAAAATAGCCTCCCTGGATAGGCTAGTTTTGCTAACTGCACTTGCATTGCTAGAGTTTTCCAGGTGTGCCAACTGAGCCATAGCAGTGTTTTGGATGCAGAGAGAGCACATGGCTCTTGCAGTCAATGTTGTGTGCAATCATCACACACCTAACTTCATGTGCCCTTGCTTTACATCCATGTCATTTTAGTAATACCAGCAGGAAATAAATGGCACGGGTGGAAACCAGTGGAATCTGGAAACCCTAGGTTTGGGCAATAGTAAACAAAATGTCACACAGGCCACACACAGAACCTCCATGGGCTGCACCAGGCCACACATAGAACCTCTAAGGGCTGCACAAGGCCCATAGGCCACAGGCTCCCCACCTCTGAATCACAGGAATATGAACCTGAGTACACAGGTCCTGAGGCATTTCTCAGGCCAAAACCAGCAGGAAGTCGCTCACCTGAGTAACCAAAGAAAGGAACCAGTAAAGTGCCAGCTCATAGAGGGCCCCTGCCCCAAAGCTCCTCATTGGGGGAAGCATCTAGCATCGCACATTGTCTAAGGAGTTCTATATAAACAACACAGAAGTTGTCTTGGCAACCAGAGGCCTGACCTACTCCATGTTCCTACTCCTATGCCTTACCCCGATACTGTTCCCAGCTCTCTCCCCTTACTTGAACCGGCCTCTTCTCTGACCTTTGGCTCTAACTAATAGGTATGAATCCCGTTCTGAAAACTAGGCCTTCCCACTCAGTCATTGCATTTAGGACACAAAAGAAAATTAAAATCCTATGGTTTTTCACACATAATTTTTTCAAGAAAAATAAACTCCTTCATCTTTTATATATGCTATCTTCCCTTTCAAATATTCAAAAGGATACCTTGTCAACAATTCTGTTTAATAGTCAGCATGGTAACATATTGATAGACTACTGTAAATAATACAGTTCATAAATAACCATAACCCTTTTAGAAAAGTCTGAGCAGCATTAATGGAAAGAAGGGGGGATGAGATTTACGAGGTATAGGTATCCTTGAAACAATATCCCAAGGAGTTTTAGTAACTTGATTATATTGTACCTAGAATCTTAAAATATAGTAAGGCAATTGATTATGTCATTGTTAAAATAAAACACCAATTAAAATAATGTTTTAAAGCTATCTGAACTACCCCAACAATAATGGATAGAAAGGAATGATCCAAATACAAAAATCAATGGAATTGAGTAAATAAATAAAAATCAGCAATGCCAGCGGACACATAAATAACATCTCAGAAATCTATCTGAAATTAACTGCTGCACTCTATTCCTTTGTACCAGGAATGCAACATTGAAGCATCTGTGCATAAAAATTCATGAATGATGTACTCACAGTAAATATAAATTCAGTGGACTCAAAGCTTCAAGGTGCTCCAAACATGAAAAGTGATAAGCACCTCCAACTCACAGCTGGAGGTGTGCAGGCTGGATTCTGCCAAAATTCCAATGCAACTGAACTCAATGATGATTAGATCTTTCATAGGTTTCTCAAATGCACCTGGACAGATATTGTATTCACTGGAGTCAAAGGGAGTTTTACTGTTGACCTTAATAGGAACAGATGAGCTCTCCAGTATAAAACCTCAAGTTCAATCAAACACTACAGTGACAATATACAAAGTATTCAATAATCAAACTTTGTTTAGTTCATATTCTGACTGCTCTCCCCTTTCTGGCTATGTAATGAAAACTAAGTAATGAAAGAATATATTATATAGACTCCAAGTTACCATAATCCTCTGCATTAGGGCCATACCGACCTCTTTATAGGAAAAACTTAGCACAGTGACCAGAAAATTCAAAGGCCTATGTTCTCAAAGAGAGTTTGGCATCTGAACACATTTGATGATGTGGGCCCAATATTTCAACTCAAACTTCCCTTTGCATTCCTCTCCTCAAGCCCTCTACAGAACCAGCCCAGGGAAGACAATCTGCTGCCCCCAGCAAACCTGCTGGTATCCAGAGGTCCACGCAGAAACGCCATAGATATCAGGGACTTGCAGAAGATGGGATCTTTCATAACTAATCATAACTTGCATCCACATTACCCCTGCTCCAATTCACTCCCTTGAGGCATCAAAGCTCTCTTGAAACTGTGTTCCTCTGAGCTCCCAAAGAGCTGGTGATCCAAGCTCCTCACTTGACAAGGATGCAGACAGGGGATCCTGTGGAAAATGATGACAGCCATGAAATACTTACAGATGTGATGGAGGGTGAAACTGTGGAAAGCAGCTGTTTGCTGATTCTGTTGTCTTGTGCTCCCCCGACTTACAGAGCGGTGGCAGAGGTACTGGGCTATGAGATCATGCCTTGTCAGCTGTCATCAATCCCTCCAGTCCCTGCCAATTTCTACCAAGTGTTGTTTCCCTTCCCTTGCATTAATCAGACGAGAGCACAGAGGCCTAAGAAGTGGATGTGGCAGGAACATTACCCATACAGGAAGATCAGCCGTTCACCTAGAGTGATGGAATAATTGATCATATACTGTGGAAAATGACAACTGAGGCAGGGGATGTTTGATGCTAGGGCAAAGAAAACCCTAGAGCCAGCATTGACTCTCTAAATGGGCCACAACACTGCAAAGAACACACGATGCCTAGCACACACAAAGAGACTGCAAAGCCTTTGTCTTTGTTCCAGTAAACAAAGCATTCTAAACTGTCAGGTGTCCAAAGACACCTATGCATGGCGGTACTGTGTAACTGCTTCAATAGCTTGTGAGTTGATTAAATTACTTAATAGCTTCCTTTGCTACCAAGAAAGCTTAATCTTTCCCCTACCTGGCAGGACAAAACACAATCCCAATCCAAACACTTCTGCTTTGTTTATCATACCATCTGTTTATTCTTTCCAGCACTTCACAGTTGCCGATGACCCTAATTTTGTGACACAGCAGGACAGATTCATACTTTTCTAGGTCGTGTGTGTGTGTGTGTGTGTGTGTGTGTGTGTGTGTGTGTGGTCAAAAATAAGTTATTTCTTAAAGTTATTTCTGCTTGTCATTGCCCTTAATGGAATTATTGGTTGTTTGATTGTACTCATAATAAAAATCCTATCATTAGCCAGCACTGTCCTTCTCATGCAATTTCAATAAAAGGGTAACTGTAGGCTTCACATTAGGTCTCAGTGGGTTGCATTAGGCCCCGAAGCCACATTTGGGAAACCTTTGCTCTCATAAATTGAATACAGTAAAATCTATAGCCCTTGAAAATGAATGTGAGGGCTCCCTGTGCAGGAATCACATACACTGCTGAACTAATTAGAGAAAATAAGGATAGATTTAGTACAAAATAGAACAGGCATGGATAATGGCTGGTTACAGGGATGGGCAAACTTCCAGAAGAATAAAGGCTCAATGAGGTCTATCAATGGACAGCTGACAAATGTAGACTCCTTACTTTATAAATTCCTTCTTGATTCAGTCAGGATAATATTAAATAATAAATGATAGGGCAGGGCAAGACCTTGGTTCAGTAACACAGGAGCCAAGAAAGAGGCCTTACTGATAACTGTGTGATTGTGTACGTTAGGATACATGGAGGCACTGGCTACAGACGGCAAGCCAAAGGGGAGTAATGGAAGATCTTAATAAGAAATGTCTTGGTACAAAGACTCCCTGAAAACTAATGTACATACTGACCTAGGTTCAGGACCATGTCGGAATTGACAGCATGAAGGATAGTAAGTAAGCCCCCCTTCCGTAAGATGAGGGGTGGTATCTAGGCAACAAGGGGTAGCAACCTGGTACGTAAAGAAATGATGTAAGTTGTTTGTACCTGTCTATAAAAGGACACTGCAGAGGGTGCTCTCCGGCCGACCTTGGTATTCACACCTCTAGATCAGCTACTAGAAGTGGGCCTCATCCTCCCTGATTGGATCCACCTGGTCATCTCTAGTCTGATTCTGGCCTACATATTTATACCTGCCTCTGGTAATTTCCACTACATGCATCTGATGAAGTGGGTCTTTGCCCACAATAGCTTATGCTCCAACACTTTGGTTAGCCTATAAGGTGCCACAGGTCTCCTCGCCGCTTTTTAAAACCCTTATTCTGAGGGGATGAGTCAGAGACCATGCTGACCCTTGTAGCCAATGATGTAGGTATAGACAGAATCACGTTGTAAGAAGGCTGTGAAGGCTAGGACTATAATAGAGTTTAAAAAGAAGCTAGATAATTTCATGGAGGTTAGGTCCATAAAAGGCTTTTAGCCAGGGGATAAAATGGTGTCCTTGGCCTCTGTTTGTCAGAGGCTGGAGAGGGATGGCAGGAGACAAGTCGCTTGATCATTGTCTTCGGTCCACCCTCTCTGGGGCACCTGGTGCTGGCCACTGTCGGCAGACAGGATACTGGGCTAGATGGACCTTTGGTCTGACCCAGTACGGCCATTCTTATGTAAGAAGGAGATGCCTAGAATGGGAAAACTGAGCTCCCTCTGAGAGACTCCAGCAGGAACCACTCTCTACTGATGATCAAGGCATTGAAAGACCCATCAGATCCTAACACTGTTGTCAAAGAGGTGAGTATTTGAAAAGTTGTGCATAGGTCTGTATAGAATATCTATTTACTTGGGCAATCATAACTTTAACTGTAACTTTAATACAACTTTGGTCTTTGTATGTTCCTAGAGACTCTAAATTTGAAGCAAGTAACGGAGGTAACTTTCTCTCTGCTAAGCTTTAATCTGTAGTTGCCGGAGCCAAACCCATAATAGTGTCACACCACATTACAAAATGTACTTTAAATAAATTAAAGGCTACACTCTTTCACAAGAGTTTTTGATCTCCCTTCCTCCCCTAAGCCATAAAGCAAAATTCACCTCATTCAGCCAGTCCCCTTAAGGTTCAGTCATTCTGACTACATCACTGTGCAGTAGTTAAACTAGCTGCAGTGAGAGTTGTTGGTGTAAATCCTGTAAATATATCATAAATCTATTCTAATTACTTTTATGGAGTCACTCCTGATTTACACTGAGAGAAGAATCAGACCCAAAATATCTAACACTGAAAAGCTTTGTCTGATTCTGGATGGGAACATCTTCAGGTTCACCGAACATTTCCATCAAAATAATTCATGGGAGCTATTTCATTAATTATGTTGAAAGAAAACAAGTAATATACTGTGACTTTGTTAATATTGTGTCTGCATAGAAACCACCCATGATAATTTAATATGTAGTGCTGAGTAATAACTTACGAGAGAATTGCTTTCAGCTTAAGTGCCAGAACTGCTTAGCTTTTCATTGAGGCTATTGCATGTAAACCTCTCATAAAATAATGTGATGTGCAGTGGCCACAATCATATATATCAATTTATTGAAGAGTTCAGTGAGCTGGAACTGATCACTTTAGTAAATGTTTTCAACAGGTAATTTGTTACTGCAATTCATTCAAGATATTTTGGGCCTTGATAGATTCTTATATTTTAGCTAATTTGAGCAGACTAATCCATGTTCAAATTATCTCAGAGAAACTCAGTGATAAGCAAACAAAACAGTGCCAAGACAGTGGGCTGTCTTCAAATTAAGACCTGTAGAAGAAGAGTGTGACATCATTCAACTGCTTACATATTTTATGGAATATTAGGTGCTCAGATCCTGAAGCTTGACCTGAACATAATGTTCCATATTCAGGCTGTTAAGTATGAGTGATCATGAGATTAGCAGCTGTATAGCTAGATAGATGGTTCTGCATTTTCCATGACCTTTTAGTGACATATCTATGCTTTGATATGAGAAATGAGCCCAGGTGAAGACGTTGAACAGTCTTGTAAATCAATTAATAAGATGATAGGTTTTAAACTATATGTTTTCTTGTACTACTTCAATAAGAATAGGTTTACTCTGTTGCAAGAACTACAGTTATTGTGGGATTCACTAGGGCAAGCTTCAGTTATCTAACATGTTACAACAGACGGTAGGTATAAATTCAAGTGAACCATTGGAAGATCTTCTCATTAGTAGCACCAAGATTCTAGGTGTTTCTGGGAACACCTAGCATTGGCCACTGTCAAAAGACAGGATCCAGACCTTTGGTCTGAACCTGTCATGATCATGAGGGTTAGCCAGCAGCCTGGGGACTAAGGGGTTAACTGTACCTAATTCAGGTAGAGTTGGCCAATAGGAATGTAGGTAGGAATTTCAACCTAGGACAAAGGAATTTTTGGGATTCCCTCCTTTTGTCTCTTGAGTAGTTTCTCTCCAGCTATTGAAGGGGACAGGATGTCTCCCTCTAAGAAAACACTCTTCACAGTCTGTAAGTAAGATAAAGTTTAGATAAATTTGTTAGGTTTTATTGTTTTATGGTTTGGAAAATGGGATCTAGTGTCTGTGCATTTAAAAATGGATTTTGCTCTCCTTTGTAACTAAGTTTCTGGCCGATGGTAAATTTCTCCTCCATGAGTATATTATTTTGTTACTGTTCCATCTAGTCATTATGCTTGCACCAGAAATATTGTGGTGATAATAAAAGTTATTTCTCTTTTCTTTTTATTAACCTGATATTGGTTAATGGTTGTGTCCTAGTTTGTTACTTTAGGGGTGAGATTTCCCAAGTAGTCTCTCCCTGATTTCTTTATTAATATTTGGGTAATGGCAGCAGAGTTTTTATCCCCAAAATCTAGGCTGTTAAGATTTGGTGGGGAAGTTTTATACCAAAGCCTGGTAGATAAGGTTTTGGGGTACTTTTGCTGGCCCCCACTTCTGCATTTATCGTGCCAGAGTGGGAAAGGAGCCATGACAGACCCAGTATAGCCTTCCTTATGTTCATGTTTCTTATGGTCCTAACCAAGCACTAAAGAAGGCCCATCATATTGAGGTGATGCTGAAAAACAAATGTCTTCAAAATATCTCTCAGAATATAGAGGAAAAAAGAACTTTACAGAAGGCTTGAAGACAGAAGCCAATCACTAAATCAAGCAGTCAGATGAACTGACTATCTCCCAGGGACAGTGTGCACTGCTGTTCATAATTCATCGACAATGCTTAGGTCCTGGTAATAGGCATTACAACTGCCCTCAGAGTGTGACAGATTGCTAATTTTGTTAGGGTGGTAAGAGAATATCATATCTGAAATGGTCCTCTTTTGGACACCATTGTATATCTATATAGACAAAAGACAATGGGCCAAATTCTCTGCTGGTATGAACTGGAAGAACTCCGGAAGTTAATGTAGCTTCATCAATTTACACCAGTAGAGAAGCTGGCCCATTGCTCTGATGGCATGTTGCAAAGCACACCATTTCTGACACTCTGACTGGTGAAAATGGTTCTTTATTGCAGTGTTACTTTATAAACCAATAAAATTCAAAAATGTTTTAATGGCTACATTCTGCAATGGGGAAGTTGAGAGCCAAGCTCACTACTGTACGCATATTCTAAAACACATAATTAAAGCACTCTCCTGGTGACAGTCTCCACAGTTCATTATCTAGAATCATGGCTGTCGGGCAAAAGATCTGTGAACATTTTCATAATTCCCTCAAAGCCAATAAATATCCAAGTCTTTTTCTGTGAGAGCAAGCTCTATTCCTCAACATTTCTTGATCCAGAATCTTCAACATATTGAAAAGCATCTTGTAATATATGTAATGGTTATCTGAGCAGTAAGTAGCCCTCCACGTTATGAATTATGCTTATGGAAAATGACATTGGTGTCATTTTTTACTCTAGCCTAATGAAACAGCATAGACACACCGGAAGATATACAGAAGTTCTTTGAAGAAGATACGTTTAAAACCTTGGTGCTAAATTGGTCCCACTACTGCACATTATTACTTTGAAAAGTATTCCATTAAAACTAATATGTATCTGTGGGAAGGTACTTAATGGCTCCATGGATATTGCTAGATTACCAGTTCTCATCCTGCGCATATGATGTTGTGGAGTTTGGGAATGTAAAGAGGTACACATCTCTGGCAGGCTATTTTATTTTTATTGTGGCTTTATGTGGCTTCTTAGTGCTTAGCAGATAAAGATCAAGTGGACAAAGTGCAGGCGAGAAGAGGAGAATGAATGGAATTTAGCACCTGGACATGTGGTTGAGCACAACAATATCATCCATCCATAGACAACATCTGGATTTTATGAGTAAGGGGGGGAGGGAGGGGAACCAAACAAAAGTACCTTAGATACTTCTACAGGCAGATTTGTAAAGGAATTATTTTGATGACTCAGTGGATAAAGCACCTACAGAGACTGTTCAAAAAATGTTATGTTCCATTTCAAAGGTCAAACACCACATAGTATTTAAAAAAAAATCAGAC
This sequence comes from Pelodiscus sinensis, assembly GCF_052426305.1. NCBI lineage: Eukaryota > Metazoa > Chordata > Testudines > Trionychidae > Pelodiscus > Pelodiscus sinensis. The sequence goes on along the minus strand of NC_143058.1, from coordinate 15,821,318 downwards.
TCTTCTCTCCTTGTTGAAGTGTTATATGTGAGCTACTAACTACAACTGCTCTGCTACCTTTTCCCAGGGGAAGTGTGTCAGAACCATTCATTTCAGTAAAGAAACAGGCTTCTTTTGCTCTTGCTTACAAATCTGAATAGCACTTACATAGCTGTTTCTTCCTCCCTCATACTTTCTAACCTTTTCAAATATTTTTAACTATGCTGGGACACTAACCCAAACATTTGAATTTGTGTCACCAGACCTTTTTTTAACTGTATGCTAAAAACAGTAATGTGCAAGTTTTGCTTTTAAAGATATATTTGGGCAACATGCAGAGAACTGAGAATTTATTGGCTTTATTACAAAGAAAATTGCATTGGCAATCACTGATACTAATAGGAAATGACATGGAATTACACTAAGATAAATGATCGTTCTTGCTAACTAGCAAATGTTCTGTTTTGTGAGGTAGAGCATTCCAGAATAGACAGACAAAGTACAAAGGCAAAATAGAGGCACTTTCTGAAGTAATTAACAGGTAGGCAAAGAAGATAAAATTGACAAATAATGAAATGTGAGTGAATAAGAGATTGTGATTGGGGAACATGATGCTGTTGTCATCTGCCTCTTTCACGTTTACCTTATAGGTGTCTTCTCTTTATTAATCACAAAGATTCAGTAGATGCAACTTCAAATCTGTTGGGATGGTTATAAGACCAAAATACAAGCTAGAAACTCTCGACAGGGGATGTAGTATGTATTAGTTTATGTCCAAAGTGAAAACTCAGAGGACAGTAGTAGCTGTATCCCTATCTAACTGGAGGATGAATATCAAATAGAGCATAGGGGCCACAGTAGGCTCAAGGAAGTGAGGGTTATGTCCTGTATCAATGCTAATGAATCCAACTCCATATTTTCCAAGGAATCAACTATTTGGTTGAATTAGCAGAGCCACATACATATCCACATACATATCAGAGAAGTAAAGGGCGATATACCATCCTGCCTCCATACAGCAGAATTCTCGAAGGCAGATCACTTCTTAAACCAAATGAACACTCATATACTCAATAGGCACCCTTTCTATGGCCATTTACACTGCATTATAGCTGACTTGCAGCCAGACAGAGATTCCCCTAGGCTGTGTCTACATTGGCACCCTTTTCCGGAAAAGGGATGCTAATGAGACCAGTCAGAATTGCAAATGCCGTGCGGGATTTAAATATCCCCCGCGGCATTTGCATGAACATGGCTGCCGCTTTTTTCCGGCTCGGGGTTTTGCCGGAGAAAAGCGCCAGTCTAGACGGGATCTTGCGGAAAATAAGCCCTTTTCCGCAAGATCCCTTATTCCTACTTGCAAGTAGGAATAAGGGATCTTGCGGAAAAGGGCTTATTTTCCACAAGATCCCGTCTAGACTGGCGCTTTTCTCCGGCAAAACCCGAAGCCGGAAAAAAGCGGCAGCCATGTTCATGCAAATGCTGAGGGGGATATTTAAATCCCCAGCGGCATTTGCAATTCCAACTGGTCTCATTAGCATCCCTTTTCCGGAAAAGGGTGCCAATGTAGACACAGCCCTAGTGTAAAATAAAATACCAATGCAATGTAAAGCCATCAAATTGGTTCCACTGTTTCCCTTATAGTTTTATTGTGATGGAACCATAATGGGCTGTTTTCCACAAAGCCTCACTTAATAAGTGGCCCATCAGGGGACATCGCTGCGAGAGCATAATATAGAGCAGCATCCAGGTTGCTCTAATGTTCTCCGATGATGGGGGAGCAGCAATCAGTTTTTTAGTGGCTCCCCCACCTCTGCTGCACACAGGAGAAACTGGGCAATATCTCTGCAATTTCAGTCTCTGATCCAGAAGAGCTTTACCCTCTCATTATTGGTTGTTCAGATTAAACTCAGAATCGGTCACAGGACATTATACATGATCCTTTTCTTCTTTGCCTTTGCTCCATTTAGTTTAGATTTTTTTTTTTAGCTCCTAGATCCCACAGTGCACTAAAAAAGGCCATCATTTTTGGCTGCCATGCGAGAGCTTTTCTTTTGAGAACACTACACAACACAACCTGAATGGAAAGCGAAAGTCACATCGCTTCATTTGAGTAGATTTTCTCTTCATGTTACACACCAGTCCCCACTGTAGAAATGCTTCCCATTCTGTCTCTGAGCCCTGGTGAATGACACGGATCATATTTACAGTCAGAGCAATGCTGAATTTATCATTTTATCTTAGTTCCCCGCTCTCTGCTGTGACACAGGTATGATGAGCACACAGTAGTTTCTCTTTTGCTCCTCCAAAAAAAAAAAAAAAAAAAAAAAAAACCAAACCCCAAAATAAAACAAAATGGTAGTGGAGAAGCGGAGAAGTTCCCAAATCAAGGGCTGAATCTTATTCTTTTTGCAGTCTTGCATATGGAAATCAAATCTGCCACTATATTAATTTTCACTTTTAGGTCCTGAAAAAATGCAAATACGTCTATCAGGATGCTAAAGGCTCTATGTGTGCTTGTGTGTATACAGCATATGGAATATGAGATGATGTGTTCTGGCATAAAGGACTTAATGGCATGAGTTTGCGATGGCAACATTTATGAACAAAGATGCCAGCTGTTTTTAATGCAGGACAGGCCATGTAACTGACAATTTATTTACTGTTGATTTTTCTTTTTCAAATTTACAGTAAACACATTTTCTGCTGCTAAGATATTGCAAAAATATAACACTTCTTTATGAATCTTTTAATCATATTTTTTGATCAACAAAACTAATGCAAACTAGGTCTCAGTTTTTACTGCATTGCACCTGAGCAGATTCCTTCTGAATTCAGGGGGACTCTGTGGGAGTCCAGCTGTAGGTTTCATCTTTCACGACTGAGTTAAAAATATAAAAATGTGCACAAAATCAACTGTGACCAGGCATGTAAAGGATGCCTTTCCCCCATCTCTCTGAACCTACGGTACTATTTTGCACTGCAAAACAAAATGGCTGCGTCTAGACTGGCAAGTTTTTCCACAAAAGCAGATGCTTTTTCAGAAAAACTTGCCAGCTGTCTACACCGGCCGCTTGAATTTCCGCAAGAACACTGATGATCTCATGTAAGATTGTCAGTGTTCTTGCAGAAATGCTATGTTGCTCCCGTTCAGGCAAAACCCCTTTTCCAGAAATACTTTTGTACAAAAGGGCCAGTGTAGATAGCTGAAAACTGTTTTGCACAAAACCTTGTCTAGATTGGCACGGACGCTTTTCTGCAAAAAGTGCTTTTGTGCAAAAGCGTCAGTGCCAATCTAGACGCTCTTTTCCGCGAATGCTTTTAACAGAAAAACTTTTCCGTTAAAAGCATTTGTGGAAAATCATGCCAGTCTAGACGTAGCCAATATGTGCTGGTTATCAAAAATAATCTGAGTGTAATTTTTTTCCATTTCCCATTTGTCAATTACAATGACTGGCAAATTCTGGGTTCTTTATTTTCATTACTTGTTCTCATAATCAGGTTAGGTATTTGTTGTTTGAAAGTCATCTGGCTTTAAGTTCAACAAAAGCTGGCTTCTTTTAACAGGTCTTTTGTGAACTTCTAGGACAACTGATTTTTTAAAGTAAATGAACAGAAAAGTTGTCTTGTGTTCTTCGTTATTATGTAAAACTAACTGTCTTCAAGAGCAAATGATTCTCATCCTATGTCTCAGATAGTCTACTAGGGTCTGGCCTAATATAATCCAATTGTTAATCCTGATTTTGTGACACGGTGTTTAGAATACAGCAGACTATTTCAGTACAGCAGATACACCAGTTTGTTATTATAGAACAATCATGCTGCCATAAAAAATATAGTGATTTGCCTTCTTCAAACATTGCACTTACAAATTAGAACTACAAAGAGAAAGAGGAGGACTTGTGGAGAAAGTAGACTAAAGCTATCATTTAAAGCTCAGGTTGGCATTTTTCAGTGTTACTGAACATTTGATTAAACCCCCTTGTCTAGTTCTATCCCCATAATGCTAATAGCATTTTTAAATTGATAAGGATAGCTTATTATTTTAATACTCTCAACATTTTAATTCCTCACTTAAGTATAGTGCTCTGTTCCACCATGAGAAGGTGGAATATGCTCTTATGCTAAACTGTATTAGAATGACTAGGAATGCATTTCCATTATAAAACTCATTAAAAGGAACAATTGGTGAAATTCTGAACCCCATACTGAGCAAAACTCAGAAAAATCCATAGGGCTAGAATATCACTACTTGTCTTTTCATTATTAATTATTATTATTGTATTGTTTGGGACTAAGTAATAATAGGTTATCTTTGAACATCAACCTTTTGAAGAAAAAATAATGGTGCATTCTCTTTTTATACAAACAGTGATATGGAAATAGCATTTTAATGTCTGTTGTCTGAGCTTTTTTCTTTGATTACTTTGTTTAGCAGCTACTTTCATACCCTGAGTGACTGCTTAATTCTGATAAAGGCTTTTCTCCTTACACTGTTTTTTGTCTCATGGTCTTTCTTTTCCCCATTTCCATAAATTCTTGAGGCTTCAGCATCCTTGAAATAGACTATGATGGATAAACTCTGCAAACTTCTGCAAAGGAATAAAGTATCTTCCAACCTCTTTCAAAAGGCTTATAATAAATTCACTTGTCTTTGACTCTTTTCATAAGCGCCCCAGCAATATTTATTCTGATCTAAATTGGCCATATTAATTTATCATTACTGCATCTTAGCTATTTATTAACCTAAGACACAATCAGATTTTAGAGGAAAAGGGAATTTTTTTAGAGAAATCCATGTAATTAAATATACTCTAAGCTCCCAGTCTGCAACTGTTTTACCAAGTTGATGTGCCTGATACTTTATTCAAGAGATGATGCAACATATATCTCTAGTAGCAGCAGATTTTTTTCCGTCTCATATAATATTGGACTGTCAGGATTTCAGGAGTATCCCTGCTCCTCTTTCTATTTCCCCCCTCCCTCTTAACACTTGTCCCTCCTGAATCTTTAACGGCTCCCAGTGGAGCAGGTTACTGTTTGCTGTCTGTGGAAAATGTCAAACCAGATAATTTAGCCCTGCCTGCATGGCAGTTCATCATGAAGGAATTATACGAGCAGTAAAAGGCTTCATCAAGCTCCTGTGTACATTCCCTTGAACAAGCCTCTTTTCCACAAACATACACAGATAGTTCCTGTGCTGGCCCCAAACAGGTGGTTACCAATTTATAAATGACTCCTCTTCTCCCTATCCATTCCCATCTTGACTGGTCTGTTAGGCCTTTGTTGTCTTGAAAGCCCTCTGGTTCACAGTCCCATAATCCACACAGTGGAATGTCATGAATGTCAACAGAATTCGGCGGTAGTGAAGACTCAGGTATAGTTTTATAGACAAAAGTAGACTTTTGTCAACAAAACCCTGTAGTCTAGACCAGTGGTCCCCAATCTTTAGAGGCTGCCGGGCGCCAGGGGGTGTGGCTGTTCGCCTGCCGGGCGCCAGAGGGTGGTGACACATGCACGCCCGGGGGCAGCCCCCCTCCATAGCCGCGTGCTCGGGGGTGGGACCCCCCCATAGCCACGCTCCCGTGGCCGGTGCTCCTCCCAAGCGCCGCGTGCCGGCGCCCCCTCCAAATGCTGTGCGCCCGGGGCCGGCGCCCCCCCCCCCAAGTGCCGCACGCCCGGAGCCGGCACTCCCCCCCCAAGCACCGCACGCCCAGTTCGTGAGCGGCAAATTCGCGGTGCTCCCGGGGCCAGTACTTACCATGCGCCTGGGCCGGCTCTGGCACCATGCATGCACCACGTGCCCAGGGCCAGGCCAGCCCCGAGCACTTGGCGGGCACTGTGTTGGGGACCACTGGTCTAGACACACCATCAGAGAGAGCCAGATGCTCATTTGGGTTACACTGAATTTAACTGATTTCTAAAGCTGTGCCCCTTTGCACCAGCTGAGGATATGATCTTGATTCTATACATTTTCAAACTTGACTTGGGATTTTGGGTGTCCAGCTAGAAACAACTTAAAGGGGCTTCTTTTTCATAGGGAGGTACAGTTGCCAATTTTCTAATCACACAAAAACAGAACAACTTTTGCCCTACCTTTTTGCAAGGCCCTACTCTTGCTCTGCCCCTTCTCCGAGGCTCTGCCCCTCCATTCACTCCAATCCCCTACCACCATTTCTAGATTTCCCCCCACCCTAATGCCCCATTCACTGGGTTAGGGCAGGGATTGGGAATGCACCAAGGGGGTGAGGGTTCCAGCTGGGGTACAAGCTATGGGGTGGAATGAGGGATGAAGGGTTGGAACGTGGGGTTTTGCAGAGTCTGGGTGAGGCCAGAAATGGGGGAGCTGGGGTGCACAAGGAGGCTCTAGGGATGGGGTAAAGGGTTGGAGTGTTGGAGGGGGGATGAGGGCTGCAGTGAGACATACAGGCTCTGGGTGCCTCTAGGCTGAGGCAGAGGGTTGGAATGTGGAATTGTGCAAGGGGCAGACTCTGGGAGGGAGGGGACTCTGGTCTGGGCAGGGATTTGGGATACAGGAGTGTATTCCAAGAGCAGGGTCCTGGTGGCACTTACCATGGCTTCCAGAAGCAGCCAACAGGTCCCCAATGTGAAAGCAGGCTCTTTGCTGGCCAGGCCTCTCGCGCGTATTGCCATCCAAGCAAAAGGTCAACTTCCCCTTGATGAAAACCCTTACACTATTTAACTTAAAGATCAGCGACAAACAGGAACCAAAACCAGACCCAAAAAGTTCGTGCTGGTTGTGCTGACTGTGCCATGCCCAATAAGGCAGAAAAGGAAAAACAGGAAACCATCTCACCCCCTTACTCCTGTCACTTAACAGACAGGGTCTGCTAGCCTATCCCAAAAAGCGCGCAAAAGCTTTCTCTATAAAACAGCTTCCCCTCCTGCATCAAATTGAGGAATCCTGAATAAACACTGGATGGCGGAATATGAGCCAGGTCCGAGGACTGATCACCCGAGGGCCACCTCCCGCTCACCGAACCAAACGAGTTCCTTTAGAGCGTAACATATACCAAACATAACGAATACCAAATATGTTGTTGTTGTAGTTTGTGTCTGTTAAATGTAAGTATTTTTATCTGAAATTGTTTAGAGGTATTGTTAAGTAGTAGTGTTAAGAGTTTTAGATAAATGATTAGTCTTATAAGTAAGACTGATGTAAATGTAACTGTTAATAATCCCTAGTCCCTTGTTAACAACTATTGGGATTTAGAGAAACCTCAAAGAATTTTCTTCACTGTATTGCATTTTGCTTATTGGACATTCTAATACTTATTTGGTGCCTACGTATGTAAGAAATTGATAAAATAATAATTTATATGTAGAAGCCCTTTAATAAAAGTTTAAAAGATATTTAGTAATAGTTTGCCTGTTTCTGTGCCTCCCTGGGACTAGCCACATTTCCAAACCTTTTACTTTAAACCACACCCAAGACCTGTACATGTAGGGCAACTCCATGTGCTGCACTCTGCCTGTAGGAGCCCCCCTGCACAACCATTGGTTGTGGTTCTCAGCCAATAGGAGCTGTGGAGACAACGCTAGAGGTGGGGCAACACATGGAGCCTTCCTGTGCCTATGGGCTACGGGACCTTATGGGCACTTCCAGGAGTCATGTGGATACAGGACACTTAGGGAGCCTGCCTTAGCCATAGGTCCCTATTATGCTGCCAATCAGAGCAGCCAGGGTCCATTTTTGACCGGCATTCCAGTAACAAAAACCAGATGCTTGACAACCTTAGAGGGAGGAGTAGTTTCTGTAAAATCAGCCCCCCTCCCCCCCGATCTCCTCTTAAGAGGTGAAATCCCGATCCTATTCCAGCCTATGTGACTTTGGCCACGGACTTTGTTACGGCTGAGTTTTCATGCAAAGTATCTCAGATTGGTCACTCATTTAATCAGTCATAACTACCTGGCTTGCTAAATTGAAGTGGACAAAAGTATCAAAATAAGAAAAGGGGCAGGTCATAACAAGAGAAGATTTTGCATGTCCAACAGGTTCACGCAACCCACAAGAAAAGCTCTTAACTGCTCATTAGGTCCCCTCTGGACCCAGGCTGATTGCATATAGTTCTAAAAATTAAATGTGACATTTAAATTATGAAAGTGTATGAAGATAAAATGCAAAATGTGAAGAGCTTTAATTGGGAAATCAAAACTGAGATGGCATCTATATTCTCTCTCATTCAAAAATGTCACTTTTCTAATTTGCCACTATAAATTGTATTATTATATGTAAATAATCTCATTAACCCCTATGCTCCATCTTTTTATCCCCTATTACAAAGAAAAGCAGAATGGCAGGGGGGGAAAACCCACACTAGGGTATAATAGTATGAGGTGAAGCATGATATTCTAATGAGCCAAGAATCTTAAGTGACACATTATTATTGGAGTTGAATAAGGATAACAAATGAATGTCCAATATAAAACCACTCTAAAAATAAAGAACACCACCACAATACTACTATAGAAACCTTCCCAGTCAATCTTTGTTTTAAGGCTTTCCATTGTTGTAACTGGTATGGGAAGGAATCCATGTATTTTGTGTGCGCCAGCACATTTGGATATCGGGTGATGGGTGGAATTTCTTCTGTGCGGAAAAGACTTACATTTTGTGGTAGCTACTGTGTTATTTTACTTTCAATTATTATATTTTTAAGAAAAAGTATTCTGAATCCAATGAAGACATTGTTAACTCCGTGATCATTCTCTTTCTTTCCAAGTCAGATGCAATTCTGGAGAAGTAATAAGGAAATTGACAAAGAAATTCTCTTTTAAAAAATAAATGATCTGTGATAGGAGCCAAGTAATAAGAATTCTGTTCAATTCCTAGAAACCATTTTGGTTCCTTATGGCATGATTAACCCTCTTCACTTCCCCTTACACACTATGGTTTATAGTTGTAACAAAGTGTTTGTCAAAACTGACATTTTTTCATATTGGTTACCAATTTAAAACAAAAAACGTAATTTTTCTTAGCGGTAAAGATTTAGCAGCATATATGTTCAACAAGCAGGGTTGCCAGATGGTTTCAACAAAAATACCGGACACACTTCACATTACATCACAATCTACATTACATCTTATTTAGAAAATACCAGACATTTATATTTTCTCAATTTGTTTCCTGAACAGAAAGCTCAAATACTGGATGTCCAGTTCAAAATCACACACCTGGAAACCCTATCAACGAGCACATTTACCTGGTGTTGCTTGAGTCCTTAAGAAGGATTCAGGGCAGGGGGCTGCGGGTGTAGGGGTGCATGAGTCAGTGTTGGGGTGAGAAGGGCCTCTGGGCAAGAGGCTCTGTTTGTGTGCGTGCGCGCATGTGCACATGAGCTGCTTCCCCTTCCAGTCCCGAGCAAGAGCAAAGTGCACAGCTCATTCATCCCCTGTGCTCCTGGACCGGAGTGCAGAATGCAGTAAACTGTGCACTTTTCCCTTGCTCCCTGGAGAAGGGAAACAGCCAGAAACATCCCTGTATGAATCTAAGCGTGGCGCTTCAGCCCACCCCCAAACTCCTCTGCCCTCCCAAAAGGGTGCTTGACAGGTAGGAGGCTCAGGGCTGGGGCAGTCCTGGATGGTCTTGTGGCCACTTATCCAGCCAGCCCTTTTCACTTGCCTGATGATTCTGTCTCTTTTCTGAATGCTTTTAGGAGATGCAATCCCATTCCAAGCACACCACATTTTTCTGACCCAACCAAACCCTTATGTTGCCTAATGTTATGATAACAGGAAGCTGTCTACCGAATTTGGTGGTCCTATCTCTGACCGTTTAAGATAAGTTCTTGAACAAACCGACAGGCAAACTCTCTCAAATAGATAGTTGATAAGAAATCGCTAGACTCTTTCCAGGGGAGTAAGCTTGTTTTTGAACAACAAGGGAATCATTGCCTTGAAATAACCTCTAATGATGTACTCATTTTGCAGAGTCCACTTTTGGTTTAGAAAGGCTTTCATTTACATAAGAATAACAATCACTCCTGGAACATAAATTCATTGAGGACTCTGCCATATATATATATATAAAAGAGAGAGACAGACAGACCAACAGACAGAGAGAATTAGAGCGAGAGAGAGGACATGCCATCTACTGGGTACTTATGTGACATTATTCAGGATACCTGAGCATTTTAGGGATATAAACCAATTAATCGCTAAGCACAGCTGTAAGCACAACGCTTACCAGTATGCTTACTGGTTAACCAGTCCTTGCCAGTTAATTGCTGGTGACAAGCCACACTAACTGGAGCAGTCCCGGCTGCAATGAAGCCGAGCAGCAGTATCCCAGTCATGGCAGAACCCCATGGCTGTGGCAGAGCATTTCATAACTTTATCCTCACAACTGCCCTGTGAACTACTATCTCCCTTTTCCTGATGGCGAACGAAGGCACAGAGAAGATTAACTGACTTGCCTGAGGTCACACAGGAAAAAACGTTTTGTACCCCGGGGAGCAGAGTGGATTGTTAAGAGTTATTATTTAAAACCAACCATTCAGTTGTACTATCGATATGTGCATACGCCTCTGTTAAGTAACAGTCTGATTCCATTGCACTTGTACACAGACCCGCTGAAAGAGAAGGGGGCCCAAAGAGGGCAGTTGGCCCAAGGCCCACTGATTAAAAGGAGCAGAAGTGATAACTGGAGCCCATAACCTTTAAATCACTTCCAGACAGTGTTCTGAGTGGTTTGGTCTACTAGTTGCTTACATCCCTACTTAAGTCCACAGAGAAGGGAAATGTTTCTTGTATTCAAGACACCAGGCTGAGACTTGGGAGAGCTGGGTTTGAGTCCTGGGTCTGTTAGAGGTATCCAGGGTGACCTTGTGCAAGTTTTTGAATTCTCTGGCTACATCTAGACTGGCATGATTTTCCGCAAATGCTTTTAACGGAAAATTAAAACCAGGCTTCTAGATCACTCGTTTATTATTGATGTTATGGTAGCGCATAGGAGCCCCAACCATGGACCAGGAACCCATTGTGTAAGGTGCTGTATAAATACTGAATAAGAAAAGTACCCTGACCCAAGGAGCTTACAGTCTTGATTTAAGAAAAAAATAAGTGAAGCCTGGCAGACAGAAGGGGAGAGCAAAAGGAAACAGTGTGACAGTATTAGTAAGTGAGATAGGCTGTGCTCTCCAAACACTACATGGCATTTATGAAATCAACATTTCTACAGCACATGTTGGATATTAAGGCTAGAAATATTTAGGTAAAAGTAAAACTGGTAAACCATTGGGGGTTTTTAATTCCGAGAAAAAAATTATCAATGATAAAATTCTTCCCCCATCTCACGTGTACAAAAAAATCTCTAAAAGCCTTTCAAATGTATTTTATTTCCCCTCCCTCCAAAAGTTAATTTCTATGTGAAACATTGATTACAGCATGATGTGTATCACTACCTCCCTAACAGTGAGGAAGTCATGGGGATTTTGAGATCAATCTTGAGCTCCTAACTCCAGAATTCCCTTCCATTGAAGCTAAAGTAAACGTTAGCAAAGTTTGCCTAAACAAAGGACAGTTCAGCTGTTAGTGACCAGCAAAGACTTGCAAGTTAGGTCTTCCAAACATTCTAGTCCCTCACAATTCATTGTAGAGGTTGAAACTCTCTAGTTTAGCACCCTTTGGACCTGACCAGTGCTGAACCAGAGAATTTGCCAGTCCAGAGGAGGTCAGTATTGTTTAGCAGCATTGCCAACTCTTCCATGCTCACTGGGTTCTTAGAACAAAATACAGGACTATGTAGCACTTTAAAGACTAACAAGATGGTTTATTAGATGATGAGCTTTCGTGGGCCAGACCCACTTCCTCAGATCAAATAGTGGAAGAAAATAGTCACAGCCATATATACCAAAGGATACAATTTTAAAAAAAGTGAACACATATGAAAAGGACAAATCACATTTCAGAACAGAAGGAGGATGCGGGGGGGGAGGGAAGGAAGGTGAATACCTGTGAGTTAATGATATTAGAGGTGGGGAAGGGTAGCTGTCTGTGAGTTAATAGCGTTAAAGGTGATAATTAGGGAAGCTATCTTTGTAATGGGTAAGATAGCTGGAGTCTTTGTTCAGGCCTCCGCAGAGAGTGTCGAATTTTAGCATGAATGCCAGTTCAGAGGATTCTCTTTCAAGTGCAGATTTGAATGTCTTCTGAAGTAGGATGCAGGTGAGTAGGTCATTGAGACAGTGGTTCTTAGAAGATATTTAAGGGTAAATTAGAGTAAAAAACAGCAAAGAACATCGAGAACCAGGACTGGTGACTGTAAACAAACTTTATAGGACCATGGAAAATTAGGCCACACCTATGATAAGTGGCTAATTGAAATCATGCTGGACCTTAGATGTTGCCAGATTAGAGATTCAATCTGTAAATGACTACAGGTTGCACTTCTCAAATCCAGGACCGGCATGACCACAGATGTTCCTGGATCAGAGAGCTCTGGGGCAGGAGGGCCAGCATAGCCCCGTGAGTCTGCTAGCAGTAGGGCTACAGCAGGATGGAGCACAAGTGAGACTGTCTGCCATTAGGCAGTGGGGCTGGGACAACAGCCCAAGATGGGAAGCCTGGCCAGGCCATGTCATCCTGGGAGGTGGTGAGGCTGTAGCACTGATTGGCAGCATGATTGGGACTGCCTACCACCTTGTAGCAGGGCCGGGGTTGTGGACACAGCAGCCCAAGAGGGGAAGCCAGCCATGGAAAGCCAGTAGAATCAGACCAGCCACATGCCTCTTGGCAGTGGGATTGGAGTTGCAGCAGCCTGATTGGGCAATGTGCCATTTGGCAGTGGGGCTAGGGCTACCCAACTAGCCGGCAGCGGACCTGGGGCTGGTGTCAGAGGATCTCCCATTGTCTGGCAAATCCCCTCATCTGGGATCAGTCAGGTCCTGAGTGTGCCGCAGAGGTCCATCCTGTACCTACGCTTCTGATTCTGGAAGCTGACCGATGCGGACAGACCCACGTTGTCACACACTGGCCCATTAACTTCACTGGAGTTCTGAATGGGGGTCAGAGTCTGCCCTTAGCAATTAGGCTTAAATGTAATAATTTGATTTAGTGATTTTTGTAATGAATAAATTACAGATAACTCCAGGAGGATATTTCAGTATGGTTTCAAATTAGCAAAGGTATAAGTGTCTTTAATACAGTAGCAAAACGGATGCAGGAAGATATTTAGCATGATTCCACACTTACTTGCCTAATTAGTAGTTTGTAGCTTTAACAATGAAGGACAGTGAATGTAATGTGTTCCTTTCAAAATATAAATTGTTTTTATTGATTTAAAATGTTGCCAGCCTACTGAGTCTCAATTTGCAAAAAATAGTTAATTTCCTTCAACACAAGTTTTATGCCCACATTGATTGCTGATATTTTTGTTATGTGTGATTGGGATGCATATGTGGATTCTAAATCCCAGATTTTTAATAACACTTGTCCACAGAGTTCCGTTTGCAAGCTTGAATGGAGGATCTCTGCCATTCTAAGAGATACATTATATATTGAAATAAGCTCAGAGAAAACATGGATCCTTTATCTTCTGTGTACCCAATGTTAAACACAATTGCTATAAGATAGAATTTGCAGATGTGTCTATTGGAAGTATATTCCTGAACATCTATGTCATTTTTGAAAAAAAATATGACTTAGGCTCTTTTGAAAATTCTACATTATTATTATTGTTATTATTAACAAGAAGTTTCAGACGGGTAGCCAAGTTAGTCTGAAACAGGAAAAATTTAACAACAAATAGTCTGGTAGCACTTTAAAGACTAACATAACGTGTAGATGGTATCATGAGCTTTCGTAGGCACAGCCCATTTCTTCAAATCTGAAGTGGGCTGTGCCCACGAAAGCTCATGATACCATCTACACATTTTGTTAGTCTTTAAAATGCTACCAGACTATTTGTTGTTTTTAAAACAACAATGAAGCATTGAAATGACCTGTTCTCCCAGCTGTAAAAGTGGTCAATGGAAGCAACTGCTACTGACCTGCCCCCTGTATATGGGCAATAGTAAGATTTGATTTTTACCAGCAGATGTCGGTAAACATCAAGTTCATTCTACAGACACAAATTACAATATTTCCATCAATAAAGATAAACAATACGTATAGAAAACTAAGAAAAATGCTGCTTCAGAACATAAGAGATTGATTTATGCATACTTATTTTTGTGTGTTTTGAAATATGATGTTGACAATTTGTGTGTTTTAAGGATGGTAAAGCTTTTACTTTTAGCAGCTCAATGCTTTAATATTTTTCTGACCTGCCTAGAATTCCCCATGACTTTGCAATTTAAAAAAAAAATTCTTGAAACTATTCGTATTGTCCATCAAAAGTACATTAAAAAAATTGAGCTATGCCAAGCCTGGCTACATGATTTTTTAACCCTGAGTCAGGTCACATGACAGAGGCTAAACAATAAAAAGTCACATTTTACTCCTCTGTATCATGTATTCATTCACAAACCATATGTCATCCCTTTTCCCAAATGGTAATCAGAAGACCAAATGTAGCTCCTGGTCAGCCCATGGACTGATCTGCAATAAAACCAACCATGTTATGGCTTACTGGCTTGCACCCTAAGCCAGTCAATAACCAGTGCTTGTAAAGGAGGCTACCGTGGTTCTAGGACAACTCCTCATACTCTCCACTGTTGGGTTTAACTATCCTGAATCAATTTCTCCCTCATCCAAGTATGGGAGAAGGCCACCTCTTCCCGCTTAAATTTACAGCAGCTGAGGATCTAGCTCATCGTTTTTTCATTATCGCTGTAAAGCCAGAGCTGTCTTCTAAAACTTTTTAAGTTTTTAAACTTTCCTTCCTAGTGAAACAAATATGTGAATGAGGGGAGAAAACGGATGAAAGAATATGTTCATTCCTGTGATAAAGATTCACAATAAGATGAAAACTGTACAATGTTACCCTATTTGAATGACAGATTTAGGCTGTAATCTCATAGTCCTTCTTGAATGTCAAACTCTATAGCACAATTATTCATCTGGGGAATTTAATAGTGAAGAATGAAAACCCTGTGAGAATATATTTATATATGGCACATATCCCTAGAACAAGAGTTGAAAGAGAAAACAGAATTGGATATTGTGACAGAGTGGTCCATCATTTGATATACCATACCATCACTCAAGCCTACTCCTTTTTCAAATTTCCAGTGGTGGTTCCCCTCACAAATTATGGCTGCTTGAATCTGGTGTTTATATCCTTTCCATCAAACATTGAGCTAGTCCAGTGCATGCTTGTTGGGACATGAACGTTGACAAGCCACATTTTCTAAAGCACCATCTGAATCCACAGTATTCCACCTAGAATCTCTCCCTCCCCTGAAAGTTATCCTGGTCTTTTCAATCCCCAAATAATGCATTAACTAGCTGAGATGAGAAAATATAACTGATTGGAAATAAACTCTCTTTTATGGCTTATCCACTGCTAATGAGTTAAACAAAACAAAACCAAAAACTCCCCTGCAGTCTTAAACAGTGGGTCTGATTCTGGAGGAGCACTTTGAGACCAGGGGAGGTTGTACACTTTGCCTGGCTCCATCCATTTATTCTGTTTGCAGTCAGCTTCTATTTTTATTTGAAGATTGATTGTGACCTGGCCAGTTCAGCCACGGAAAGGGGAAATCCCCTGTGCTCCTTTTGCCTTTATTCTTCTATGCCACCTCTCTGGAGCATAGGTAGAAATAGGTAGGGATAAATCAGGCATTGCACAATTGCTACTTCCCTTTCACCTCACCCTCTTAGAAGCTGAGCAGGAAGGCCCTGATCCTCAAAAGATTCCCCTAAGATGACTAATTCTCAATGGGAAGTGACGGGGGGAGGGTAAAGCCAAAGCTGATTGGATGTGGGACTGGGAGGACAAAGAGAGAGAGAGAGAATTTTCTACTAGGTGAAAGGGAGCCTCTCTGATGAACAATTTCACCCCAACTATGCACAATTAATTTTACTCCATGCAGAGTGCTTGCATTCTGCTCCCCACCTCCTATTCAGCTTTCCTTTCCTTTTTAAAATGTGGAGAACCATAATTTTAATCCTGTTCTTCAATAGCTCAGTCTTGAGTTTGTGCTGAGAACACTCTGACATATATGTGGCTGCATTTCCCATTACATAGTTACCAAATGAGTAACTGCTGCCTGGAGACCTATTGTACTAAAAGTTCTGTTTATTTCATTTTCTGACATCTATTTTTGGCTTTTTTGTTGTTGTTGCCATTTTGTTTCTTTTTTATAGAAGCATATTTGTTATTCTATTGAACCACTGGGCACTCTTTTTGTCATTCATTCCCTATGGAAGACATAATTCTTGATGCAGCTGGGTTTTCATGTGTAATTTACACATTCACGCATTTTAGTAATTGGAAAAGCTTTATAAATTGTAGGCTTCTCAGCCTTGGACTACACTTTGCAGTGTGGTGACATGAAGTGTAACCGTGCCATATAACATTACACAAAACAACAACAAATGTAAGATGTCTCAAACTGTATTGATACAACATATTTGTCTACCAGTACAATATCCGTAAGCCTGGTGCTCTGCTTTTTGTACTGAGTCCTGATGGAATATAGGCTCCAAGTGAAACACTTTATTTTGACAATTTTGTTATCTTCCCTAATAAATTAGCCCCTCTAACTCTGACCTTCCACTTCCCTGTGGAGATTCCAAAATATAAAATCCCCAAATGAGCAGTAGTCAGTTTTTCCAAACCTGGTGCCTAAAGTTAGCCTTTTTATCCAAATGTACACACCTAACTAGAAGTGAACTTTTTTTCATATAGGATGAACACTGATTTCCCACTGAAATCAATGGGAAAAGTAGGAACTCAGTTAATATGAGTTATTTTTTATTTCGAAGCCCACAGATCAATTTCATCAAGCAGGCAAGATGTTATTGTTACATATCAGGCACATCTGCGCAAACCAGACTACTACAGGTTAATGTGAATCAGAAACCACTCACAAATTTTAGATAAGCCCTTCATTATCTGATGAAATTTTCATTCTCTGCACTCTTCATTCTCTCATGTCACAGTAGTTGAACTAAATGCTGATCTGTTAACACTATGCTGGAAGAAACACCATTGATTTGACTGGATTTGGCCTGACTTCAGTGCTGTAATTTGCGCAACTCAATATTTTAAAAAATGCTTGTGCCAAAAACAACAAAAAGAAAACCTGCTGTGAGTTATGTCCCCATCAGCATGGTTGGTTGAGTGCTCTCAAGTGACTTTGGTTTGAGAAACCCACTTATGTGTGTGACAATAAACAGAATATATGTGCATGAGAACATATGGTCCCTTTTAGAACTCTTCCCAGAATACAAAATGCATCTATCCTTTGTTTCATGTTCAAAATGTCATTTGGTTTACTTACTAATTCTTGATGTACATCCAACCTACTTTCACCCATTTTGCATTATGAACAACAAAGCATGCAACTAAGATATCTACTTCATTTTTTATTATTGACTTCAACATGTAAAATCTTCATAAAACATACATTGTTGAAAGAATCACTATAGTCTCACAAGAATGTGATGTATGGAATTCTGTTTACTAAAATGCCACTCACATACCATCATCCATCTTCATAAAGCTTATTTTTGCATTTATATAGCTTACACATCTAAATAATGAGGTGTAACAACTGGAAGAAGGCAACCAGGTGTACAAGTATTTTGTTATGAACTAAAATACAGATGGATGAAATCCCAAATCCAACAAGTTAATGGCAAAAGTCCATTGATTTCAGAGGGTCCAAGATTTCACCAGCCACAAATGTGCACATTATTAAACCACATCACACAGAAAAGTATAGATGTCTAATGTATTTTCAACCCCTACCTGATTCATATCCCTAGTAGGCTGTCTGAAGATTGGTAGACATTCAAGATTCCCTGTTTCTTAAATGGCTCCTGCTCTTTTCTGAAGGATTTCCTCAGCTGAAAAGTGAAATAGCTCCAGACAACAAGGAATTTTCAAACAGGGTACATCTACACCACACACTTATTTCAGAAAAAAACTATTTTGAAATTTATATTTTGAAATAACTTTTTTCAAAATAGCGCATCTACACAGAAAATGCCCATCAAAAAAGCACTAAATTATTTCAAAATAGAGCATCCATTGGATGCTGAATGGCATTTATGGCCATCCAAATGTAATTCAGGCAGGGCATCAGGGCAGGAGTCACTTCCCATAGCATTAGTCCTCATAAAATGAGGGTAACAGATTTTGGAATAAGGCTTGCTGTGTAGATACTCACTTTGTTATTTCAAAAATAATGCTGCTGGGTAGACATGCCCACAGATCTTTCCAGGAAATTTGAAAGGTTCGCATTAGACAGGGGTGAATAGTGGAAAAGAATCCTTCAATATTCCATTGAGTTTTTTTATTTCCTCAATACTTTTGCTTCTGCCAGGCTTCCGGGGCTTATTCACCAAATATTTGAGCATCGGAGTTTGCCTGGCCAGATGTTTGCAGAAATATACTTCAGTGTTTTGTGGAAAAATACTCAAATCAGTAGCGTTGATATGGTTAAATCATTGTGTGATCACCCTCCACCTTTGTGGATAACAAGAGGGTAGGGCTGCCCTAGCATAAAAGGCTTTACAAGTCAGAGGAGAAATGACCAGGGAGAGCTAACAACCAGGGGAGTCAGTAAGAGAGAGACCTAATAAAAGAGATGAGAGGACTTACCCCCTGAGGCGAAGGAGGAGAAGTAATGTACCCTCAAGGCTAGGGGGTCTCCAGCCTTTGTTCCCAGGAGGAAAATAGAGTAGTAGTGGTTGGAGATTCTTCTGAGAGGAACAGAGGTATGCTTCCTGCCATGGGCCCATATCTGAGATGTTATGGAAGTATTGTCGAAGTTCATCTGGCCCTCTGGCTACTATCCCATGCTACTCATCCACGTGGCACTAATGATACTGCAAGGTATCATCCCAAGAAGATCAGGAGTGACTACAGGATTCTGGGAGTATGGTGAGGGAGTTTGGAATGCAGCTGGTATTCTCTCCAGGTCCAGGGTAGGGGCCCAAGCAAAGACAGATGCATCCTGTAGGTGAATGCCTGGCTGCAAAGATGGTGTCACCGGGGGGCTCTGGGTTCCTTGACCATGGTGTGCTGTTCCAGAAAGAAAGATGGAAGCAGCAATGGAGTCCACCAATCAAGGAAGAAGACAAAATTATTTGGACAGAGTTTAGCTAACCTAGTGAGGAGTTCTTTAAACTAGGTTTGATGGGGACAAGTGACCCAAGGCCACAGATAAGTCAAACACATGGAGACCTGAGAGACAGTTCTGAAACTGGGAAGAGCATGGCCTGTAACAGAAATAAAGAAGAAATAAGACAGAACCGGTTGGGAAAAGCAAATCAGAATTTTAATTGCCTGCATACTAATGTGAGAAGTATGGGGAATAAGCAAGAAGAACTTGAAA
Organism: Pelodiscus sinensis; assembly: GCF_052426305.1. NCBI lineage: Eukaryota > Metazoa > Chordata > Testudines > Trionychidae > Pelodiscus > Pelodiscus sinensis. Next base: position 15,801,870 of record NC_143058.1, on the reverse strand, counting down.
TGCTAGTAAATAAACATGCCATGAGTGCAGAGGACTAGACTTGATGACCTCTAGAGGTTCCTTCCAGTTCTGTGATAGTATGATACATACAAATAATTACAGCTATGCAGTGCAGCTTGAATTCTAAATGGTCATAATCAATTCCTAACATAAGTAATTAAAAAATACAATAAATCTATACTTTCAAATGACAATATATTGTCAAAAATTACCATGTACTCATAATGAAAAAAATGAGGCTAAATTAATCAAATAAACCATGGATGTTCACAAGTTTCTCAACTCAAGTTCTCACCCCTGTGTGAGTTCTTCATTTTGCTAGTTGATCTGAATTATTTTGCAGAAATGACACATGTAATGTAAAAAGAACTACCAAGACAGCTTTATTTCTGTGAAATGATGTTGTTTACAAAGCTCAGGACAAAGAATGTGAGAGACCAAGATAAAGAATGGTCAGTCAAATGAATCTAGCAAAGGTATGAGCTCTCAAAAGAAATCAAATGAATCCAGAGCCTCGTCCCCTTCATAGCATGTTTCAAAATGGTATTCCTATCATAACTTGACTGAATGTATATAGCTCAGCCAAACCTCCAGTAAAGAAGGAAAGGAGAAGAGCAGAAGAATGAGCGAAGTCTGTTGGCAACTGCTCTTCAAATCTAATTTAAAAACTATGGCAATGGATACTAGAGAGGATCTTTTTTTATATACTTATATAAAGACTTCAGTCCTTTTGAAGTTTGTCAGTAAGTATAAGGTGGGGGAGGTGAAGGAAGTGGGGAGAGAGATAGTTTTGCACTATATACTACACGCCATTTAGCATCACACACAAAATACACTGAATAATAAGGTTATGGTTTTAGCAATAACAATATACAACCTCCACTCTTCTTAGTTAGTTTGTTGTACCACTTAGTTAAAAAAAAAAACCTCTCATTATTATGGGCTTAACCTTGCCCTGAGTTGTGCAGAAGTAAAGTACTAGGGTAGGAGTTTATTAGGATGGAAAGAGAAGACATAGGTCAGAGGAGCATCCCTGCACCCTCCATGGCAGAACATCTACCCCAAAAGATCTAGGAAGGAGAAATGGCTTCTGAGTCAGATGCTATACTATATGTTGTAGGGAATCATCGGATACCTAGAGTCCCTCTACTCTTGGGCAACTTCTATAGCACAGTTAGCAACATGGGGATTTCTAGGAAAGTCCAATGCACCTTTTTAAAAAACTCTTTTTAAAAAGTGAAGGTAACAAGCATGCTTGAAATTCTGGTTCTGTGAAGACATTTTGCACATGCAAATATATTTAATTTTACTGTACCTTTAAAAATAAATTGCTGAACTCATTCTTTTTTTCAAATTATGATGTTAAAAGAGTAGACTTCTGCCAAACAAATTCATTTAATGTCAATTTCAAGCTTTGTGTGTTTTGTTTAAAATAAAATTAAAGGAAATTTCAAAATGAAAATTAATTTTGAATCAAGACATCTTTTTGAAAGTATCAAAATAAATGTTTTGGTTTTGGTATTGTTTTCATTTTTAGGTTTTTTACCCCTGCCAAAATCTCCATGAAGTCACAAAGGGCATAGCTACACAGAAGGGCTAAAGCCAACATAAGGAATGCAACCTGAGCTATGTCAATTGCATAGCTTAAATCGAAATAGCTTATTTTGGCTTTTGGTGCTGTCTACACAGCAGGAAGTCTGAGAAAGAGCACTCTTCCCCTGACTTCCCTTACTCCTCGTACAATGAGGATTATAAGAGTCAGATGTAGAAATCCTCCAGCTTGACTTTATTTTGATACAGGCAGTCCCCGGGTTACGTACAAGATAGGGACTGTAGGATTGTTCTTAAGTTGAATTTGTATGTAAGTCGGAACTGGTACATATTGTAGGGGAAACTCTAGCCAAACATTTTTTTTAGTTTTGGATAGCATAGGGAAAGGTTAACTCCCCTCTAATGTTTGTTTTGCTGTCTGTTCCCCTGTTCAGAAGATTTCACATCTATTTCTGTCCCTGTGACAAACTCAGGACTAAAGGAGTAACTCATCAAATACCAAACAGCTCTGCACCATGCTTTGAGCTAATAGCTTTATTTCCACACACCACCCAGGGTTCTAGGAGGAGGGTCCTTTTTTTGCTAACACAATGAGGCCAGCACTTTGTTTGTTTTGGTGGAGTCTTTGTTTGCCCAGGGAGCCCAACACATATAGGGGGAGGAGGGGCGGAGAGGCTGCTTTTGTCTGCTGTTCGGCAGCCTGTTGCTCAGGGGAGGGGGCAGCCTGTTGCTGGCAGGGAGGGGAGGGGGAGGCGTGCAGGATGCGAGGCCGCCGCGGGGGGGGGGGCAGCGGGCGTGGGGAGGCACTTTTCCTCAGCCCGGCAGCTCTGCGGGATCCCTGTCCCTGTGGCCAGCTGCTGCAGGCAGAGGCCAGTTGGAGCCGGCCGAAGAGGAGGAGGAGGTGGATTCTAGGACCCAGGTGAGCGAGCCCCGGGGATGCTGCTGTGCTCCAGGAGCCCGGCATGTATAGAGGGGAGGAGGGGCAGAGAGGCTGCTTTTGTCTGCTGTTCGGCAGCCTGTTGCTCAGGGGAGGGGGCAGCGGGTGTGGGGAGGCACTTTTCCTCTGCCCGGCAGCTCTGCGGGGCTCCAGTCAGAGCCGGCCCGAGGAGGAGGAGGATCCTAGGACCCAGGTGAGCGAGCTCCGGGAATGCTGCTGCGCATGTGCGGGAGTTGCCTCACCCCGTTCGTATCTAGGGATCCGACGTAAGTCGGATCCACGTAAGTCGGGGACTGCCTGTATTATGTAAAAATAACTGTTTGTAGTAAAGATGCAGACTATGTTATTTCGGAACAACTGACATTATTCTGAAGTAACAGTGCTGTGTAGATGTACTCAAAATGTTTCTCTGTCACTGATTAGGTTGAAAAAAAAATTCACCCAGCAATAATTTTTCAGCATTTCCACAGCTAAGTCTTAGGTCCTTAATGTGAGACCAGTAGAATGATCATAGCTTTGTGTCCTTGAGAAGACAAAGTCAATGGGGATACTCATGTGAGCACATGTTCACCCACATTAATAAGGGCTTCATATTAATAAGAACACCACAAACGCCTGCACTGTGATCAGGATTCGTGACCTTTGATTCTAAAACCTCAAGCTTCTGTCTATTGTGCTAAAGAAGCTCTTTAATTAGTTCAGCAGCTAACAGAACTAGTCTAATGAGTAGATCTGAGCTATTCCAGCAGGTAGGAAGCAGTGAGGGATATATACAAATGAGCTCCTCAGCCTGCCTCCCACTATTCCCTACCTGCAGCCATTTCAATACACCTTCATTTTGTGCTACACAAAGTGTGATACAGAGTGTCTGCCTCTATGGACGAAAGAAAACAAAAGCTATCCACAATATAAACCATCTTCCTAAACTATGTGGCTCAGGAAGATGAAGTCTGATTAAAAGGAGATTAAATAGGCTTAGCTTGACATATTGAAACAACTGTGTGGGATCCCTAATCTTGTTATCAGCAACATACAAAATTGTCATATCTAACCAGAACTGCTTTTTCTGTCTCTGGTATATGATAAATATTGTTCTACAAAGGGGGAATCTGAAGGTTACAGAATCCTTAGCTACATGAGTTCCCTATTTATGACCATTGTCCTCTCTAGGAGGTGGATTCTACGTATTTTTTTAAAATTTTGATTCTCCCTAGTTGAAGAAATACATGAGGAAAAAAAAGTAATTAATAGCAACATTTCAGGATTTATTCACAGCTATTTCAATTTCTACTCTATCTGCTGAAAAATACTTCAGTAACTTTAGCACAATAAAACAGTTCGAACGGGAGCTGTGAGTGCAATGCTAAAATGTCTGGCTAATGCTCATTCACAGGAAGCCAATATCTTGGCAGTGACTATAGTCTGAATGTTCATACAAAATGATATCACCTCAGCACATCTATGTGGCATTATTATTAATGACACTTTCTGAATTAAAGAATGCAGTAAGCATTTTATTGAGATTTTGACTTGCTTGTGAAACCAGACTGAATAATTATATTATTATATTGGCATCTGCCTTTACCAATCAATGTTAAAAATAACCTAGTTACCAAGAAGGCAAAGGAATGCAATGAAGTTCATATACATTAATTGATGCTTACAGCAATTTTTGTTATTCTTCACTCTGACCTGTCATACCTTATTTATAGTTTAATGCTGAATGAGAAAGAGAAAATCAAATTAGTTGCTTATTGTGAATGTTGCAGAATGTTAGCACAGATTATACTCAAAACTTGAACATATAGTTCATAGTACTGTTCCTGATTTTAGTTGATGAAAGAGTCCACTAGAGAGATGTTTACTGAGCAAAGTCCTCATTGTTTAGGACAAGTATACAAAAAAGTGGTTGAATTATTTTTTGAAAATAAATTAACCATCAAATTTAGCTATTTTTCTCTTTGCAAATTATTTGTGATCTGACCCAGGTTTCTACAAATAGATTTGTTATTTGGAATATTCACCAAATGGTTTGTGACAGTATCTTGCAGCATGTGGAGTGGTCAACAATGGTTTAGTTTTAAATATTTGCTATTCATTTTATAGTGTACATTTGCTCAACAAAAATTCAAATTTGAAGGGCTAAAAATAAAAAAAAGAAAAATGTATAACAATGAATAATTTTGTTCATGTACAAACATCACTGTGTGCACACACTTGAACACAAGTATCTATAAGAAAACAAACATCCCCTAAACATTTCATAGTCTCATGGATTATAAGGCTACAAGAGACCACTGTGATCCTCTAAAATGAGCTGTTATATGACTTGGGCTATAGAATTTCCCTAAATTTTTGTTAGAAAGACATCCAATCGTTAATTAATTCCCATTGATGGAGAATCTCCCAAAGCTCTTTGTAATTTGTTCCACTGGCTAATTATGCTTACTGTTAAACATTTGCATCTTATTTCCTGAATGTCTCTAGTTCCAACTTCCAGCCATTTGATTTTGTTCTATCTCGGTCTGCTATACTGAGAATTCCTTTGTCATATTGGGGGGCCAACTAAATATCATTTGTTTAAATACTGTGAACAGAGAACCACAAGGTGAAAAAATAGCCATTCAGGATTCCCAGAAATGTTTCTAAACTCTCTCTGTCCTCTTTTTTCCCCCAGAATAAAACCTGCTGTAGTTTGTATGGCTTTTTTTTCCTTTCAATTTAAGTTATGCCAACAATGTAGTGACAATCACCAAGCTGTCAGACATTTAAGTAGAGGTGATATGGAGATAACAGTTTAAAGATACTCTACAAAAACAAATATACATTGTAAACAAATACTTTTAACAGGAAAATGGCTTATACAGTACTAGGAAATAAAAAACAGAGTTCATTTTTCTCTGCTTAAACTCTCTGGAAAAGTGCTTTCCCTCTTAGCAAGCACTGATGAATCTTCATGGTTTTTCCATATTTGTGAAAATCACTTTAAGTGTTTACCTTCTAGGGAATCATTGTTCAAACAATGTTATTTTCTCCTAAGGACTATAAGGATTCTTTGTGTCCTGATCTGTACAAGAACCAGTGTCAAATCACAATGGGTTTGAATGGCCATACATGAGAGCGGGGACACATAAGTTGTCTCCTTATTGCTCTAAAAAGCTTCATGGATAGTTGTGCTGGGCAAAAGATCAACTTCATGGAGTCTATGTCCTACCCCTATGGGCACAGAGGTAGGAGTGAGTAAGAATGGGTGATGAATGGTTGGGACTTTATATCTCTTTCACAGTATGCCCTCCACCATAGCTGTTCTGGCCTATTGGTTAGAGTCTGGAGTGCTAATCAAAACAATAATCTAACTTGAGCATTTTCATTCCAGAACCAAAGGGTAAAATCCTAGCCCCTCTGGAGTAGATGAAAATTTGCCATTCACTTCAATGAGGTCAGAATTTCACTCAAAGGGTTCAGGGTAATTCTAGGTTTATATTTAGCTGCTACATCCGCTACCAAAAACGGTATAGGCTTTTTATTCCATAGTCGGTAAGGAAAGGGACAGAATTTCTTCCTAGCACTCATGTTTCCCATGAAAAACATGAATCAATTCTACCTTCCTAGGTACTTATTAAGATTCTGTAATGAGTGTGGCACTCACCTCTCACAAACACCCCCCTCTGACAGAATGCATTTATTTTCCCAACACCATTGTGAGAAGGAAGTCCCGCATTATCCAATTTTAAGGATGAGAAATCAAGACCCAGAAGGACTAAGTGATTTGCTGAAGACCACTCAGTGAGTTTGTGGCAAAGCAGCAAGTTCTACATGTCTCTCCCCCAAGTCAGCAACCTAAACCTTAGACCATCCTTCCTCTCGCTTCTCCTATTCTCACCTCCTCAATAACACTAATGGACATATTCCTTTTAAGAATTTCCCTAGACAAAGGAGGATGTTTCTAAATGGCAGATTCAGCAACATTTCACTCCAGAAATTAAAGAAATCTGTTTTTTCAAACAGTAAAGGTTCAAGGAGTTCAAATATATTCAGTCAAAAGCCAAGCTCCCTCAGGGAACATTAGATAATATCTTCAAAAGTACCCAGGTTCCATTTTCAAAATAGAATGTGACACTTGGGAACCTAAGTCTTTCATACCTCTGTTAAGTCAATGGCAGTTAAGCACCCAACAGCCATTTGCACCTTAGAAAACCTCCCCCTGAATTTCTTAAAAGCAGGATAAAAAAGTGGGTCAAACAAAAAGAAGTCTCTTTCAAACCAAGAGTAACGCAATAAATACATAACGAGTCATTTTATCTATTGAAAAGGAGAGTGAGAAAGTGCGAAGTCAAACCATCCCAGGTTGTGATCTTGTCAGATCACAGAAGTTAAAGCTGGTCTGTACTTGAATGGTAGATCTTCAAGGAAATCCCAGTGTGGGGCAAAAAGCCGTGTTGATGTCTGGTGCTTCTTTGTGACTCAAATACTGAACTAATGGCCCTGCATGGCAGAAGGATGCAGGCTGCTGTTGGAAGTGCTATCTTCTAAAGTTACATAAACTGAGGTCTAGACCACTTGTGGTCTTCAATAGTTCCATGCACTTTTCACAAGAATAGGCACATTGTCTGTATAAAACATGGTCAAATCCTATTTCCTGTTAATTTTCCCCTTGAACTTCCAACTGAAGATAGTATTTTTACACTTTTTGTACCCCTAATTTTGTGTCATACTGTGGGTTTTGTTATGTAACTGCCACATGAACGTATACATATCCCCATGTACTTATTGACCTTGTTAGAGAAGGAACTATGGCTACTTCTCTAGCAATGTGCAAACCATGGAGTAGCACGGAATAGATAAACAATCACCTTTACATTCTGATACATAAGAATTCTCATTCAATCTTCAATAAAGCTATCTATATAGAGAAAATTAGAAGAGTACAGGAATAAAACAATACAATTTAACTAAGAAACCTTCTAACTTTATCATAGTTTTAGCACCCATTCAATGAGTAAGTCAGGAAAAATACAAATCCTGTTTCTGTATCAATAACTAAGACATAACTCCCATCGAGGTATTTCTGCTTCCACCTTTCCTCCAGGTTTCCAGTAGGACAGATGAGTGAATTTAGCACAGTTAATCTAGACACTCACCACAGTTCTCCAAGGTGGCTAGGAATTATCACAGATGAGGAAACTGAGGGAGCAAAAGGCTCTGTGTTATGAACAGTATAAAGGAATATGTTTGCATTCAGGAAAAGATGGACACAGCCCTTGAGCTGAGTGGTCTGCTAGTTTATGAGTGCATTTAGTTTCAGAGTGCACTAACAGCTGAGGAGGGCAGAACAAGGGCAGTGTTTTCAAAACATCTGGCCTGCCCTGACAAAGCTTTATAAATTCCCCTACTTTTAGGAGCAACCATAATTTTCCACTTCTGGTCCCTACTATATGCTCCAATAGCCTTATGGACCAAGACAACACAGAATGTGCACAGTAGTTACTTCAGGTCTCCAGGTTCCTATGCCTGTGCTTCAGCCAAATTGCCCTTCCAGCCAGCCTTATAAGCACGCTTCTTAAAAACTGGTGATTGCCTCTGCCATAGCATCCAGTTCTGCTCCATTACTAGGCCTATCAAGGCTAAATTATCTAACTGGCCAAATCTGATCAGAGAGAGAGAGCTCTTACACAACCATGTGTTAGTAACTTCCCACTGAAGCCAATGTTAGTAGAACTGTAGGTTGAATAAGGGTTCCACAATCAGACTGAATGGAAGAAGAGGAAGAAGAAGGTATAAATCAGCAAGTATTGGAAAACGGTTTCCAAAGAGGAGTGATCAGTGGTTTACAATCAAGTTGGGAGGACATGAAAAGTGGGGTTCTTCAGGGATCAGTTTGGGGTCCAGTTATGTTCAATATTTTCATCAGTTATTTAGATAATGTCAAAGAGTGTACAGGTACAAAGTTTATGGATGATACCAAGATGGGAGGAGTTGCAAATACTTTAGAGGGCAGGATTAAAATTCAAAATTATCTGGACACACTGGAGAAATGGTCTATAGTAAATAGGATGCAATTCAAAAGAACAAATGTAAATGCAAAATACTCTACTTAGGAAGGAACAATTCAAAATGGGAATAACTACCTAGGAAGGAGGATTGTTGAAATTTGAGGGTCAATGTGGATTACTAGGTAAACATGAGTAAACAGTATAATACTGTTTTGTTTTTTTTTAAGAAAATATTTTAGGATGTATTAGCAGAAGCCATGTGAGCAGGACATGAAAAGTAATTCTTCCACTCTACTCTGTGCTGAGTAGGCCTCAGCTAGAATATTGTGTCTAGTTCTAGACAACACATTTCAGAAAAAAAAATGTGGACAAATTGGAGAAAGTCCAGAGAAGAAAATAATTAAAGATCTGGAAATTTGGCCTTCGAGGGAAGATTGGGAGAAAATATGTCTGTTTGGCCTGAAGAAATGAAGACTGTGAGGAGCCATGGAAATGATTTTCAAATGCACAAAATATTGCTACAATGAGGAGGGACAAAAATTATTCTCATTAACAGTTTCTACAGGACAAGAAGAAATGGAATTACATTGCAGCAAGGGCAGTTTAGGCTGGACATTAAGAAAACTTTCTAGCTGTCTGGGCAGTTAAGACCTAGAGGAGAAAAAAAGGACTAGGGAGACTGCAGAATCTCTCTCATTGGTAATTTTTAAGACCATATTATAAAGGGATGGGCTAGACACTTAATCTGGCCTTTTATGCAGGGGATTGGATTAGAAGACTTCTCAAGGTCCCTTCCAGTACTGCAGTTCTGTGAATAAGTATGGCAGAATGTGTTCTCAGAGAGCAGTCAAATCTAACTATAGTACATGACTACTATAAGATATCCAGCCACAAGTTAACTTCCAAGAAAAAAATATCCTTTTTGTTTTGCCTGAAAACCTGGAGAGATACTGTATTTACAAACATATTAATTTGCAGCATGGCAAGAATCGCTGCTAAAATGGTGAACTTTTCTAAATGCCATTTAAATGGTACAATGATTTTATTTCTCATTTCTTAACATTACTGTATGTGCATGTTATCCTGATCTGCTGCATTGTGTAAAATCATCTAGCACTTCTATAACCAATCTGTTTGCTATCCATATTTTATTCACTCCTGTTGTCTACAGTTCTTTCTCTGTTACCTGTCCAAGGTTAATCCATGACTTACCCAGAAGCCTAGCAATTCACTTCATCAGTGAAGTGAAAGACGAAGATGAATCTGCTGAAGTGAGTTGCAATTCATGAAAGCTTATGCCATAATAAAATTGTTAATATTTAAGGTGCCACTGGACTCTCTCTCATTGAGCTTGTGAATGAGGCTCTCAAAGGGAAATATAGTTCTCTCAGCCTTGGGAAATTTAAAATTAGACTTCGAGAAACAAGCAAAAGTTGCTTTGTAATGAACAATCTACATCTACATACAGTAGATGACTTCATAAGTATTGTATACCAGTGGTAGAGATAGACAATTGACCTTGAAAGTTATGTTATTTTATTTCATAGGACCCATTTGTGCAACTCTTATTCATGATGCTGAACACTAATTCATATGAACAATCTGATATGGTTGGTATGTTAAAAAAGCCTAAACTAGTACAACACACTGATGATTGGTCTTACAGAGCCCCTCCTGTGCATAGCCACAGAGGCTGTGGGTCTGTAAGAATACGTCTACACAGCAACGTTATTTCGAAAGAACTTAGTCTGCGTTTACACAGCAGGCAGATATTTCAAAATAATGTCAAAATACTGTCAAGCTGGAGGACTTCTTACTCTGACTCCTGTAACCCTCATTGTATGAGGAGTAAGGGAAGTCAAAGAAATAGTACTCTATTTTGAAATAAGTGCTGTGTAGACACTCCCTATTTTGAAATAAACTACACAATTGACATAACTCAAAATAAGCTATGCAAATTGAGCTAAATCCTGCTGTGTAGAGGCACCCTAACAGCCCCAGCTAGAAAGCCTAGGCTTAACTATTAATAAATCTCTTATTGAAATATTCCACTGAATTTAATGAGACCACACATTTCAGCAACATAAGCTCATCAAATTGAGACTGAATTATATAATCAGGCCCTGAAATTTATGTTTTTTCCCCCGGAATATATTTTGATTGTGATTTATCTATTGGTATCTGTAATATTTTCATTTCCATTCCTCATTTCCCTTGTATTATAGAAATTTAACCAAATTCCCTTTTGCTCATTTCACACTCCTGGGACTCTAATTCTCCTGAAGACCAGTATATTGGCATTACTACTCTATCTGCAGATCCTCATCAGTGTTTTAAACCTGATGGTTTAAAGGAAGAACAAAGAGTTGATATACTAGAAGAAGGCTTTGTGTGATAAATATCTCAGCAGAGTCTGTGACATCTCATTGATCTAAAATTGTATGCACAAAACAGCCCATTTTCCTGAGGTCATCAGAAGGGTAAAGCATTCTCATGACAACACAGTGAAAATGCCATCGTTTTATGTATAGCAATTTTGCAGTACAGTCTACCTCACATTGGCAATTTGTCCAGGAATAAAAGGTAAGTATGCACTTTATGTGTGTATTCCTGTTTGAGGGATTTCACCATCTACATTTCAGTAAAAAGAGTGAACAAGAAGTGGAACCTAAAATAAAAGAGATGAAAGTAGCAGAAGTTGGAAGTTGTGGAAGAATGATGGCAGAGCAGCCAATCCTGCTGTTATTAATGTTAATCTAATGGACAAGATTCTGCCTGGGCAACATGAAGATGTTAAAGAGGGTAAAACCAGCCTTTCATGAATAATTCTCAAGGTTCTTAAATCCCATAGACCTGTAACCTCTTTGGGATTAGCTGGTTTAAAGAAATGAAAGATAAAAATGCAGTTTAAAGTTGAACCCCAAAACAGAAAGTTCTGCCCTGACATTAACATACTGTTTTAAGACTAGTTGTACAACATTTTATCTATAGGTATAACTATACTAGTCCATGCTATGGTTTGTAAAATAACCAACTTTTATTCTTTTTTTGCAGCTTTATTCTTACTTTGACATACAGTAGAATCTCATTAGCCAAGCCTCCATTACCACACCTTTCCAGATTACTGTAATTAAATCACAAGCGCACACATGAATATATTGACTTGCAACCCAGTGATGACAGATCAAGACTTGACACCAGATCCTGACAGCCTGAGCCCCTTTTGCTTATCTGAATTTTTGATTATCTGATCTAGCCTTGTCTCAATGGCTGTGTCTAGACTGCATCCCTTTTCCGTAAAAGGGATGCAAATTAGACATATCGCAATTGCAAATGAAGCGGGGATTTAAATCCCCTCCCCCCGCTTCATTAACATAAAAATGGCTGCCGCTTTTTTCCGGCTCGGAGCCTTGGCGGAAAAAAGCGCCAGTCTAGATGCGGATCTTTCGGAAAATAAAGCCTTTTCTGAAAGATCCCTTATCCCTCTTAAAATGAGGTATAAGGGATCTTTCGGAAAAGGCTTTATTTTCCGAAAGATCCGCGTCTAGACTGGCGCTTTTTTCCGGCAAGGCTCCGAGCCGGAAAAAAGCGGCAGCCATTTTTATGCTAATGAAGCAGGGGGAGGGGATTTAAATCCCCGCTTTATTTGCAATTGCGATATGTCTAATTTGCATCTCATTTACGGAAAAGGGATGCAGTCTAGACACAGCCAATTAGATTGGCTAAATGGGGATTCCACAGTAACATAAGAACATAAGAACAGCCGTACTGGGTCAGACCAAATGTCCATCTAGCCCAGTATCCTGTCTGCCAACAGTGGCCAGCACCAGGTGCTCCAGAGCGAGTGGACTGAAGACAATGATCAAGCGATTTGTCTCCTGCCATCCCTCTCCAGCCTCTGACAAACAGAGGCCAAGGACACCATTTTATCCCCTGGCTAATAGCCTTTTATGGACCTAACCTCCATGAAATTATCTAGCTTAAAAAAAAGCTGTATATAAAAAAAGCACTTGAACAGGCATAAAATGCATAGCTAGAAAATAAAATGCTGACAAATGTAGACCCTGATAAACTCTTTCTAATTAATGCTAGATAATCCCCTTACTAAGGCAGAAGAGTTACTTTGTATTTGTGTACTTGCAACTTATATGCATGTATACACAGATATATTTTACATCATGTAAACACAGTACATATCCAAATGAATAGCAGGTTGAGAAGTACAAGTGAAGTTTCCCATTTTAATGTATTAGGCAATTTTGAATGAGAACTAACTCCACTGATTCATAATTGATAAGGGCTTAAGGAAACACTGTGATCATTTAGTCAGACCCCCTGCATAAAAGACCATAAGACTTCCCTGCTTCATATTCAATAGCTGTGTATGAACTAGAGCATAGCTTTTAGAAAAAAAATCCAACCTTGATTTAAAAATTTCCACTGATGGAAAATCCAGCTGATGCCTTGGTAAATTGTTCCAATGCTTAGTTACCCTCACCATTAAAAATCTGCACTTTATTCTTTGCCCGAATTTGTACAGCTTCAACTTGCATCCAGGTTCCTACTATACTTTAGTTTGTTAGATTAAACAGCCTGTTATCACATTTCTGTTTCCCAGGAAGGCACATATATTGTATCAAGTCACAGCTTAACCTTCTCTTTGATAGGGAGCTCAATCTTTTTAGTTTAAGTCTTTCACTATAGTATATGTTTCTAATCCTTTAATCATTCTTGTGGCTCTTCTCTGAATCCGCTCCAGTTTTTCCACATGCTTCTTAAAGTGTGGACTCCAAAACCAGCATAATATTTCAATAGTCCTCTCACCTTCACCAAAGAAAGAGGCAATATAGCCTCTCTACTCCAACTCACAATTCTCCTGTTTATTCTTCCAAGAATCACATTAGTACTGCTTTGGCACCTCATATTCTGCTCATTATCCACATAGCTATTTTCAAAAGCGTCTGCTTCCCAAGATAGGGTACCCCATCCTGCAAATACAGCCTGCCACTTTTGGTTCCTAAATGTATTAGCTTAAATTTGGTCACTCTGAAATGGACAGTGTTAGTGCCTAGTTTACCAAACAATCCAGTAAAGCTAAATTTAGCCAAACATTTGATTTAGTATTTCTTTTTCTTTTGCTATAATTACAATACATTTTCTCTGAGCAGAGAGAAATAAAGCCACACTTCATGTAGTAAAGTACAGCTCTGTGTAGACATTAGGATTCTAAGATCAAATTACTGCAAATCCTCTAATTTAAACCTTTAATTTTCTCAGATTTACAGCTAGAGGGGTAGCATAATAAGACAGCCAGAGGCACACATACCTATACTGTCAGCAACTTAATTTCTCTTGGTGTAATTTCATAATTAGATTCAATTCTTCAATCAATGAATGATTAACTGTATCATGCTATTTCCTATTACTGGGCCTGGACCATCAGAACAAATTGGGTTTACCTCATTAAGCATCCACCCACCAAGCATAGCATATTACACTCGGCTGAAGCTGATCTAATGGAAGCCTTATATCACTTGAATGTCAAGTGTTCGGCAGCCATTTGTCAAGATTCATGGGATGGCAAAATAGCAATACTTATAAAATACACCTCAGGAAAATCTGCCCCTCCCTGCACTAGAACAGGGCTACTCAACTTTGGAAGCCCCAGGGGCGACAACTGGGGGCCACAGCTTAAGTGTGGTTGCATATACATGCAAATATATGCAAATAGCTTCTCTCACACTGACGGGCATGAATACAAAGATTAAGGCAAGACTACACAACACGCAGGCCTCATTTAAGTCAATTCTGCCGACATTAAGAAAATGCAATATTTACCCAATTTCCACCCATATGACAGCACTTTAATGAGCAATGATGGTCTAGGAATTTAACTACTAAAATGCATATCAACAGAAGAATATTATACTGATGACTTTTTTGGTTTGGCTCCCACCCGCAGGCCACTTGTTGAGCCCCATGTAAACCCAAACTCCACCGTGGGCCACAAACAAATGGGCCGCGTGTTGAGTAGCCCTGAGCTAGAAGGATCCACAAATGAACTAGTATTTTAACTCGGTCACATAGGGACAAGTCTGGGCCAAGCAGGAGCAGATGAGTGAGAGACCTGCCTTTGAATCTTACGGTAGCCTCTTCTCATCTCCACTGTAAGGGAACAAGCAGGGACTCTGCACCAGGTATTTCTCCAAACTTTGTGCAGGGGGCAGGAAGTGGATGGTGAGGGGACAGAGGAGTGGGTAGGATTCTAACTCCTTCACCCACTGCATTCTGCTCAACACAGCTTGTGGGAGGGAGTAGCAAACTGTGATGATACCTTCAGATTCGTTCTGAGGAGAACTACAGGGACCATGAAACTATGGGCTACCCCTGGCAGACAGAGCTAGTTGTATAAGCACAAACTAACCCTTAGGGGGCCAGACTTACCAAAGAACTCAGCACCCAGAATAGGCTTTCCACTGTGCGAGACATGTCTGGTGCACTTCGGATGCTGACTTTTTTTTTAATTCTGGACCAGTATTCCTTTGATACAATGGTCCCTCCTAGCTAAATTATTTGGGTGTTAAGCACTGTTTAATATATTATTTGGGGCTTTTACTGGCACAATTTGTTATTGGCTTTTTCCCTCTGTATTGAATCTTGTTTTAACAACATCTAAACTCCCCCCCCCAGATAACAGGTGGTATGCAAATGAGACTGCAAATAAGAAGAAATACATTGAATCGATATTCTACCTTGTTGCAAGTGCTCTGTGGAGTTACTCCAGACAGAGATTTGGCCCATTCTGACTAACAACTGAAGATGCAAATAGGATCTATTTTCAGAATCTGTAAAAATAAAAATATTTGTTTCCTGAGTAATGTCAAAATGAACTAAAATTGTGTGTTATAGAAACCATAGTTCTCTGACTGAAGCAGATCCCAGAATGGGTCAGATTCTGCTCTCATTAAGGGCCTGATCTCCTGTGTTCAGTGACAACTGCCATGGCTTATGTCATGGGGTGCAACCCTCACAACCAAACTGGCACATCCTCCTGATCATGCTGAGGATTAGTTTGAGGCTGATGCCCACATCCCTGGCCTGCAGTCCGGGACTGTATCTACACATGCCCATGGATCCTCTCTCAGCTCCCAGAACTGCTATGTCCTCCTTGCCACTCACCATCTGCCTCTCCTCCTTCCAGTGGGAGAGGATCTCTGTCCAACAGTCCAGCCACTTCCTCAGTGGCAAGTGAGAGAGGATGGGGGGGGGGAGAGGAAGGAAGAGGAAATAAGCCAACCCACTATTCTGGCCCCAACACAGAGATCTGTAAATAGTAGCCATCTGTTAGGGCTGCTCCTGTGTAATCTCTATCAATGCTGCTCTATTTCCCTGGGCCACTTCCACATGGCCTCAGCACCTTCCTCCTCCTCACTTCAGCACACTCAGGCTATATCTATACTACAGGCTTCTTGCACAAGAAGCTTTTTGTGGAAGAGATCTTCTGAAAAAACGTCTTGCACAAGAGGGCGTCCAACTGCAAAAGTGCATCGAAAAAGTGATGTGCTTTTGTGCAAGAGAGCAGCCACACTACTTGGATGATCTCTCGAAAGAAAGCACTGATAGCTATCCACAGAATGGCCACCAGAGCACTTCTTTCCTGTTTTTGTACAAAAAAGAGCCCCGTTGCCTATCCACATACACCTTTTTGCATAAGGACTCTTGCACAAAAAAAGGAGTTATTCCTCATAGAAGGAGGAATACCTACACTGGAAACCCCACCCCCCATCTTCTTTCATTTTACTTACACAAAAATGTGATTGAGGCTCCGCAGGTTTTTGCACAAAAACGGCTTCTCAGTCCTCCTGGGATGTAGTTCTTACTCTCTAAGGTATGTCTACACTACCCTCCTAGTCGGAACTGCACTTGCAAATGAAGCCCGGGATTTGAATTTCCCGGGCGTCATTTGCATAAGCGGGGCACCACCATTTTTAAAACCCTACTCGTTCGAACCCCGTGCAGCACGGCTACACGGGGCACGAACTAGGCTTCCTAGTTCGAACTACCTAGTTCATGCCCCGTGTAGCCGCGCTGCACGGGGTTCGAACGAGTAGGGTTTTAAAAATGGCGGCTCCCCGCTTATGCAAATGAAGCCCGGGAAATTCAAATCCCGGGCTTCATTTGCAAGTGCGGTATGCCTACATTACCCCGCTAGTTCGAACTAGCGGGGTAGTGTAGACATACCCTCAGCTCCCCACTGCAACTGACCTACACTATGCTGCAGCTCTCTTCTATATGAAATTGCTAGGCCCTGATGGGCTGTTCTTAGCAGCCCCTGTCCTACTAACTATTTCCTGAGCAGCCTCCACAGGGCTCCATTAACCTCTTCTCTGCCAGTGCGAGAATGATGTCCCATCAAAATCTGAGACTAGGCCTTTACAACAGTAAAAATTCAGATCAACGCTACTGAAGTTAATGGTATAACTTGGTATGTTCAAAGGCAACAGAGTAGAATTCTGCCCTTGAGATGCCACTAAATTGCTGCTGCTACATCATACTAACAAAGTACAGTTTCAGTTTCCCAGCTCCTGGAGCATGATGGGCCTTCAGCTTACTTTTCCATGAGTTTCTAAAACGTCTGTCTCTGGCGGAGTCTCAGTCCATTGCACATTAGGAATGCAAGAACCAAAAGAGAGTCTAGATTATATTTTTCTAGTTCATTTATAATTAGTTCATTCACTTTGACACCAAAAGCTTTACTAAAGTCAATCCATACCACATCCACTGCTTCCCCCTTTCCACAAGGCTTGTTACCCCATCAAAGAAAGATATTAGGCTGGTTTGACAGGATTTCTTCTTGGAAAATCCATGTTAACTGTTACGTATCACTTTAAGTGCTTTCAAATAGAATGTCCAACTATTTTCTCTTTTATAATTCCCTATTATCCATATTTGACTGTTTATGGAGATCTTTCCCTTTTCCAGTCCTTTGAAATCTCTCCCATCCTCCACAAGTTCTCAAAGATGTTGCTAATGAATCAGAGATCTCTTCATCCAGTTTCTAGGATGAATTTCATTATGTCCTCCTAACTTGTAGAGATCCAATTTAGCAAAATAATTCTTTACTCGTTCTTCTTCTATTTTAGCAGCAGGCAGATCCCAATCACGTTCATTATGTTAGTTGTCCAATCACTGCTAACTTTTATTTGGTGAAAACCAAAATGAAAAAGCCATTTGACACTTTGGCCACTACTGCATTTGCTATTATTTTCTTTACTTCCTCATCGATTCATTGGCCTCTTTTGTCCCTAGTATTCTTCTTACTTCTCATGTATTTGCAAAATTCATTTTGTTACCCTTTATCTTACTATCTAGTTTAACCCCTTTTTGTGCCTTTGCACAAGTTCAGAGGAATTCACATCTGGTTTGGGCTTATGTCCCCATACTCTAATTGTATGTGTGTGTGCTGGGGAGGGGAGGTTAATATTCACCCTTTGTAATTTCAGCTTCTTTCTACTTTTTGTAGGATTCTTTTTTGAATTCCATGTTATTGAAGATCTCTTGGTTAAGCCAAGGTTACCTCTTACCACAGAATTACCCAACCAATGTCCCACAAGAGCATTTCATAAGGCTATCAGCCAATTCAGCAGCATTTTGTCACATTTACATCATTTTAGTTTACACAAGTGTGTAAACAGAGAATGTTGTACATGGGAGCAGCCTATCTAAATATATATGAAACACGCAGAACTTAAAGTATAAATCAATAGGGGGACTTTAAAGCTTATTAAAATATATAGGATTTGTTTGCCCCATACAATGGTTATGTGGCCCTCGTGTGTAATAAGGCTGGGCACCTCTGTCCTACCGGACTTACTATCTTTCGTACGCATTGGAAAAGCTTGCCTTTGTAGGCCATCTGATGACAAAGTTGGAAACTCTCAGTGCCTTGTGGCAAAGCCAAGCAAGTATTGATTATTTAGGAAAAATAACTAGAACAAACAAAATGAGATGAAAAGTGCAAAAATAATCATAATGCTTATGAAAAAGGCAGCTAATTTGATCTAGATTATTCCTTACATAACCTCCCAGATTTTCTTTGTATAAAGTTTACAAACAATATAAAACTAGAGCTATGTTTGAGCTGAAAATTTCAGTGATATTTGGGCTGTTACTCTAGAGAGAATCTTGGACCATGAAGCTTAGAGATAAGTTTCCCCAAAATTCAGAGGGATTCTCAGCTGGCTTGGGCTTATGTCCCTCTGTCTTAATTTAATGATCTAGCTAATTATTTTCCACGAGACATAAGGGAGCGGTCAACAAAGGATTCCCCTGTTGACTGATCCACGTCTTGACTTGCATGCTGTGCTGATGATCAGCTGAGCCAGCAACGCACATTGGTCATTTTTATTTTAATGAAGCTGGGGATATTTAAATCCCCACTTCATTGACTATGTAGGGTAGCCTATTATACATGCCTGTGTCAGCAGAGGCATGTAGTCTAGACATACCCTCGGTGTGTGGGTTACATATTTCCCCTAGGTGAGGAAGCACGTCCCGAGCTTCAGAGACCCAGTTGAGATCCCGGACGAGCCCCCACTTGTAACCACCACCAGGCGGATTTGAATCTGGGACCTCTGAAGCGGAGTATAGGAGCCTCTATCCTCCAAGCTAAAAGCCAGCTGGCTCCCAGCCCATGCTGTAGAGGTCTCTTGATCTTAACTGTTGCTATGGTCTAGGTACCACTTGCACTGCTTGGTAACCACACTAGGGCTGTGTCTACATTGGCAAAATCTTGCCACCTGTCTACACTGGCCGCGAATACTTGTGCAAGAACACTGATGCGCTAATGTATAAAATCAGTGCTTCTTGCGCAAATACTCTGACGCTCCCACTCAGGGATAAGCCCTCTTGCACAACTGTTCTTGCTCAAGAGTCTAGTGTAGACAGGCAATGTTAATTTCTTGCACAAGAAAGCCCTATGGCTAAAATGGCCATCAGAGCTTTCCTGCGCAAGAGAGCATCTACACTGGCACGGATGCTTTTGCGCAAAAGCACACCTCTTGCACAAAGGCACATGCCAGTGTAGATGCTCTCTTGCGCAAATACTTTAACACAAAAACTCTTGCGTTAAAAGTATTTGCACAAAATCTTGCCAATGTAGACATAGCCTAGGTGTGTGGGTTACACATGCACAGGCTTGAAATAGCCAAAATGCATTATTCCTCCATTATTTCATACCTTCATTACTAAAGATCAAATCCAGCTCCCGCTGATATCAATAGTTTCCTCAGGAGTTGGATCAGACCTTATGAAAATTAATAAACTCTCATTTTCACTTTCCCTCTTTTGTATTTTGCAAATGCAAAACATTTAAAAATTCTTTATATTCACTGTGCCAAAGAAATGGTAGCTCTGCAGCTTGACATATTGTAATTTGACATATTGAACCCTCCTTGCAAGGCTTCCCTGTATTTTTTTCAGCTTCTTGTCATTGTCTAGTAAATTCTCATAACACTGCTTAGGGCAGAGTGTGTCATCATAGAGCCCAGCAATGGAAAGCCGATCTTCCAGCTGGTTACTTAGTAATGTCCTTAGGCTGTTCAACTTGCAGCCTAAATAGAGCTCAATTTTCCCTGTAATTAAGAAGTGAAGGAATTTACTGGACTACCATGTAGCAGTGTACTCCAGGCTCCTCTCTCTAGCTCCATTTTTAAAATCTTTTAATAAAATGGTTATATCTGCATATGTAGTTAGGGTGAAACAGGTTCCTATATCAACATCAGGTTTAGCAGGCACAGGAAAAATATTACTATCTTATTCCCTTGCATTTTCAATGTATACTTCACTATTCTCTCCTTTAGTGAAAAATAAAAATGGGTGTTAAATTCCCAAATTTATACACTTCCCTTGTACTGTGTAAATTTACTGTGATAATCTGGATTAGTTTTAAAGAATGAAGGCAAACCTGTAAATGAAGAAGCAGAGGCAAAAAATCTGAAGTATATATGCGCTGAAGGGACTAAGAAGATAGTAAGTTAAAAACTGGAAACACGTGATGCAACCGTGAAGCATCTGGAAGGTTTGTGAATGTGGCCAGACCAAGACAACTGAGGAGGCAGGAGCCAATGTGTGGGAAGACTGTATGATTGGACTCCAAAGCAGGTGAATTCAAAAGAAATCCTGATCATGGGACAAAAGAGTAGTGAGCTTTCAAGATTCCCAGTTATGCAAGGCACCATTCCACATGATACTCAGACACAAATTTCCAGCTGCAAATTTTAACTGGAAGAAGCTACTGGGGAGCTAGATGGTAGATACCAAAACCAGGATGTGGTGAGGCATTTTGGAATGTATTCCCATGATGCCATGCAACACAAGGCTGGAATGCTAGAAAGCCAAGCAGTTGTAACTGAGATATGATAAAAAAACCAATAGACGCAAGAACAGTTTGGGAAGATGTATGGGATGCTGCTGGACATTTCAGGGATGCTCCAAGATTGACCACATATTGCTCTCTTGGATATAGTTTCTTTTTGTTCTCTGAAAAAAAGGCGAAGATCCCAAATCTGAACTTGCTTAGAGAACTTCACAGATAAGAGCAACTCATTAGCTTGTAACTCTGCTACTGTTAGAACCTGCTTTCAATCCCAGATTTCATTTCTGAATGCAGAAGAGGGAGACGAACAATCCTGGTTTATGACAGGGCTCAATCCAGCCTCCATTTAACTCTGTGGGTATGTCTACACTTGCACCCTAGTTCAAACTAGGGATGCAAATGTAGGCATTTGAAATAGTCAATAAAGCAGGGATTTAAATATCCCACGCTTCATTAGCATGATCTCACCAGTGCGTTACTCCAATCAACAGCTGTTTCAAAATGCGCTGGCGAGATCATGCTAATGAAGCATGGGATATTTAAATTCCAGCTTTATTGACTATTTCAAATACCTACATTTGCATCCCTAGTTCAAACTAGGGTCCAAGTGTAGACATACCATATGGGAATCTACTCTAGAGTTTAGGGATCAGGCCCTACATTTTGGCTTAAAAGAGGTGATTATTGTAGTCAGAGCAGCTTCATTTGGAAGGACATTGACAGAGGATTTGTGATAAGAAGGTAATTCTATTAATTTGGAAGAATTATTAATGTTAACAGGAACTGTAACCACTTTTATCTAAAATATCAGAGCTAGCTAAATTAAATCTAATGATAGGGAAGAAGTTTAATAGGGACAATTTTTTAAAATATCAGGACTCATTTAAGATAATTCTTATGCATGAAATTAGTGCTTGCGAAACACAGAAAATATAAATGCTTTGCATTTGCTTAATAATATGGACATTTTTCAACTTGAAATGCTTGTTTTCTTGTATAATAATAGCATGTTTTATTGAGGCAACTGAACAGTGTCAAGAAATAAGGCTATTTCACGGTAACAGGTATTCTAAGTTGTTATATTTTCACTAAAAGGGAAAAATACAAGTAAATTGTCACTCATAACTGTTAAAACTGTATGACTTGCTCCTTCCTGAAGAGTTATTTTTAAATCCTAACAAGACGACAATCCACACCTCAGAATGGAAGGTGTGAAAGAAGAAGAGCAGCTAATCTCGGGGGGCAAGTGAAGATTTAAAAAAGCTTTTTGTGGGAAGAAACTGTTCCCTCAGAATCAGCACATAGTAACTCCAGATGCAGAGTACCCCCAACATAAATATAAGCCCAACTGGTTTAATAATAGCAGCTGGTATCAGAAAAAGACAGTTATAGCTGAAGGGAAATTAGAGCCTTGCAGGATACAAAATTTGTATCTGCATTTGTATCCACAAAAATGAGCCCGGGATATCCACATTCACATTCGTGGATGCTCATAGTTATAAAGTGAATATATGCAGATTTGAAGGGCTGTAGGAACGGGAAACATGTGCTTGTTCCAAGGGATGACTGGGATAAAGCAAGACTAGTCTGACTCTCACTCTCTTCCCCAACCTACATGGGAAGTGTGGGGGTTCCTGTTTTATGTGTTGATCCAAAGGTGAGGATCCCACCCCAGAACTCTTCTCCTCTCTGTCAGAGTTGGGGGACCACCCACCATATGTGGTGCCTCAGATACGACAACAGCATACTGGGACCACAAGCCATATCTGGGAGTGAGGGAGGGAATGCTGTAGAAGTGTGGACTGGATCAAGTGTTTCTTCTCTGCAATTTTTCAAGCAATCCCCAGCATTCCTAGTGCAACATGTGCTGCTGCTGTGGGGGAGGTGTGTGTGTGGGGGTAAGTATAGACCTAGTTCCTCAAAATCTCCATTTTCAGTTATTTTAGCACTGTACCAAAGTTTTCTTAAAGAAGGCAAAAAAGAAATGGTAACTGTAAGCCATCTGTAACTCAGCTAAAATTGAATAAAGTTTTGGGGGAAGGGGGATAATTCTCCCTGGGAAATTTCAAAGGCCTGCTACAAATAATGGAAAAGCTAGCGCTCCTCAAATAAAAGGTCACAAGAATCTTTTAGAATGGGAAGTGTTAAGCAAACTAAATATAGGCTACCAGGTCCCATTATAACAACACTAATTAAAAATAATAATACTATGCTTGTGTTTTGAACTGCAGGCTAAAATAAGCATCATAATTTTAAAAAATATTTTTCACTGAAGGATACAGAAAGCAAACCCAAATATCACTGTGCTGATGACAAAGTTTAATCAAATAGCTCTTAGGACTGAATACAGAGCACAAGGGAAGAGCAAAGGAAAGGAAATTGAAGTGAATCAGAAAAAAAAGACCAGCAGTAGCTGCTTCACATTCAGGGCCAAAGGAACAAAGCTGGCGAGAGGAAGAACTCACAGTGAATAAACAAATTCCCCCATGCTTTTCTGAGGGGCAAACTTTAAAAAAAATAGGAGAGGAATAATAAAGAAATATTTATGAGCTTTTCTCAAGGGCAAAGAATATAAAATGGCAAGGAAAAATTAAAGGGCAGAAAGAAACACATTAAAATATTTCATTTTACAGAAAATTAAATGAAACACACCGTTCAGAGCAAAAGATTGATTATTTATAACCAGCTTCCCCACACCGCCTTCCTATGGTTGAGGGAATTTTTCCAAGGCTGAGCTTTGTTTCTTTTCCTGTTATTGAATATATTAAATGCATCTCTTTAAAGCCTCAGATGAGATAAATCATTGTAACTCCTTTGAAGTGAATGGAGCTGCACTGATTTACAGCATTTGAGGAGCTTGCCCATAATCTCTAATACACTTTGCACTTAGTTATCACCAATTTCTCCACTTTACTAAACTCTCCCCCAAACCCCTCTCCAGATCTCTTGGCTTTGGTACAGTAATTTGCCCAGCAGAAGGAAAGAGTTGCACCTCCCCAATCCTCCCCAAATTTTAGTTTTATTGTAATCCAAAAAGGAGACATAAACAAACATGTGCAATCATAGCTTAAAATCACAGACGGGAGAGGGAGTGAGGGTGGTATACCTAGCATGTTTTTGTTGTGGTTCAGAAAGCGTCTGAAAGAAGGCATATTTGAGAAGAGTGAGGGGGGATTTGATAGCAGCCTTCAACTTCCTGAATGGAGGTTCCCAAGAGAATGGAGAGAGGCTGTTCACATCTGTAGTGACCGATGGCAGAACAAGGAGCAATAGTCTCAAGTTACAGTGACAGAAGTTTAGGTTAGTTTTTCCTAATACCCATTTCACTAGGAGGGTGGTGAAGCACTAGGTTACCTAGGGAGGTGGTGGAATCTGCATCCCTAGAGGTTTTTAAATCTCGGCTTGACAAAGCCCTGGGTTGATTTAGTTAGGATTGGTCCTGACTTAAGCAGGGGGCTGGACTTAATGGCCTCCTGAGGTCTCTTCCAGCTCTATGATTCTATGATGTAGAGTGAGAGGTAGACAGAAGAAAACATGTCCTTCCCTGGCCTTTCTTTCAGGCCAGATTACATTAGTTACTCATGTTCAGTAGAATAGTTCCTAAGCTTACAAATAGATCTACTGGTGGAAACAGGAAAAATAACTGAGTAAAATGCTACTCATCCTCATTAAGTGTATCGTTATATGGCCTTGAAAATAATAACGTACGCCAGACTTGAGATCAAGATCAGCCTCACTCAGTGGATCTCCATATGAAAGTCCAGTTCAAGGCACAGTGGCATTCCTTTCAGTCAATTAGCACTGATATTAATTAGGAATTAAATGATGAATTGACCCTGGGATAACTTTTCACAGGTGAATTTCATGCAGAACACAGCTGTTACCCCCTTGTCCCCTGCCCCAACACCAGAAGTCCCTTGTGAGATTACAGGAGTGCAGCAGTGAAGAATGAGAAATGCAGGAAAGTTGTAAACAGACATACACATATTGCTCAGAACTTTAAGCAACATGCCAATCACTGTTCACTAGAGTTTTCCTCCCCTTTTCTAATAGCTCCCATTCCCTCGACACTACATACAACAAGATTTTCATCTAAAAGAGCAAAGTACAATCCGTTTCTTTTTCTTCTTCTTCTTCTTTTTTTTTTAAACAGAACTGACAAAACAAATCTGTGCATGGTTGATTTTTCAAGGCCTGTGTTTTGTTTACGTTTCAAGAAAAGTGGGAAAATAATGTGAAAGCCTGAGGGGACAGTAGCTTCTGGCATATGCTATTCTTTCACATATTGTAAGTGTAATGGTGCATACCATCTTGAGTGGAGAGAAAAATATAAGACTGTCACTTGAAGTGTCAAAAGGATGTGGCGGCTTTGTTTAATCGAAAGAAACTTTGACCATTTTAGCCAAATTTCATTAGGACAAACTTCTTGGTAATACAGCTAATGCAGTAAGTCATTACAGCATCCAATTTTTCATGTCTGAAAGACATTTGTCACTGTAATACCTAAATAAATCAACAACAGACGCTAGACTATTGCTGACATTCTTATTAACAGCCAGCCATGTGTAATACTCATGGACCAGAACTGCCACATACTGCAACCTGACGAGGAGAAATGAGTCTTTAGAAAATGACAAATGAGTGTGTAGGTGGTATAACTATCTAGCAGAGAGTGCAAGGAAGAACCAGGCTACATAATTAAGATATAAGTATGATTGGGGTTTAAGCTCCTGATCCCTACCCTATCAAAGTGAGTGTTAGAGCACTCCGTATGCACTTCTAACAGGGATGAAGTCATTCTTATTTTGTTGACCTTAATTTATATATGTGACTTGCTTTGGGCCAGTTCCTGACAAGTGACGTGCAACCATTGTAAATCCTCGGCACCTCTCAGGTTATGGTTCTGTTTCTCATGGTTCAAGAGATGCTTACTCATATTCTATACATAATTTTATGTACCTATAAAGATTTTACAATGCTGTCCTGAGTGCTCATATAGAACGGCCACTGCTTCTAGGGTTCATATGAGGGTGTTTTACAATTGACAATTTAGTACAGTACAAACTGTATATCATTTTCTTCAGATACGTAAAAGAAACAGACCAGACACAGGGCTGTTTTGTTCCAATATAGCTAGCCTGTCCTTTTTTGGCCGGGGGGGGGGGGGGGGAGAAGGGGGTGGAGGGGCGGGGAAAGAGGATCCTTACAGCTGCAAGATGAGTCTTAATGGGAGAATAAATAAATATTAATGAAGTGAGCACTTAACAGTATATTAACATACCTGCCTTTGTGCTTCCCTATTCAGCTTC
This sequence comes from Pelodiscus sinensis, assembly GCF_052426305.1. Taxonomy (NCBI): domain Eukaryota; kingdom Metazoa; phylum Chordata; order Testudines; family Trionychidae; genus Pelodiscus; species Pelodiscus sinensis. Next base: position 15,775,704 of record NC_143058.1, on the reverse strand, counting down.
CAGATGCACAGAATTGTGTCAGCCCCTTTTATATCCATTACAACAGCTCCATCAATGGCCTTTTTTAAAATTATAACCGAAGCTAAGGTGTTTTGCTTCGGCTTAAGGTTCTTAATGGCTTTATTGGACAAATTTGATGGAGTAAATTGTTCAATAAGAGGAGCAAAGCCATGAAATGTGCATTATGAACATTAAAGTCAGTGTGAACAGAACTCCACACTGACTTTAAATACTGTTGGGACAAAACTCAGCCCTTCACATAAGCAGGGGCTGTTTCTATCCAATCTTTACATGGATGACTTACACTAGTATTCTACAGAAATTGGACAAAACACTGCTTTAGCACTAGGGATCCACTCAGCTCTGATTACACTCACTTCTGAAGGTGCACAGCACCAGGTTGTAGAAAAAACACTTGAAATCAAGGTTGTGGTGGCACAACACACCAAAAGCAGTTATTTTTCATAAGGAGTGGGGAGATGGCCAGGGAACTAGCATGCACATTCATCCAGCACATCCTGGACGGATACTCCTGCTTTCTCTTGAAGAGACCCTGCCTGACACAAAGCTATCCCTGCTAGCACAGTAAATACAAATTGTTGTTCCTTCACCAGTTAGGGGAAAATCAAATATAGTGTGTTTAGGACTTTAAGATATGGAGGTTACTTACTGTAGCAGGAAGTTCTTTGAGATGTGTGGTCCTTAGCTGTATTTCATGCATGGATACCAATGCACTCCATGCACCGAGTCCAAAGATTCTAACCAGCAGTGTCCATTGGCCTGAACTTGCCCAATAGGCCACCTCGTGCTCCTGACCAAGGCCATAAAGAGGCAGAGAGAGTTGCACCATGAATATAACTGCATCTGAAGCAGAAAAAAATGGAAGAGTAGCGGAATATGGATAAGGACCACACATCTCAAAGAACTCCCAGTTACACTAAGAAACCTCCATTTCTTCTTCCAGGGCTGGTCCCTTTGTGTGTTCTTTAGAGTTGACGTGGTCTTTGTCCAGAGTGCATATTAAAAGATCCAAGCCTGTAGGCATGGTAGATGACACCTGGCAAACTGTGTCATATGAAGGCACACTACCACATGGCCTAATAGTGATAGGCATGTTCTCACTGTAGTCCTTGGTCTGCAGGAAACCAAAGAAATTAGTCTGCACACCATTTGATAATTTTCTGCGAGATAAAGTTTTTTTGTGGAAACATAGTCCAAAGTCATCCTGATAAAATGTATTATTGTCTTTGTGGGGGGGAGATAAAATAGACCTCTTCTGTTCACTCAAATTTCCCAACACTGCCTGAAATTGGATGAGAAACCCTGTAGCTGACATGGCCTTTTGATGGGAGCACCCTACCTGTCATCTAGATATAGGAAACTATATTGCTCTGATGTCTCATCAGGGCTTCTACCACACTGAAAACTTCTGTGTACTGTCACAGGTCCAAAGGGAGGACTCAGAACTGGAAGTGTTCTTGGACCACCAAAAACCACAAGGCCCTCTTGTGAATGTCTAGATGAAGATACATGTCCTTGGCATCAAGAGTCGTAAACCACATCCCTTCAGAAGATAGGGGATTACTGAAGCTAATATCACCAGCCTGAATATCAACCTGGGGAATAAAGATGCTGAGACACTGAAAATCCTCTGTCTTTTTTTGGGGAACTAGGAAATACAGAGAATAAAACCCTCCCCCTTGATAGCGAGGCAGGATGTGTTTTACTGCCCTTAGTGTCAAAGGGTTTCTACTTCCTGATGAAGAATGACTTTGAGAAAGTGCTCTCAAAAAGGGTTTTGAGAGAAGGAAAAGAGAGGAGCTTTATGGAGTATCTTTGATGTATAATCTCCAAGATCCAGTCGACTACTGTAACCACCTCCACCCAGTGGTGAGAGAAAGGAGTGAAACACAGCCTCCAGACATGATGAGTGAAGGGGTGGGTGGCATCAGTGGCAGTAGGTGAATTTTGACTGATATCAAGAGTGGCCTTTATGCAGGAGGCTGGGAATGGGTCTATCTTGTGGTGATATCCAAATCTAAAAATTGCAGGGCTATTATTACCAGGGCAGCTGTAGATAAGACAGTTCCTGAATCACCAAAACAATATTGTCTTTGGGTAATCTCTCTCTGAAGGGCTAGGCCAGAGGGAACAGAGGGAAGTTGAGGGTACGGGCCCACATCTGTAAAGGGAATTGGTGGATAATCATTTTTATGCTTTTTGGGCTTACTGAGACAGCCAAAGAATCTTTGTTCTGCACCCTTTACTCTCCAGTCTGGGGGAGTTTAATGGAGCCAGTTCTTCATGGTCTGGTCAGGAACATTCACCCAAACTCGGTGGGCTTGTGGAAAAGAGTGAATCGATTATGGACAGTCCTAGATGGGGATCTGTCACTGTATCATAAAAGTGCCTTCTATTTTCATGGGAAGCCATGCAGGAAGAGTCTTTGGGATTAGGTACAGTAGGCTCTGTTTCTAAGTACATCTCTGAGGGGGGCACTATTTGCCCAGCTTGGGAAGGGGTATCTCCATCAGGGGTTTTCTTATGAGATTCTCACAAGTTCTTGGTGGAAACAGATGACAAATACTTCACATTGTGGTAATACATCTTTCCCCAAACAGTAGAGGCCATAACAGTGTACATCATGGTAAAGGAGAAAGATCAAGGGCAGGAGATGCAGTTGTTGAAGCCTGGGGTTCTTAGCAAAGTCCCAGACCATGGGGAAGGAGTTTCAAATCTGGGGAAACAAACTACACTAACTATATTATAAGTGATAACTATACTAAAGCCAAGAAGAATAAAGTATTCACAGTTTTATGTATAGGTTCTATGAGAAGGAACAGGGGGCACTGGGTTCCAATTCATGCCTTGGAATGGTAAAAATAAACTGATGGGACATCAAACCCACCCTCTCTCTTACGAGAGCACAAGGGAGGTCTACTATGCATGTGCCAGCCAATGGACACAGCTTATTAGAATCTTCAGAATCAGGCCCATGTGTACCCCATAGGTATAATTTGCACAGGGACCAGGACTCCAAGAATAAAATCTGCCTGTTAGTAGGATGTTGATAAAAGTTGCATCAGGAATGTGTTTTGCCTGACTATATTAGAGATTGTCTAACAAAAAGCTAAATTGCTTGGGAGGAAGGGAGGAATATTATACTTACACTTTCCTATTAAATGAACACAGAAATGGTGCAACATAAGCGAGCTTATGTGCCTTTCTGACTAATTTACACCTAGCTATTAATCTATGCTACTCTACACAAATACAAATAACTGGTTGGTGTTGGCTCACAAACAGCTCCAAACAAAAGTGTGTGTGTGGGGGGGGGGGGGGGAATCAGTCAACCCAAAAAACAAAAACAAAAAAAGTCAAAAATTTTTAGTTAATCAAAAGAAATAATAAGGTTCCATTTTGTTTCTTGGTAGCCTTTTAATAAAAGAAAAGGCATTAGCAGAATCCCAAAGCAGCCAGAAGAGGAGATGGTGCCCTGCATATATCCAATAGCCCAATGATTAGAGGACTCCCCTGTGATGCTGGGGATCCAGCTATGCATCCCTGTTCTGGAGTAGGAACCTGAAGACAGATCTCTCTCCCCTTAGCTGAGTACCCTAACCACTAGCCTTAGGGTATGTCTATAACGGGCTTGGCAGTGTGGACTCTCTGCTTATTTCAAAACAAGGGCTTAAGACCAGGGCTTAAGGTATTTTGGGGGAAGTCACTCCCAGTCACTCCTGTGGAGGCTATTCCACTTTGCATAAGTGACAACTGGACTAGGGATTTTAACTTGACTTTCCCACATCGCCCTTCAAAGCCTTAACTACTGAGCCATTGGGAGAAAGGGAGTCACGAGGTGCAGGCACTGAGAAGGCACCTCCTTCCCTTGTTTTATGCATGGCACCTAAAAACTCTTGTGAATTTAGCCTGAAAAATATATTTTTGCCTACAACTATTCTGATAGTTAGTGGTTAATTAGCATTAAAAAGGCTTGGAATTTTTCAAATATTCCAATAGTGACAAGACTGCAGGGGAGCAAAGAGGAAAAGATGTTGAACTGCTTTCATAGGACATTTGTATATTAAGAACTCCCTCTGGCTTTTCTGAGAGACCCCAGACAGAGTAGAAGAGTGACATGAGGTGTTTGTTATTTTTTGACTTGCTGTAATACCTCAGTAATCCAAGCTGGACTGAGATTCACTGTGCTAGGTAGTAAGACATATCCCTACCCTAAAGAGCTTAAAATCTAAGCAGAAAAGACAGAGACCCAGTATACACCAGATCAGAAGATCAAATTAAAATGTGCAATTCCAGCTATGTAATTTACGTAGCTGGAGTCAATGTATCTTACATCCCTTTTCTGCTCCGTCCTCACAGCGGGAGGCCGACAGAAACAAGTGCTCCTGTTAGTGTTTCTTATGCCTAGTGAGGAGCAGGACAAGTGCCAACATAAGCACCTTTTAAGTTCAATTTAGTGGGTCTATACTAGTCCCGCTAAATCGAACCCCAGAAGATCAACTAAGGCAGTGTCAATCTTCTGTGTAGTTTAGATGTACCCAGAGATAACAGGAAAAGAAGTAGTAGTATTCTGATTTTGCAGCTGTAGTACATAAACCTGAATAAATAAGGAGTTAGTCACCTGGGTCTCAGTTTTAGGCTCCATTGGGATACACTGAACCCTATAAATGCCTAAACTCACTTGGCACTGCAAGAATTTAAGTAAAAGTTTCTTCTTATCTCATGACTGCTTAGTTTGCTTTAAAATCTTTGATGAAGGACCTTTACAAAGACTGCAAAAGTCTAAGAACACTATATCAAGGGATCACTCTTGTTCAAATGCTTGTTGATTCCCTATAAAAATTCTAATAGATTGGTGAGGCATACTTTCCCTTTACAAAAGCAATGTTGACTTTTCCCCAACATGTCACGTTAATGTATAATTCTGTTCCTTGCTACAGAGTTCAGTCAATTGTCTGGTGCTAAAGTTAGGCTTAATAGACTGTAATTGCCATTACTGCTCCTAGACCCTTTTTGAAAAATTGAATGTTACATTAGCTATTCTCCAGACAACTGGTATGGAGGCTATTTTAAGAAATAGGTTACATACCGTAGAGTTACTGGTTCGGCAATTTCCTATTTGTGTCCTTTCAGAATTGTTGGATGACTGCTATCTGGTCTTACAGCTGTTTTCTTTATCAGTTTGTTCCATAACCTCGTCTATTGTAACCTCAAACAATTCCTGATATGTCACCTAAAAAGAATGGCTCAAGTGTGTCAATTTCCCCAAAATCCTCTACAGTGAAGATCAACACAAAGAATTCATTTTAACTTCCGGCAATGGCTTTATCTTCCTTGAGTTTTCCTGTTTTCTTGATTCTCCAGTGGTTCCCACTCTTTGACAGGCTCTCTGTTTCTGATGTACTTAAATACAATTTTATGTTCGTATCTTGTAGTTAGTTTTTTATGTCTTAAGCTAGTTGGTCTTCAATTTTTGGATGACCTAATAACACGGATACTAGAGTTTATATTCCTTCCTACGAAGGATGTCCTCCTCCTCCTCTCCCTCCCCATGATTCTTGCCAAAACATCATAGGATACCTAACTCCAAAGAGGGTTAGCAAGCAAAAAATGAGTGCTTCCCTGAAGTTCATTCTTAGGTACCTTGTCTGTGAGCAGAGCCAAAACTCAGTTTTTCTGCGCCTGAGGCAAGCTACTGAACTGCGCCGCCCCTCCCGCCAAAAAAAAAAAAAAGATCAAATTCTTATTTTTTTATATTAATTTTATTCATTGCACATGTTGTTAATTGCACATATATTGAGATTGCAAATAGATGATAGTAAAGATACACACAAAATAATATTTTAACTTTCTAATTTTTAATTTTGTGCCCCAAAATGTACTGCGCCTGAGGCAAGTGTCCCACTTGCCACACCCTTGTTGCAGCTCTGCCTGAGGGAAGAATGGGGCCTTGATGACCAGAGAGATGTGTGCTATCTAATCGACAAGCTTAACATGCTTGCTTTTGTGGATTGTATTCTAGGATATCTGCCCTTTCCAATTCATTATATAGGAACTGAGGTTTTGTGTCTCACAATGATTTTTTTAGACACCTAAAAAGTTAGCTCTGGTGATGCTCAACACCAAACTCTGCATCTTGAGGTGCCTAAATATCTTTAAAATTTTGCCCTGAGTTGCTTGCCAAAGGTTACCTTGTAGACCAGAGCTACAAATCAGACACTTGAATGCCACTCCAATACTAATAGGAAAAATAATTCATTTTCTACTGTATCCTACTCAGATTTGCCTTTTAATGGAATAAAAAAAAGACTCTTGAATAGACTGCACGAAAAGCAGGTCTATATACATGGGTATGTTATATAGTATTATGTCCAAGCCAGGAAAAAACCAAAATAATTGCATAGCCATAGGTCTCCATCTCAATCTAGAGCAGTTAGGCACATGTTAACTAGGGGTCAACTGCCCTTGCAATATACATCTCTCACTCTCATTGAGACTGCTGTGAATCATGCCCACAAAGTGACAGGAGAACAGATCCCTTCCTGGCTTGTGAGTGCCAGGGGAAGAACTTTTTATTTATTTAAACTAAACAGGCTCTAAACAGGGACATTTGAAGAATCAGGACACCTGAATAGTTAGCAGAAACCAGTGCCTCTGCTGAGAGTCAGTGACTTTTTATTTAAAAAAAATAAATAAGAAAGCCACTGACATTGTAATAGGTGACATCATGAAATGAGATGAGAATCCAGCCTTAGGTATATAAAATGCCTTTAGACCAATGAAAAGCCCTAGCAGATATCCAGTAGATCACCGTACTGCCAATGTTTATCACTGCATCGGATCTAAAGTCATTAATTCTGTTTTGCCTCTAGTACCACAACCAAACCAAAAAGAACAAAAATGAATGTGTGCAGATGAGCATTATTCCCATAGGTCAATTAGATTACTTAGACACCTCTAGGAGCTGTGCACTACCGACTGCAAAGTATTACATATAATATACCTAACACATGCAATTATAAATTACACAGATAGTAATTTTATACCCTCCACGGAGAAAGAAAAACACAGGGAAATGTACTATCAGATGAGTGAGCAGCAGGAATATCAGTTGATTTTTTCCCCACTAGCTGGCATTTAGCATGCTGCTAGCCTATGAGGCTGCAGACAGGTTCACAGAAAAGTCTTCTCACTTGATGTGAGGGAGAGACAAGAAGATGGAGTTACCCTGACTAATTTACTAGCCAGCAGCCAATACAACAGTTGTCTTATGCAAGGTTGCACCTCAGAGGCTATGAATCTAGACAAGATTCTACTACCAGGGAACCATTCAGGAGCAGGGAAAAGTCATATTTCACTATGTACTCAATTGAAATTAAATTTAAAAAAAAAGACTCAGTCTCTGTCCATCCATTTTCCCACACCTTTTCCACAGATATATTATTGATTGTCTCCCCTCTTCCTCAATGCCATAGATCAGTGTTTCTTAAATTTTTTAAGACTGAGGAACACCAAACATTTTTTTTTTTTTAATGAAGAACACTAAGGATTTTTTTGTTAAGAAAAAAAAAAAAAAAAAAAAAAAAAAGATGGGAGGAGGGGGAGGCGGGGCAGGGAAAGTTATTGACAACAAAAAGGGTCAGAGGAGAAGTTATTAAGGAAAAAAAGGTCACCTGCCCCTTTAATGGCAGCCATTTTGAAATCTGTTGTTTTCTGTGGCACACCTCCGACTGCCTCACGGCACACCAATGTGCTACGGAACATAGTTTAAGAAACACCGCTGTAGATGATTCATCAGTGGCTATTCATTCTTGATACAGGAACTATAGCTCACATTACGCAGTGTTTGGTGCCCTCTGGGGGAGGAAATCTTTGAGCTTTCCTCTGGAATCCTGTATCTGGACAGACGTGGAAAGGGAGGAGTTCCCTCAAACTCATGTTTATTAAGCACTTCATCTCAAGAGGGGGCTCAGGATTTTTAAATAATGGGTAGGACCCTACCAAATTCATGATTCATTTTGGTCAATTTCACAGCTATAGGATTTAAAAAAAAAAAGATAAATTTCATTATTTCAGATATTTAAATCTGAATTTTCACTATTTTATAATTGTGAGGGTCCTGACCCAAAAAAAGGAGTTGAGGGGGTTGCAAGGTTATTGTAGGGAGGGTTGTGGTATTGCTACTCTTATTTCTGTATTGTTACTTGCAGTGGCGCTGCCTGCCAAGCTGGGCAACTGGAGAGAGGCAGCTGCTGGACAGGACTCCAGCTATGAAGGCAAAGCCACTGTCAGCAGCAGTGCAGAAGTAAGGATGGCAGAGTATGATATTGTCACCCTTACTTCTGTGCTGCTCTCTGAAGAGCTGGGCCCTCAGTCAGCAGCCACCACTCTCTGCCCACCCCCCAGCTGTGAAGAGAACAGTGCAGGAGTAAGGGTGGCATGGTATGGTATTGCCACATTTTAGCACTGCTGCTGACATGGCCAGGTGCCTGGCCAACAGCTTCCATTCTCTGGCCACCCAGCTCTGAGGGTAACACAGAAGTAAGGGTGGTAATACCATGATCTGCTAAAATAGACTTACGGCCCTCTTTCCGCTTCCCTTTGTGTCAGAACCACAAACTGAGAAACACCGGTCTCCCCCATGAAATCTGTAGAGTATAGGGTAAAAGCAACAAAAGAACAGATTTACAGTGGGAGACCAGAATTCATGGTCTCAGATGTACTTTTCATGACTGCGAATTTGGTAGGGCCCTAACCCTGAAGGGAGTGCATTCTGGGCAGGGTTATTTGTATAACGTTAATGGTGAATGTTCTTGTGTAAGTTTGAGGGTTTTAAAATATTTTTAAACATAAATCTCTGGCGTAGTGAGTAGGACTGCATTTAATACAATGTTTCACCTTTAGCAATGCTACCTATTGACTTGTCGTAGTCATTTCAGTAGATACTTTATTTTTATTCCCTCATATTGTCATTGTATTTTGCTATGTTACTTTTAAGTGAAGCTGTTCCTGCCTCCATGGGAGTGTTTCATGCTTTCCTTGGAGCAATAAGTAAATCATTTTCCCTTATCTGCTATGCCTATTGCATGGTTAAGGCCACAGTTGTTCTACCAAGGCACCCTAACAGAGATATGTAGTCAGGCCCACCAACTGGAAGGGACAAAGGGCACAAATGCCATAGGACCCAGTGATTCAGACACTCAGGAGTCCTGGCCGCCACTGCTGCTATTACAGCAGTTGGAGTCCTGTGTGATGGGCTGCACAGGTTTGGGTGGCATTGAGGGCTGGTTGCCCCAGCCCCACCCCTTATGCCTGAGGCCCCACCCCTTCTAGGAGCAGGGAGTTCCTCCCACCTTTCCCCAGTGGCCCACTGAGGCTGTCGGTTTGCCTGTATATAGTACATAGCCAGGTGGAAGCACTGGCAACTATTCTATGAACAGAGTTACCGTAGACGGGTGATTAGAAGTTTCCCATGTATCCAGTACCACCACTGGGACCTAACCAGGATGTCCATTATCCTCAAAAACATCTGATGTCCAGGCATGAGGTGAGCACTTGCCTACTTCCAGAGTATCAGGGAAGGAAGAGACAATTACATCAATATCTTGAACCCCTGACTTGTGAAGATGAGAATTCTACTCAGGCTATGTCTACACTAGACTGTTCTTCTGGAAAATTTGCATAGCTTTTTCCGCTTCTTTTTTCGGAAGAGGCTTTTCTGATATTTGGCCCATCTACACTGGGCCAAATGTAGGAAAAAAGTCTTTTCGGAACATCCCTTCTTCATTGTATAGCGAGGTTTACAGGGATGCTGAAAATGCGCATCTGCTCTTCTGAAAAAAGTTTCCTGGACGCAGCAGAGTTTTTCGTGGATACCTGGAAAAACTCTGTAGTGTTGACATAGCCTAAGTGTTCCATCCTCTTTATTATAGTGACTCCAACACAAAAATTATTGTGCTCTCTGTTAGTCATACAAAACAGTACTCTTTCAATTGGGTTACTGCAGTGCTTTAGGTCTTTATTTCAGGATATTGTGGAGGGTAAACTAACCAGAAAGTACCCCATTTTGAGTCATCCCAGAAAAGGGGATTAAAAGAATATCTTTCAAGACAGCTAAAGTAACACTGAATCTGCCACAATTTAGTGTAATGTCATTTACTTACCTTGGAGCAATGCAGAAGTTATTACAATGACTTTGCACAGTTCAAATAGAAGTGAAAGTTACAATACAGCAGATTGGGGAGCATATGTCCATTCCTATTTTTCTGAAGCCAGCTCCAGTCCTTCTGTTATCATTAACTAGCCAAGAATTGCCTTTAGAGCACTCTGTGCAGCTCTTGCTTCATGCAACCCCAATGAGCTCTTCTCTGTGGGGTAACTGGCCTAGAAAAGGAGAATCCTGTATCTTGTACTATATGGAATTTCACCATAGAGCATCAATTCACCAACCAAGTATCCTATTAAAAATATAGAGATTAGTATCACTGGATCATCTTGCCTTATACATTCACTGTAACGTTGAGACACTGTGATTTTAGAGAGCTAATATTGTAAAAGACTTTCTGCTGAAGCTTGTCTAACCTTAAATAATTAAGAGAAATTAAAAAATACACACATTTTTCACACTACTAATTTCAGCTCTGGTCTAATCATGTTCTATTTCTAATGCAAAAATGCTAGCAGATTCATTCAGACTTAGTTACTTTGCTTTCTAATTTGAAACAAAACAACAATCCAATCAAGAATAAGTGTATAGTTAACACAGAAGAGCCCAGTACAACATATGTAATATACTGCTTCTACCTTACCTCCCAAAACTTCCACATTGGCAGACAACCTTAAAAGATTCAAGACTAAAAAAGCCTAACTTAATTGTGGCATTCATCACAAATCACCTCTATCTTCAATTAATAATTTTAATTAAGATAGAAAGGGAGAGAGCTAGTTTATTTTGAAAAAATAACCTACCTTTTTTCTGTAGTTCCCTCCTCCCCTCCCCCCGAAAATCCAGGTAATTTTATGCACATCTTTTTCCTGCTCCAAACAAACACTTCAATCCTCAATTTCCAAAATTAAGTTTTTGTGGCGATAGCCCAGGAGTCGTGAGGAGGCACTGCAGAATAATAAACCTGTTCACATAAATAACAGAGCAAAATAAGTTATATTATAGGTCAGAGTTTGGATGCAATCTTTCAAAATGGTTATTGCAAACATTAACTTAATCTATGTTTGAAAGCTAAGAAACTATCAGGATGAAAGCACATGACATAGGCTTAGGAATTCAATCACAAAAAAGTAAATAAATAAGATCTGAATTTATACTTAAGAACAGAGACAGAATCAGCAAACCAAATCTTCTAAAGCGAGGGATTCCACTGGGCCCATGCTGGCAAATGTTCAAAGATTTGAGTGAGTTAGAGGCAAATAAAGAGATACCCAAGAGGCACACCACAGCTAACTAGGAGTTGCAGGCTGGAAATAAAGCTTCATTTAATACTTGCACATAGAATGAGCCCAGTTCATTAAGGGACAGATCCTTTCCCAAGTGTATAACATTGCATAAGTGGCCTGAACCATATGGAGGCCGAAGGGAAATGGGATGAAGAAGTTGTCACCTCCTGGCTTCTGACAGCACAGCAGAGGTGCTCTCAGGCTGTTACAACTTTAGCCTCAGGGCTGTAGCAGTTCCCACAGCTCCTGTCCCTGCACTTTCTGAGGGCAAAAGTCAGTGGATTTGTTCAGCAGGAGATCCATCAGCCCAGTTCCAGTCCTTCTTTGGCTTCTCTGCCTCACCTAAGCAAGTGTGAATAGGAGGTCTCAGGTGAGCCAGGCTACGCGATGCAGTTGGGGAGGGAGAATCCAAATCCTAGCCTGCTTTTATGACTTTTAGTCCAGGGTATTCCTGTCATATTCCATAGTAAGAAACAAGGTTTCCAAACAAGAGTAAGTGAGGGCTAAATTCTCATTTTGTTGTATGCAGACTGCAGTATCCACACAGAGCCCCACTGTAATCAAACTGCCTGTATGCAATGAATTATAGGATTGGGGGTGAAATGCCTGATCCAGAGAGGGATTCAGTATCTGATGAGAACCTGTAATTCTCATTAATGAGTGTGTGAATTGAGAGTATTCGGCACCAAACAGGGGCCACTCAGCATCTCACAGGATTTGGACCTTAGATTAAAATTTGGTGCCCAGGCTGGGAACATGCTAATGAAGCACGGGATATTTAAATCCCGTGCTTCTTTGCAATTTCGGTCGCCCTCATTAGCCTCCCTAGTTCGAACTAGGGGGCTAGTGTAGACGTACCCTTAGTCCGCACCTACACAGCAGGCAATTATTTCAAAATAACGTAGAAATCCTGTCAAGCTGAAAGACTTTTTACACCAACACCTGTAACCCTCATTGTACGAGGAGTAAGGGAAGTCAGAGGAAGAGTGCTCTATTTCAAAATAGGTGCTGGGTAGATGCTCCCAGTTTTGAAATAAGCTATTTCGAAATAAGCTACGCAGTTGATGTAGCTCAATTTCTGTAGCTTATTTCAAGTTAAGCCCTGCTGTGTAAACGCACCTTTGCTTATTTTCACCAGGCTGTGGGAGGGAGTGGGGTCAGGGCTCAGGCTGGGGGTGGGATGAGGGAGGAGAGGGCCCTAGCAGGGAGTTTTGGTAGGGGAGAGGGTTCCCATATGGGTATGGGCTCTGAGTGGCACAATTCCTAGGGATGGAGGAAGTCTGTGCAGCTCCCAGGAAGCAGCGGGTTGTCCCTCCAGCTCCTAGACAGAAGAGTGGCCATGGAGCTCCATGCACAGCTCTCACCCTCAGGTGCCTGTCCCTCTGCAGCCAACTGGATTTGGAGCATCCAAGTCAGCAGTGCTGACTGGAGCTTCTAGGGTTCCTTTTTGACTGGATGTTTTGTCCAAAACCAGCTGCCGGAAAATCCTACCAAGTAGCCAAGTATTGGCCAGATGCATGGCAAAGGGGGGAACTCTGCTCTGAGGAATCTCTCCTCCTAGCCACTAATTCTGATTGAGTCACTCTGCATGGACTCCTTAGGTCCACTGGCTGAAGTAGCCTGTTTGGGGTTTTTAATATGTACTCTTCTCCTGCAAGGATCCTCCATGTCCACACTGTCCCTATATGTGCTCAGCCCAGCCCCATCTTTCCAATGGGAAGGCATGGCTCTTCATAAGCCACAGAAACTAAGGCTGGAATTATCACTGTCTACTAATGCAAGAAGGGGTATTTGGACAATCTCTTATGTGAAGGAGACAGCCTAAGATGTGCCTGGACTTGCTGGTTGAGGAACCGAACTGAAAGGTAGTTCTTTAAGCCAAAAGGTACCAGACTTCCATTGTCTCTTGTATGATATGAACTAAAATTACAGAACAGAAAATGGCAGGACATACAAACATAACTATACAGATGCACAAAAAAGACAGTTCTGTAGCTAGACCACCTACTCAGTGATGCACGGAATTCAAATTAAAATAGACACATAAAGACAGACCCAGAATGCTACAAAGTTGTTTGGGGAAAAAAAAAGAAAAATAAAGCCTAATTAGGCTAACACCTAATTTCTCAAGGGACATAACATACTACAAGCATAACATACAGTATATGAAATATTAAATTAGCAACTGCGAGTCTACCTGCACCGTAGTATAAGGGGATGTAATGCCCACATGTGGGGATACCTGCATGGCAAGCAAATTCTCTGGGGCTGTTTCTTACTCCTCCTTCTGCACAGGAGGGCAGGGAATCGGGAAAGCCTTGGAGGGAAAAGACTAGTATAGAATACTTGCTCCCTGGAGCAAGAGGAAAATAATCACCATTTGGCTTCTTCTCTGCTTGTAGAATAGCAAAGATACACACAGCCCCCTATTCTGTGCAGATTATAAGATGTCTACCATAGCATTGCCATAAGACAATATGCAGAGTGGAGACTATCAAACAGCAAATTTTGACAACTTTCATATGGAGTATTTGAGTTAAACGTCTAAAAGTAACATATCTTAGTCAACCATTATGTATATTTATAAAAATTGCATTGACCAAAAGGATCCTTACAGTCCCATATCCAAAATCCAGGACTGCATCATATCAGCATTAAACTAGAACATCCATGCAGTCAGCGGAATCAATGAAATCAGCTAGAGTCAGTGAAAGTTAATCATCTGGGAATTCTAAGTAAAGATTACCCACAGCAGCAAAAGAAAACTGATGCCCAGCCAGGCAAAAACCAAAGTCTAAATTTAAAAAAAGCCCAGAGCAGCAGCAAAGGCTGCCCAACCAGGCGTCAAAATAAGAGAGAGCAAAAAGAAATAGATGTTTGCTTTAACCACAAAGATATAAAGTGTAGAAAGTTTAAGCTTCCATCTGTAATCCAAACAGAAGAGCTTGTGCTTACTTTGTGCTACTATTACAAACAAGTCATGGATCAATACATTGCTTGTCCAACTTCACGCTACTTGCTGCTGCTTTGTATGCCTATCGAAAACCAGAAAATACAAAATCTCACCCATGTTTCTTCTGGAGAGTCTCAATACCTAATAGGTAATAACCCTCTCTTGCTTCCTCCAGATCTGTCCTCACATGTAAATAAGCAAAGCTCAATTTGCTTCATTTTCAGAACATCAGTTTGTTCTTCTGACAGAGTTCTGGGATCCCCACCAGGATCATTAACAAAGCCCATTCTTAAGTGGCTGGTGCTCAAGAACTCGGAACTTTGAAAGGTTTGAATTCACTTCCATTTGAAGAATCGAAAACCCCTCACTCTTCTGTCACTCACTGGACAACAAATAACCAGTCAAGAACCAACTTGAAGAGGTCAAATCCTTATTCTTTTGGGGCTAGAAATACAAGCTCTCTCTCAGTTTTTCCATGTCTGCTTCCATTTGCAGGATATACAAAGAGATTTTAAATTAAAAAATAATGATTTTGTGTAAAGTTCTTTTCTGAAGCCCCATTCAGATAACCCCGAAAAAGTATGGGAAAGCTTTGGGTCAGTTCTGGTCTTATCTGAGCCCATTTTCCCATCCATAATGCAAAACTAATATTATTACTGAATCAATACTACTGGAACATAATATAAAAAAGAAAAGGGGAACTAAAAAAGGAAACAAAAATTTACAGATGAAAGAAATAGTGCAAAGAGGCAGCCATTTTCTGATACTGTGAACTACTAATTATTTCCAACAGCAATAAAAAAAAACCCCACAGCAAAATCCCACAGCTGAAAGTATAGTGTAAGGAATTTGTAACTGAAAAGTGAACCACAAACACTAAAGAAGCAAAAAATTCAAATCTGCTCAGTAAATCAAAACAGTGATGCTGCAATCATAACATGCCTCCCTGTGCCTCAGTTAAAAAAAGCCACCATGCAAAATGGCAGATTTTATTCTTAACTGTGAATTTTTAGTTATATTATACCAAACCCTGAGCCCAGTAAAAATGTTAGGATTTGCCTACTTATTTCCATTACCTGTACTCCTATTTCCTCCCTTTTCTGTAATGATCTGGTTCAGTAATGCAATGTGCATGTAAAATTATTTCCTTTTCCCAGTAACCTGATATCCCATGACTGGAAGCATGGATGACTGGTCTCTTTTGTAAATTTCAGAACTTGAGATTGTAACCACACAGGCCACCAGTATTCAGGCCTATTTTTTTATTGTTTTGAGTGAACATCTACAGGCCTTTATTAGAAAGAAGTTATTCAAAACTATTATTCCCTAATATATAATCAAAACACATCCTTATATGGTTCTTGAACACACAACCTTTCTGTCTCAGTCAGAATGCGAAGCAAAGAGTTCAAACAACTAGGCCATATAAAAGGGGGAAAAAAACCAAGCACCATTGTCAGGGAATACATGCTGAACCAAGTTGCTCCTTACAAGCTTTTGCTGCCTTCAGACTATTACTTCCTGGCATGGGGTGGCTCTGTGGCAGAGTAGTCTCTGTTTCCCTGAGGTTCCCAGAAATAATCCACCCACAAAAAAGTCTTTAAAACAATATGCTCTCTCTTGGGGTCTAATTTATTAAAGATTGTCTGTCTCCAAAAGCAAGCCCCCACAGGTTTACAGTTTTCCACAGCCTTCCTTTCTAGGACATATGATTCAAGTGCCAACCTCCTGAGCCTGCAGGTCATCTCTTTAGATCTGTGTTCGTACAGCCCTTCTCCAGCAATTGTGTCCTATAAATACTAGCCCACAAACTCACCACCTTGAGATCAGGTTTTCACAGCACTGCTTAGAGGTAAAGTGTGTATTAGCTCCCTTCTTCCTCTCATCAGCTCCTCCAGCTCACTCTCTGATTTCATGCAAAGCCTGCTTGGGTCACATGACTCTCAAGTCACAGGAATTATGTTTCCCACTAGGGAAGCAGAGATGGTTGCCTCCTTTCTGGGGTTAAGACCTACTTGCCTTTAAAGGGCCCATCAATCTGTGATATTGTTTAAAAAGACAAACTGTGCTATCATATTGCAGAAACACCTCACCATGAAATGATGCCAGGAGTGAAAAAAAGAGTTAGAAAGAGAAGGTGCAAAGCATTGACAGAAAAGTTTTCTACCAGATATAACTTGCAGTGTCCCTTTCTAGTTACAATCACAATTTATGCTCATGTAACCAACTCTGAGGATAGGAGGTCTACACTACTAAGAACCATCAGAAAAAGATACGGAAATTGTGAACTGCTTTTTCCACTTTTCTTTCAAAAGAGGCTTTTCAGAAATTTGGCCCGTGTACATGTGACCAAATTTTAGAAAAACCTCCTCTTTCAACATATCCCTTCTTCCTCATTAGGGTTGCCAGGTGTTTGGTTTTCACCTGGACATCCGATATTTTTGGCCTCTGTCCAGTAAAAAAAAAAACCAGAAAATACGGGACATGTAAAATGTCTGGTATTTTCTGTTTTTCTCAGATGGAAGGCTGGTGGGGACAGTCTTCCTCTGCGGCATCTAGCAGGGGCAGAGAGAGTGGGGAGCATAGGGATTTAAAGGCGTAGGCACTTTTTTTAGCTCAACAAGTTTGGGCCCCATTTTTTTGGTTTTGCTCAACCAATTTACCCACCGTGTTCGCTATTTTTTGTGAAAATATCTGGCAACCCTATTCCTCATACACTGACAATTACAGGGATGGTGTTTTGTCCAGAGACAGCTAAGACTTCAAATTGCTTATCCAACAAGAAACTTCATTCTCCCCCTGCCTCAATTTCCCTACTCCTGGGAAATTCATTCCTTAAATTAAATTAAAATGAAACACTACCATGACCATTTGAAGACATTTCTCTGCTTTCTGGCTGAAATTGCTGCACTAGGGTTTCATTTTTATTCTCATTTGTCTCTCACATGGACTTGTGTGTACAGTTTCATTCTTGTTTTAATTTAAGTTAAATTATAATTGTCATTCCCTACAAGGCAGCCAAATTCTCCTGCTCTATTCCCATTTAGCTCTCTACATCCTTCCCTTATACAGGTAGCTCCTAAGAATGATGGAATTTCATCCCCAGCCTCTATCATATCTTTTGCAGACGGGCGGAAGCCTGGAATCTTTAATCACTTATGTAGTAATTCCTGGCCAGGAAGAACCTAAGTTCCCAGGACAAGAAGAATATTTATTTGTTCAAAATTAGATTAATTCACATTTTCATGTTTTGGTTCAAACACGCAGATGGATAAGACAGTCTCTTGCTCAGCCCACCCTTCCTTCTGCTAATTTGCTTCAGATGTATTGTTCTGTGTGAAAAGACTTGCCTTACACACTTTATTAATAATAGAACAGTAAAATCTGTAAAAAAAAAAACCCAGAAGTACTGTAGGCTTGTTGTGCATAAGTAACTACTGCCTCAAGCGCTTTTCTTTAAATATATGTATTATATATATTTTTCATTGGGGTTCCAGTCCCTTGTGGTTTTGTGCAATCTCTGAACCATTGCTAAAAGATCTACTTTATATTTATGTTCACTGAATTAATGCATAGTTTTTTCACAGCTTATTTTATACCTTTTATACCTCCTTTCAGTACATTTTACCATCTTGCTACAGTACTTAAAGAATTATTTGTAACCTACATATTTCAAATGGGATAAAGCTTAACAAGACAGAAAAAGAAGTAAAAGAAACACTAGCACCTTGAGATTGTAAAGTTATCTTGGTCAAAATCCAAGTCTAGTGACTGTTCAGTTGTTTATGTGAAAAGAGTTGCTTGGTTCTTACTGAAGAAGTGTCCGTGTCACAATCACCACCACCAGAATTTACAGAATCAAAAAGCAGACTATTCTCTAATGCCTGTATTGCAGTAGCACTCAGGAATTTTGTTCTTTAAGGTCTACAAGACGTGTATCAAGATATTATCCCTGTTCCAAACAGATTACTAGGAAAGAATATACCTGGCCTGTAGGCTTGTCCTCCTGCCACTTCAGGATTTTTCAAAAGCATATATATTATAACGATGATGTACACTCTCATTTTAATAGTCATGAGACATTACACAAAAAATTTGGTTCAATAGTTGCAAGATATCTAATTTTGATGTTTACCTTTTCCCCCTCTACCTTTCAGTGCAAATTTACTAAAATTATGAATGACTTTAAAAACTCCAAAAACTTTCTCATTCAACAATCTCAATACTGTTTTTATCAAAAACATTTTGTGTCTGTTGTTCCACAGGTTCAGTTTCAGTGACTTGCCACTTTGGGGTAAAAAATGTCCTCCAAAAATTCCCAACCAACTCTGTTTTCCACCACTGTTTCTGTTCTCTCTAATTTCCTTTGCATGATTTCTCTCTCCATACTGGTATTTGCAACTTCTTCCAATTACTTTTATTTTGTGAATTCCTTTTGTTAACAGTTCGTTGTTTCTTCCAGATCAATATAGTACATTTACTTTTTGGTATTTTGTTTTCTGTCCACATGACAACATATCCATCGACTTCAAATTAAATTCATTTTAAAAGTAATGTTTCATGAGATTCATTCACTATCCTTGTTGACAGTCGCTACAGAAGGGACAGTGACTCAGTGGAGATTGATTTATTCCTTTACTACTAAAGATGATTCCTAGATTTCTGATTCCATAGATTTCAAAGCCAGAAAAGACCATTGTGGACACCCTGTAGAACACCTAAAACTTCTCTGAAATAATTCCTAGACTATGTCTTTTAGAAAAATGAGATTTGAAGCCTTCTGCACAATGATAGGTAGATCTTTGAGACTAGCCACCACGGATGTACCTATTCTGTGGATGGAGTATTTCAAGTCTCTAAAACAGTTTACCACTTTTCACAACAAACATTAATCCCCGTCATTCCAGAACAGCTTTGTTAAAAGTAGAATTGCACCTGAGAGTCCGGCGGGACACAGCAAAAGTAGATGGGTGCTGTTTAGGAGGGGGGCAGGGCAGGATGACATGGAGATAAGAGAGAAAATTGGCAAATGGGATAAGTATGGACTGAAAGCCAACAGGTGTGGTGAACAAGATGGCGGATTAAATGCTAGATGCAGTGGGACGTGTGTGAAGAAGGATAGGCAGTCTGAAGGAAGAATGTGTGTTGCTTTGCTAGGAAGGCCACAGCGATGTGGAGAGGCTTACATGGAAGGAAGTTCAAGAACCTAATGACCAAGGAGGAGTAAAAAGGTTTGGAGTGCAGGAAACTTCAAGTCAGGACTCAGAGTGATGCCATCAGGTATCACTGGGAGAGAACTAGAAGGTGAAAGAGTGAAGGGGAAGCAGAGAAAAAGTAAACCAGAGATAAGCATGAGGAAAAACTAGGTAAACTAGGAAGAGCAGCAGAGGTCAGAATGTTACAGTTCCCATGGGAATGCAGCAATCTTTTCATCTGAGGAGCTTTAGGGTAAAGATTTCAAGATGCAAAAAGAGAATCCACTCTCTGCTCTAATAACTAATCCAAGCACTTATAATACATGGAGTGCAAATAAGACAGAAGAAAAAGAAAATATTATTATTCACTCTTTTTAAACTGACAACATAGTTTGACACAAAGTTTGAGCAGGTGCTTACAAGAAAAGACTTATGGATATAAGTAATGGTAGCAATTCAGCATCTTCTACATCCAACCCTCAAAATCATGACTGATGCCATAACTAGCAACTCAGTGTTAACTTACACAGGCAAGACTTGACCTAATGATTAGAAAAGTCACTCTACATTTCTGATAGTTCAGAGTGCTTCATAATTTTGTCAATTTTATTTTTCTCCACTAAATCCTAAAAATAAAAAGAGTGACAGGAAATATTGACTTTCTTTCTGTTTACTCTCTACATTAAGAATTTATGTAGGTTTCTTTTCTTTCTTAAATAAAAAGTGTTGTATACATTTTGGCAAAGTGTTGAGAAAAAGGAGCATTTATTTGGCATGCAATGAACAAGTTGGATTGATTCTCAGGGTGGAAGCTGGCTATACGAGTATTCTCAAGCAACACTTGTGGAATAAAGAATTGTTAGAATTGAATAAGGCAGAACTAGACCTTAATTGAACAAACAAAGGCGAAACAAACAGAGAATATTAGCCTCTGTACTTTGGAGCTAGCACTTGGCAGAGTCTATAAAAGATACTGACTAGCACTAGTGCCAGACAATGAATAGAACTGTCTTTTAGGTCAGTAGTTGGGTATATGCTTACAGCAGGAGTGGGCAATAAAATGGCAGCAGTTTCCCAGGGTTATGCCTGGTGGGACGCTGTTTATATATTTACTTGCACAGCCACAGGTGCCAGCGATCATAGCTCCTGTTGGCCACAGATTTCTGTTCCTGGCCAATGGGAGTGACAGGAAGTGATGTGGACTGGGACACCGCTTCCCTCTACTCCCGTTGTCCGTGAAAGGTGATCAGCATCCAGCGAGAGCAGCTATTGCTTGTACCTGTGACGGTGAAAATAAATATAATGGGGGCCCACCAGGAGCTAACCCTGGTGAACTGGATTCAGACAGTGGGCCAGTATTTGCCCACCCTTGGCTTAAATAATTAATTATTTACCTTTGTCTATTCACAGAGAAGATGGATAGGTAGGAGTTGTTCCAATTTAATTATCACCCTTCCTCTATTATTTATTGTACATTAGCATGTACAGCCTACAGCTGACATCAGGGCCCTGTTATACTAGGCACAGCACAAACAAATGACTCTCTGCTGAGAGATGTTTCCAATATATTTATTTATTTAAAATATTTTTACCTTGCCTCTCTATTTAAAATATTTAAGGTGGCTTACACATTTTTAAAACACAATATATATCAAAAGTAAAATAAAAGACCTGAGGGGAGGGCCATAAAACCTACTAAGACACATTGAGAGAAGGGATACATACACACATGTGTGTATAAACAAACACGACAGAAAGGAGAGCAAACAGAAGCACGGAGAGCAAAGTGACGTACTTAGTATCACACTGCAGGTCAGTGACAGAGTTGGGAGAAGCACTCAGACTTCCTTACTCTGTTTGAAATTACTCTGTTTTGGTCATAAATGAATGTTGGATACATGTCTTGGATATTTTTCGCCACAGACACACGTATGATCAAAATTTCCCTTGCATGAACATTTATGAGCAGTGGTAAATCAAAACTTAGTGTCTAATTCACAAAAGTATCTGTTTTTTTAAAATCTGCCAGCAGCAGTGCACACAGATAAAACCTTAGACATACCAACAGCAGGAGCAGAGGTGATACCACAATTTACTAGTTCAAGTTTGGTTCAGGTGTAGGATCCTGGAAGAGGGCAACCACAGAGGTTGCACACACAAACTACATATTTGTGATCAAGAAGCATGTCTACTGTGGGCTATTAGTCATGTATTAAATTCATACCTACAGAATCCACTATTATTATTCCTAGTTCACTGATGGGAAACTGAAGCGTAGGGTGTACTTCCCCATCCTATCCAAGGAATGTCACATGGGAAGTCTGTAGCAAAGGCCAGGAACTGCATTCATATAACCTGAGTGTGTGTCTACTCTGCAGTGGTTTTTCCAGAATAACAGCCGTTATTCTGAAAAAAAAATACTAGTGTCCACACTGCAATTGCGCTATTTCGACAGACAGTCAAAATAATGGAGGGCTTTTTCTGACGGCTTTAAACCTAATTCTATGAGGAAGAAGCCTTTTTCCGAAAAAGCTTTTTTGGAAAAAAGCATGTGTAGAGAAGAGGTTCTCAAATATGAGCTTGGAATTGAGCTCATGCAAGACCATGAAGGAAGCCTGCAAAAACTACTGCAGAAACTGCAGCATGGCAGTACAGGGCCATTGCATGCCAACAGGCAGCTCCAGCTCCATGGCAAGGAGAGTGCTATGGTGTCCAAAGTGGAAATGCTTTGTTGTTCCTCAGAGAGATAGGCAATCTAGCAGAAAAACCTGAAAAACAGTTGTCCAGGTGGGTCCTGTTGAGCTCAGATAGCCTCAGGCAGCAGCACCTGGAATCAACTGCTGACCTGATGTCCTGCCTGAACTGGTTCCAGATGGCCTTAAATATGAGAAAGCATCCAGTCAGTGTGGAAGCTCTCTTTCGAAATATCAAATAGCTATTTTGTTGTGCTTTTTGTGTGGGGATGCTCTATTTCAAAATAAGCTCTTCTGGAAGATCTCTTCCGGAAAAGCTTATTCCAAAAGAAGCTTGCAGTGTAGATGCCCCCTGAGTTTCAGCCAGTGCCTTGTACACTAATCTTCCTCTGATGGAAAATACAAAGAATGAACACTGAAATGCAAAGGTTGCACGGGTCACTTGCCTGCTAAAGTAGCTGAGGCCCTTTGCTTGCTCTGTTGTGAAGTAATCCGATAAAAGAATGGGAAGCGGGCTGAGATGGCATTTCTCAAAAAGCACAAAAATAAGATTCCCGGTTTATTTGAGGTAGGTGGGAATGTATGACTTTCCAATCAGTGCAACCTGTGATGTTACAGTGAAATGTAGTTTCAAATATACGAGTCCTTGAATAACTTTCTAACAGCAGTATTAGCAAATATACTGCTTCTTTTCCTTGGCTGTTTGCAGTACTCACACATAATTTTGCTCTTAGTGGACTGCAATGAAAATTAAATTAGTGATAGAGTCCAATAGGCTCAGTCAATCAATCCCTAAAATATTTTCCTCATTTACTAATTCAGGACTCTACCCCACAAATTGGCTGACAAAATGCAGCTGCTAAAAGCTCCACAAGACTCTTTACCATGGCAGCCAGACTGCCTCCACCAGAGCATTCATCTATAAGCCTTGGCATAGACGAAGGTTATACAAAAACTGATTTAAGAGTCCGATCCCTCACACCAACTTGAGGATGTCTTCAGTCACTTTCCAGCAGTGTTTCTCCGGTTTGGACACCTGTTTCTTCTGAACCTACGAATAATTTATTAATTCCCAGAGAATAACATTAATATCCCATTAATCATTCTCCACTCACGTGTCGACATAACTAATGTTGTAGATGTGTACTACAAGCATAAGAAATGTGAGCTATCATCACAGACTAGAATTGGGCTTCATTAATTATACTCAAAACAATGCAAATTACAGGTAGAACCTCTCTAATTCAGTGCCCTTGAGACCTGACCGGTGCAGAACCAGAGAATTTGCCAAATCATGGGTTCAATTATGGTTAGCAGCATTACCAACATTTTCCCTTCTTGCTGGGCTCTTAAAAGACATCTGGGGTAAACTTGAGCTAATTAGCAGCACAGCCCACTGAGAGGGCTGGTGGCCACACCCATAGTAAGTGGACATTCAACTAACTAAATCATGCTGGATCATGGATGTTGCCAGACCAAAGAGTGCCAGACTAGAGAGGTTCAACCTGTAATTGTGGTTCTAGGAGATGGCAGCATAGTCACACAGGTCACAAGAGAAGAGAGACTTGCATAGCATTAGCTCTCTCTCTTCTGAGGAGGAAGAGAGATCAAAGGGCGAGGTCAGACAGTGCACTCTCTGAAACCAAAACTAACAAATCCAAAAGCCACCAAAGAATTTGTTTTTGCTGTGAAAAGTTGAAAGGACTTTTTGAACTAGTGCAGTTGAAAAGACTTTTTTGAGTTTTCAGAATCTTGGCTGGGGTTGCTTTTTAGTCCAGAAGATCATCAGTCATTACTCAGCGGCAATGTTCATGGCATCGGTCATGCCAAAGCACTTAACAGGAAAGACCATGCCATCTTCCTCCACTTTCCTTTAAAATCTTTCTTCGGAGGGATAGGCTTGATTCATGCCTTGTCATCGGCTCCCATATAGTGGATGACAAATTTGGACATCAACCTTTTATGTTGCCATTCAAGTTGCTATTTGAACAAGGAAAATCATCCTGTCTAGGTGCGCCCTTCTGAGTGAGTGAGAAGGGTAATTGTACATAGCAGGAGGAATGGGTCTGCTTCTAATGGCATAGCTGGCAACAGCAAGGAGGGCATTTGTATTTTCACTGCTGTCCTGTGTTATAACTCTCTGTTAGCCCAAGACCCTGAACGTCAGACTCACAGTACAGTAATTAACCCTCTCCCCAGCCAGAGATGATAAGGTGTAATTAACAGTCCCAGAAAAGCCTCCTACATGTTGATTATTCATTGAATCTCCTGTATCTCAGAGGATCTGATAGCAAAGGCATGCCTGCCATTGATTCTCTCTTGACTGGCTGGCCCCACTTTCAGGGGTAACCTAGCTTGTGAGGCACCTCACTACCACCTGCCATTAGCAGGAGGAAGCCTCTCTATGCCTGCTGATGGTCAGCTTCCTGATTCCATTGGTCATAGGCAACACAAGCAGTACCCTGAAGGCCTAGACAGGCACCGCTCTCTCTCTACAGGTTAGCAATATGCGCACTCTAACCCTTTCTGGCCCTTGAGCCCTCCAAGTATCTACTAGAGTGGTAACTTCTGTTCTATTATTCACTACCAGAATTCACAAATTCACGGCTTCCAAAGAAACAGTATACCACAGGCTTCCAATTATACCCCAGATCACCGCTCTGACAGTAATTAGGAGTTTTGGAAACAAAGTTGCATACAAAATAAAACCATAATATGGATTACAGAACCAAGACTTACATCTTACAATGTGTCATGAGGTCTGCTCACCACTAGTGCAGTTCTTCCTAGTCACTCTGGGATGAGCTGATTACCAATCATCTAAACTTTTCTTGGCTTTGAATGGAATTTTCCATTATCATAGGAACAGCTGGCCAACATTTTAAATTAGAAAGTGTGAATAAGGATGTAAGGGGCCACCCAGAAAGTGTTCTCTCTTTTTTAACAGTGGTATTTTGTTTTTATTGTGGTCAAAATATTACTGATTTTTAAAAGTAATTTATGTTTTTGATAAGTTTCAGTGGAGAAAAAAACCCCTCATTTTCTGACCCTTAAAAATAAATCCATTGGAAAAGCACAAGCAAGCAGTGACAATGTTTCTTACTTCCACCAAATCAAGGAGAACTTTTCAACAATTTTCAGTCAACAAAAAAATTCACAGAAATTATCACTTTACACACACAATTTCCATTCATTCTCAGCCATGTCTATTATAAAAACATACCCCTTCACTTTCTGTCCTATACTCTTTTGTAGTGTTCTACATTATCAAACTACTTGTAAGCCTCCATAAACTCATAAGGATTGCAAATGCTAGAAATTGTTATCAGATGTAGTAATTCCTTAACTCAATTTTACAGAGGTTTGGGGAGGGTTAATTAGTTAGGGTATGTCTACACTACAGCACTAATTCGAACTAACTTAGTTTGAATTAGTTAATTTGAACTAAGCTCATTCGAATTAGCGCATCTAGACTTAAAACTAGTTCGAATTAGCATTTTGCTAATTCAAACTAGCATGTCCACACTGAGTGGACCCTGAACTGAGGTTAAGGCTGGCTGGAAGCAGTGCCGGCAGGGCATCAGGTTAGGACTTAGAGCGTGGAGCTGCTGTCTCAGGCTAGCCGAGGGATGTGCTTAAAGGGACCCGACCCCCACCCCGGACAGACAGTTCTCAGGGGTTCCCCGCTTGCAAACAGTCCTGGCTAGGAGTGCCCTGAGTGCCCACACTCGGCACATCACAACACTCGGACATCAGCCCGGCTGCACTTGCTGCAGGCTGCTATCCGGAGGGGGGGGTTAATCAAGGGGCTTCAGGAGAGCTTCCTCCCCAAGGAGCCCGCAGAGCCACTCCAGTCCTCCCCATTGGGGGCTTGTACCCCATTCCTCCTTCACCTCCTTCCACTTACCCCTCCCTAGCCCCCCTTCCTGATGTACAAAATAAAGGACATGTGTGTTCAAAAATAGAAACTCTCTTTATTGAACAAAACTCGGGGAGACTGGGAAAAGGAGGTGGGAGAGGGGAAGACAGAGGGTGGGAGAGGGGAGGGCAACTAAAATGATCAGGGGTTTGGAACAGGTCCCATATGAATAGAGGCTAAAAAGACTGGGACTTTTCAGCTTAGAAAAGAGGAGACTGAGGGGGGATAGGATAGAGGTCTATAAAAGCAGGAGTGGTGTGCAGAGGGTGCATAAAGAAAAGTTCTTCATTAGTTCCCATAATAGAAGGACTAGAGGACACCAAATGAAATGAATGGGTAGCAGCCTTCAAACAAATAAAAGAAAGTTCCTCTTCATAAAGCAAATAGTCAACCTTTGGAACTACTTGCTGCAGGAGGCTGTGAAGGCTAGACCTAGAACAGAGTTTAAAGAGAAGTGAGATAAAGTCATGGAAGTTGGGTCTATAGAGTGGTATTAGCCAGGGGGTAGAAATGGTGTCCCTGGCCTCTGTTTGTGGAATGCTGGAGATGGAAGGCACGAGACAAATGGCTTGGTCATTGTTTCGGTCCATCCCCTCCAGGGTCCTTAGTGTTGGCCACTGTCGGCAGACAGGCTATTGGACTAGATGGACCTTTGGTCTGACCCAGTACGGCCATTCTAAGCTCAGGGCTCAGGATCGGGGGTCTCACTGGACCACCCTGATTTTCATGCACACCTGCTCCTGGGTGGCCAGGCTGGCAGCTATCCTGCCCTAGACGGCCACTTTTCTGTTCCTAGTGCGGAGGTTGTGGATGAGGTCCATGATGTCCGCAATAGACCAGGCGGGCGCCCGCCTCTTGCGGACCTGTGCAGGCTCCTGGGAGCCGGCAGCCTGGTCCCAAGAAGAGGCGGAGGGTTGGGTGGCAGCGGGTGGCTGGTTCATGCCGTGCCAGGTGCAGGGTCTGCTGGCTGGGTGCTGGCAGGCTTGCACCTGGCACGGGCACCGTAGCCAGCCCGTGCCCCTTTAAGGGCTCCGGGGCCGGGAGGGAGGCAGACGAGTTTCCCTGGTGGTGCCCAGAGTGGCCACCAGGGACAGCTGGGGAGGGCTAGCCTCCCACTAGTTCGAATTAAGTGGCCACGCAGCCCTTAATTCAAACTGCTTAATTTGAACTAGGCATTAGTCCTCGTAGAATGAGGTTTACCTAGTTCGAATTAAGTGCTCTGCTAGTTCGAATTAAGTTCGAACTAGCGGTTTGTATGTGTAGCGCCTATCAAAGTTAATTCGAACTAACATCTGTTAGTTCGAATTAACTTTGTAGTGTAGACATACCCTTAGAGATTGTAAAATGTTTTACATAACCTCAGAAAAAAGAAATAATAATATTTTGACCACAATATTTACTAACAAAAGTAAAGAGACCCAATATTTCATATTTCATCTTCCATTTTAAAATAGAGATCTGTTTGTTTTGCTGCAGTACAATAAAATGGTCTGGATATTGCAATCAGCACTAGCAATCGGGCATTCATAAAGCAAATCTGTGGTAACAAAGCAGAT
Source organism: Pelodiscus sinensis (assembly GCF_052426305.1). Taxonomy (NCBI): domain Eukaryota; kingdom Metazoa; phylum Chordata; order Testudines; family Trionychidae; genus Pelodiscus; species Pelodiscus sinensis. Next base: position 15,747,916 of record NC_143058.1, on the reverse strand, counting down.
TGTGCACAAAATGGAATTGAAATATGATCTTTCTTTGCTTTCAAGGGCATTATAAACAAACAGGTAACCCAAAGAAAAAAAACATGTTAAGCTTTTTCATCGTAATACTCAGCTGGATTGGATTCAAACACTTCTTCCATTGTTCAGTTTAACAACATTTAAGATGTTTTCTCCTCCTTTTCTAGTATGAGCCACTTCTGTTTGAAAGTGCTAATGACTACAAAAAGGATAACTGCTTAGTGATGTTCCAATCTTTATTCGATTGCTATTTTTTTCCTGAGAAAGGCATCATATCAAAAAATTGCAGTGTAACTGTTGCTGTAGAATCAGGTAAACAGGTCACTGTAGTCTCCTTACATAAGCTTTCTGTCTGAAGAATGAAACCACACTAACCGATGGGTCAGCTTCTAAGACTCTTAAGAAAAAGAATGGCACCCTGTTGGTTACCACTGAATAGCAGAAGAAATGCTTTTCTTGAGATCATCTTCCCACACAGAATATAAGTGCCTTCCAAGAATTAATCCCACATGGGATGACTAGCAAAACAGTTCTGCCTCTATAAAAAAACATATCGCTAAAAACACTAGTATCTTTGTGCTCCAGTCATGATTTGGAGCCTGATTTGGATCTCAGTTTTCATCATTTTCCATGAGTATAGCTCTAGAGGCATGGCTAAGTTTGCTCCTGAATTACACCAGAGTATAAGCAAGATCAGAATCAAGATGGTGGTATTGAAATAAAACTTCAAGAGAAACATAAACACCAAACAGCTTTTCAAGATGATAACCCAACTGATCTGTGGCTCTCTTGTGAAGAAAACCACATGGAGTGATTAGAAAACAGCTCAATTGTCAGAGCAACACGATTTAACCCCTTATTTGTCTGAACTTGACTGAGATGGAACAAAAGTCTAGCAATTTGAGAGATGGAACACTGTCTTTATATTAAAGAGATTCTATGTGATTCCTTACTTCAAGTGACACAATGTCTCAAGAGAGCTGGAAGGATAGCATTTGAATGGAAGGTTACTATTCTAATGCAGTTGTTACAGCTGGAATCTACTTGCTAATCTGATTAACTGATATGAAGTTCAAGGAACACTATAGGATTCCTCTACAGAATATGGGGGTTGTGAAACTTGTTATGTGATGGGGAGTTTCACAGCATAGGAAGAAATCAGTGGAAAGGTAGAGAGCTGGAGTAGGTGCAAGTGTCCATTTTATTGCATAGCACAGAACTCACCAGAACAACCCCAGACTAGCTAGGCTGACCCCAGTGACCTACTCAGTTACCATAACAACAAGATCTATATCTACAACCCAATATACAACATATTCCTCCCCCCTTAATAAAAACATCCCTTTAAGAAAACAAAAACTAACTATGAAATTTCTCTAGGTGGATTACGGCGGACATCCAGCGTTCTCGCACCCGAAGATGTTATGGGTGCAGGCCTGAAACTGGGCTGGGAACTTGAAGTGTGAACAGGTGAGGCTGTTGGATCAGCCTGCTCAGGGAGGAGGTTATTGTTTGCCGCTGGTGGTGATGGAGGAGGAGAGTCAGGAGCATGTGATTCTTGACACGGTAGCTCACCAGCAGTGGGAAGGACAGGCAACTCAACTGGAGATGTGCCTTGGGGGCAGGAATAACCTGTCCATAACTGATCTACATGCCGCCGCCAGATGAGATCTTTCACAGTCCGGACAGTATAGGAAACAGGTCCTGTTTGAGCAATAATAGTGGCAGGGACCCATTTAGCTCCAGGAACATAGTTCCGAGCCAAAACTATCTGTCCAGGACTAAAGGTTCGGTCTTTTGCTCTGGATGCACGCCTGATGACTTGACCTTCCTGCTGACGTTGCACAATTTGTCGTGGTTCTGAAGGTTTCAGCAAATCAAAGCACGTGTGTAGCTGACGTCCCATCATTAGAAAAGCCGGGGACACTTTGGTTGTAGCGTGAGGAGTGTTTCTGTAAGGATAGTAAGAAGGTGTCCAGACTCTTTTGTACGAGTGAATGGTCTCTAACCGATTTCAAAGGTTGTTTCATTGTCTGGACAAACCTCAGCCAATCCATTTGTGGCCGGGTGATACGGTGCTGAAGTGATGTGATGGATCCCATTTGCTTTCATAAAATTTCCAAACTCCTGAGACACAAACTGTGGACCGCTGTCACTCACAAGTTGTTCAGGAATACCCAAATGACAGAAGATTCCCCGTAATTTTTGGATAGTACTCTCAGCAGTAGTGGAAGGCATTATACAGACTTCTGGCCATTTGGAATGAGCATCTACCACCACCAAAAACATGCTACCTTCAAATGGGCCAGCAAAATCAACATGAATACGTTGCCATGGTTTTTCAGGCCAGTCCCATGGGTGCAGAGGTGCCAATTGAGGTGCATTCCTTACACCCTGGCAAGAAATACGAGCTCTTGCCTTCTTTTCAATGTCACTGTCCAAACCAGGCCACCAAAAATAGCTTCGTGCAATTTCTTTCATGCGCACCATTCCACAGTGACCTGAATGCAATTGCTCTAACATCTGTTGTCTCAGTATTTTTGGAATAATGACACGCATTCCCCACAACAAGCACCCCAAATGGGTTGATAACTCCATTCTCCTGGACATGTAAGGGACAAGATCAGATGAGACCTGAGAGTTCCGTAGAGATGTTCCATGCATCACTAGTTCTATTACTTGGGAGAGTACTGGGTCAACACGAGTTGCTCTCTTAACTTGTGCAGCAGTGATGGGCCTGTTCTCTACCTGCTCAAAGTAAAAGATTTCCTTCTGGCCACTATCTTGATGTTTGACTGGCAAAGGCAGCCTAGAGAGACCATCTGCATTGCCATGTAGAGTGGCTTTCCGATATCTGATCTCATATGTGTGTCCTGAAAGCCACAATGCCCATCGTTGAATACGACTAGCAGCCATTGGTGGAATACCTGAGTGTGGACCAAAAATTGCCGTCAGAGGTTGATGGTCAGTGAGAAGTGTAAACTTCCATCCAAACAGGTACTGGTGAAATTTCCGAATTCCAAAAACGATTCCCAATGCTTCACGTTCAATTTGTGCATAGTTAGTTTCAGCTGTGCTTAAGGTGCGTGAAGCAAAAGCAATTGGTTTCTCCTCTCCTGAGGGCATAACACGTGACAAGACTGCTCCCACTCCATATGGGGAGGCATCACAAGCCAACTGTAAAGGTAAGGATGGATCAAAATGTGTCAGGACCTCTGCATTTAGCAATGCACATTTAGCCTTGTTAAATGCAACATCACAGGCATCAGTCCACTTCCAGACCTTGTTCTGGCCAAGGAGCTCGTGAAGTGGTTTTAATAGTGTGGCTAGCTGTGAAATAAACCTTCAATAATAGTTCAATAGTCCTAGAAATGAGCGAAGTTCACTAACATTTTGAGGGGGTGCAGCTTCCACAATAGCCTTAACTTTTGAAGGGGACTTATGAAGACCAGTAGCATCAATGATGTGTCCCAAATATTCAACAGAGGGCTGAAAGAATGCACACTTATCTTTACGGACTCGTAGGCCATACTCTTCCAGTCTTTGTAGGGTAGCCTCTAAGTTCTTAAGGTGATCCTCCTCATTCCCACCCGTGACCAGGATGTCATCAAGATAGCACTGAACTCCTGGCAAGCCACACAAGATCTGGTCCATAGCTCTCTGGACAAGGCTGGGGCAGAAGTTATTCCAAAGGGTAAGCGACAGTAACAATAAAGCCCTTTATGAGTCATAATAGTCAACAGCTCTTGGGATTCCTCCTCAACTTGCATCTGTAAATATGCTTGACTCAGATCAATCTTGCTGAACCTTTGTCCCCCAGCCAGGCCCGCAAAGATGTCATCGATGCGAGGAAGGGGGTATTGCTCTGCACATAAAACAGGCTTAACAGTGACCTTAAAATCCCCACAAATCCGAATAGAACCATCTTTCTTCAATATTGGAACTATTGGAGTTGCCCATGGACTATGGGTAACTGGTATTAGGACTCCATTTTTGACTAGGCGCTCCAGGTCTGCTTCAACTTTTGGTCTGATAGCATATGGCACAGTTCTGGCCTTCAGATATTTTGGTTGGCTACCAGGTTTAATGTTCAGTTTCACGGTGATTCCCCTCATACTTCCCAGATCCTCTCCAAAAACAGCAGCATGTCTCTTTAATATATCAGTCACACCTGTTTCTTCTTTAGTCATCCGGTGCACTTCTGCCCAGTCCAGTGGTATCTTCCTAAGCCGTGATCTCCCCATTAAGGCTGGGTAATGGCCTTTCACCACAAACAGTGGTAATTCTGCAGTCCGTCCATTTACTTCCACCTTAACATCAGTAGTGCCCAATAGGGGTACTGCTTCTCCTGTATATGTCTTCAAAATGATCTTTGTTGCCTTAAGTGGAAGATGCTTCAACTTTTCCTTATACACTGAGTCTGAGACCAATGAAACTGCTGCACCAGTGTCTACTTCCATACGTACCGGTTTGCCATCCAACAGTGGGGTTACCCAGTATTCATGGGAGCCCCCTTTCAAAGACAAAACATAGCAGGGCACTTCTTCTTCAGACAATGTGTCACTTTGATCATCAGGCATCTGCTCAATGGTATGCAGATTTTCCTTTTTGTTCCGCCAGGCCACAGGCCTCTTTTTCTTTTGTTTGCAGGCACGCTCAATGTGTCCTTTTTTCCCCACACTGTCGACACACTAAGTTCTTACACCAGCATTCTGCTGCATGGTGACCTGTCTTACCACAGCGGTAACATTCCTGGCTCCCCACTGTTTTGTGAGTAGGTTCTTGGGACATTTTATGCACCCCAGGGGGTGCACTAAGATATTGTGCCCCCTGTGTGGCCAGTTCCAGGGAGACTGCAATATCAATGGCCTTCTGTAAGGTGAGCTGAGCTTCTGTTAACAGACACCTCCGTATAGCTTCACTGTGCAGGCCACACACTAACCTGTCACGTATGGCATCATTTAACATCTCCTTAAATTCACAGTGTTCAGCAAGCTTTTTCAAATTGGCTACAAATTGTACAATGGTTTCACTTTCCTTTTGGTCTCTGCTATGGAACCTGTACCTTTCTGCAATTACCAGTGGTTTTGGAGCATAATGTGACCCCAGGATTTCCACAATGTCACTGTAAGATTTGGTCTCTGGCTTAACAGGGAGCAGCAAACTGCGTAGCAGAGAATAGGTCTTAGCCCCTACAACACTTAAAAATATTGGCACCTTCTTCTCTTCTTTAATGTCATTTGCAATAACAAAAAGTTCAAAACGCTCAGTATATATGTGCCATTGCTCTACAGTCTCCTCAAAAGGTCCCAGTGGCCCTGTAAGAGTAGCCATGGTTGCTGCACTCCCCCCTTTTTTTTCTTTTCCAGTCTCTGGGCTCCTTGATCTTAGTTTCAGTTTGCACAGGGTAGCAGTCAGTTCTTACCCCCACCTTCCAGAACAGCCAGAAAGAGTTTGTTTTCTTGACTTCTACTTCTTTTGTTGCTGGAGGCAGCACAGGTATCCCACCCTCGTCCCCGCTTGTTATGTCGTGGGGAGTTTCACAGCATAGGAAGAAATCAGTGGAAAGGCAGAGAGCTGGAGTAGGTGCAAGTGTTCATTTTATTGCATAGCACAGAACTCACCAGAACAAGCCCAGACTAGCTGGGCTGACCCCAGTGACCTACTCAGTTACCATAACAACAAGATCTATATCTACAACCTAATATACAACAAAACTGACTTGTCTATAATCCCATAATGATTCTAAATTGGAAGTTGGTCTTAATATATGTATTATCTTGATATTAATACAGAAAGGGACCATATTAGTCAGTCGAACATCCCACGAGAGACCTTTAATCTGAGTGACAGCAGCCTAGAGAGAATAGCTACTTGCTCAATTTAATTCAGCAAATTAGCACTATAGTAAAGCCAGGATGCAGTACAACACTTAGCTGTTAGAAGACAAAGTATTCTTCATCCAATGTGATGAAATAAGGTGCCACTTTTTATTTTATTGAAATGTGTGATAAGTTGATACACGTTCAGTCTGGTGCTAACTAGATTCTTTCTATCTTAGGTTTAATATTATCTAGATACACGAAACTGAGTTTAACTATTTAGAACACAGAAGGATATCCGTTTACAAATTATCACACAGTTTGCTGGACTAGTTTAGCTCATCTATGTATTTGTACCAATAGAGTTCAGGTACATCTGTCAAACTATTCAGGGTTACAGGCTGATCTTATTTACATTTATATAAATCCAGAGGTACACTAATTAATTCTATACATTATTTGGGATTTACTCAGGTGTACAAAAAATAAGAATTTCACCTCCTTCTGTACTAAAACTTCAGCAGTAACAGTTTTCCCAAAATTTGGATTTTCTACCATGAAAATCACTTCTAGTTTACATATACCTAAGGTTGAAATGAATATTGCTTTTTTTTAATAAAGAGGGAAAACAAAATGCTGAGAAAGCTTGTCTATCCAGATAATTTCTTTCGCGTATTTCTGACTGCCTTAATTCATCTCAGGAAACAAATATATATAATGCCACTTTAAATTTTGGTTCAGAAGGGACATTTTGTCAGTCAGATGAGTTATTGTGTCACATTGCATTATCAAATGTAATAGTCAGAGTATGTAATTCACAAAATACTGTCTTCTTGTTCAAAACAAAAAGTGGCATAAACCCATTTATAATTTAAGTAAGTTGCTGGCACTTCATAAAATGGCTTTCCCAGAGAATAATGAGGTAGACTGGTGGGGCAAGAAACATGATAAGTGACTGCACAATATAAGTCATAATGAATAGTGGCTCTGTCCCTGCAAGAAACTGCAGTACCAGAGAACCATGTTATACAGTGTTTTTTATGTCAAGTTATAAATTAAACGTGATCTTTATTTTGAAAGCTTCTGTCACTACAAGATGGGAGCAGAGTATAATGCCACATTCCTTTCCAGGATGTACAAAACATTTAGGTGTCAAATTTTGACTTGTATGAATGGGCATAGATTCACTGACTGAAGTTTTGCAAATTTATATCCGCAAAAAATATTGTCCTAGAGCCCCCTTCCCCCAAAAACATTTGCATTAGATGTAATATTTTAATTAATGACTTCTCCATAACACACATTCTGTCTCTTGCTCTCTGTATTTTTATATAGAAGAAGGAGTGAGTTTGGGGGGAGGGGCAGGGAGATGCTGTCCATGAGAGAAGCAAAGAATATATTCATCTTGATTTATAAAACCACAAGCAATGTTTCGCTCATACTCTAATTGCCTCTGATATTTGTAAATGTACAGTACTAGAAGATTTATCCAGTGTTGCTCAAATCCATAATTCAATTTTTGATTTCTTCATTTGAATCATAGCTCTGGGATGGGGCTGTGGATGGAGGGTTGAGTATGTAGGCTGGGCTAACCCAGCCCTCTCTCACTGCAGCAGCTTGGGGCCAGGTGAGAAGTGCCTCTTCATGGCCACTGCAGCTCCAATGAGCATAGCTGGGGATGCATCATCTGCACCCCCACTCCCTGCCCAGCCCAGCCAAGCCCAGACAAGTTGTGCACTTTCCCCTTGCTTGATGAAAGGGAACAGTCTGCAATGTCCCTATATGACTGGGAATGGGGGTAGCTGCAGCCCTCTCCCAAAGGGCACCTGAGGGGTAGGAGGTTCATGTTTGGAACAATTCCAGGGGGGGGGGGGGGAGGAGCATCCCCTCCAGTCTCTTCACCTGACTGATGATTCTCTCTTGTTTCTATCTGGCTTTATATACCTCCAGTATGCATTGTGGGAGAGGGAGCTTCAGCCCCTCCTCCCTGCTTCACAAATCCAAACCCTAGCATTGCTTTATGTTACGGTAAGAGGGAGCTGTATACAAAATTTGGTGGTTCTAGCTCTCACCATATAGGAGGAATTCTTTTTATGTTTCCCCGTACGAATTGGGAGGGGAAGACTCAGTCTATCTTCCACACCTCCAAACTCCAGTAGGTAATGTAAACATTCACATGTAATCATACACACTCTTTTAAAATGCTAATGTATCCCAGTCTGGATTAGCTAGAGGCTGGTTGGAAAACTTCAGTGAAAAACAGAAACAGTTTGTGGTTCTCCTCTTTTCCCCTGACTAGCTCATGTGTTAGCAAAGGAATTACAGTTACTAATCTACATTTTCCTCTTCAGATGATGTGCAAGATGATGTGTCCTATATTTTAAATTTCAGTGTAAAGCTAGTTTGTCTTCCACCCTGCATTCAATGACTTTCATGCACTCCTATGAAGAGAACAGCCCTCAAATGCATGAAGATGAATAACCTTTCTCAAGGTAATTTGCAGAACAACTCATTTGGATATCAAAAAGTTCCCATCAACTTAAATAGGAGTTATTCCACAGCCTCTGCACCTTTATGTGAACCATGCCATTTAGACTTATTTATGGCTTCATAACACTAAGTTTTCCCTTCTGTATTAGTTTAATTATATCATATTAATAAACCTTGACTTTTAGATAGAAGCTCTAAGAGGCATATTCTCAATAGGATGCATTTGCACAACTCCCCTTAGCACCAGTGGTAGTTATGCATGCACAGAGAGTTAGTAATAGCCTTAGGTTTGTAGCCATTGCTGGCATACTCATTTTTCCTTGAGTGAATTCTTGATCACAGATGCACATGGCTCCCATCTCTGCTTTTGCTACAAATTTTCCTAGGCACAGAATTAAAAATACCAGCTTATGTAAAAGAGAGTATTAATCTAGAAAACACATTTGCAAGCACTGCATGGGCAAACCAAAACCTCAATGGGCAGCTAAGGCTGCTGCAGAAGAGAGTTGCAGAGATTTCTTTTCTGTATGTTAGAAAATCTAAGAGGGTCCTGGCAGCGCCAAGCCATGCATATGAAAGTGCCTATAAAGGGTTCTTGACAGGTCTCTACAATGCTAAGGGCTAACATCCCGACGGAACATTTTCAGTTTTGTAGTAGGGCAAGGAACAGAAGCAAGATATTTTGTGCCACAGCTAACGGTTGTAGGAATACTCATTTGGGTCCAATTCTAGCCATTTACTTTAAGGCATTTTGAACCTCACTGGTACTATAAAGGGGCCTTCACCACATTACAGTACAATTTACCAACCCATTTTCAAACTCCTTTGTGCCACCGTGCCTGAATAAAATATAAATGAAAATTCGGGAGGTACAGATGATGTGCTGCAGCTCAGGTCAATTTTCATTACCTAATAACTGTGAAATGCAAAGTTGGGTAGGATCTAATTTTAAGATTAGATATGTGCTAATGTAACCCACTAGTTTTTGAAAAGAGGTTCTGTGTGATAGGGGAGAGAACAAGTACAATCTGACCTTCCTGTTCCTTCACCTCTTTCTAAAATATCCACAGAAGTGAACATTGAAGGGTTTGATATTTTTACACGCATACCAATCTGAGTTAAGTCCAAAATCCCCTAGCAGTGCAAATGTGCAGAGTAGAGGGCAGTTGATAAACATACAGAACAGAGGGCAGTAGTCGTAGGCTAAGTGATACAGTGCAGTTTTTCCTATCTTCTTTATAGATCCAATAGATCAATCAAATGGTATCCTGGCTAGTTTGGTGGATGTTGTGTCTGAAATAGGGGGTAACAAATGCACTAATTGCTTTGGTGAATTTTTACCCAGTGGTGCTCGCAAAGAGAAGGTTTATTGAATGACCTCCATTCACCCATATGCAAGATGGACATTTGCCCATTATGGATCTGAGCTAGGCCCACTTGCAACTGGTCTTTTCAATACTCACCTGTGGAAAAGCAGATTGCCGGTGACCTTAAACAGGGGCAGGTTAGGTCTCCTTTTCAGAAAAGTCATCTCTGAAAATTGAAAGCATTAATTACTGATGTGGATGGAGTATCTCTACCTTGGCTATGCTCCTTCCTCAGAGACGTTCGAGAATGAAAAGTGGAAATGAGTACTTACTCTTCCTGTCTGAAGTTTTCTCAAGCACAAGGTGCTGAAGCATTGCGCTTTGTCATTCCTTGAGTTCAACACAAATCTATGGCGGGTAATGATCACGTCACCCGAATGTCAACTCTTCAGCATGCTTCCTTTTGATAGAACCTGGATTCTGTTGTGTCTAAATATCCTCAGTGCCTATTCAAGGCATGGGCAAAATGGTGTGAAAATTGGCTATGAAGCCACTGAGCCAGCAGTTTCAGCCCCATCAAGAGGAAGAGAGCATTAGGGCTAAATTGAGGAAGGGGAGGATATGCCGTTACCTTATTCTAGTGACCTGGAAACAATACACAAAGAGTTACTCGGTGTCTGTAACTAGAACCACAGAGAGACTGTGCAGCAAACCTGCCTTTCTTCCTAACATTAGAAAAAAGAGTGGATTCTTTCCCCTCCAACTACCATTTAGTTCCCCAAACCAATTCTATGTTCTCAGGCTTTGAAAGGGGAGGAGTAAATTTCACCTATACTTATCTCTGCCGCTTTTCAGCTAACCACTAGGGAGCAGCACATAGTTAAATCATTTTATAGCTGAATTTAACACCAAGCTAGGTCACTGTCCCTTTCTGGAATTAGTTTAAAACAAGCAATATCAAAACAACACACAAATTTTTCCCTCATGAACAGGTGATTTTGGTGACCAATTTGATTTTTGTTTAATTATGCATATAGTCCTTTTTATCATCTGTGCCCTTTATGAAATAAAGCACTTTGTGAATTTTGAGGAATATATCAGGGAATAAATCATAGTATACCTTTATAGGGGACAGGGCTAATTTTGTTGCCTTTTAAACAGGATTACTTGAAAAACACTAACCTTGAGGTTAAGTTATACTTAAGGCACTTTGCAGAAACAATTCCCTCCTTGTATCAGTTCTGTCATTTTTTGTGACCTGAACAGTTTTCCCCTCCCAAAATACATTATTTAGAGATGTGCTAAGATGTGAAAGCTTCTCAAGTGTTAGTTAACAGGAAAAAAGCTAATTGGAAGGGGGGGAGATCAGCAGGTTTTAAGGAGCTCCTTTTGAAAAACGCAGCACTAATATTTCCTTCCAGCTGTACCTCTGACTTCTTATTGAGACTAGCAACATACCAGTAATAAGATGCCAGCATCTTCTACTTCCCTTTTCCCTACATTGCTGAAATATCAAGTGGTACTTCATTGCCTGGGAATCAGCATGCCTCTTAGAAAAGTGGCACTTTCTGAAATATAGTAGTATGTTCAAGTGGGAGGTTCTTTTAGAAATGGAAATTAATGATATGTGGGATAGGAACAATCCTCATTAAGTGGTAGCTTGAATTGCCTTGTGCTTTCTTGTTTCAGGGTGTGCAGTGGCTTCCTGGTCAGAAATCTAGACACGTCTATTGTCAATTGTACAGAATCTTGGGTGGTCCCTGTGACGGGGGAACTTACCCCCGCACTCCCAGCCACGGGGACCGCGGCCCCGCGCCCCACGGGGAAGGTCAGCGGGGGACAGGAACCCAGCCCCGCGTGCCGGAGCCGGTGGGGCAAGGGGAACCCGGCGTGACTGGCGCGCATGCGCAAGACGGCGCGGCTGGAACCCGGCCAGCACTAGGACCCAGGAGCGCAGGGCCGGCGCTCGGAAGGGCGGGGGCCGGCCAGACGCCGAGCGGGGAATTCAAAAGGGGGGAGGAAGGAGCAGCAGAGGAGGCTTGGGGAGAGCAGGGAGGATTCTGCTCTCAGCCTCCTCCGCAGGACCCGAGCAGGACCCCACCGGGAGCGGCGTGGAGCCCAGCAGCAGGAGCTGACTGCGCAGCGGGGACGCCCGGAGCGGAGAGGAGCCGGACGGAGCCAAGCCCCACCAGGGAAGGAACGGCCGGGGAGCGGACCGGGGAGGATCCAGCACCGGAGCCGAGGCAGAGGCAGTGAGGCTGTCGGCCCCGGGAGGACCGACAGGGGGGGGGGGCCCGCGTCCAGGGGGACGACAGGATAGAGACCGGGATCGGGAGGTGCCAGGCACACGAAGGCGAGGACCCTCGGACTCGGGGAGGGGCGTGCCCGGTGGCCCCCGAAGAGAGACTCGGTTACACTGGTGGAGAATGTGGGCACTGCCCCAAGGGGAAAAGGGGGTGTAGGAGTAGTATAGTGTGGGTGCTTTAAAAAAAAAATTTTTATATATATATATATATATATATATATATATATATATATATATATAAAAAAGAGAAAAAAAAGGGGGGGGGAGACAGGGGTGCACCGTAGCGGATAGGGGTGCACCGTATGTATGGATGTATAGACCCAAAGGACGAGGTAGATTGAGGGCAACCGGGGTTACGGAGATGGATGCAGGGAAGCTGCTGGAGTGGCTGGCTGATAACCAGCGCCAGCAGCAGCAACAACAAACTCAGCTCCTCCAACAAATGGCTGAGCAACAGAAAGAACAACAAAGGCTGGTGAGGGAGTTAATGGAGCAGCAGCAAGGGCAGGTCGAGCGCTGGCTCCAGGCAGGGTCAAGGGGCCCGACAGGGGCCACGACGGAGGGAGCCGGCGTAGGGGCAGCCCTAGCACTACCCTTGAGGCTAGTGAAAATGACCCCGAGTGACGACCCCGAAGCGTTTCTCGTAACGTTTGAAAGAGTGGCCACGGCAGCCAGGTGGCCCGAGGAGAACTGGGCGACCCTGCTGGCCCCATACCTTACGGGCGCTGCGCAAGGGGCCTACAGGGGTCTGGCGGCACGAGACGCTTTACACTATCATAAAGTAAAGGAGGCCATCTTAGACCAGGCAGGGATCACGCCGGAGACGCACCGGCAGAGGTTTAGGACGGAGAAATATCGGCCCGGCGAGCGACCGAGAGCGGTGGTACAGAGGCTCAAAGAGGCGGCCATGAGGTGGCTGGAGCCGGAGAGAAAATCAGCCATGCAAGTCATGGAGATGGTAGTGTTGGACCAGTTCCTGCAGATCCTGCCCCCAGATAGTCGCCTGTGGGTCCGCCGCCACCAGCCCACTACCCTGGGAGAGGCTACCGCTATATTGGAGAATTACATGGCAGCGGCAGGGGGAGAAGAGAGGGTGGAAAGGGGTCCTGAAGGCCCTGGAGGTCGTGGGGAGCGCGGGAGAGCACGGCCCTCAAGGGCCCGCGGAGGCTGGGGCGCGCCACCCATACCGTGGAAAAGGTGGGGGGAGCCTTCCACCACACCCCCACCGGGACCCCCAAAGGAGAACCTGCCCCGGGAAAAGCCGGCAGTCGCCCCGAGACCCCCGGAGGCACCGACACCCGGCGCCTGTTTCGAGTGTGGGCAAGAGGGACACTTCCGCAGAGACTGCCCGTTCATGGACTGCTCATACGGGAGGGCCCTGATGGCCGACCAACGGGCTAGGAGCAGGGCCGACGACAAGATCACCGTACAGGTAGGCGTGGCAGGGAAGGAGGTATGGGCCCTCGTGGACACAGGGTGCAACCAGACGATGGTCCGGGAAGCGTTGCTGCCCCGAGGAGGTACAATGGGCCCGACAATAGCGATGCAGTGCATCCACGGGGACGTGAAGCACTACCCGACACAATGGGTCCTGATCACAGAGGGGGACCAACAGCGGAGGTGCCGGGTGGCCGTGGCCCCGGGCCTGGCTTACCCTGTAGTGCTAGGGCGGGACTGGCCAGGACTAACGCGACTCCTCCAAGAGTGGGGAAAGGTCCATCCCACCCAGGCGGAGAGGGCGGAGTCACGACCCCACGCAACAACGCCCCCGCGGGAGGCCCAGGCCGGAGACACGCCAAGCATCGATGATAGGGGAAGAGAGACGGTGGACGACCACGAGTTCGTATGGGAGCAGTGCGAGGACGAATCCCTGAAGCATGCATGGGAGCAGGCGGGGAATACGGCGGAACCAGACAGGACCGGCAAGAGGGGACCTCGTTTCGAGGTAAGAGACAACCGACTGTATCGGGTAGTCTGCCCCCCAGAGCAAAGAGGAGAGGTATGGCAGCTGCTGGTGCCAGCCCGGCGGTGGTGGCGAGTGCTGGAGGCAGCGCACGCCAACCCCTGGGCAGGACATTTAGGGAGCGAAAAAACGCTGCAGCGCATACTGCAACGGTTTTATTGGCCGGGGGTTCACAAAGAAACCAGAGACTTCTGCGACTCCTGCCCGGAGTGCCAGCGAGTGGCGGGGAAGAGTGTGGCGAGAGCTCCGCTGGTACCCTTGCCAGTAGTGGATGTGCCTTTTAGGAGAATAGCATTGGACCTAGTGGGGCCCCTCGAGAGGTCAAGAAAGGGCAACCGATACATTCTAGTATTGATAGACTACGCCACCCGCTACCCGGAGGCGGTCCCGCTCCGCAGCACGAAGGCCCCGGTCCTGGCCGAGGAGCTGGTTAAGGTATTCTCCCGGGTTGGGTTACCCCAAGAAATATTAACGGACCAGGGGACAAACTTAACAGGGCGAGTCCTAGCGGAGCTTTGCCGCCTACTCCGGGTGAAGCAGTTCCGCACATCTGTATACCACCCCCAAACGGACGGGTTGGTGGAACGTTTTAATAGGACCCTCAAAACCATGCTACGGAAGTTTATAGAACTAGACCCCCGGGATTGGGACCAGTTCCTCCCGGCCCTACTGTTTGCCGTGCGGGAAGTACCCCAAGCTTCTACCGGGTTTTCCCCGTTTGAGTTACTCTATGGGAGACAGCCTCGGGGCATATTGGATCTTATCAAAGAGGAATGGGAAGAACAGCCCCCCAAGGTACAAGGGATGGTCCCGTACATTTTAGGACTACGAGAGAGATTGAGAGCCGTAGGAGAACTGGCCCAGGGTAACCTCCGCAAGGCCCAAGCGAGACAAGCCCGCTACTACAACCGAGGGGCACAGGTGCGGACCTTTGCCCCGGGAGAGCGGGTTCTGCTGCTGCTGCCGTCGGCAGAATCAAAGCTATTAGCAAAATGGCAGGGCCCCTATGAGGTCATCCGGCAAGTAGGTCCCGTGGATTACGAGATCAAACTCCCGGACCGGCGAAAAGGGGCGCAAATCTACCACGTAAACCTGTTAAAAAGATGGAGGGAACGGGAAGGCCTCATGGTCAGTCTGCAGAAGGCGGAGCCGGAATTGGGACCCTGGGGAGGCGACATCAAGGACGCGGAGGAAGAGGCCCCCCTGGGAGCGGAGCTGACGGAGCCCCAGAGGGAGGGGATGAGAAGCCTGCTGCGGGAATTTGCAGACGTGCTGTCGACTCAGCCAGGCAAGACCACGGCAGGGTACCACCATATCCAGACGCCACCCGGACAAAAGATTCGAGAACCCCTCCGCCCGCTACCTCGGAAGATGTGGGACCCCGTGCAGGAGGAGGTAAGCAAGATGCTGCGGATGGGGGTCATACGAGAATCCCGGAGCGCCTGGCGAAGCCCCATCGTGCTCGTCCCCAAGCGGGACGGGACCCTGCGGTTCTGCATCGATTTCCGAAAGGTGAATGCCATCTCCCGAATGGATGCCTACCCGATGCCGCGGGTAGAAGAGTTACTGGAGAGACTGGGGCGGGCACAATACCTGTCGACATTAGATCTGACCAAAGGATATTGGCAGATCCCACTCACGCCCACGTCACAGGCAAAGACTGCCTTCGCCACACCATCGGGACTGTATCATTTCATCACAATGCCCTTCGGACTAAACGGAGCGGCGGCCACCTTCCAGAGGGTCATGGACCAGGTGTTGCGAGACCATCAGGCATACGCCGCCGCCTATATTGATGATATCATCATTTTCAGCGCATCATGGGAAGAGCACCTGACACACGTCCGAGCGGTCCTACAGGCGTTAAAAGAAGCGCGACTGACAGCCAACCCGGCCAAGTGCACCTTTGGCCAGGCAGAAGTGGCATACCTGGGGTACGTGGTAGGAAGGGGCCACTTGAGGCCGCAAGTGAACAAGATAGCGGCGGTCCAGAACTACCGGGCCCCGACCACGAAGAAGCAGGTGCGGCAGTTCTTGGGGCTGGCCGGATATTACCGCCGATTCATCCCGCAGTTCGCCACCATCGCGACCCCCCTAACAGACCTAACGAGAAAGGGTTACCCGGAAAAAGTGAAGTGGACGGAGCGGTGCGAAGAGGCATTTCAACAGCTGAAGCAGAGGCTTACCTCCGCACCAGTACTAACACAACCCGACTTCACTAAACCCTTCATCGTGCAAACGGACGCATCCAATTTAGGGGTGGGGGCGGTCCTGGCTCAGGACCAAGGAAAAGGGGATAGACCCATTGTGTACCTGAGCCGCAAACTACTGCCGCGAGAACAACAGTATTCCACCATAGAAAAGGAAGCGCTAGCACTTAGGTGGGCGGTAGAAATGCTGAGGTATTACCTCTGGGGCAACACGTTCCGATTAGTGACGGACCATGCACCCTTAACGTGGATGCACAACATGAAAGAGGTTAACCCCCGGGTAATGAGATGGTACCTGTTTTTCAGCAATATTCATTTATAATAGTCCATCGGGCGGGGCGAGAACACTCAAACGTAGACTTTCTGTCCCGGTGTGTTGAGAGAGAGGAGGTAAAAAGAGAGACAAGAGAGACTAGGGGGGAGGGGTGTGACGGGGGAACTTACCCCCGCACTCCCAGCCACGGGGACCGCGGCCCCGCGCCCCACGGGGAAGGTCAGCGGGGGACAGGAACCCAGCCCCGCGTGCCGGAGCCGGTGGGGCAAGGGGAACCCGGCGTGACTGGCGCGCATGCGCAAGACGGCGCGGCTGGAACCCGGCCAGCACTAGGACCCAGGAGCGCAGGGCCGGCGCTCGGAAGGGCGGGGGCCGGCCAGACGCCGAGCGGGGAATTCAAAAGGGGGGAGGAAGGAGCAGCAGAGGAGGCTTGGGGAGAGCAGGGAGGATTCTGCTCTCAGCCTCCTCCGCAGGACCTGAGCAGGACCCCACCGGGAGCGGCGTGGAGCCCAGCAGCAGGAGCTGACTGCGCAGCGGGGACGCCCGGAGCGGAGAGGAGCCGGACGGAGCCAAGCCCCACCAGGGAAGGAACGGCCGGGGAGCGGACCGGGGAGGATCCAGCACCGGAGCCGAGGCAGAGGCAGTGAGGCTGTCGGCCCCGGGAGGACCGACGGGGGGGGGCCCGCGTCCAGGGGGACGACAGGATAGAGACCGGGATCGGGAGGTGCCAGGCACACGAAGGCGAGGACCCTCGGACTCGGGGAGGGGCGTGCCCGGTGGCCCCCGAAGAGAGACTCGGTTACAGTCCCACATAACTATAGCTCTGCAGATAAAGTCAAAACATGCTACAAAGGGGAAAGAAGTGTCCATTGACTCCTCCCCACCCCCCACCCCCCAAAAAAAGTTGTGGTCAGTGCCAAGACTTTACATGCTATAGGGAAAATCATTCAGAGTGCAAAGTTTTCCCAGCAGATAGCAACACTCCATTTTTCTAAGTCTCCACTGATAACATTTGTGACTCTATCCTGAGAAAGTGTAAGGATTTTAAGGGAGGGTCTGAGTCTAACTTGCTTAATAAAATGCCTCAAAGCTTCTACTATAGCCAGCCTGAGGTCAGCTCTCCAGCTGATACAAAACAATATAGTGCCATGGGAGTCAATAAAGATATACCAAATAACATTAGCAGAAAATCTGGCTTTAAGAAAGAACATTGACAAAAGACCTACATGTAAAATTGGTGGGTCTCTCTAACTCTAATTATTCTTTATGTATTTACAGTAATTATATTTTATTTGCCAACTCAATACAGAAAAGCCATGCAATGCTCTTGGTGCCCTTGGACAATGTGTTTTTTTAAATATGTTAACAAGCAGTTCTCTTGATAAATATAAGAAAAACAAGTTGGCTTCTATCATATGGGTTCCAGATCCTCAAAAGTATTTAGGTGCATAGCTTCCATTGAAATCACCTGAATACCTTTGAGGATTTCTACCACAATCACCACCAGACTTACTCTAAAGTAATCTGCATCGTTAGCATATGTTTGCCGATTATGTATATATAATCCACACACCTAGGCTATGTCTAGACTGCAAGCCTCTTTCGAAAGAGGCTCTTTCGAAAGAGAGCGTCTAGACTGCACGCGGTACTTTCAAAAAAGCAAGCCGCTTTTTCGAAAGAAAGCACCCAGTGAGCCTGGATGCTCTCTTTCTAAAAAGCCTGTTTGCTTTCAAGAACGCCTTTTTTCAAAAGAGCACTTTCGAAAAAAGGCATTCTTCCTCGTGGAATTAGGTTTACCACCGTCGAAAGAAAAGCCGCATTCTTTCGATTTAATTTCGAAAGAACGCGGCTGCAGTCTAGACGCAGGTGAAGTTTTTTCGAAAAAAGGCTACTTTTTTCGAAAAAACCCCTGAGTCTGGACACAGCCCCAGTGTGGTTACTGAGCAATACAAGTGATACCTAGACCACAGTAACAGTTAAGTCCATGAGACCACTACAGCATGGGCTAGAAGCCAGCTGGCTTTTAGCTCAGAGGATAGCGGCTCCTATACTAAGCTCCAGAGGTCCCAGGTTCAAATCTGCCTGGTGGTAGTTACATATATACACACATTTAGACTTTGAATTGAAACATTAAAGGACCCAATATTAAAGGTGCTAATGATTTGGGGTGTTCAAACTTGAGACATATTAAAAGGGCCTGGATTTCAGTGGGTGGATGCTCAGTACTTTCTGAAAATTGAACCCCTTCAAGGGGAAACACAATATGAGCTCCCCAAAATTGAGTCACTTAAAAATCAGTTGTTACTTTGAGAATCTTACTCGGGAACTGTAAAAGAATCATTTTTGCTACCCAGCAGAGCGTGCCTTGTCAGCTGCAGCAGCAAAATACTTAAGCAACTCTTTCCTGAGAGCTGGACTTTTCAGTTAGTATTGTCAAACTGTAAGCTGCCTTGTCACTTGACTATAACTGGAAGGCAACTGAAACATCAATATGTGGAGCTTGTGAATTTAATAATGCACACTACTATTACAGTTCATTGTGGTTGACTTTACAAAATCTCAGAAGACTTTGTTGTAAAGGCTGTAATAAAATTATCATTACTTTAAAATAATGCTCAACTACTTCTCTATAAACTGCCCGTACTAGAAGAACCAGACAGTTTTGGTTACCTATATCAGGTATTTTATGTCTTTGAGTTTAACTGTGAGATTTCTAACAAAATAAGCATTCAACACTGTTTCTTAGGAACCCCCGATCTTTTTTGTTTCTGCTACAATGCTTAAAACTGTCCATGATTAGGCCCTTCGACTAAGCAATGCAAAGATCTAATGTAGGGCATCATTTCTTACCCTGTCTGACTTAGATGAAATCAATATTCAGTAATACTGGTAATTCACTACTCCATCTGATAGTGCCCTTGAAATTTTTACAAGACACATGAGAAAGAAAAGGAAAGAATGTAGCAGCCTAAAGAAAGCAGATCATGTTTGTAAAGCTGTATGTAGGTAGAGTCTATTGTCTATGGGAATCCTACTTATAGCATGTCTCCTCATTTCACCAGCATCTAAGGCTGGCATTTTGTCAAATGTGAAATATTGTTTTCCCAGATTCCGAACAGAAAGAATTTTTGATGAAACATATGGAAGTTAGTGATGGGGAAACTTCAGCAAACAACTTTTCCAAACCAAATCTGGACCCTGATATCAGCAATGAGTGGATGAGGTACTCAACCAGCAGCTGAAGAGAGCCTGCTGCAGTTCCTCATGGCCAGAGCATGCACCATACTGCACGGGTGATCCACTGGATTAGGGAGACACATAGGGTCCCTGATAGAACTGGCTGAATGCCACTGCATGGTCACAACACAGGGGGTCATGGCAGCAGTGGACAGTGCATTTGGTGACAGGCAGCCCAGCAGTAGGAATGTTTATTTAGCCACAGGTTTGGAGGTTGGGGGAGTGTTCCCCTGGAATTGGGGAGGAGGAGATGTGCCCTGGCCAAGTTGTCTCACCCTCTCCTACCCATC
This sequence comes from Pelodiscus sinensis, assembly GCF_052426305.1. Classification (NCBI taxonomy): domain Eukaryota; kingdom Metazoa; phylum Chordata; order Testudines; family Trionychidae; genus Pelodiscus; species Pelodiscus sinensis. Next base: position 15,728,000 of record NC_143058.1, on the reverse strand, counting down.
AGAGCAAGAACACTATTTAGGGAGGGAAGAGGAATAAGGGAAGTGGCATGAACCCAGAAGTGGCAGCTGGAAGAGCTAAAGGAGGAAGTTGCAAGCAATCATACATTCCTCCCTGTGAAGGCTGGGTGAGGTGGAATGAGTGGTGCATAGAGGACCCAAGGAGCTTACTGAACTAAGTGTAACAAATCAAACACCTTTTCTGCAGCTCAGCTAGGAAATGTAGGGAAAAGATTCAATGTAATTTGCAGACCCCCACCCCCATGTAGACAGGAAGATTCTATGGTATGCATCCCCACAGGTAACAAGGGACTTCTTCCCCCAGGGGGGCTTAAAGGGGAAGGTGAGAGGAAGCCTATCCAAATCCCCACAGAAGTGAGTCCACTGCCTTTCTTTCTTGAGGAAACAACCACAGCTCAATGTTGCTGTGGGTCATACCCCAACAAAAGCGGGGAACCTGAGGAAGTTAAGGAGTACAACATAATTTGGGATTCCTACCCAAAGATGGGAAAAGCCCAATATACATGTACAGCAGACATGTGACCACTGCCTGTGTAACAGCAAATCCTTTGTAGAACGTGGCTGTGGATAGGGCACACCTCAGTCAAGTGTGATGAACATGGGCCAGAGAGGGGAATCTTTCCCTGGGGAAGGCACACGGGGTTATTCCAAAGAGGGGAGATGGTTTCCTCCCACCCACAAAGCCTGGGGGAGAGACTGACACCCAGAGAGGACATGCTCTGAGTACCCTTCTCACTGACACAAGTGTGAAGTTCAGGTGCTCATTCCACAGGGACTCGGTTCAGTGACAAACCAGAATAGGGAGCAGATTTTGGGGGAAGATGGTCCCTCCAGAAGCTGGAGGACAGGGTCAGGACTCCTAATATGGAACACTGAGGAACACTGTGTGGAACACTGAGGAAACAATTCCTTTCCTCATGTAACTAGGCTTAACTTCTTGCTGAGGCTTATCTTATAATTCAGCCTCTTGTAATTTCAACATGCTAAAATACAACCCCAATCCACTTTTAGTTGTTTCTTATATCAGCAAAATAATAGAAATGGTACAAAAACTGTTAGCATATTACTACTGTTAATACAAAGATTAAGCCACTATCCACTAATGGCTGTTGTCAATAGTTGTTGCTACAGTGACTTCAGCAGAGCTATGGTGATGTATGGGAGCTGACGATCTGTCCAAAAATATGTTTGAATGCTGTGCTTTGGTCTTATATAAAATCTTATGCTTATAATGTTGCTAATGGAGGGAGTATGCCTTATCCAGCCTTTATTTCTAGCATCAATCCTACTTCATAATCAAATGACAAGAAAGCCATAATTTGATGGTGACAATAAGGCATTAGCACAACAAAGGCAGTACATGTTCTAACACTTATTAAATCAGGGACCAGATTCAAGAAACAAATTGCTGAAATGTATCTAATCTCTTTTACTGATGGCTCTTCACAATGAAGTTAATTGAAATAGCAAAAATTTCTAGACGCTGGAAAAAACAAAAATTAACAAATATTCTAAAACGAAAGGGACACTTATTGATAATGGCATGTTACGAATGTACAAGACCAAGAACATAACAGGAGTGGATGTCTGCAAGAAACACAGCTTCCTTGGTTTCATTTAAATGTGTTTTGTTTCTCCTATAGGACAGCTCCTCAGCAGTAATTAGTATGGCAGGTGGCCAGCCAACTTTGTTTGAAATTTAAAAGTCCCTTCCATTTGCGATGTGTTAAGAAGGCTTTTAATCAGTTCTAATGCATTATCCTATAATTAGAGCTGGGTAGAATTTTCCATCAAATCATTTTTTTCTGAAGGAAAACAATTTCTGAAAAATTGGAAATTTCTGATAGGAACATCAAAATGAAATATTTAGTTTTGGGACGATTTGATCCAAATTTAAATATTTTGCTTTTTTTTTTAACTGACCTGAAATGGTTTGTTTCAATTAATTCAACATTAACCTGTATTTGGTGCTTTTCCTCCTGGGAGATGTATTTCAATCCCCATTTTCCCTCATGCAAGCAGAAAGTAAAAATAGACAAGAGTCAGGAAGGCTGCCAGAAAGATGACATTTAAATTTTCCTTGATGGACAAATCCAAATTTTCCCATGAAAATTTTGGTTTGTCAAAGAGCATTTTCCCTTGGAAAAATTTCTAATGGAAAACTTTTAGCCTATTTTTTCTTTTCTTATTATTTTATGCTATGTTGTAACACAAGTGTATACAACTTGCAGATACCCCATGAAATCATCATACACCACAGCATCTATTTCTTCATGTGATCATTTTTAAGCCCCTTCAAAACATCTCACCTATTTTGCTGACACCTTTCCTTGTCAGATTCTTTGTTGATTCCCCTAAGGATTTCTTTTACTTCATTTTTGCATGTCTTTGTGCATATTAAAGTAATAGTCTATTGAAATCAAATCAATCTGTTGCTAATTTAATAATGCAATCTCCATAATTGTATTTTGTGTGATTATGTGATTATGCTTTGTTGATTGATCATATCATTTAGCAGGGAGGATTAATTGAGAGGATTTATAATTTTAAATAGGCACTATGAGCCAAAAAGAAAATTTGTTACTACAGATTTACCTCAGAGTAACTATTCTGAAATCTTAACCATTATGTCAGATTTGCATAGTGAACTTGAAAGCAGAACTAGCCCCTATAATTGTATATATTAAAAAGCCATTTAAAGTTTTTCATTGTCTGTTAGATTATCTTTCAAGTACAGGTTGAAACTCTCTTACCTGGGATTCTCTGGTCGGGCAACAACCATGGCACAGCACAGATGTTGCAGGACCTAAAAGTCCCAGGAGAAGGCCAGTAGCAATGATCCCTGCGGGGCCAGCAGGGCAATGGGCTGCCCACAACGAGCTGATGGTGGGGTCGCCCAGTGTGTGGCATTGGGCCTGACCAGTGGGATTGGAGACCGGGCGCATGGTTGCCTGGTGGGTTCTGAAGCCCCAGCATGGTGCGTACCGGAAGCTTCAGCATGGCATGCGTGCCTACCAGTGGGTCACGAGCCCATGGCAGTGATGTCTTCCCAGTGGGGTCAACATGGCATGCATGCCTACCAGTGAGTCCCGAGCCCATGGCAACGATGTCTTCCCAGTGGGGTCAACACAGCAGTGGGGCGAGCAGGAGGTGGAGAGCTGGCTTGAAGACCAGCAGCCGGGCCAGGAGAGCCAATGGCATGGGTCCACAAATAACCTCCCCTGGAGCAGCAAAATCCCTCGTCCAAGACTGGTCAGATCCTGAGGGTGCTGGACCAGGGAGATCCAACATGTATTGAATTTGAATCCAAAAGAATAAATTAAATAAAGGCATACTAGCTTCTCACTGGTACAAACCTCTGTTTGCCTCTTGCTTTGCTATTCTCAGAGGAGCTTGGAAGACATTTCAGTATAGTCAACACTCTTTGGTCAAGGGAGCATTTTATTTAAAAAAAACCCACCAAAACCATGAAATATGCCAACATTTTCAAATTAGGCTGTTGTAGCAAAGTCCTCACTCAGGCCTCTCATCCTGGGACTCCTTCTTCAACCACAAATCAGCCACATACCCTCTCTTGTGCAGTCACCCGTGTCTTCTATTGTCAGTGCCAATTTCCCACCACCTTCTATTTACAGAGCTGTGTTCCAGCAGCAAACTCAGTTAACCTCTCCAGCTGGCTGGGGAAGCACACTCAGCCACTCTTTGGTTCCTCCCCTTCAACTTCCCCTCTAATGCTACTCTGGCTACCTTATCTAGCCCTCTGGCTAATGAGGCCCACGGATATTTCCAATTAGCCCTTCAGGCATGGGCTTGCTCAGATGGATTCAATTGCCCTTTTCAGCCAGGCTGGAGTGGCTGAGCTCTGGCTTAGCCAGCAGTCTGTCACACTGCCTATAGTGTGGTTTCTAAGTTCACAGGGCTGTGTCTAGACTGGCCAGTTTTTCCAGAAAATCAGCCACTTTTCCGGAAAAACTTGCCAGCTGTCTACACTGGCCACTTGAATTTCTGCAAAAGCACTGACTTCCTACTATAAGAAATCAGTGCTTTTTGCGGAAATACTATGCTGCTCCTGTTTGGGCAAAACTTTTGCGCAAAAGGGCCAGTGTAGACAGCTGAGATTTGTTTTCCGCAAAAAAACCCCGATCAGCGATCGGGGTTTTTTTGTGGAAAAACGTGTCTAGATTGGCCTCGGACGCTTTTCCACAAAAAGTGATTTTGTGGAAAAGCGTCCGTGCCAATCTAGATGCTCTTTTCCGAAAATGCTTTTAACGGAAAACTTTTCCGTTAAAAGCATTTCCGGAAAATCATGCCAGTCTAGACGTAGCCATGTAGTCACCACATTTTCATTACTGAAAGCCTGCTATTTCCATTGACTTTTCTGTTATCACTATTTTATTGACTTATAAAAACAACAAATTGCATAGCTGAAGTCAAAGTAACTTAACTTGACTTTTGGTGCTGTCCACACTGCAGGAAGTCGAAGAGAGAACTTTCTCCCTTCGACCCCTTACTCCTCATGGAAGCAGGACTACCAGCATCGACCAGAGTGCCTCTCTCAGTTTGAATTAGCCTGTCTTCACTTCACCAGCTAATTTGAACACTGGAAGATCAACAGTGGCATCTTCAATCTTCTCTGCAGTGTGGACATACCTGTAATGTTTCACTAGGCTATAGTTTTACTTCCAACCTGAACAAAATATATCACATACATATTACTCCAAAAGTTGTTCTTACCGAAGGACATTCCATACATTTGGCAGGTGCTACACCGCATATACTGAACTATTACATAATGTGATAAGCATCTCTGTATCAGTCCACAGGAGGTAAAAGTCAGATGCACTAACCATCATAGTTTGAATGAGGAAGCACTATAGCAAATTTAAAATTACATTAAACTAGTCTTGAGTATATTTTAAATAGCACACCAAAAATAGTTTTTAGTTACAATTAAGTTAGAACTGTTTAATGCAAAACAAATAAAACTCTTTCAACTCCCAATTATACAATTCAGAATTGCACACACTACTGATCTTAGCATGAGTCCACAAGACTATTAAGGTTCTGCAATGCAAAAATCAGAACCATATTCTCAGCTGACAGAATATCAGCAGAGCTCCACTGAAAATATCTGAACATCTCGCCCCAACTGTACTTTTGAATGACAGAGGAATATGCATACTACTTGGTCTAACAGTGAATAGTTTAAACAGTTTTAAGTATTGATTAAATATATGGTCATATTAAGTGAATTGTAGCGAAATATTTTAAACATGATTAATAATTCACTAGTAGTTACACATATAGCTATTCCATACTAAACAATAAATGAAACAAAAAAATTGAAATAATGGAGTATCAGAGTCAGATGTCCACAGAACTGAATGTTTAACAGAACTATAAGTTTAACATGTCACAAAGCCTTGACTAAAGCAGAGAAATAATTCTTAGCAAATACTTTATTAGAAGGATTTAGCTTCTTTTCGTTCTTGACAACTTTTTAAGGCTATTTGTTATTTAAAAAATTTCTGTAATACTTAAAAAGTAGAGTTGGTTTCTGGCTTCACTGAAGTTCGGGTCTGGTGGACAGGCTGTTCACCGAGGGTGAGTCCACCTAGCACCCTTACCTCGAAATAAGCTACACTATTTGCACTACGCAAATGGAGTATCTTATTTCAAGTGTATTTCAAAATCGGCTATTTTGAAATTTGGCATATCTACATAGCGCCAAATTTCAAAATAACATGCTATTTTGAGCCACTTTATCACTCTGGATCTGCTTCACTCCTAGGACCATGAGGTTGTCTTCAGGACACCTCCCTCTGGCAGTGCCCACCACACTGGTCTTTCACCAACTTTTCAGGGCAATCTTAGGGGCAAGTCACAGTCCATAAAGGTCACTCCTCAGTGTGCCTAGGTACGATGCAAGAGAGATGAGTGTGGGACCCAGTCCCTCCCACTACTCTGCTATTCTGGGTCCCAGCTCCAGGTCACTCTGGTAACAGCCTTTCCCTGCTCTCCTTCTCTTCCTTTCTACTGCCTCCTGTTCCCTGGACCACTTCCCTTGTGACCCCTGCACCTCCTAGCCCCTTAATCAAGGCCTGCAGCACAGTGGGTATCAGGATGGAGCCTCTCTCTCCCTTCAACCCCCTGATCCTGTCCAGCACAGCTTTCTCTAAGGTGCTTTCCTGGGAACCAATCCTGCATCTTCTCTTGTCAAGCCCCAACTGCCCACTATTCTGTTAAGATTGCCCACTACTCTGTTGAGCAGCTCCTTATAAACAGAGCTGCCCCAGCAAGCTGCCTTCTCATTGGTTCCTTCAAAGCCCTTCCCTGATTGGCCAGGGCTCTGTGCAGGATCCCACCAGCCTGCTTTAACCCCTTCTGTCCAGAGTGAGGCAGGCACCTAACTACAGACACAAATAACATTTTCCCCCACTCCATGCTTTGTTGGTAGCTAGGTACCATATGCTGGCATAGTTAATGCTCTGTCCTTTGATTATACACAGAGCATCTTGAATATACACGCAAAAGTTTACACCAGTCATATATTTTAAATAATGTTAAAAAAGACACCTATTATAGTAAATCGAATAGATCGCGACTCAGCCGGTAGTGGGCTAACCACATTGTGCTTTAATACATGGAATTAATCTTGTGGTTTTGGTCTACTACTGTAAGAAAGAACTGCCAGACCAAACCATTGCTTAAACGTAGCAGGGAGTTCAGGCTTTTAAATTAAAGACTTGGTTGTTCAATCATCCTGACAAAGGAGCAAAAAGCCACTTGCAGCAAAGCTAATATTTCAGCTCTGGTTGGTGCTGATCTGCAAACCTCACTCACACAGATACCTCTTACTATTGCGAGTATTCCCACTGGCCTCAGTAGGCGTTCCATTGGAATACTTGTGGGAGAGTTACTGTTCTCAACTTTCACAGACAGCGGGAGGGACAACGAATGAATTGTACAAAAACCTGGCCAAGACATATACGTCTTAATATGTCACACACGACACAAATGGAATTATATTTTTACCTTTAATTATTTTATCTATAATTATTTTGGGCTCTATCAAGGCAAATGAGGAGCATTTCTAGTGTGTAAACCACTGAAGTCTGTGGTGTCACTGAGATCCGAACCTGGCCCAGCATGTGATTATCAGCAATTGCTGATATACACTGTAAAACTGCTCTTGCAGTTATTCCACATGCAAAGCAGCCACTGATTTCAGCAGGAGGTTTATGTAATGGATGTTTTCACCATTAGGCCCCTGAGGTTAATATTTATCATTCAAACAACAGCAAGGAAGGGATCACTTACTATTGCTTTGAAATATTTAATTGTCAATATATTATTTCCACAGTTACGTGAGCAGCAAAGGAAAATCTATTTTACTGAGGGATTTTGTGTTAATGACTGTATTGCAGTTCAAATGCTCCCCACATTAGAACATGAACGTTGGAATTACTAGTTAAGGAATAGAGGGCATCAATGGCAGATTGGCTAGAATTTCAGAGCTTGGTGAAACTTCAATATGGGTAAATATCTCTTACTATGAAGGAAGTTATTTGAACCACAACATTAGTCTTGTTTCTGTTTTTGTCCCCTTGGCACTATGATTAACTTAAGAATTTAGTTTAATATTTTCCGCGTTCCAAGCACATTAATCGTTCTGAAAAGTTAGTGCATTCATTAACTGTGACAGCTCTGCCTGGCTGATCTCTAAGCAAGTGTCACCAAGGCAACATGCAAGAGAAATTAAACTTTGTAATGCAGAATGCAAATTATATTCAATTTTCTGAGGAAAGATATAGAATGATGGATATTGCAAAGTGCCAGATGCTCACCCAGTCTCACTGGACAAACCATGGAAAAGTGTCTGTCAGGCTTCAGGGGAGGAGTCAAAGACCAGACATTTTGTGTGACATTCCTCTTCCCAACATCACATAGACACCGTGTAGAAAATGGAGATTAACTAATACTATGAAAAGTACCATTGAGTACATCTACACAGTGGCACTATTTCAGGATAACACCCATTATCCCGAAATAATGTTCTGTGCACCTTAACAGCACACCCATTATTTTGAAATACCTTTGATATAACAGGCTTCTTATTCCGACTTCCTCTAAACCTTGTTGCACGAGGATTAAGGAAGACGCCAAAATAGCGATTTATTTCAAAATTAGTGCTGTGAAGACAAATTTCAAAATAAGAGATGCAATTTGCCTAGCTCAGATTGCTTAACTTATTTTGAGGTACACGCTTTGTAGACATACCCTTTCTGTCTCTGTTGTTAATGTGAGCAGAACTACTGATGATTCTATCTTGAGTTTTGC